>NW_027266285.1:3316287-3979544 GCF_022045235.1 Haliotis cracherodii
GTACTTCTATATTCCGCTGCGCACAGCATTATGCAGCATGCACTCTTAACTAGACGAACCAAAAATACAAAATGAACTGGTTTTGTTTTGTGGTTGAGGAATATGGACTAGTCCGCTGTATAGGTCACCGGGTACTGTTATGTATTCTGATTATCGCTGGGGTACATTTCTGTATACAGAAACATACCTGGGGTACATATCTGTAGTACCCGTGCCGACAACGACCCAAGACATCTCTCGACTGTACAACTCTCATTGACCATGTGGTGTAAAAACACCCTGGTGAGCCCGTCATGCTGCAGCGGGACCATACATGCAATGAAAAACAATAAATAACACAGTCTCACATAACTTTCATCAGGGCAGTGATACATGCCAGTTTAGCATAAAACTCTATCAAATCTAGGATTATGAGGAATACTGTTTTCTCCTTATCCTTGTAACAGAAACCCGGATAAGTATTGCGATCCTAGTACAACAGACGACTTGAGGAGAATGTTTCTATTTTAGCCATTGTGGAGTTCATAGATGAAAACGTTCTCTGAGAGTCTCAGCTAAATCATTGCGACCGATCTCCTCGCTCTCCAGCACAGTGAGCAGCTGGGCCAGCCTGTCCTCCACACTGCCCACGTTCTCCCTATTCCTCCATGTGGACAAAGCCTCGTGTATCTGGTGGTAGGGCCTCTGTGGGTGCTTCATCTGGATCTGTTCAATCTGAGCCTGACTCAGACCAAGTTGTAGTGCTATCAGTGTCCATTCAAAGCCCAGACGAGATGCAATATAGCCCAGGCCAGCATCAGACAGTAAACCTGAAAGAGACAATGAGATGTTCAGGGACTAGCACTGGTAGTTGTAGAGATTATCTTCTCTGAAGAATCTGTGTTTAGAACCCATTGTGCACATATTTGCTGCATTCAATACATCTACACTGGTATGTGAATATGTAAAACAACTAGATTTCTATATTTTAAGTGTCTATGGACAAGCTGAATGCCTGGGTGGAATGCATCTCTAGAATATTTCACTGCAGTGAACATAACACTTTCACATACATATACAAGAGTTACCTCCCCTTAAATTGTCTCCCTTTATCGTAAGTGTTTAGGTTCCACTATACCAAATCAGATCCAGTTGGGACAGTGCGTTTTCATTGGGACCCTTCAGTGCAGATCGAGAGATATCTGCAGGATGTGTTTGGAGGATATTGTGTAAGATTTTTATGTTTTTTAAATGTACATCCATCCAGTTAATAAAACTGACCATGTTTTCTATATTTAGTACTGTCTTTTTCAACATGATGACTTATGCTGAATGTGACCACATATATTTTCAAGTAGGTGACATTTGGTTCGGAACTGAGGGTGGTGTGTTTAGCTTCCTGTACTCGGAAAAGGAGCTGGCTAAGCTAGTCATTTTTTTTGGTTTTTATTGCTGCCCTAAGGCCAAACTGTGTACACACCTACAGGTAACAGCTGTTAAATGCTTAGTTAATTTATTTAAAAATATAACGTTACTATAGAAGTTGATGGGAAAACATTTGGTTGTGTGTAACTGTTGACGTCCTTTTTATGTTAGTTCCACATTGACAAAGCAAAATAATGACAGACTGTCATTTGTGGAGTTAATATCACTTCTTGCCGTTTGTTATTCTCTCTAATGTTTCATTATAAACTGTAAATTTCTAATTTAACTTGTCAATCAAGACTGTTCGTTTCGCAAAGCACAATTTTTGTTACTAGACCAGCGTGTATTCTTTCACTTCCAACAGCAGTCTCCTAATTATAAAGAAATTATTTGTTAAAGTTTATTTTGTATAAAATCATATCTAAATGTATGACAAAGAATTTTCGTGACCCTAAATATTTTTGATACTTTTGTTTACATTGTTTAAGATTTTGCAAACATAAAACTACTTTTTAAGTCGCAAACACAAGGGGTAGTGAACCCTCACTGAGTGTTAGGTAGGAGAGAATTTACGTTTCAAGGTTTTACGTTCTTAATGAAATAATTTAATTTTCCAGAAAACAACTACACCACTGTACTCAAAAAACATATAATAAATAGGATATTTCATATGACTCGTAAAATATCATGTTTCTCTTATCTCATGACAGGGGAAAAGGAGATATGATATCTCCTTTCCCATCTTCACTCGATGAGACAAACATGATAATTTACTTGACACATGAAATATCCTCTGTACAATTAATATAAACACAAAATGTAGAAACTCCTGATGAAACACTAATTTCTAATATATAGCAGAATTCTTTTGAATCAATGAATCACCTACTTTCAATATTTTGATAGGATAGTTACTATAACAAGCATGAAATACTCACATCCCTCGCCAATATGACATGTCCGGTTGTGTGCAATGCATTAGCTCCTGTGAACTATGTTCACTGGGCCTTTTTGTAAATGGCCTAATTGCAGCAGTAAAAAAAGTTATTACTGGTGTTGTTTTGACATCTGCAGTTTATGATAGAATATGTAACTGTATTTGTAATGAGTAAGGATGAGACATATGGACGAACAACTTCTTTATTACAATTAGGAGCAATGGTTTCGGTGTAGGTTCTAACACCGTTATCAAGCAAGTGAAGTAGAGTATGGTTGACAAGAATATATACAGGATAGGAGGCAGTGTTTATACAATTGAGTAGGTTTAAGATCAGTTAGACTGTTGTATTTGTAATGAGTTGTGTTTCTGCATGAAGTTAGTCAGTGAATGCAACAACCATGTCCACGACACTTTTGGAGGAACATACACTCATTTAATGCAGAACTTACCAACAAGAAAGGAAATGTATTCAATATTGGGAGATGACATTATGTGCCATGTTTGGTGAAGAAATATGGTACGTTTTTCAAGATCTGCTCCGGAAACAAGGACTACCACCATTTTCAGTCTAAATCAAAGTCGTTGCCATGGAAACTCAAAAAACTTCTTTTTTTTTAAAAATCCCATACCATACCAACTATATGCCAAATTTGGTGAAAAATTACGGTACGGTTTTCAAGATCTGCTCCGGAAATGAAATGTGACGGACGGACGGCACCCATTCCTCTATCCCACTTTGACTTCGTGGGGGGATAAAAAGCTTCAGTATTTAAAGTGCATACAATACCTACCTGCCCTACATTCCAAGATGGGCTGTTTTTGTTTTGGATGGTAAACTTTTAAAACATGCATGTCTAATCATTGGTCAGATGATTTCATAAAATAAAGGACATAAACTTCTAGCATGAGTGGCATGTAGATCATGACCCAATTATCTGGCCTAACAACTTTTCAAATCAAACTAGCACCATATTAGACTTGCCACTCTGTCATGCAGTCTGGTTAGAATTTATCTGTATTTATCTGCATGCGATAGCAGTCTTAAATTGAGAAACGTGTGGAAGATTGTCCTCGATTGTGCAATGACCCCACACAGCTGTCCCAGATCTGGTTCCAGGCATAAGTTTAAGACTAAGACGTATGATAAACAGAAGCACAGAACAATGGAACTCATTGACTACATTGACCACGGTGAAGCAATGACAAACTGCTTGGTTACCTCCCCCATCCACTGTATCACCACAGTTCTGCAGGAACTCTGTAGCAGCCTGCATGTGACGAGGCAGGTCATCCTGGTAGTCTGCAACAGACGATAATCATAAGCTTCCACTCACCCACAGATATTTCATTGTCAACTTCACATTCTCAGAAAAGACCTGAAGCTACTTTCGGAAGAGGTTGTTGGGGAAGGAAGGGTGTATGAGAAAAGACATTGAGATGGGTCAAAGTTGGTAAATGGGGAGAGATTTGTGTGGGAGATGACCTTAACAGTTTATGGGTGATTTTGCAAAGGTTTACAGTTTCAATTTATTAACATGAAATATTTGGGACAAAACATCTAATTCTTGTCAATAAAGTTTATCTTGAGAAATAATTTTTAAGCTGACCTGGATCAAGAGGGTAGACAAAGCATGCCGGCATCAGTTCATCCTCATGTTTTCGGCACCAGTTCTCCCACACAGTGTCCTTGGGCACTGTGAACTCCAGGACCTCTCCTGGGAACAGGTAGGGATCATCACAGTTCTTGAGGATACAGTGGGAGCACACCAGCAGCAGCTCAAACCGGATGAATGGCCACTCCTGGAGGAGACCAAGCAGATCCGACCGTGTCTGTATCACAAGCTGCCACAGCTCCTGAAGGTCAGTCCCCCTGAAGGCCAAGGTAACCACATCCTGCTCAAAGATTCGCTCTTTACGTATCAACAACCTGCTGAGATTTTTCCGCGCAAGAATGCCAAACTTCCAGTTGATGCGATCGGAAACGTGGGACTGAAGTCGTACAGAGAACTTTTCAAAGAAATAAGGTGGACCTTTGCTCGGGAAGGACAAGGTGTAACGAAGCTCAAACTGGTTAGGTGGCGTGACTGCTGGCCATCTTGTAGCAAGCGAATCTGGAACCTCTGCTGGGAAAAACCAAGGGAACTGGAGAATCCGGGAGGACCCAATCAAGGAGGGTGCAGAGGGTGATTTAGGAACCTCATAGCAAAGTTCAAACTTAAGCATCAGTGACACAAAGGTATCTAGTGCATCAGCAGACAGCTGGAAATGACACAGTGTGTAGTGGAGAAGTTCATATGCCATTAAACCCTTTCTGATAAAGTCTTGTTTAAGAATATCAAATTTGTTCGGTGACAGACCTGCAGCTTTGCCATGTTCCTCAACATAGACGACTATTTCTTCAAAGTCATGTCTAAATACTGCCCTCAGCATTTCAATCAGTGTTTCTGGTCGATGAAAGACTATACTTTTGAGCTTCTGATTTTCATGGTACCAAACAATCTCCCCTGTGGAATGGAGGTACTTGAGGACCATGCCTAGACTGAGATCAGGTGAGCCTCCTAGGCTTATCATTGACTGATTCAAAGAAGACATGATGTTCATGAATTTGTCCAGAGCTTCTTCTAAGGGCAAAATTCTATCTGGATGATTTTGAATAGACAAAAGAAACTTGTGCCAAGATTCAGGTAGAGGTTTCTCTTCAGTCTCCTTCAAGCGAGTTATGAGATTTTCTTTAAATCCTTCCATACCTAGTAAATCTTCAGCACAGCTGACAGCAAAGATACAACTTGGCAGCTTGGACCTGGTGTTCAGCATCTTCTGCATATGGTACATCTTTTCCTGAAGACGTTCAATTCCAATATCACTGAACTTTCCTCCTCCTCCGTCCTTGACTTCAGGCTTCTCAAGGATCTTCCTCATCTTCTCAATCTCCTGAGTCAGCTCTTCAATCTTTGCATTCTCATCTCGATGCATCTTCCGCAGGATATCTTCCGTTTTGTCATTGATGTCTTCATCACTGCACAGATCAGCATGAGTTCCTGCTGCCATGATGGTTGCTCCAGGTGCTCTGTCCATTATAGCATCCAGCCAGTCCCCAATCAATGCATCATACAAGTCCATGTTGTACTTAGTAAAATCAAAGACCAGAACATGTAAGGCTTCTGGCGTAAGAAACATGTGGTGCGCTGCCGAATAGATATGATGTCCACCAAAGTCCAGAATTTGAACTCTCAGCTGTGACTCAGGTTCCCATAAATGTCGTTCAAGTACCCATGTCCGTTCATGCTCTAGGGTCAGTTTGGAATGACCCAGAACCAGCGCATGTTTCAAACTTGTTTTCCCTGCTTTCACTGCTCCGATGAGTATCATCTTTCTTCTGTGCTTAGCCTCACTGATCCTTAACTCTTTCAAGAAATGAAAGAGTGGGACAACTCCTTGATCACAGATTGCCTGTGGTGGTTTCTTCAGGTTGTTGTTGTACAGATACAAAACTCCTGACTGCAGCAGCCCCTGCAGGTTGTCCAACAACAGAGGAATCTCAGTGAGTTGGTTGTTATCAAGGGTCAGCTCTGTCAGGTTCACCAACTTGCAGATTTTCTCAGGAATATTGGTCAGCTGATTTGAACCCAGCAACAGATGTTGCAGGCTCCTACAATTGCACAACTCTTTTGGAATCGAAGTTAATTTGTTTCTTTCAAGACCAAGGTAGAACAGCCTATGTAGCTTAGATATACCAGGAGGAATATTGTCTATGTAATTCTCACTTAGGTCTATATGCTCTAGGTTCTTTAAATTAAAAAGTTCTTCAGGGAGTCTTAACAATGCATTCCTCTGGATATGCAGTGTTTTGAGTTTCTTCAAACCACATACCTCACTGGGGATCTCAGTAAAATAGTTGCCACTTAGATACAGACACTGAAGCTCCTCAATCATGAATATTGCACTGGGTACAACTGAGCAATACCTTAGCGCTCCAGTAAGATTGAGTGTGTGAAGTTTCCTACAATACTGAATGTCTTTTGATACATAGATAAGGCTGTTGCCCTTCAGATTGAAACTTCTCAACTTGTGGAGATTACCAATTCCATCTGGTATAGTTTCTATAGACTGCCAACTCATGTCCAGTTCCAGCAGTTCAGAGAGGCGATACACCCCCTCTGGAACAATCTTCAGCTGTCCTCTGGGGTAAAACTTGCCAGACATGTATAGTCTCTGAATTTTCTTACATCTATATAATTGCACTGGGACATTTTGTAGGTTGTTTCCACTGAGGTTCAATACACGCAGGTTTCCAAGATTACCGATGTCTTCAGACATTGATTGAATGTCATTCTCTGCCAAGTCCAACTCCTCAAGATTCACCAGGCTGTATATAGCATGAGGAATTTCAACAAAATGGTTAAATCCTAGGTTCAGATGCACCAGCTTTGTACATTCAGCAAAAGAGGAAGGCAATTTGATTAGGTAATTCCCAATGGCCTGGAACACCAACATATCCTTCAGTGTACCAAGGGCATGATGTCCTACTGGGAAAGACAAGAGCTTCAGGAAAGGAAGGTACAGCTCGTCCAAATCAAATGTGTACAGAGCTCGGGGAATCCATCCCTTGTACGAGCCCTCGGGAACATAGAGCACCTGCCTGCCCCCATCACTGACTGTCAGGTATTGCCTGAGGGACTCTGACACCTGGCTCTGGTTCATCACGGCAGGTTAATCCTCATCCAATACCTGTGTAGATAATCAGACATGTCAGGGATGAATTCTTCAAAACATAATGTAAATGTGGAACAATGGTACTTTTTCTTATCATGGTGATAAGATGACTCAGTTGCATACTTTAGCTAACAATATTTTATTAACTCTCTGGGTATCAGTATTTCTTCTCTGATCAAAATGCAGTCATTGCTTACATGTGTGATTAATTCACACAAAGGCAACCTTGATTGTAATGACTTGCAATGCATTTTTATTTTGCTACATTAGTGCAAGAATTAATGAGTGAGGGAGTGAGTTGGGTTTAACACTGCTTTTAACAGCATTACAGTCATATCGCGGCACAAGAATTAATGTATTAATATGTTATTTTCATAGATATGCATTGATGATAGTCCTTGGTAGACCATTACAGTGATTAAAGATGATTTTTTCAACAGAAAACACCAACAGAGTACACCAGCACCACCTCAGAGGACACCAGCATTACCTCAACAGAGGACACCAGCACTACCTCAACAGAAGACACCAGCAATACCTCAACAGAGGACACCAGCACCACCTCAACAGAGGACACCAGCACTACCTCAACAGAGGACACCAGCACTACCTCAACAGAGGACACCAGCACTACCTCAACAGAGGACACCAGCACTACCTCAACAGATGACACCAGCACTACCTCAACAGAGGACACCAGCACCACCTCAACAGAGGACACCAGCACCATCTCAACAGAGGACACCAGCACCACCTCAACAGAGGACACCAGCACTACCTCAACAAATGACACCAGCACCACCTCAGAGGACACCAGCACCACCTCAACAGAGGACACCAGCACCACCTCCACAGAGGACACCAGTACCACCTCAACAGAGGGCACCAGCACTACCTCAACAGAGGACACCAGCACCACCTCAACAGAGGACACCAGCACCACCTCAACAGTGGACACCAGCACTACCTCAACAGAGGACACCAGCACTACCTCAACAAATGACACCAGCACCACCTCAGAGGACACCAGCACCACCTCAACAGAGGACACCAGCACCACCTCCACAGAGGACACCAGTACCACCTCAAGAGAGGGCTCCAGCACTACCTGAACAGAGGACACCAGCACCACCTCAACAGAGGACACCAGCACTACCTCAACAAATGACACCAGCACCACCTCAACAAACTAGAAAGTGTTTTTACTCATAAAAACATATGTCTCCCCCCACTCCCCTAACCCCCATTCATTTGTTTACTTCACGTTAAACCCCATCTCTTCATTCCCACCCTCCATTACTAAATAACAGAGACAAAAATAGAACTCCTAGAAATTTCAAACAACTAATGGGCACCACTTCAGTGCTGGGTTAATGTGTATACAAAGTTTCGCGAAAAAATATTAAACGGTTTCTGAGTTATGGTCAGGAAACAAATCTTACCCCCATTCAGAGCCTATGTTCAACTTATCTCCATGGAAACGAGAAAAAATAAAAATGTCAAAAATCTCTAAATAGCAAAAGGCACCACTTCAGTGCTGGATTAATGTGTATACAAAGTTTCGCGAAAAAATATTAAACGGTTTCTGAGTTATGGTCAGGAAACAAAGCTTACCCCCATTCAGAGCCTATGTTCAACTTATCTCCATGGAAACGAGAAAAAATAAAAATGTCAAAAATCTCTAAATAGCAAAAGGCACCACTTCAGTGCTGGGTAAATGTGTATACAAAGTTTCGCGAAAAAATATTAAACAGTTTCTGAGTTATGGTCAGGAAACAAATCTTACCCCCATTCAGAGCCTATGTTCAACTTATCTCCATGGAAACGAGAAAAAATAAAAATGTCAAAAATCTCTAAATAGCAAAAGGCACCACTTCAGTGCTGGATTAATGTGTATACAAAGTTTCGCGAAAAAATATTAAACGGTTTCTGAGTTATGGTCAGGAAACAAAGCTTACCCCCATTCAGAGTCTATGTTCAAGTTATCTCCATGGAAACGAGAACAAATAAAAATGTCAAAAATCTCTAAATAGCAAAAGGCGTCACTTCAGTGCTGGGTTAATGTGTATACAAAGTTTCGCGAAAAAATATTAAACGGTTTCTGAGTTATGGTCCGGAAACGGTGGGAACGCCGACGCCGATGGGAACCGTGCCAAAAACAATATGTCTCCCTCCATTCTGGGGGAGACATAATGACACCAGCACCACCTCAGAGGACACCAGCACCACCTCAACAGAGGACACCAGCACTACCTCAACAGAGGACACCAGCACCACCTCAACAGAGGACACCAGCACTACCTCAACAGAGGACACCAGCACTACCTCAACAGAGGACACCAGCACCACCTCAACAGAGGACACCAGAACTACCTCAACAAATGACACCAGCACCACCTCAGAGGTCACCAGCACCACCTCAACAGAGGACACCAGCACTACCTCAACAGAGGACACCAGCACCACCTCAACAGAGGACATCAGCACCACCTAAGAGGACACCAGCACCACCTCAACAGAGGACACCAGCACTACCTCAACAGATGACACCAGCACCACCTCAACAGAGGACACCAGCACTACCCCAACAGATGACACCAGCACCACCTCAACAGAGGACACCAGTACCACCTCAAGAGAGGGCACCAGCACCACCTCAACAGAGGACACCAGCACTACCTCAGAGGACACCAGCACCACCTCAACAGAAGACACCAACACCACCTCAACAGAGGACACCAGCACTACCTCAACAGAGGACACCAGCACCACCTCAACAGAAGACACCAGCAATACCTCAACAGAGGACACCAGCACCACCTCAACAGAAGACACCAGCAATACCTCAACAGAGGACACCAGCACCACCTCAGAGTGAGTGAGTGAGTGAGTTTGGTTTTAGGCCGCTTTTAGCAATATTCCAGCAATATCACGGCGGGGGACACCGAAAATGGGCTTCACACGTTGTACCCATGTCGGGAATCGAACCCGGATCTTCGGCGTGACGAGCAAACGCTTTAACCACTAGGCTAACCGACCGCCCCTCTACCTCAGAGGACACCAGCACCACCTCAACAGAGGACACCAGCACCACCTCAACAGAGGACACCAGCACCACCTCAACAGCACCACCTCAACAGAGGACACCAGCACCACCTCAACAGAGGACACCAGCACCACCTCATCAAGGCAGGGGACACCGGAAATGGGCTTCACACGTTGAACCCATGTCGGGAATCGAACCCGGATCTTCGGCGTGACGAGCGAACGCTTTAACCACTAGGCTACCCGACCACCCCTCCACCTCAGAGGACACCAGCACCACCTCAACAGAGGACACCAGCACTACCTCAACAGAGGACACCAGCACCACCTAAACAGAGGACACCAGCACCACCTCAACAGAGGACACCAGCACTACCTCAACAAAAGACACCAGCACCAGCTCAACAGAAGAAACCAGCACCACCTCAACAGAGGACACCAGCACCACCTCAACAGGAATACTAATATTTGCAGACATGCCAGTGTTCCTGTTGTGATAACAAAACACCCTAACTAATCAGCAATCTCAACACACCTTCGAAAGTGTAGTGCTGAAACAAGATAAATACTGGAAATATTCATGTTGATTACTGTTTTGTTTGGTCTCACCTTAATTGCCTAGAATTCAGTCAGAGTGTAGCAGGTTCCTCTATCAGCCAAGCCTTGCTCATGTTGACAACACTGCTTCACCTGCAAGCAGAGCAAGCACTACACAGAACACTGGGGGGAACATTTCACCCATACATTCTAACTTGCTGACAGCATGTACTGTACACATGAAAGTAAAGTAAAGTAAGTGAATGATACCCTTGTTTCAGGTGTTCAAATATCACTGTACACCCTACCTTCCACCCCATACCCCTTATCTGTTGGGATCATGGGTAATAGGTGCGTTGGTACCCGTGTAGTAAATTTGGACTCGTCCCAGCCCTAAAACAAATGCATGCCAACTTGGCAATATGTACAGCATTGGAGCTAGGAATCTAAATTAAAAATGCATGAAACCGGTTTCAGTTTGGCTGTAACAAACTCCACATAAAAACCACAGGGCACCAGTTCACTTTCATCCCTACCAGCAAGAGTCAGAGTATTATCAGATCTGCTCATGGATTTGATACGAACAAAATTGCCTGGTAAGAGAAACAATTATTCACCATATTAGTTAAAGGGAAATAGCTTATAAAGTGTCTTGTTTATCATCCAAAACTAGATGAAAGGTCCCTTCTTAAAAACCTTTGGATTGCACTAGGCCAGTGTTTGAAATTGGCACTAGTCTAGTAATCCTTACCAAAGCGCCCAGTAGTTAAGGTATCACAAAGACTAGTAAAAATTTGCCCTTTGGACTAGTGGACTACAAGTGTTAGTTTATATCGATGCACTAGGATAGTTCGGCCTACCTTTAGAATACAGTACCACAAACTTTTCAAACGTGACAATACCCTGTGACGTAATTTGTAGTATTTTGTTGCCAGTCACACAGGCGAAACAATGCCCTGTGACGTCAGGGGTCATTGTGTGTGCATAAGCTCCTCCCAGTGATCTATCATCTCTACACACAATGTTACTGAATACGCCTAGCGGTGTTGCGAGTTTTGAATATTTGTTTACTAAATATAGCTTGCAGTGGCACATTTTAGAGCAAGCGTTAGTTTAAGAAAGCACTTTTATTTTTTATATATTTTTTTTTTTTTTTCTCATAATTCAAGTGGTTAAAATGGTTACAAATGGGAACTAATATACATATATTATTTTTCAGTTCCAGTTCCAGTTCATTAATTTTCATTATTATGCACAAGAATGCAGTTTATTTGGGATATCATATTGGCGCTAAACACATCCAAATGTCGCCAGCGTTAGGATGGTTACCCCAAACTCTATCTTTAGCCCTTGGATCCCCGTTACGATCAATCACCCCTTTACGATCATTAGGGTTAGGTACCCATTTAGTGGCTATTATAGATTCAAAAGCGGTTCCTAATATTCTCCACACAAAAAGTCGAGTAAAAAGGATGAATGGTTTTGTGTCGAACATTTTGGTTACTGGAAACTGTCTTGGAACATTCACACATGCCACTTTCACCAGCTACATTTTTTAAGTACTGATTCAAAAGCAAACTCACCGTTGTGTCGTCACTAGCCAGGCTCATGCCTCGCTCTTTCCTTACTATTATCCACATCACCCCTACATCCCTGCCACACTGACACAAAATTCTAATTCACGAATTATCAAATACCATCTTATTCATGCGTACTCGGAAGTTCAACGTCTGACGCCTGGAGCCATTTTCAGTTCATGCCACATCGGCTCATTTTTCACCATTCGGTATCTTGTAGATTACGGAATGAAACGAGTATGCCAAATGGCATCAGGATCATTCAAATGTTGCGGGTTCTGCCAACAATCTAATTGAGGGAACTGAGGCGGTGCGGATGAGGTATAAAAGCATTTATTACCTGTAAAAATATATAAATCACATCAACATGAATTGATGAGTCAAGGAAGAAAGAATGTCTGCCCTCGACAATGGCGTGACATAAAGTGGCATTTGTAATTACGTTGAATAGCATGGCACAATATAATATTTAAACGCTGTTCCTTTATATACTATAAATGTAGTAATAAATGTTTTCAGCAGCACACGTGTGACGTCACCACATTATAAACAAAGTAACATTTTAATGATCTTTTATGGCATAATAATATATATATACATGATAAACACAGTGTTCGTAGACTTAAGTTACGAGACACCATGCCTACCCATAACCCTTGTAAGTGTCTGTCACCTTTTCGACCCTTTTCGTTCAACTCAGTAACATCATAGGCATGACTAGGTAAATTTGCACATAGTTTCACCACAGTGTGGACGTAGCTCAGTCGGTTAGCTGTTAGGCTAACATTCCGAAGGTCGCGAGTTCGCGTTCAACGGATTCTCACAAAAACTGGTTGCATGACTTTGAGACATGTGACCTCCAGCAGAGATCATCATTACAAGAAGTTGTGGTACTGTATTCTAAAGGTGCTCCGATAGTTCTGACAAAAAATAATTTGTATACAGAAAGCACTGGCTGCATATTTCTGCAAAACTGCCAATAGGCAACAAATTAAAAAATACGATTTCTTATTCACAATAAAGAATGAAATATGTCATCACTGGTGACACCTGAGAGTATAAAACAAATGTCATTTGTATAACTGTACTGCTAAGAGGTATGCGTGATCACATGGCACTTGGTGTTTGAGAGTTTGTTAGTCAACGCTCAACATTCCATGCATATGGCCGTGCATTGCACATAGTGGAGTATGTAAATAGCTAATGACAATTAGATATGAAGAGGGCAAAGACTCTTCAGTATACCCATAACGTCTTTACAATATCAGGATCATCGCTATAAATACACCGGTAAGATGATTCACGTACTCTGTGACAACAGCAATTTTCTACAATTTCCTCGTATATTTCATGCACTCAGGCTTCGTATGAAGTATTGTTTGCAATTAGGACGACTCCAAGCTAAATGTTGTCAACACTATCAATGTGAGTCTTCCCTCCATAATTTATTATCACGAAATTATATGTTCATGTCTGAGGATCGTGACGACCTTCACGACTGCATGATCTTCTGTCTCACAGTAGACACTACTCCACTCAAACATCAATATACTTTGCCTGAAGCATGACAAAAACACGGCTCAACAGTTTGCAATGATTTAACGAAATAATCGTGATGGAGAGGGATGTGTACCCATGTCAAATTATGTCACCCTGCACACCGACCTTTCCCTGCCTCTAATGGCTGCCTCTCAACTTCCCGCCCAAGAAATAGAGTAGCCTCCCTTTGACCGCCGTTTCATTTCGCTCACAGACGGTTTAACAAGATAATTGTTAAATTACTGAACATGTACATTTAATATTCTATCTTATTAAAATACGAAAACTGGCGTATCGACATTGCTTCATTAGTTTTATGATCAACTTATAGACTGATAACACAATAATGTATACATTGGGTGGTGATATTTATAAGAGTTGTGACCGGGGACCCCACCCTTGAGTGAGTGAGTGAGTGAGTTTGGTTTAACGCCGCTTTTAACAGTAAACCAGTTATATCACGGCTTAATGTTGGAGGAAAGACCGAAGTGATGCAGGTCTCAGACGTTTACAACTTCGGTGAAACCCACGGGCACGGGTATGGTACTGACAAGCCTAGAAACATAATCGGGGCGAACCGGGATTCGAACCCACAATCATAGATTTCTGGCGTGCCCAGGGGACGCAACTCTGCACAGCGAATCGCGGCGCCTTAGACGACTGGGCCACCCGTGCCCCCATCCCACCCTTGATTACAACCTAACGTGATATACTGTGCTGCGCGGAATTGTCTCCCTTATCTTCTAGGGTACTTTGGTTGAGGGTTCGTATCCGTGTTAGATCTTGCTCTGTAAGCACCGTTTTCACCGAAATAGTAAACGTCAATATCAACGGCGTTATTTTGCTCTCTTCCCACATAAACCGTCACTTTGTGAATATTTATAACTGAACTACATTTTAAAGTGGCGAAAATCTGACTCACTCACGTAAGTTATGTTTTGTGCATAATTTGTGTTTCCACCACCACAGAACGCCATGATATGTGACTAAATCTTGTTCCAAGCAACGTTACACCCAAGCATTTACATTTTTATTAACCGACTGAATAGATTCCCAACGCTTACTAATACCTTCAAAACGATGGCTCAGATAGACATAATTTGTCCATGTATTATTTAAGTGGCGTTTCTACAAACCGAGGTTTAATTCTTCCCCTTGACATAAAAACGACATGATCAACATATTTTCAGAGAACAATTTATATATTATGTTTGTAGTAGTAGTAGTAGTAGTAGTAGTAGTAGTAGTAGTAGTAGTAGTAGGAGTACCTACAGCGGATGTAGTAATAATAGTTGTTGTAGTTGTAGTAATCTCTTCAAACTGAGGTTTACCTCTTCACTGTGACATAACAACGGCGTGATCAACATATTTGCAGAGAACAATCATTTTTTGTAGAAGTAGTTATCACAACAGTAGTAGTAGTAATAGTAGTAGTAGTAGTAGTAGTAGTAGTAGTAGTAGTAGTAGCAGCAGCAGCAGCAGCACACCATTGCGTAAAACAACAAACAAACAAACAAAGCAGTAGCAATATCAGTAGTCGTCGTAGTAGTAGTGGTTGTAGTAGTGGTAGGAGGAGGAGGAGGAATAGCTATGTCAGTAGTAGTCGTCGTAGTAGTAGTACCACAAGCAGCAGTAGTAGTAGTAGGAGTAGTTGTAGTAGTGGTGGTGGTGTATGATGATGATCATCATGAATATTGTTAACTTCTTTGTTTACATTACTGGCTTCATCCGATGGTTATCATCACTGCCCTTGTGTATACTCCAGTATACAATATCTACCCTACTGTATAAACATTGCCTCCTACGTGTATATATACTTGCTTACTGCACTCTGAAAATTGGAGCCATCTGGATCCGCACTAAAAGCATGAAAATGGCCCAACATTTACTCCAAAAATCTCTTAATAAAATACAACAATGGGCTGACAAATGGGGCTTCTCCCTTAACTCAGAAAAAACAACAGGAATAGTATTCAAACATAAAAACATGAAACCCGCCTCCCCAATCCTCCAGCTAAACAATCAAACAATCAAATTTAAAAAACAAACCAAATTCTTAGGACTTATTTTCGATGAACATCTCACCTGGGAAGCTCACATCCAAAACCTAACAACTAAATGCAGTAAAGACCTAAACACCCTAAGATGCCTAACTGGCTCTAACTGGGGAGCCTCCAAAGATACTCTCCTCTCTCTCTACATATCACTAATTAGATCAAAACTAGACTACGGCTGC
The DNA here is from genome assembly GCF_022045235.1 of Haliotis cracherodii. Classification (NCBI taxonomy): domain Eukaryota; kingdom Metazoa; phylum Mollusca; class Gastropoda; order Lepetellida; family Haliotidae; genus Haliotis; species Haliotis cracherodii. The sequence continues at coordinate 3,332,279 of NW_027266285.1, forward strand.
GCCATATACAACACCCTTAACAACTCTCTTTCTAAAAAACTTGACTCAATGCAATATCAGGCTCTCAAATTAATTACACGCACCCAACATGGCACCTCCTACACCTCACTTCAGGCCTTAACAGGAGAGATGCCACTAAGTCTACGCAGGGAACAGCTAAGCTTAAATTTCTGGGCCGCGTCCCAATCAAACCCTCTCATCCAAAACTTAATAAACCAAAACATCAGCCCTAAGAACCAAGCTCTAGCTCGTAAACACCCCTTACTTACCCCAATATCCCAAAGAATAACAAACTACCTCAATGAACACCAAATTAAAAATCTTAAACAAAACTGCAAACAATCAAATATCTGCACTCCTAAACTTAAAATACCCCAAATAGACACAACACTAGCTAGCCAAATAAATAAACAAACCGACCCAAACATAGCTAAAACTACCACACTAGCATACATACACGAAAATTTGCCAAATTGGTGTCACATTTACACGGACGGATCCTCAGATCCGACCTCCAAACACACGGGTTTCGCAGTCCATACCACACAACCAACTAAAACCACACAATCCTCCCGACTCCCAAATAACCAATCAATATTCACGGCAGAACTAATGGGCATGGCCTCAGCCCTCCATAATCAAGAATCCAAAAACGACAAAAAAAATCCTAATACTTACCGACTCCGACAAAAATACCAAAAACCGACCTAAATTAATAAATCAAATACTTAAAAACTCCAACGACCTAACTAAGGCAGGCAAACAAATAACCTTCTTGTGGATCCCCGCCCACGCAGGAATATACGGTAATGAAAACGCCGATAAAGCAGCTAAACTATCCCTCAAAATCCCAGAAATAAGCTTAAACTTACCCATCTCAAAATCAGAAATTAAAAGTGTAAACAAGCAAAAAATCACCAAAAAATGGCATAACCTATATCTAAACTCAAATAGCCAAATCAAAAAAGTGCTCAGCAAACCACTAACCAAACCAAAAATTCTCCATCCATCCAAAAAAATCGACAGAGTAATCACTAAACTCCAAACAGGACACACCAACCTAAATAACCACCTAAAAAAAATAAAAAAACACACTACAGGTAACTGCCCACATTGCAAACAACTAGAAACCCCAGAACACGCACTCATCCACTGCACACACTACCTCACACATCGAACCGCATTACAAACCACCCTCAATCTAAACAAGGCTCTCACTCTAGAAGCAATACTAAACCCACAAAATAAACTAGAAAACTTCAAGGCCTTAGGCGTATTCTTAATCAAAACGGAACTAATAAAACGCATCTAAAAACATAATAACCTACCAAATCAAAATCACATAAACAAACAAACATCCACCATACCCAGCTCCCTTAGTTCTCCTCCCCAACCCCATCGGCATCTATTCCAAATCTCAAAATTCCCAAATTCTATATAAGCAACCCCTAAAGCCCCCTCTTAGGGTTGCACAGGCCACCTTCGCCCCTTTCGGAAACACATTAAATGGCCTGGCCGGGCCCGTGTGCGAAATACGCATCAGTCGGAAAGCGCACGTTAAATCTCCAAAGTAAGTAAGTAAGTAACTCTGTAAATCACTTGCTTGATAACGGTGTTAGAACCTACACCGAAACGTCGCTCTAAATTGTAATAAAGAAGTTGTTCATCCATAAATTTCTTATCCTTACTTATGAATATTGTTGTTGTGAAACATTGATCTCTCGATTTTGTATACGAAAGAACCCCTTGATCGACGTAGTTGTTGGGTCGAATTTATTGTGCCCTCTACACAGAAAGTAAGCATGCGGTTTCTCCATCCCAGTATAAGGTTTTATGGGCGATGTTATGTGTTGAAAATCTACTTCCAGCTAACTCAGTGAAAATACGTCTTGCCGTTCATAGAGTTTATCTGACTGTGTTACAGTGGCGTACGCAGGAACCGGTGACGTCATGTTATGACATCTTGGAAAAGCGTATTCCGCGAAAGCGTAGCACGAAAACAATAACACGACAGGTGACATATGTCCTCCATCTGCTGGTGCGTGTGTTTTTCTTAAATAGGTTTATGGTCGACCAAAATAATTCATTCGTTCCTCTTCAACGAGTTCCCCCCGACCCTGTGTATAGCCATGTGGTGTACAGATGTATATATCAGCTGATCAATCACGTTTCTATCTATATCATATTTCTATCTTAAGTTCACCGACCTTGTTAGAATGTGTTACAAAACATCTATATTTTTCAAACACCACCAAATATTTAAAATAACTATATGTTCTATTTATTCCATAACTTCGAGGCGGCCGAACGGTAGGTACCCTCAGGTTGATCTCCAGGTTACTTAGGGAATACCGTTGTGCTTTCAGCGTACACACAGAATTGTATGTCACCGATATCTGTTAATTATTTCAAAATGGTTTCCACATGTACAGATGTTCGGTTTTGTCACAGTTTAACATTTGACCTTCTGATTACGTAATCCTCTTCTCTCCAGATGCATTGACTGCTAGCACCTTCTTCTCGGAAACAGGTCGACTCTGACACTCTTCAAGGCTTCTTTGTGATTGTCTCGACATCCAAAATTCTTCCAGAGGTTAGGTTTTCCCAAAGACTGCTATTGCAACCTATATTTGACAATTCCGAGAGACTGATGAGCTTTTGTGACTGCGTGGTGTATGTACGATTTCCTACGGCTTTTTTAAAAGTTCGGCATTCGCACATGACAATGCCTCAGCCCATTATTCTGCCATTTTTAATTAATGCCTTGAGCCCTGATACCTTGTTTTGAAAGAGAAGCTACTCATTACTATCACTGAGGTGTGGGAATTCTCCCTATGATATACAGAGAGAGCGCGCTAGGGTAAATTGTATGATAACGTTAAGCTCTGATTCTTTGTTCTAAGGAGTACGGAATCAACTCATCTCAACACGTGTCAGACATGACATGTATAAAACACACCATGCGTCTGACCCAAGCACATGGGTTCATGTGTGGTATATGTAAGCAGCCGTTTCATGAGCAGTTTATCTTTCATCGATTCCGAGATGTTACTGACCACAGTTTCTTGTCACGTCGGGCATAGCAATGCAGTTTACTGTGCCAAACCATCAATGAATATCTTCTGACAAACACTGCTGGAGTAACCTTGTATCACTCAAACTCGAATCGGACCAGCTCATGTATCAGGGGCAGTAACTCTGTTTTCTGTGCCTTACGTAACTGCTTACTTCCTTGCATTACAATTTTAATAACATTATTCCCCTTTGTAATATACTAAAGCTCTATATTTTTTAATTCAGGCAATTAAAATACTTCTTGTAAGCATCGACTTTGACATGAAATTATTGAATTACAAAAGCGTGTTGCTAAATCAGTGACACCACTTCTCATGCGCGTATTTAAGCCTGAAATGTTATGTCAGTGATCAAATGCACGAGAAGTTTGACACACGTGTAGATATTAATGGTTTGTTTTTTTAGAATGTGTAGAATGAATTAATTTAGAAACTGACACTCTGACACTCGTAAGGGGTTGAAGTAGCACTGTGTTGCCATGGGGAGGGTTTTGGAGCACGTATTTCGAAGTACGTCTATGTCTGCTACAGCTAACTATAGTATAATGCTTGTGATGGGAATGGCCGTCTGAACGTGTCAAACAAAGATCGCTTGTGTTCAGGGATGATGTAAATCCTGCTTGGGTAGCAGATGAAGCACAGATACACATAGTCTCCAGCTCAGTTCCCCACCTTTAGCTGCTGTCGATTTACGCGTATAGCTCGAATGTGTGTTGTTGTTTTGTGGTTATATCGTTTTAATATTCTCCATCTTACCATTAAATCTGTGATGCATGAACGATATTCAGTCGGAGTGACTTTAACTGTTAGACACCCACACGCACTTCGCTACCAAATACTACTGATCTTTGTTGATACTATTAATAGTGAGTGAGTGAGTATGGTTTTACGCCGCGTTTAGCAATATTCCCGAAATATCACGGCGGGGGACACCACAAATGGGCTTCACACATTGTACCCATGTCGGGAATCGAATCCGGTTCTTCGGCGTGACGAGCGAATGCTTTAACCTCTAGGCTACTCGACCGCCCCGATGCTATTAATAATAAATACAACGTATTGTTATTCGGATGGTAAACAAACTGAGATAATTTTAACCAGCTGAAGGGTGGGGTGTAGCCAAATGGTTAAAGCGGTTGGTCGTCTTACCGAAGTCTCGGGTTCGATCCCTCACGTGGATGCAATGTGTGAAGCACATTCGCCGTTATAAAAATGAAATTACTCTCAGCAACTTAAGTTCATCTGGGAGTAACACAATGAAAAACAAATGCATAGGCATATTTGGAGGAGGTGAAGTTTCTGGCGTGTCCAAGGGACGCAACTCTGCACAGCGAATCGCAGCGCCTCAGACGACTGGGCCTCCCGTGCCCCCACATGAAGTATTAAACACTACAGGCATTCGTATAGGGCATTGTTAACACTATGTGTACTCCTGTATGACGTAAACACCACAAGCACTCATAAAGGACGTACTTCAATAATACGCATGAAACACAAAGTGACTCCTAAAGGACGCACTCCAATAACATGTATTAAGCACTCCTACGTATTAAATACCACACGCATTTCGATAAATGTGCATATGTTATATTGTTGGGTGACTATATCACATCCTTATATATGACCGATTAGTGTGCATAGTATTGTTGGGTAACTATATCACATCCTTATATACGACCGATTAGTTTGCATAGTATTGTTGGGTGACTATATCACATCCTTATATACGACCGATTAGTTTGCATAGTATTGTTGGGTGACTAGATCACATCCTTATATACGACCGATTAGTTTGCATAGTATTGTTGGGTGACTATATCAAATCCTTATATACGACCGATAAGTTTGCATATGTCTTATTGTTGGGTGACTATATCACATCCTTATATACGTTCGATAAATGTGCATATATCGTATTGTTGGGTGACTATATCACATCCTTATATACGTTCAATTAATGTACATATGACATATTGTTGGGTGGCTATATCACATCCTTATATACGACCGATTAGTTTGCATAGTATTGTTGGGTGACTATATCACATCCTTATATACGACCGATTAGTTTGCATAGTATTGTTGGGTGACTATATCACATCCTTATATACGACCGATTAGTTTGCATAGTATTGTTGGGTGACTATATCAAATCCTTATATACGACCGATAAGTTTGCATATGTCTTATTGTTGGGTGACTATATCACATCCTTATATACGTTCGATAAATGTGCATATATCGTATTGTTGGGTGACTATATCACATCCTTATATACGACCGATCAGTTTGCATATGTCATATTGTTGAGTGACTATATCACATCCTTATATACGTTCGATAAATGTGAATATGTCATATTGTTGGGTGACTATATCACATCCTTATATACGTTCGATAAATGTGCATATGGCATATTGTTGGGTGGCTATATCACATCCTTATATACGACCGATTAGTGTGTATATGTCATATTGTTCGGTGACTATATCACATGCTTATATTTGTTCGATAAATGTGCATATGTCAGATTGTTGGTTGACTATATCACATGCTTATATACGACCGATTGGTGTGCATATGTCATATTGTTGGGTGACTATATAACATGCCTTTATACGTTCAATTAATGTGCATGTGTCTTATTGTTGGGTGACTATATCACATCCTTATATACGTTCGATAAATGTGCATATGGCATATTGTTGGGTGACTATATCACATCCTTATGTACGACCGATTAGTGTGCATAGTATTGTTGGGTGACTATATCACATCCTTATATACGACCGATCAGTTTGCATATGTCATATTGTTGAGTGACTATATCACATCCTTATATACGTTCGATAAATGTGAATATGTCATATTGTTTGGTGACTATATCACATCCTTATATACGTTCGATAAATGTGCATATGGCATATTTTTGGGTGACTATATCACATCCTTATATACGTTCGATAAATGTGCATATGTCATATTGTTGGGTGACTATATCACATCCCTATATACAACCGATTAGTGTGCATATGTCATATTGTTGGGTGACTATATCACATCCTTATATACGTTCGATAAATGTGAATATGTCATATTGTTGGGTGACTATATCACATCCTTATATACTTTCGATAAATGTGCATATGTCATATTGTTGGGTGACTATATCACATCCTTATATACGACCGATTAGTTTGCATATGTCATATTGTTCGGTGACTTAAAAAGAGAAGAATTTCTCACGTCATAATTGAGATGTCAATTGTCAGATACATATGTCGCGATATTCACGAAGGTTGCACGTATAAATGGAAGTTCATATCATTGTGTCTTTCTTTTTCATTGGATTTAATTAATATTTCCCTGGCCTCCATCTAGTCAGATATGACAATAGTTCTCGGACAATGTCCAAGAACAACGGAAATTGCAGACTGGGGATCATACAGACTGTCATTTGTCCTCACTGAAAGGGACGAGTGTTGACCATCTCGGCGGACGGTTTTGCGCGGCATCGACCGACAACAGTGAAAATCCATAACTAAAGAGCTCTTTTCGGAAGGTATTTTTGCAAGCCAGTACATTAGGGCCATGCTCAAAATCAAAGGATGGAAAAACGTCAAAGAATAAAATCCTGTGTACATATATTCACTCGATGAGCACTACAGGATTAAAAAAAAAACATAATTTGCTTTGCGGTTCAAAAAACGTGATGTGATCTTAAAAGTGCCAAAGCATTTTATTGTATAAAGCCCTTTAAGAAAGAACCCTTTTCCCAGTGATATTGTCCTGTTAATTCAAAATTACCTCTGGGTATTGATATCGAACATTAAAAGGAACCAGCAAAAAACTACTGTTCAATCGAAGTTATCAAATGTCAAATTATGCATATGACGGTTCTGACAGCATCAGAACGTTTCATGTAACATTCACTTCTTTTGGTATTCCATCGTGTCCGACCACGACTACGGATGTTGCTGAAAGGTGCACACGTGTAACGTGAGGTGAGGTGGACGTGTGTCTGTGGCTGCTTGTACTAGTCCGGACTGATGACGATTTATAGTGCATGCTGAGATACCATGCCGCAGTTTAACATGAATACCCCACTCAGACACAGTATACTGACTCCGATCCGACCAGTCCCTGTTTTAGCCCCTTAATGCCGAGCGCGCTCTCCGGGCGGACGCTCTACCACTAGACCACGGAATCTATTACAAGTATATGTTTTGACTAGTCGATGAAGAGTAGTACATACCTTTACCAAGATTCTATTCGAAACCCCTAGATTAATAACAGTCGAAAAAATAAAACTTGCCTCCACCGCACCCCACCCCCAAAATAATAAATATTTTAACAAATATTTTTTTATTAAAAATTCACTGCTTTAAGATGTTTTTTTTATCGTTTAGTTTTGCTCATCGTTATAATTAAAAATATCAGGTTCTCCAGCTGTAGATGAAAACATATCTATTATTCATACACAATCCCAGCCCCAAACCCACACTACCCCCTCCCCATATCCAATGGTCAAATGGTAGGTCCCTTACATTAACCTTCGAGAAGTGTGGACGTTTGGACTTTCCCTTTTGTATCACCCACTATTGCTATATTCAACCAAGCAATGATAAGCGTGACTGTACATGATTTCAGAATTTATACCGTGGAATGAGTTCAATTCACGCGAGTTGATACTGTAAACACGTTTGTAGGCCAGTATGTGAGAAAGAGTATATTAATCGCATAAAAAATATATCTTCACACGGTCAATGCAGACACACACAAAAAAATCATGTTATAATTTACTCGTGGAATTGCAAGACCGCTGTTTTCGTGACTGCATCGATAACTGAAAATATACAGCCTGTTCAGTGTTTGTAATAGTCTTCTAGGTACCCTGTAATGTGTTCAGTCATTTAACGCCAGCGCGTGCATCGTTTAAGCTCGGAAGAAAGAGTGTACCGGCATCCCACTGCTCACGTCCACAGAGTGCTGGAAACTTCACCACAAGCTTAATGGTGTCTGGCCACACGGCCTGACTCACATAACAGTAGATGGAGGCATGGTTAATTTACACTGAGAGAAGGGATAATTAAATACAATTTATTTTAACACGAATGTTGCATTCTGCGCCCTGATGTGAGGCCTGATTGTGCGCTGACCGCTGATCAATGTGCATGACGTACGTTATTCACCGTGGGTCTTCAAATGTATTGTGTACCTCACTCCGACTTTGCCCATCCGGAAGTTATCACGCTCAACACAAGGAAAGGAAATCCGAACTCTGAACTACTCATTAAGAACATTGCTTACACGATTCATGCTTTCATGAACCGAGACCCACAAATAACTACTACAACGACAAGTCAACTCATGAGTTGTTCATATATTTCTCGTCATCAGATTTAGCAAGAATGTGTACTTGATCATATTGTGACCGACCTTGCTTACTTAAGTTAGAGCTTTAACGCGCGCTATCCGACCGTGAGCGTATGTCGCACACGGGCCCGCCAGATCATTTAGTGGTGTTTCGAAATAAGAAAATAAAAGGAGGGTGCAATCCGGGAGGGTTTTTTTAGGGCTTGCTAATATTGTTATTTTGAGTTTTTGAAATTTGGAATAGCTGCCAAGGTGGGGAGTGAACTAAGGGAGTCGTGTGTGGTGGGTGGTTGCTGGTTTATGTGGATTTGGTTTTATAGGTGTATTGTGTGGTTTTTAGATACGGTTAATTAGACCTGTTTTAATTAGGTATAAGCCCATGGCTTTGACGTTTTATGAGTTATTTATTGGGTTTGGGGTTGACTCTAGAGTCAGTCCCTTGTTTAAGTTTAGAGTGGTTTGTAGTGTTGTTCGGTGTGTCTGGTAGTGTGTGCAGTGTATGAGAGCGTGTTCTGGGGTTTCTTGTTGGGTGCAGTGTGGGCATGTTCCTGTAACGTGTCGTTCAACTAAGTTTAGTTGATTGTTTAGTTTGGTATTGCCTGTCTGTAGCTTAGTTATGATTCTATCGATTTTTTGGATGGGTGTAATACTTTTGATTGGTTAGGGGCTTTTGGGGATTTTTCTGATTTGACAATTTGAATTTTGGAAGTTGGTTTGCCATTTTGTTTAGATTTTTTGTTTAGTGACACTTTTGATTTCTAACTTAGAGATTGGAAGGTTTAGGCCTATGTCTGATAGTTTTAGGGATAGTTTGGCTGCTTTGTCTTCGTTTTCATTGCAGAAGATTCCTACATGGGCGGGGATCCAGAGAAATTCTATGTCTTTTCCTGCCTTAGTTAGTTCGTTTAAACTTTGTATCCCCTGCCCAAACGAAGTTGGCGGGGGATATAGAAATGGGTTCCGTCCGTGTGTGCGTGTGTGTGCGTGTCTGTGTGCGTGTGTGCGTGTGTGCGTCCCGAAATCGTTTCCGGAGCATAACTCAGAAACCGTTAAATATTTCTCTACGAAACTTTGCATGTCTATCAGAGTCATGCTGAACTGGTGCCTTTTGCTATTTAGGAATTTTATAAATTTTTATGTTTTACGTTTCCATGGCAACAAGTTGGACTTAGGTTCTATAAGGGTGCTGTTCGTTTCCGGAGCGTAACTCAAAAACCGTTAAATAATTTCTTACAAAACTTTGCATGTTTACCAGACACATACTGAACTGGTGCCTTTTGCTATTTAGGAGTTTATAAATTTTTATGTTTTACGTTTCCACCGCAACAAGTTGGACTTAGGTTCTATAGGGTAGAGTTTGTTTCCGGAGCATAACTCGAAACCCATTCAATACTTTCCAACAAAAACTTTGCATGTTTACCAGACACATACTTGACTGGTGCCTCTTGCTAATTATGAATTTTAGAAATTTTTATTTTTCACGTTTCCATTGCAATAAGTTGGACTTAGGTTCTACAGGGGTGGTGTTCGATTCCAGAGCTTAACTCAAAAACCGTGAAATAATTTCTTACGAAACTTTGCATGTCTACCAGGCACATACTGAACTGGTGCCTTTTGATATATAGCACTTTTAGAATTTTTTATTGTTTATGTTTCCATGACAACAAGTTGGATTTAAGTTTTAATATAGGATTGGTTTACTTAAGGAGTATAACAAATAAACTGTTAAATATTTCCTTGCCAAACATTGCATGTCTATATATAAAGCGCATATTGAACTAGTGCCATTTGATATTAAGGAGTTTTAGAAATGTTTATTTTAGAATTTCCATTGCATCTATTTTGACATGGGCTAAGAGAAATGTTGGGTCAGTTACCTGGTTTGGGACCATAACGTGTTAAAATGGGCGGGGGATATAGATGACTTTGTCAACTATACGCTTGTTAGTATTTGATTTATTAGTTTAGGGCGGTTTTAAGTGTTTTTATTTTTGAGGGCCTGGAGACCATTGAGGGAGTCGGTGAGGATGAGGATTCTTTTATGGATTTAAGTTTGTGGGTTGTGCAGGGTTGAGGCCATGCCCATAAGTTCGGCTGTAAATATGGATTGGTTGTTTGGGAGTCGGTATGATTGGGTTTGTTTAGTTGGTTGTGCGATGTGGACTCCGAAACCTGTGTGTTTAGAGATCAGATCTGAAGATCCGTCTGTGTATATGTGGCACCAATTTGGCCATTTCTCGTGTATGTATGCTAGTGTGGAAGTTTTAGCTATGTTGGGGTCAGTTTGTTTATTTAGTGTGTCGGCTAGTGATGTGTCTATTTTAGGTATTTGAAGTTTAGGGGTGAAGATATTGGATATTTTTGTGTTTTGTTTGTGATTTTTTAGATTGTGTTTAAGTAGTTTGTTATTCTTTGTGAGATTGGGGTGAGTAGAGGGTTTTTCCTGGCTAGCGCTTGGTTTTTTGGGGCTTGTGTTGTTTCTTAAGATGTTTTGGATTAGGGAGTTAGATTGGGATGCGGCCCAGAAGTTTAGGGTTAATTGCTGCCTGCGTAATTCTAGTGGGATTTCTCCCATTGAAGCCTGGATGAGGTGCTGGAGGTACCATGTTGAGTTCGGGTGATGAGTTTAAGAGTCTGATACTGGATAGAGTTTTTTTATTTAGAGAGTTGTTTAACGTGTTGTATATGGCGCCACTGCAGTCTAGTTTTGATCGAATTAGTGATATGTATAGTGATAGTACAGTGGTTTTAGAGGCTCCCCAGTTGGAGCCTGTGAGACATCTCAGCTTTTGTAGTTTGTAGATTTTTGTAGTAAGTTTGGGGCCATTTCTATGATTTTAGTGCAGATCCAGAGGGCCCCATCACCCGCGAATTTTGAGGTGTTTACTTTGGGGGATAGTCCCTCGAAGAGATCATTAATCATAATATTGGAGAGAGTGGGGCTTAGGATGCTGCCCTGGGGAGTACCATTTTCTAGGGGACATTGGTCCGATAGCATTTGGTCTATACCCACGGGAATTTTGAGGTTTGTTAGGAAATCTTGGATGTAGTTTATTATTTGTCCTTTATGTCCTATTTGTTTTAGTTTTTGTATTAGCCCGTGGCGCTTAGGAGGAGTCTAGAGAAATGCATGTCGTATATTGTTCGTTGAGTTGGCCTGTGTTATTGTCCTGCTCTAATCGGACGAGGTTCTCTAAGGTTGAGCGCCAAGGAGTTTAACCGCATTGGTCTGAGTCAATGATGTTGCGCTTGGTCACGTTACATTCATCTTAAAGGGCAAAAAAAATGAGAATGTGATCGTCAGCATTTACATATTAACGTTATAAGGCATCAACATTATGTGATAAATATATCTGCAAGAATTGTTTTGTCAGCGTTTATAAGTTAAATCGATCGAGTGCATTCGATGTAAAATTTTATGCATGGAGAAAACAGACAAAACTAATTAAACTAAAAATACGTTTTGATATTTATTGCATTTTCGATGCGTGTGTGGAACGTCTTCACGACGTATACACAATGGTTGACGCGTTTATCGTCTGCATACATTATATGTCTGTAGACTACCAATTTAACTTCTAAACGCTGACAAATTTTTGCAGATATATTATGTATATCACATAAAGTTTATGCCTGATATATATACATATATCATATATCACCGCGAAAAGAAACGCGAACCATAGAAATATATAGAGAAGCATGTACGTTAAGAAGTCAAGTTTCCAATGTAGACCAATTATGACAAAACTAACAATCAGTCAAGTGTTACAAGTGTTTGGCAAAAAGTGTTGTAGTGACAGGAAAATGTTCAATAATTGTATAGAATTATTCAGTTATTTGTGGCCATTTTATTTTGATTTGAAAATATTAATAAAATAGTATTCTTTTATCTTTCTCAGTGCATCATTTTCACATTTGCGAAAGGGGAATATCACAAAACTTGGTGCTATGGAACAACAACAACATCCGCAATGCTGTTTTCTATCATCATCAATGCGCCGCCGCTGCCTCGCCTGTATCAAGGCAGACATGTATGGTGGTCACACCCGATACTGACATTGTTATAACTGATTAGGGCGTTAACAGGTATAGGTTTTGTCAATGAAGTTGTTATGATAAACATCTAATCAGACGAATATCCAAATATTATCTTGTTATTTACAATTACATATCATTTACACCGCTTGATATGAAGCACAGTTTTTTTCCGTCTGTATACATAAACATCACCATGAAAGATGAATTTACTTTGCTGTCAACCTCAATGTACATATAATGGATTCGGTAGCCAGACCTCATACGTACGGCAGATATAATCAGTGAATGTGGTAAGACCTTGTTGCCTTCCCGAAGGTATTTCAATTAGAAACTGTCACAGTACTGACATCATGTTTCAGTTTATTTGTCTTGAGTATTCCGGTAGGCTTTTAAATCACCACTTCTTATTTGTTTAAAGATCACAATTATCAAGTTTTACACCCTTGAAGTGATTATGACCCATGGGAATAATCTTTGAGTGTTAGTACGGGATATTAATTTTATTTTTTATTTAGTTTTACTTAGTGTTGATATGATAGTGTTCACTAACCCATGTCCGTCCATTCTCTCCACTCGTTCACTAACCCATGTCCGTCCATTCTCTCCACTCGTTCACTTATCCATGTCCGTCATTTCTCTCCACTCGTTCACTTACCCATGCCCGTCATTTCTCTCCACTCGTTCACTTACCCATGTCCGCCCTTTCTCTCCACTCGTTCACTTATCCATGTCCGCCATTTCTCTCCACTCGTTAGATTATCCATGTCTGTCCCTTCTCTCCACTCGTTAGATTATCCATGTCCGCCCTTTCTCTCCACTCGTTCACTTACCCATGTCTGTCCATTCTCTCCACTCGTTAGATTATCCATTTCAGCCCTTTCTCTCCACTCGTTAGATTATCCATTTCAGCCCTTTCTCTCCACTCGTTAGATTATCCATTTCAGCCCTTTCTCTCCACTCGTTCACTTATCCATGTCCGCCCTTTCTCTCCACTCGTTCACTTACCCATGCCCGTCATTTCTCTCCACTCGTTCACTTACCCATGCCCGTCATTTCTCTCCACTCGTTCACTTACCCATGCCCGTCATTTCTCTCCACTCGTTCACTTACCCATGTCCGCCCTTTCTCTCCACTCGTTCACTTATCCATGTCCGCCATTTCTCTCCACTCGTTCACTTATCCATTTCATCCCTTTCTCTCCACTCGTTAGATTATCCATTTCAGCCCTTTCTCTCCACTCGTTCACTTATCCATGTCTGTCCCTTCTTTCCACTCGTTCACTTATCCATTTCATCCCTTTCTCTCCACTCGTTAGATTATCCATTTCAGCCCTTTCTCTCCACTCGTTCACTTATCCATGTCTGTCCCTTCTTTCCACTCGTTCACTTATCCATTTCAGCCCTTTCTCTCCACTCGTTAGATTATCCATGTCCGCCCTTTCTCTCCACTCGTTCACTTATCCATGTCCGCCATTTCTCTCCACCCGTTCACTTATCCATGTCCGCCATTTCTCTCCACTCGTTCACTTACCCATGTCCGTCCATTCTCTCCACTCGTTCACTTACCCATGCCCGTCATTTCTCTCCACTCGTTCACTTACCCATGTCCGTCCATTCTCTCCACTCGTTCACTTACCCATGTCCGTCATTTCTCTCCACTCGTTCACTTACCCATGTCCGTCCATTCTCTCCACTCGTTAGATTATCCATTTCAGCCCTTTCTCTCCACTCGTTAGATTATCCATTTCAGCCCTTTCTCTCCACTCGTTCACTTATCCATGTCTGTCCCTTCTTTCCACTCGTTCACTTACCCATGTCCGTCCATTCTCTCCACTCGTTCACTTACCCATGCCCGTCATTTCTCTCCACTCGTTCACTTATCCATGTCCGTCATTTCTCTCCACTCGTTCACTTATCCATGTCCGTCCATTCTCTCCACTCGTTCACTTACCCATGTCCGCCCTTTCTCTCCACTCGTTCACTTATCCATGTCCGCCATTTCTCTCCACTCGTTCACTTATCCATTTCATCCCTTTCTCTCCACTCGTTAGATTATCCATTTCAGCCCTTTCTCTCCACTCGTTCACTTATCCATGTCTGTCCCTTCTTTCCACTCGTTCACTTATCCATTTCATCCCTTTCTCTCCACTCGTTAGATTATCCATTTCAGCCCTTTCTCTCCACTCGTTCACTTATCCATGTCTGTCCCTTCTTTCCACTCGTTAGATTATCCATGTCCGCCCTTTCTCTCCACTCGTTAGATTATCCATTTCAGCCCTTTCTCTCCACTCGTTCACTTATCCATGTCTGTCCCTTCTTTCCACTCGTTCACTTACCCATGCCCGTCATTTCTCTCCACTCGTTCACTTACCCATGTCCGCCCTTTCTCTCCACTCGTTAGATTATCCATGTCCGCCCTTTCTCTCCACTCGTTCACTTATCCATGTCCGCCCTTTCTCTCCACTCGTTAGATTATCCATTTCAGCCCTTTCTCTCCACTCGTTCACTTACCCATGTCCGCCCTTTGTCTCCACTCGTTCACTTATCCATGTCCGCCCTTTCTCTCCACTCGTTCACTTACCCATGTCCGCCCTTTGTCTCCACTCGTTCACTTATCCATGTCCGCCCTTTCTCTCCACTCGTTAGATTATCCATTTCAGCCCTTTCTCTCCACTCGTTCACTTATCCATGTCTGTCCCTTCTCTCCACTCGTTCACTTACCCATGTCCGCCCTTTCTCTCCACTCGTTAGATTATCCATTTCAGCCCTTTCTCTCCACTCGTTCACTTATCCATGTCTGTCCCTTCTCTCCACCCGTTCACTTATCCATGTCCGCCATTTCTCTCCACTCGTTCACTTACCCATGTCCGCCCTTTGTCTCCACTCGTTCACTTATCCATGTCCGCTCTTTCTCTCCACTCGTTCACTTATCCAAGTCCGACGCATCTCGTTCACTTGGTTTATACGGACGGTGTATTTGAAGTTCAACTTTTATTTTTAGTATAAAGATTTAGTGATGTACATGTTCCTTCGTACGCCATTCCGTTACTGTTGATTTTACAGTGTCCTCTTCGTTAGATTATTGTTTCAGGATGAAAAAACCCATCTCACTTGTGATTCTGTGTACTGTTACTCTGGTAGAAATATAGACTCAGCCCATCTTAGTGGGCTTTTGAGTTGTTTTGTTTGTTGTGTTTTGGTTAAGGTTTTTAATTTTAAATGTGAAAAATGAGTTTTAACCGACGCCTCCAACATGATAACTTTATTCCGAGAAACTGTCCTTTATATATGTACCTCTGAAAAAAGATGCACAGAATCACTGCGGGCGAGTGCCTGATCTTTTTTTTCTTCTGTGGATTTTGTTACACATTTGATTGATCTGTTTTTTATAGTCTGGTAAACATGTTATTCTGATCTTCGAAAGTTGTTCTTCGTAACAATGATATTATATTCAGCAAAGATATGTCCTCAGACTAATTTGGTTTTATCTTGAGTGACATGTGTATAATATGATTTTATGAGAAATGATTCACATTATATGTAGGTGTCATGCCTCCGGACAGTATAAATGCTGTTTGGACAGAATGTTTATTCGCACCAAAGGGATTTAGCTAGAAATAGCAATCTGTCTACTCGCAAATAGCCAACATGAATATTTCAAGGATAAAGCTATACACTGAAAGGTGTAATCACATGATAGTGTTGTGAGTTGCGTTTAACGCCCCTTTGACCAGTATTTTATCTACATCACGCCCTGCCAGCTTAATGTGTTTATATATTAGATGTTTAGCACTTTGGTGAAACCAAACACGTACCACATTCAGGATTCCGTATTCAGACAGAAGGAATTGTGAAATAGTGAAATCGTTTGTTGTGGACATTACATGATGTCAGAGAGGTAACTACAACATCTTGAGTCAACTGAGAAGTTACTTTCGCTGTGACCCGTCAGAGGTAACTACAACATCTTGAGTCAACTGAGAAGTTACTTTCGCTGTGACCCGTCAGAGGTAACTACAACATCTTGAGTCAACTGAGAAGTTACTTTCGCTGTGACCCGTCAGTGAAATAAGCAGGGACCTGTCGCCATGGAACAATGGAAAGCTTGAGGAACGTGCAGTGATCACATACTTGTACAAAAAAGGCTTAACACCAAAAACCATCCAGTGAAGATAACACAGGGGAAGGATGCCCCCTCCACCGTAAAGAGGTTTCAACTTGGCAGGGAGAGCTTTGAAGGCGAACCCCTTCCTGCAAGGCCTGTCACGTCAGCAAAACCAGAACGGATCCAGAGAATCCACGATGTGGTGACCGTGTCGAATGATTGGGCGGCATGTCGCTAGTTCAGTCTAGGCATTTCCCAGGAGATAGTTCATTCCAGTGTCACAGAAACCTTGGGAATGAAAACCAAATCAGCTCTGTGGGTTCCAAAGCTTCTGACATATGATCAAAAACGCACTAGGCACAACCTGTCTCGTGAAAATATAGCTCTGTTTGAATCTGGTCCGAAAAGGTTCTTGCAACGATTTATTACTATGGATGAAACGTGGGTCCAAACACAATCAAAACAGTGGAAGCATTTGACATCACCACCACCAAAGAAGGCAAAGACTGTCCCTACAGCCGGAAAGGTTATGGAAAGGTTCTGGGATGCCGATGGTGTCATCATGGTGGACTATCTTCCAAAAGACCAGATAATAAACGGAGCATGTCATGCTGTTCTTTTAAGGGCAATTCAAGGCTGATATCAAGACTACGAGACATGGGAAACTGTGAAAGCATGTGCTCTTCCATCAGGACAATGTACAAAGGCAGTGTGCAAAATTAGTCATTGCCATGGCTACAATCCACGAGTGTGGCCTTCAACTCTTAAGCTCCCACCCTATTCCCTTGATCTGGCTCCGTCAGACGATCATCTGTTCCTTAAAGATGAGGAAAGCTCTAGCCGTAATCCATTTCGAGTCGAACGATGACGTCAAATCAACTGTGGTGAACTTTTTGGTCAGCCAAGAGAAAGACTTTTACTTTTACACCCCCCCACACCCCCACACCCCCACACCCCCAACATCGCTGTAGTGTATCATTGTGGAAGGGTATTACGTTGAAACATTCATCGTTTTAATGTGTTCAGGTCAAGTCTTTCTGTGTGAGGCTCGGAACTTATCAATCCTCCCTCGTAGCTCAGCCTTCTAAGGCGCCGCAGTTCAGAATTTCAGTTCATACCTTGTAGGTTCGAATGCCAGAATATTCCTGATAATAACCTTATATATACATCAGCACATTACCCGTGCTCGTTATTATAAACCAAGTTTTGTTTGTTTACTTGTTTATTTGTTGTTTAACGCCGCACTCAGCAATATTCCAGTTGAAGCTTTTTTGAAGTCGTGTCTACAGGCCAAGCGGCAGCAATTACAATAGCAGGCGGAAAACGGAATAAGAAAAGAAACATAGATACACGGTTTTTTTTATTCTATGTAGGAGTAACAGGTCTGCATTCGACTCAAGCACGAGTAACTTATCAATGAAATACTATAAGGAAAGTGGTCTATCATAATCTGACCTCAGGTCATCACCATGGAGTAGCCAATCGCGGGCCTGGAATTCGATCTCAAACATATGTTTAATACCAGTTATCTCAAACGGGTTTCTCACCCACCACTAGTGTGTAAGAAACAGGGTTATCGAGGAGGTGTTTCACATTGTTCTAAAAATACGTTTTCTTATACTATCACGTACGGCATATACACCTACAGAAGAACAAGATGAGATATGGGGTATCGAGGAGGTGTTTCACATTGTTCTAAAAATACGTTTTGTTATACTATCACGTACGGCATATACACCTACAGAGGAACAAGATGAGATATGGGGTATCGAGGAGGTGTTTCACATTGTTTTTAAAAATACGTTTTGTTATAC
Source organism: Haliotis cracherodii (assembly GCF_022045235.1). Classification (NCBI taxonomy): domain Eukaryota; kingdom Metazoa; phylum Mollusca; class Gastropoda; order Lepetellida; family Haliotidae; genus Haliotis; species Haliotis cracherodii. The sequence continues at coordinate 3,350,688 of NW_027266285.1, forward strand.
TATCACGTACGGCATATACACCTACAGAAGAACAAGATGAGATATGGGGTATCGAGGAGGTGTTTCACATTGTTCTAAAAATACGTTTTGTTATACTATCACGTACGGCATATACACCTACAGAAGAACAAGATGAGATATGGGGTATCGAGGAGGTGTTTCACATTGTTCTATATCTACGATTTGTTATACTATCACGTACGGCATATACACCTACAGAAGAACAAGATGAGATATGGGGTATCGAGGAGGTGTTTCACATTGTTCTAAAAATACGTTTTGTTATACTATCACGTACGGCATATACACCTACAGAAGAACAAGATGAGATATGGGGTATCGAGGAGGTGTTTCACATTGTTCTAAAAATACGTTTTGTTATACTATCACGTACGGCATATACACCTACAGAAGAACAAGATGAGATATGGGGTATCGAGGAGGTGTTTCTCATTGTTCTATATCTACGATTTGTTATACTATCACGTACGGCATATACACCTACAGAAGAACAAGATGAGATATGGGGTATCGAGGAGGTGTTTCACATTGTTCTATATCTACGATTTGTTATACTATCACGTACGGCATATACACCTACAGAAGAACAAGATGAGATATGGGGTATCGAGGAGGTGTTTCACATTGTTCTATATCTACGATTTGTTATACTATCACGTACGGCATATACACCTACAGAAGAACAAGATGAGATATGGGGTATCGAGGAGGTGTTTCACATTGTTCTATATCTACGATTTGTTATACTATCACGTACGGCATATACACCTACAGAAGAACAAGATGAGATATGGGGTATCGAGGAGGTGTTTCACATTGTTCTATATCTACGATTTGTTATACTATCACGTACGGCATATACACCTACAGAAGAACAAGATGAGATATGGGGTATCGAGGAGGTGTTTCACATTGTAAAAAGTGTCGTAGGAGGTACACGTTTACCGTCTACTGAAACCCACAAGCCATCAATGGACAGACCAAGAATCACGATCCGGGGAAATCGAACATATATGATGGATCTCTGGGACAACGAATGAACGTAGCTTTGTGCAGCGAATTGCTGTCACTTCGACTACATATACTGGGTGTACTTGGGTACTTCATTTCCTCTGAGGATGCCCTACAAATGTACAAGGCGTTAGGCGTCTTTTCATCACTTTGAGTACAGGCAGGTCCACCCTTCCAAGCATTCATAAATATAAAATGAAGACGTCCAAAACATTGTACCCCGTTAAAAGGGTGTGCTTGCGGTTAAAGATAATATTCATCTAGAACTCCAAGTCGACACCTGCTGCGCAACCCGTTTTCTACTTTCATTCATTTAGTTCGGAATAGTGTATGCCGAACATTCAACTATGAACGACTGACTATTACAACCTAAATGTACGCCTGGGTAAAACAATTCATAAAGCTAATTCCAGCCGATCTTCCCGAGGGAAGGGTGTTAACTGACTATAAAATGCATGTACTTATGTATAGTAAGTCTTCTTGTCAGCTAGATGTTAACACTCCTGCAGTGAAACAATAAATCCCACCAGCACTCTGTGACCGCACACATGATCCCCTTGCTTATACTGGACAAACATCTAAAACGTCTTCACAGAAATGCTCAGAATATAAAGACTTTTTAACCCTTATGCGAATAATAATCTCGTGGAACATACGTCATCCAAACTGTGTAATCTATACTTTGTAACTTGATACGAACTACCTTGACCTTATCACGTTAAATCGGAGAGATTAATGATGCTTTAATCGGAATCGAAAAATGGACTCATTAATTATAACATTGAAAAGATTTTTTCGCTTTTATTTACATTAACCTTTCTAACCATGTTGTAAGACAAGCATCATGAATACACCGAAAAACTAAAACCTAGTCCCTCGCAGTAGTATTTGATGTTCATATGGTATTCAAACCGAGGGATGTACAATCTGCAGTTGTGGTCTGTCTATATCAATTCGAAGGCTACTGTTTCGGCTAATGTCCGAAACTTTCCGACGACAGAGACAACAATACGATCGAATTCTGGCCCATTATTTCATTATCATCGTAGACTGTCAACCGACAACATACTCGTAAGTCATCTGTAAGTGTTGTCTCCCTCCTTGTAGTGATCATTGCTCAACAAAAGGTATACATAAATTCCTATTTGACATGTTATTAGTTTAAGGAGAATTATTCTCTTAAAGAGAGAGAGAAAAATATCTCATGCATAAAACACATGATTAATGAGCGGATATGTTAATGGCGCATATGCATCCAATACATAACAAAGTTTATAGTTTGAAATGTAGTCATGCTTGATAGTAGACATACGAACAACAGAAGATTAGGTGCATGACTGACTATCATGAGAAAAAATACAAAATCAACGCAAACAAAGAAGGATTTTGCAACAAAACAATAAATTAATGTCCATGAAACAGGAATTCATCTCTGGCTGAAAGTGGAGTGCGGTCAATTGTCAGTTCACAAGTCAGTATCGAGTATGACCACCATTAGCAGTGACACAAGTCTGACAACGGCGCCTCACTGACGACAACAGATGGTTGGGAAGGGCTTGTCGGACGTCTTTCCCGGTCTAGACTAAGGCCTGTTGCTGCTGGACCAACGTCATCGGTCAGTTTGGATAATGGCGTAAACGATGTTTCATGTATTTCAACACAGTCGACGGAAGACAGATCTGGCGAAACAGCTGGCTAAGGGTGTGTCGGGATGTACCTCGCAGTCCTTGCACTAATTGGACGTAAGCCAGGGATACTGCGGGCTGTCAAAGTTGCTGTCTGAAACCGATTTCACGGTGTGAACCAGACGGACATCATCATCTTACCGACGTGACGTTACTCGTGGACGTCCAGAACGTGGTCAGTCCCTGGTGTTGCCAGTCTGGTACCGACCAAGAGTGACTGTATGGCGTTACGATGAACACCAAAACTCCGAACGACAACGTTTTGTGACATTCCGGTCTCACGCATTTCAATTGCATGCAACCGCTCACAGGAGTGTCATAACGTTTATGAGGTTTGGCCGCCAATGACCGTGATGCACGTGCAATTTCAGGGTCATCATGGATTATCATGCATGATTAACTAAATAGGCTTTTAGTAAGTAGGTGCCTGCAGGTGTCTGTTTGTGATGCATCATAATGAACAAAAACAAGCATGCGAGATGTCATTAACCGACGATTCATATCTGTTGAATTGACTTCTTGTGTATAGGGTCTATGAGAAACAAACTTATCTGCCCTTGATTTGCATGCGCTGAGCGACAGATGTTTAGGCGAATATAACTTCCGGTGAGTACACGCTCCCAATCCCTTATAACAAAGTCGATTATTGTCACTGTTGAAATTTAGCAGACATGGGTGTTCATTCAAGCGTTGTTATCGCTCTACATGCCATTTTTATGTTTTACAAATACTTACATACTAATATAGACTATTACAGAAATACGAGTTTCTATTGACAATTTCGTGTTTCAACGTTGCCAAAACCATATGCTGCACCACAGGCGCACATATATGTATTATGGATCAATATGTGTATCCAGTGCTTTATAGATTTGGCGAATTTTATACGTGCATATTTTAAACACATAATGTTAAATTTCATGTGAAGAAAGATATTGTTTTATAAGTATGCTAGTTTCTGGATGACTACATTTATATTCACGTTTTAACCTGTTAATTATATAGATTTACCTAAAACTAGCTTCAAACAACAAAACGGTCCAGTACACAGCTAATCCCTTGTTACTTCTACTCAATATTTTTTTCATGTATTTTCCTTAAAGGGGCAAGTAAAGTCAACATAGCAACTTTCCTTAAAGGGGCAAGTAAAGTCAACATAGCAACTTTCCTTAAAGGGGCAAGTAAAGTCAACATAGCAACTTTCCTTAAAGGGGCAAGTAAAGTCAACATAGCAACTGTCCTTAAAGGGGCAAGTAAAGTCAACATAGCAACTGTCCTTAAAGGGGCAAGTAAAGTCAACATAGCAACTTTCCTTAAAGGGGCAAGTAAAGTCAACATAGCAACTTTCCTTAAAGGGGCAAGTAAAGTCAACATAGCAACTTTCCTTAAAGGGGCAAGTAAAGTCAACATAGCAACTTTCCTTAAAGGGGGCAAGTAAAGTCAACATAGCAACTTTCCAGATTGTAATACTTCAGGGCACACTTCATCAAAAATTTCGTGAGCAAAATTACATTTTAAAAATCAGAAATAGCATACAAAAAAAAAACGGGGAAAAAGGACAGGCGAAATCGTCAAGATCAAAGGTCGTTTCACACATTCAACAAAATATGCAATGTCGTTATTTTTGTAGGATTATCAGAAATAGCAGAAACAGTAACAGCTAAGAATCACGAGATAGATAAACACGGTAAACACATCAGCCAATGAAAATAGTTGTTACCGACGCGCCGGTAGCTTTAGGCCACGCCCCCAAATATGTTTGTTTTGGAAGCCGATTACGGAGTGTGTGATTCCAGCACTTTTAATGGACATATTATGATTTTTTTTCGCGCTTGGAAATTGACTAAATGCATCTAGGAAAATTTAAATTCGCAACAACATCGGCATCAAGTGTCACTCGTGTCTTTTTGATAAAAGATACACATAAACACATTACTGTTCCAACTTCTAAATGCCTCTCTAAGACATAAACCTGTTTGATCACATGTATCATACATATGTGAGTTTCCTTCACTTCTCTTCTAATCCCTTGTCTTGGGCTGTTCGTGTAGAAGTGAACTGATGCAAAATACACCTTGGTGTATCACGAGTGGTAGATAGTACTGCTGTGTGACCAACTGACAAAGAATGTTACGGTTTTTTTGTTATTTGTTCGATTTGCAACCACCTCTTATCACAGGGTATTGAATTACTTGTGTTGTTGTTAGTGCAATTGTGCAACAAAAATTAAATATGAAATGAAAATATTCATTGCCAAGTTCAGTGAGAACAAACATGAGAAATAAAGTAAAGTTGTATTTAAGTTAATTTTCGAACAACAATGTTGACGTGACAAAATAATACATTCCTCATGATTCATTTCCCACATTGAATATAAGAATACGTCATATTACAGTTTTATTAACAATTTATAAACTATAATCCTATGAATATCAAAATACATCATCATAAAATTTTGGGCCGTCATATAGCTGGAACATAGTGCAGCGTTAAACAACAAACAAATAATAAACCTTGTCTAGTTTGGTCGTCTTTGACTTAGAATGCATAAACTGGTTGAGTGACTCCCCACAGGGAAAGAAAGGATTAAAAATAAAAAAAGACTACGTTTATACATTGGAATCAAAATAATTCACTCTTAGTTGTCCCTGATAATAAACTGTTGGTATTCCAAAGCCACCTTCTGTATGGTTTACACTTGTAACAACCACACACCCTTATGAGATCCTGATTGTACCTATGAAGTACTAGAATCTGTACTTTTACTAAGAAATGCTATCCCAATATCTTACATTTGTTACATTTGACCACTTTCAATGGCATTGTGTGTTCATGATTATATCCGGTGATTGTTACCATGACAAATCCTATCCCCAGTTATACAACATGGCAGTCTATAGTCCAACATATGTCCCATGGCGTGTTGTAATTGGTGGTATATGTTAGAAATACACCCTCTGAAAACATATCCTGAACCCCCATCAACGTTCTCTTATTAATACTTGCAAAAACAAAAGTGGGGTGTGGGGAAAATACAAAGTCACGCCATTTTCGTCCCTTGACACTCATTTGTTCCTCGACATGATGATATTATAGTTTTAGTTTTATCATGTGTTTAGCAGCGTCCATTTCACTCTTACGATGGAAATTGTTAAAAATGAATTTAAAAAATTAAGAAAACTAAATGTTGCACTAATCTTCAGTAGTTAATGATTGTGTCCCGCTTATGATATTGATGATAATAATTTTCATAATATTTCATTTCAAATGACATTAAAATGGCACTGGTCTCATTAAATGGCTGGCTTCTTTGTTTATATTTTAATAGTTTCTTGCAGTTTCCTTTTTTTCTGGTGATTGATCTTGGCATGAATAGGTTGTTTTTGTTGCCAGGGAATATCGTGGTCAGGATGGTCATGAAATTGATATTTTTATACATTAATTCCACCTTATGTAAACACACCAGCATGTAAATATTACGGGTCATCTAACCAAGGGACCCTGAAACCTCGATACAAAGAATAAAGAGAAAAATCGTGAGCAAGTGTCACGTATTCATCATCTGTCATGTTTTGTTTCGAATACACGCGCTAGAAGTGACAGTTTTCCGGGGAGACACCTCTGTCTAATTAAACCCTTAGGGGTTTCTGAAAGAGCCTTTTGTAACGCTTAACATGTTAGAACAAACTTAAGACTGTTTAATAGCCACTTTTCCTTAAACACATGCTTGAAACAAGCTTAAGGGGAAAGGCTGCATGCATGAACAGGTTGTTGTTCATTTGTAACAAGCATAATCGAGGTGTTTTATTGTGGATTTGGGCAGAACAACCGCTTTGATAAGAACTGACTCGTCTTCAAAATAGTCTTAAACTTGAAAGGTGACAGAAATCAATACCCATTTTATTATTTTTATTAATTATGTTCTTCGTATTTTTTCCGACACATTAAGCTTTCTGAAGTAACACTAAGGTGAAACATGTTTTTGCATCGGTATTGCATTAAGAATCACAGCTTTCATCTGATGATTTATTTATTTTTATCTCAAAGTGGAGTGTCATTATTTTTTTTTCATTTCATGTTTACCTAGCTGGATTAATATTTTTTTTAAAGATATAACACGAGTTGCTGTGCTGTAAGGTTAGAATAGAACATGATCGAGAAAGAAAGTACGCATTACTGTACATACTTTCGTAGCTCGTCTATGTACCGGCATAAACAACATATAAACGAATGATATAAAGAGTTTTGGAGTAACTATACAGTGAGCTCCTGTTGATGGTTTAGATGTAAACCTCGGGAACAGGGAACCACGGATACGAAGTTATAATCCTTTGTGTGTTCATATACGTCCCCAACAATACCACCCAGAAGGAGTGGTTTCCTGATTATCGAGATCCGGACTATCCAGAATTTACTATACACATTCGCGTCAGTAATTGACTGAAAGGTGTGGTCTCCTGATTATCAGGATCCGGACTAACGAGAATTTGCTATATACATTCGTTCCAGTAATGGACTGGAACGTGTTGTGTCCTGATCAGCGAGATCCGGACTAGCCAGGTTTCACTATATACATTCGTACCAGTAATGGACTGGAAGGTGTTGTGTCCTGATTAGCGGGATCCAGACTAACGACGTTTTTTCAGTACACATTCATACCAGTACTGGAAGATGTGTTTTCCTAATTATCGGGATCCGGACTTGCCAGGTTTCAATGTACACGTTCATTCCAGTAATGGACTGGGAGGTGTTGTGTCCTGAGTATCGGAATTCGGACTAGCCAGGTTTCACTATACCTATTCGTACCAGTAATGGACTGGAAGGTGTTGTGTCCTGATTAGCGGGATCCAGACTAGCCAGGTTTCACTATACACATTCGTATCAGTAATGGACTGGAAGGTGTTGTGTCCTGATTAGCGGGATCCGGACTAGCCAGGTTTCACTATACACATTCGTATCAGTAATGGACTGGAAGGTGTTGTGTCCTGATCAGCGAGATCCGGACTAGCCAGGTTTCACTTAACATATCCATACCAGTAATGGACTGGAAGGTGTTGTGTCCTGAGTATCGAGATCCGGACTAGCCAGGTTTCACTTTACATATTCGTACCAGTAATGGACTTGAAGGTGTTGTGTCCTGAGAATCGGGACCTAGACGGACGAGGTTTCACGTACTTCGCACATTCACAGCAGTGAGAACCGGAAGGCGGGGTTTCTGGGCTTACTGCGTTGAGACTATAAGGTATTCCCTGTAAACATGACACTTCTAAGAAACGTGGGTGTTTCAAGTGATACACGTAAATGACCGCCATTGCCATGCTTAACGCGTTTGCTCATATCGCTGGGTATATAGAGAATACTACACTACGTGTGAACTTTCTATGGTATCTAGAAAGTCTATTTATTACCCACGTTAAATATATATTTAAGTGTAACATAACAACTTTCGTTCGTTGACAATCCAAACTGAAATCGTTTGCAAAATCTGGTTGCGCATGAATATTAATATATGCCCAAATATGGGCATTGTTGACATTTCTATGCATACACATTGACATGAGCCTGCAGTTGTGTTTGCTCCGACGCTCAAGATCCTTTTGGAAGAATTTCTTCAACTTATGGTAATTCAAGCGCCATGTTGTTAGTACGCAGGACACCTATAAGAAAATTTGAAAAGTGACATTAACGCCGCGCTTTGAATATCGGATCAACAATCGGTCACTCGCGCTGCCGGTGTCCCGGCTGTGCAATCAAAATGATTCGGTTTCCTTGATCTATCAGCGGAATTAATATCATGTCCGTACCATTCACGTCTGTACCACCCTATACTGAAGACGTGATCAACAAACTCAAGTCTGCATGCATGTAAGTGACAGCTTCGAACGAAGGGCAAGGTCACCACCAGAATTATTGTACACATGGGGTATTTGGGGCCACATAACCAGAAATCAGGCACACTTCCACGGAGTTTTGAATGATTTGTCTCGAAAATGTTTACTTTGAGTGATCTGGTAGAGCAGTCGTGAACAAACAATGACTGCATAAAATAGCCGTCTCCACGAGACGAACAAACATGGCGGACACAAGATGTATTTACTATAGTTCAGAAACACTAGATTGAAATTAATCCAATATGTTTCCAAACTTATAAGATCTATTTATGATTAATTTCAAGGTGTAATAAGAAAACAAATGCCTCGTTTATGGCTTTTCATGTGAATAACATCCAAAGGCAAAATTTCATTAAATACCATTATTACGGATCAAAAGTGGTTTTTTTTTTTAGTTATTATACTGGGCGTTCAGCACCACTTTACAGTGTGGAGAAAACGGGGTTGTGGGCGACATTTGCGTCATCAGATTTGTTGAAACAAAGATGCTAACTGTACTGTATTAACGTGGTCGTTTAATTCCATGTATTATGTATACGATTTCGCGACTACAGTGAGCTGACACGAGATATTAACGTAAATGGGGTATGTGTCATTGTTAACATTTCACTGATGTGACGACCACTTTCGAGTCTCGAAACAGCATCAATAATGTTTTCCTTCAATAAAAGTAACATAGCAACTTTCCTTAAAGGGGCAAGTAAAGTCAACATAGCAACTTTCCAGTAAGGGGCAAGTAAAGTCAACATAGCAACTTTCCTTAAAGGGGCAAGTAAAGTCAACATAGCAACTTTCCTTAAAGGGCCAAGTAAAGTCAACATAGCAACTTTCCATTAAGGGGCAAGTAAAGTCAACATAGCAACTTTCCTTAAGGGGGCAAGTAAAGTCAACATAGCAACTTTCCTTAAAGGGGCAAGTAAAGTCAACATAGCAACTTTCCTTAAAGGGCCAAGTAAAGTCAACATAGCCACTTTCCATTAACGGGCAAGTAAAGTCAACATAGCAACTTTCCTTAAAGGGGCAAGTAAAGTCAACATAGCAACTTTCCAGTAAGGGGCAAGTAAAGTCAACATAGCAACTTTCCTTAAAGGGGCAAGTAAAGTCAACATAGCAACTTTCCTTAAAGGGGCAAGTAAAGTCAACATAGCAGCTTTCCTTAAAGGGGTAAGTAAAGTCAACATAGCAACTTTCCTTAAAGGGGCAAGTAAAGTCAACATAGCAACTTTCCTTAAAGGGCCAAGTAAAGTCAACATAGCAACTTTCCTTAAAGGGGCAAGTAAAGTCAACATAGCAACTTTCCTTAAAGGGGCAAGTAAAGTCAACATAGCAACTTTCCTTAAAGGGGCAAGTAAAGTCAACATAGCAACTTTCCTTAAAGGGGCAAGTAAAGTCAACATAGCAACTTTCCTTAAAGGGGCAAGTAAAGTCAACATAGCAACTTTCCATTAAGGGGCAAGTAAAGTCAACATAGCAACTTTCCTTAAAGGGGCAAGTAAAGTCAACATAGCAACTTTCCTTAAAGGGGCAAGTAAAGGCAACATAGCAACTTTCCTTAAAGGGGCAAGTAAAGTCAACATAGCAACTTTCCTTAAAGGGGCAAGTAAAGTCAACATAGCAACTTTCCTTAAAGGGGCAAGTAAAGTCAACATAGCAACTTTCCTTAAAGGGGCAAGTAAAGTCAACATAGCAACTTTCCAGTAAGGGGCAAGTAAAGTCAACATAGCAACTTTCCTTAAAGGGGCAAGTAAAGTCAACATAGCAACTTTCCTTAAAGGGGGCAAGTAAAGTCAACATAGCAACTTTCCAGATTGTAATACTTCAGGGCACACTTCATCAAAAATTTCGTGAGCAAAATTACATTTTAAAAATCAGAAATAGCATACAAAAAAAAAACGGGGAAAAAGGACAGGCGAAATCGTCAAGATCAAAGGTCGTTTCACACATTCAACAAAATATGCAATGTCGTTATTTTTGTAGGATTATCAGAAATAGCAGAAACAGTAACAGCTAAGAATCACGAGATAGATAAACACGGTAAACACATCAGCCAATGAAAATAGTTGTTACCGACGCGCCGGTAGCTTTAGGCCACGCCCCCAAATATGTTTGTTTTGGAAGCCGATTACGGAGTGTGTGATTCCAGCACTTTTAATGGACATATTATGATTTTTTTTCGCGCTTGGAAATTGACTAAATGCATCTAGGAAAATTTAAATTCGCAACAACATCGGCATCAAGTGTCACTCGTGTCTTTTTGATAAAAGATACACATAAACACATTACTGTTCCAACTTCTAAATGCCTCTCTAAGACATAAACCTGTTTGATCACATGTATCATACATATGTGAGTTTCCTTCACTTCTCTTCTAATCCCTTGTCTTGGGCTGTTCGTGTAGAAGTGAACTGATGCAAAATACACCTTGGTGTATCACGAGTGGTAGATAGTACTGCTGTGTGACCAACTGACAAAGAATGTTACGGTTTTTTTGTTATTTGTTCGATTTGCAACCACCTCTTATCACAGGGTATTGAATTACTTGTGTTGTTGTTAGTGCAATTGTGCAACAAAAATTAAATATGAAATGAAAATATTCATTGCCAAGTTCAGTGAGAACAAACATGAGAAATAAAGTAAAGTTGTATTTAAGTTAATTTTCGAACAACAATGTTGACGTGACAAAATAATACATTCCTCATGATTCATTTCCCACATTGAATATAAGAATACGTCATATTACAGTTTTATTAACAATTTATAAACTATAATCCTATGAATATCAAAATACATCATCATAAAATTTTGGGCCGTCATATAGCTGGAACATAGTGCAGCGTTAAACAACAAACAAATAATAAACCTTGTCTAGTTTGGTCGTCTTTGACTTAGAATGCATAAACTGGTTGAGTGACTCCCCACAGGGAAAGAAAGGATTAAAAATAAAAAAAGACTACGTTTATACATTGGAATCAAAATAATTCACTCTTAGTTGTCCCTGATAATAAACTGTTGGTATTCCAAAGCCACCTTCTGTATGGTTTACACTTGTAACAACCACACACCCTTATGAGATCCTGATTGTACCTATGAAGTACTAGAATCTGTACTTTTACTAAGAAATGCTATCCCAATATCTTACATTTGTTACATTTGACCACTTTCAATGGCATTGTGTGTTCATGATTATATCCGGTGATTGTTACCATGACAAATCCTATCCCCAGTTATACAACATGGCAGTCTATAGTCCAACATATGTCCCATGGCGTGTTGTAATTGGTGGTATATGTTAGAAATACACCCTCTGAAAACATATCCTGAACCCCCATCAACGTTCTCTTATTAATACTTGCAAAAACAAAAGTGGGGTGTGGGGAAAATACAAAGTCACGCCATTTTCGTCCCTTGACACTCATTTGTTCCTCGACATGATGATATTATAGTTTTAGTTTTATCATGTGTTTAGCAGCGTCCATTTCACTCTTACGATGGAAATTGTTAAAAATGAATTTAAAAAATTAAGAAAACTAAATGTTGCACTAATCTTCAGTAGTTAATGATTGTGTCCCGCTTATGATATTGATGATAATAATTTTCATAATATTTCATTTCAAATGACATTAAAATGGCACTGGTCTCATTAAATGGCTGGCTTCTTTGTTTATATTTTAATAGTTTCTTGCAGTTTCCTTTTTTTCTGGTGATTGATCTTGGCATGAATAGGTTGTTTTTGTTGCCAGGGAATATCGTGGTCAGGATGGTCATGAAATTGATATTTTTATACATTAATTCCACCTTATGTAAACACACCAGCATGTAAATATTACGGGTCATCTAACCAAGGGACCCTGAAACCTCGATACAAAGAATAAAGAGAAAAATCGTGAGCAAGTGTCACGTATTCATCATCTGTCATGTTTTGTTTCGAATACACGCGCTAGAAGTGACAGTTTTCCGGGGAGACACCTCTGTCTAATTAAACCCTTAGGGGTTTCTGAAAGAGCCTTTTGTAACGCTTAACATGTTAGAACAAACTTAAGACTGTTTAATAGCCACTTTTCCTTAAACACATGCTTGAAACAAGCTTAAGGGGAAAGGCTGCATGCATGAACAGGTTGTTGTTCATTTGTAACAAGCATAATCGAGGTGTTTTATTGTGGATTTGGGCAGAACAACCGCTTTGATAAGAACTGACTCGTCTTCAAAATAGTCTTAAACTTGAAAGGTGACAGAAATCAATACCCATTTTATTATTTTTATTAATTATGTTCTTCGTATTTTTTCCGACACATTAAGCTTTCTGAGGTAACACTAAGGTGAAACATGTTTTTGCATCGGTATTGCATTAAGAATCACAGCTTTCATCTGATGATTTATTTATTTTTATCTCAAAGTGGAGTGTCATTATTTTTTTTTCATTTCATGTTTACCTAGCTGGATTAATATTTTTTTTAAAGATATAACACGAGTTGCTGTGCTGTAAGGTTAGAATAGAACATGATCGAGAAAGAAAGTACGCATTACTGTACATACTTTCGTAGCTCGTCTATGTACCGGCATAAACAACATATAAACGAATGATATAAAGAGTTTTGGAGTAACTATACAGTGAGCTCCTGTTGATGGTTTAGAGGTAAACCTCCAGAACAGGGAACCACGGATACGAAGTTATAATCCTTTGTGTGTTCATATACGTCCCCAACAATACCACCCAGAAGGAGTGGTTTCCTGATTATCGAGATCCGGACTATCCAGAATTTACTATACACATTCGCGTCAGTAATTGACTGAAAGGTGTGGTCTCCTGATTATCAGGATCCGGACTAACGAGAATTTGCTATATACATTCGTTCCAGTAATGGACTGGAACGTGTTGTGTCCTGATTAGCGGGATCCAGACTAACGACGTTTTTTCAGTACACATTCATACCAGTACTGGAAGATGTGTTTTCCTAATTATCGGGATCCGGACTTGCCAGGTTTCAATGTACACGTTCATTCCAGTAATGGACTGGGAGGTGTTGTGTCCTGAGTATCGGAATTCGGACTAGCCAGGTTTCACTATACCTATTCGTACCAGTAATGGACTGGAAGGTGTTGTGTCCTGATTAGCGGGATCCAGACTAGCCAGGTTTCACTATACACATTCGTATCAGTAATGGACTGGAAGGTGTTGTGTCCTGATCAGCGAGATCCGGACTAGCCAGGTTTCACTTAACATATCCATACCAGTAATGGACTGGAAGGTGTTGTGTCCTGAGTATCGAGATCCGGACTAGCCAGGTTTCACTTTACATATTCGTACCAGTAATGGACTTGAAGGTGTTGTGTCCTGAGAATCGGGACCTAGACGGACGAGGTTTCACGTACTTCGCACATTCACAGCAGTGAGAACCGGAAGGCGGGGTTTCTGGGCTTACTGCGTTGAGACTATAAGGTATTCCCTGTAAACATGACACTTCTAAGAAACGTGGGTGTTTCAAGTGATACACGTAAATGACCGCCATTGCCATGCTTAACGCGTTTGCTCATATCGCTGGGTATATAGAGAATACTACACTACGTGTGAACTTTCTATGGTATCTAGAAAGTCTATTTATTACCCACGTTAAATATATATTTAAGTGTAACATAACAACTTTCGTTCGTTGACAATCCAAACTGAAATCGTTTGCAAAATCTGGTTGCGCATGAATATTAATATATGCCCAAATATGGGCATTGTTGACATTTCTATGCATACACATTGACATGAGCCTGCAGTTGTGTTTGCTCCGACGCTCAAGATCCTTTTGGAAGAATTTCTTCAACTTATGGTAATTCAAGCGCCATGTTGTTAGTACGCAGGACACCTATAAGAAAATTTGAAAAGTGACATTAACGCCGCGCTTTGAATATCGGATCAACAATCGGTCACTCGCGCTGCCGGTGTCCCGGCTGTGCAATCAAAATGATTCGGTTTCCTTGATCTATCAGCGGAATTAATATCATGTCCGTACCATTCACGTCTGTACCACCCTATACTGAAGACGTGATCAACAAACTCAAGTCTGCATGCATGTAAGTGACAGCTTCGAACGAAGGGCAAGGTCACCACCAGAATTATTGTACACATGGGGTATTTGGGGCCACATAACCAGAAATCAGGCACACTTCCACGGAGTTTTGAATGATTTGTCTCGAAAATGTTTACTTTGAGTGATCTGGTAGAGCAGTCGTGAACAAACAATGACTGCATAAAATAGCCGTCTCCACGAGACGAACAAACATGGCGGACACAAGATGTATTTACTATAGTTCAGAAACACTAGATTGAAATTAATCCAATATGTTTCCAAACTTATAAGATCTATTTATGATTAATTTCAAGGTGTAATAAGAAAACAAATGCCTCGTTTATGGCTTTTCATGTGAATAACATCCAAAGGCAAAATTTCATTAAATACCATTATTACGGATCAAAAGTGGTTTTTTTTTTTAGTTATTATACTGGGCGTTCAGCACCACTTTACAGTGTGGAGAAAACGGGGTTGTGGGCGACATTTGCGTCATCAGATTTGTTGAAACAAAGATGCTAACTGTACTGTATTAACGTGGTCGTTTAATTCCATGTATTATGTATACGATTTCGCGACTACAGTGAGCTGACACGAAATATTAACGTAAATGGGGTATGTGTCATTGTTAACATTTCACTGATGTGACGACCACTTTCGAGTCTCGAAACAGCATCAATAATGTTTTCCTTCAATAAAAGTAACAATGGACGTTATTCTCGTGACGTATACATTGCAAGAGCAGTCATGAAAATGCTAAGAAAAAAATTATTACCATCTGTTCTAGCGTTTTCTCTATAGTAAATACATGTCGTGTCCGTCATGTTTTTTCGTCTTGTGGAGGCGGCCATTGTGCAGTCATTGTCTGGGTCAGTGTAGCACCAGCGCACCATACCCAGGGAACCAGGCTGAACCTATATAGGGTGCATACAGAATTTGAAGCTTGTGACTATATTGTTTGGTTTAATAAAGTGTTTGTAAATATCTCTCGCTCTCATGAGATTGCTTCAGTTCTGCCTTGTAGTTGCAAAATGAATGACATCTCGCGATTTTTTATGAATTAAGAAAAGTAGTCACGGTGTGACTGAGGTCACGATTATCCAATCAAAACGAATAAAACGAGGTCAACCTTGTACGACACACGTCTGACGTTCGGATTTAGTACCTTACCACCTGTATCTTCACCACGTGGGTAATAAATAGAGAATACTACACTCATTCTCGTTAGATACCGTAGAAAGTTCACGACCGCCCCACACCCCCGTAAAGATAATATCGACCTTCACGTATGTTTACTTACCCTGCCATAATACGCATCGACATATACGTATGTCTGCTCACCATGGTAAGGAACACATCGACTCAAACTCAAGCTCAAACTGCGATGCAACACTTCGGGTGAGTGATACAGTGAGTATGGTTAACGCCGCTTTTAGCAATATTCCAGCAATATCCCGGTGGGGGGTCACCAGAAATGGGCTTCGCACATTGTACCCATGTCGGTAATCGAACTCGGGTCTTCGACGTGACGAGCGAACGCTTTAACCACTAGGCTACCCGACAGCCCCTGTAACACATCGAACTACACGGACGTATAGCAATGGAACAGGTTTGACCCTCACGTAAGCTTAACAATCACGCTGCTGTCGACCTACACGTACGTACACTCACCGTGCTCTAGATCATATCGACCTACATGTACGTACACTCACCGTGCTCTAGATCATATCGACCTACATGTACGTACACTCAACGTGCTCTAGATCATATCGACCTACATGTACGTACACTCACCGTGCTCTAGATCATATCGACCTACACGTACGTACACTCACCGTGCTCTAGATCATATCGACCTACATGTACGTACACTCACCGTGCTCTAGATCATATCGACCTACATGTACGTACACTCACCGTGCTCTAGATCATATCGACCTACATGTACGTACACTCAACGTGCTCTAGATCATATCGACCTACATGTACGTACACTCACCGTGCTCTAGATCATATCGACCTACACGTACGTACACTCACCGTGCTCTAGATCATATCGACCTACATGTACGTACACTCACCGTGCTCTAGATCATATCGACCTACATGTACGTACACTCAACGTGCTCTAGATCATATCGACCTACATGTACGTACACTCAACGTGCTCTAGATCATATCCACCTACATGTACGTACACTCACCGTGCTCTAGATCATATCGACCTACATGTACGTACACTCACCGTGCTCTAGATCATATCGACCTACATGTACGTACACTCACCGTGCTCTAGATCATATCGACCTACATGTACGTACACTCACCGTGCTCTAGATCATATCGACCTACACGTACGTACACTCACCGTGCTATAGATCATATCGACCTACATGTACGTACACTCACCGTGCTCTAGATCATATCGACCTACACGTACGTACACTAACCGTGCCATAGATCATATCGACCTACACGTACGTACACTCACCGTGCTCTAGATCATATCGACCTACATGTACGTACACTCACCGTGCTCTAGATCATATCGACCTACACGTACGTACACTCAACGTGGTATAGATGATGTCGACCTACACGTACGTACACTCAACTTGGTATAGATCATGTCGTCCTACACGTAGGTTCACTCCCCGTGGTATAGATCATGCCGACCTACACATACGTACACCCAACGTGCTATAGATCATCTCGACCTACACGTACGTGCACTCACCGTGCTATAGATCATCTCGATCTACACGTACGTACACTCACCTTGCTCTAGATCATATCGACCTACACGTACGTACACTCAACGTGCTATAGATCATTTCGACCTACACGTACGTACACTCACCGTGCTCTAGATCATATCGACCTACACATACGTACACTCTACGTGGTATAGATCATGTCGACATTCACGTACGTACACTCAACTTGGTATAGATCATATCGACCTACACGTACGTACACTCAACGTGGTATAGATCATGTCGACCTACACGTACGTATGCTCAACGTGCCATAGATCATATCGACCTACACTTACGTACACTCAACGTGCTAAAGATCATATCGGCCTACACGTACGTACACTCAACGTGGCATAGATTATGTCGACCTACACGTTAGTACGCCCAACGTGCTAAAGATCATGTCGACCTACACGTAAGCTTAACAATCACGCTGCTGTCGACCTACACGTACGTACACTCAACGTGGTATAGATCATGTCGAACTACACGTACGTACACTCACCGTGGTATAGATCATGTCGAACTACACGTACGTACACTCAACGTGGTATAGATCATGTCGAACTACACGTACGTATATTCAACGTGGTATAGATCATGTCGACCTACACGTACGTACACTCAACGTGGTATAGATCATGTCGACCTACACGTACGTACACTCACCGTGCTCTAGATCATATCGACCTACATGTACGTACACTCACCGTGCTCTAGATCATATCGACCTACATGTACGTACACTCACCGTGCTCTAGATCATATCGACCTACATGTACGTACACTCACTGTGCTCTAGATCATATCGACCTACATGTACGTACACTCACCGTGCTCTAGATCATATCGACCTACACGTACGTACACTCACCGTGCTCTAGATCATATCGACCTACATGTACGTACACTCACCGTGCTCTAGATCATATCGACCTACATGTACGTACACTCAACGTGCTCTAGATCATATCGACCTACATGTACGTACACTCACTGTGCTCTAGATCATATCGACCTACATGTACGTACACTCACCGTGCTCTAGATCATATCGACCTACACGTACGTACACTCACCGTGCTCTAGATCATATCGACCTACACGTACGTACACTCACCGTGCCATAGATCATATCGACCTACACGTACGTACACTAACCGTGCTCTAGATCATATCGACCTACATGTACGTACACTCACCGTGCTCTAGATCATATCGACCTACACGTACGTACACTCAACGTGGTATAGATGATGTCGACCTACACGTACGTACACTCAACTTGGTATAGATCATATCGTCCTACACGTAGGTTCACTCCCCGTGGTATAGATCATGCCGACCTACACATACGTACACCCAACGTGCTATAGATCATCTCGACCTACACGTACGTGCACTCACCGTGCTATAGATCATCTCGACCTACACGTACGTACACTCACCGTGCTCTAGATCATATCGACCTACACGTACGTACACTCAACGTGCTATAGATCATTTCGACCTACACGTACGTACACTCACCGTGCTCTAGATCATATCGACCTACACATACGTACACTCTACGTGGTATAGATCATGTCGACATTCACGTACGTACACTCAACTTGGTATAGATCATATCGACCTACACGTACGTACACTCAACGTGGTATAGATCATGTCGACCTACACGTACGTATGCTCAACGTGCCATAGATCATATTGACCTACACGTACGTACACTCAACGTGCTAAAGATCACATCGGCCTACACGTACGTACACTCAACGTGGCATAGATTATGTCGACCTACACGTTAGTACGCTCAACGTGCTAAAGATCATGTCGACCTACACGTAAGCTTAACAATCACGCTGCTGTCGACCTACACGTACGTACACTCAACGTGGTATAGATCATGTCGAACTACACGTACGTACACTCACCGTGGTATAGATCATGTCGAACTACACGTACGTACACTCAACGTGGTATAGATCATGTCGAACTACACGTACGTATATTCAACGTGGTATAGATCATGTCGACCTACACGTACGTACACTCAACGTGGTATAGATCATGTCGACCTACACGTACGTACACCCAACGTGCTATAGATCATATCGGCCTACACGTACGTACACTCACACTGGTCCAGATCACAACTACATTCACGTATGTTTAATTACCTTGTTGTAGAACAGATCGATATTCGAGCACGTACTCACCCTGATATAGATCACATCGACCTTCTAGTGCGTTCATTTACTCTGGGGGCGGTCGGGTAGCCTAGTGGTTAAAGCGTTCGCTCGTCACGCCGAAGACCCGGGTTCGATTCCCGACATGGGTACAATGTGTGAAGCCCATTTGTGGTGTCCAACGCCGTGATATTGCTGGAATATTGCTAAAAGCGGCGTAAAACCATACTCACTCACTCACTCATTTACTCTTATAAAGACCACTTCGACTTTCACGTATGTTTACACGCCTTACTGTGGAACGCTTCAACCTCCAGGTCCGACTACTCACACTGCCATAGAATACACCGACCTACATGTTCGTGTACTCACACTGCGATGGAATACATCGCCCTACATGTAGGTTTACTCATACTGCGATAGAATACACCGACCTACATGTAGGTTTACTCATACTGCGATAGAATACACCGACCTACATGTACGTTTACTCACACTGCAATAGAATTCACCGACCTACATGTTCGTGTACTCACGCTGCGATAGAATACATCGCCCTACATGTAGGTTTACTCACACTGCGATAGAATACACCGACCTACATGTAGGTTTACTCATACTGCGATAGAATACATCGACCTACATGTACGTTTACTCACACTGCAATAGAATTCACCGACCTACATGTAGGTTTACTCACACTGCCATAGAATACACCGACCTACATGTAGGTTTACTCACACTGCGATAGAATACACCGACCTACATGTAGGTTTACTCATACTGCGATAGAATACATCGCCCTACATGTAGGTTTACTCACACTGCCATAGAATACACCGACCTACATGTAGGTTTACTCATACTGCGATAGAATACACCGACCTACATGTACGTTTACTCACACTGCAATAGAATACACCGACCTACATGTTCGTGTACTCACACTGCGATAGAATACATCGCCCTACATGTAGGTTTACTCATACTGCGATAGAATACACCGACCTACATGTTCGTGTACTCACACTGCGATAGAATACATCGACCTACATGTTCGTGTACTCACACTGCGATAGAATACACCGACCTACATGTTCGTGTACTCACACTGCGATAGAATACATCGCCCTACATGTAGGTTTACTCACACTGCGATAGAATACACCGACCTACATGTAGGTTTACTCATACTGCGATAGAATACACCGACCTACATGTAGGTTTACTCACACTGCGATAGAATACACCGACCTACATGTAGGTTTACTCATACTGCGATAGAATACACCGACCTACATGTTCGTGTACTCACACTGCAATAGAATACACCGCCCTACATTGAGGTGTTTACCATGATTGTCTATTTCGGATATATCAATAATTATGTTTGAAAACAAGAATCTCCACAGATCTATTTACGAAAGATTCCACGATAAAGAGTGGTATCGATCACCTCATTATTTTTTCAAGGAAAAAATATTATAACCAACAGTACAAAGATTCTCCATGAACGTATTTGATTTTGGACGGGAAAGTTACACAAAAATCGTTATTATATAGTAATGCAGTTATAATCATTTACAACATAAAGATTTGGTGATATATTATGCTCCTAGGTTTGCTGCGACATTGAACCTTTCTTCGTGGAGGATTGGGTTGCAGTTGAAACAATGCAACAATGGAAGCATGGTAACGCTGGCAACTATACCCTCATGTGATAACTAATCGTTACACCTCACTAAAGTATCAATACGGTAATATTCGTACATCCAGCAATATGAAAACCTATTAGCATGGTATGTCTGCCTCCCGCAGTGTCAGTTATCTTGAATCGATGGATATAGAGGTGTCTTATGAGAGATTGTTACCGAGACAACAATTCATCAGACCCTGTTTACCGGACAATGAAAGCATAATGCTCACAGTCTGCCGTTCTATGGCAAACTGTAAATGCCATTATCTGCATGCAGCTGCCTTTATTGTCAGAATGGGTTGCACTGTGCTACAGATACACAATGGTTATTAAAGGATCATTTAGGAAAGGTTAAGCTGACTCCGACTGTTGTTGGGTGCATCGTCAGGGGTAGTGGTAAAAGCTTTCGGTCGTTATGGCCAAGACCCGGTTTTGATTCCTTACACTGACATACATGCAAGCCCCTTCCTACTGTCCTACTTCGTGAAATGACAGAACTTTTGCAAAAATAGTCGAAAACAATACTATTTTTCATTTCTCACTTACAGAGCAATAATTCCATTTCTTGATGACTTAACTTTAACAAATCAAAAGTAATCCATTTAATTGCCCACAGAGCAATGTACGTGTCGCATAAAGAGCAGAGCAATGTACGTGTCGCACACAGAGCAGAGCAATGTACGTGTCGAACAAAGAGCAGAGCAATGTACGTAGTCGCCCACAGAGCAATGTACGTGTCGCACACAGAGCAATGTACGTGTGTTTACAGGGCAATGTACTTGTCGCCCACAGAGCAATGTAGTTGTCGCCCACAGAGCAATGTACGTGTCGCCCACTGAGCAATGTACGTGTGTTTACAGGGCAATGTACGTGTCGCCCACAGAGCAATGTACGTGTCGCCCACAGAGCAATGTACGTTTGTTTACAGGGCAATGTACGTGTCGCCCACAGAGCAATGTACTTGTTGCCCACAGAGCAATGTACTTGTTACCCACAGAGCAATGTACTTGTTGCCCACAGAGCAATGTACTTGTCGCCCACAGAGCAATATACTTGTCGCCCACAGAGCAATGTACGTGTGTTTACAGGGCAATGTACGTGTCGCCCACAGAGCAATGTACGTGTGTTTACAGGGCAATGTACTTGTCGCCCACAGAGCAATGTACTTGTCGCCCACAGAGCAATGTACGTGTCGCCCACAGAGCAATGTACGTGTGTTTACAGGGCAATGTACGTGTCGCCCACAGAGCAATGTACGTGTGTTTACAGGGCAATGTACTTGTCGCCCACAGAGCAATTTACGTGTGTTTACAGGGCAATGTACGTATCGCCCACAGAGCAATGTAAGTGTCACCCACAGAGCAATGTACGTGTCACCCACAGAGCAATGTACGTGTGTTTACAGGGCAATGTACGTGTCGCCCACAGAGCAATGTAAGTGTCACCCACAGAGCAATGTACTTGTCGCCCACAGAGCAATGTACGTGTGTTTACAGGGCAATGTACTTGTCGCCCACAGAGCAATGTACGTGTCACCCACAGAGCAATGTAAGTGTCGCCCACAGAGCAATGTACGTGTCGCCCACAGAGCAATGTAAGTGTCACCCACAGAGCAATGTAAGTGTCGCCCACAGAGCAATGTAAGTGTCACCCACAGAGCAATGTATGTGTCGCCCACAGAGCAATGTACGTCGGGGATGATTACAGCATGTCGCCCATAGAGGAATGTCCATCGGGGATGATTACAGCATGTCGGCCACAGAGCAATGTACGTCGGGGATGATTACAGCATGTCGCCCACAGAGCAATGTACGTGTGTTTACAGGGCAATGTACTTGTCGCCCACAGAGCAATGTAAGTGTCACCCACAGAGCAATGTATCTGTCGCCCACAGAGCAATGTACGTCGGGGATGATTACAGCATGTCGCCCATAGAGCAATGTACGTCGAGGATGATTACAGCATGTCGCCCATAGAGGAATGTCCATCGGGGATGATTACAGCATGTCGCCCATAGAGGAATGTCCATCGGGGATGATTACAGCATGTCGCCCACAGAGCAATGTACGTCGGGGATGATTACAGCATGTCGCCCATAGAGCAATGTACGTCGGGGATGATTACAGCATGTCGCCCATAGAGGAATGTCCATCGGGGATGATTACAGCATGTCGCCCATAGAGGAATGTCCATCGGAGATGATTACAGCATGTCGCCCACAGAGCAATGTCCATCGGGGATGATTACAGCATGTCGCCCACAGAGCAATGTCCATCGGGGATGATTACAGCATGTCGCCCACAGAGCAATGTCCATCGGGGATGATTACAGCATGTCGCCCACAGACCAATGTACGTCGGGGATGATTACAGCCTGTCGCCATTTCATCTCATCACACAATGTGGAAGTATTTATTGATTTACAGCCAATTTATTAGTTGTCATAATTATTGTCTCCAAATAAATCAGTTGAATTGAGCATCGAGCTGTGGTTCAGTTGTATGACAGTATGTCAGCTTCATGTGGGAAGAAAGCCCAACATGACGCCAGTCGAAGACGTTTACATTAGCACTCTTGAAAACCCACGGGAACTGGTACAGTGTTAGAAAAGTGGGAACAAAAGATTTTCTCCGATCTGAGTCTTGAATTCGAATAGGGGATGCAACTCAGAACATCGACTTGCCACACACAGGGGTCACCACTGCAACCCGTGTGAAGGAATGTAGCACGTAGGAGACAACGACTGAGTCCTCGGCTCTCCTTATTCGAATTGCAGTCCCAAAGGTCATCTCGACCTGACTTAGGAAAAAAAAACATATTGGAACTGAATTCACAGGTTAACTATAGTTTATGTGACTATGCCACAACACAATGATATACGGCGTCAGTGACCCCATCATAAATGGTGCACACGTGTCGGTCGATGTGAGGTTTACAGCAAGGACGGATCTAGCATGTTTAAAAGGGTGGTGTCCAAAATATCAAACTCCACTCTCAGTCAAGTTAACTCCCCCTCCCCCCACCCTTTCGATCCGCCTTTGTACAGTACAAGAATTCTTCCACCAGTGGCTGACATATATGTGAGAGTGTGAGTTCTACAGGTTTTAGGTTACGACGACGGTTGAGACGTGAGAGGAAACACGCATGATGATGAGGATGCGGATGAGGATGGTGCTGATACAAACGTCGAGGAGTGGAATGATTACATATTGTTTCCAATTCTTAACATGTACTGTTGAGAACTACCAGAGACTGCCAGCTTCCGTTGGGATATAAAGGAGATGGATTTAGAAAATGTTCCCGTTTAGATGCCAGGTTACAGAGGGGCTTTACGACAGAATGAGTGTCGTGTGTTTGCGCGTGTACAAAACGGAGAGAGTTATTGCGTGACGCTGGAAACCCTACAGAAATGGTGTTACGTGCGTTACTAGCAGATTGCAGGTGAATTCTCATCTTTTCATATCACCGTCTAAGAACTATAGCACTACAATGAAACCTACGAGGACGGATATGGTGTTCACGGACGAGATAAACCATTTCATCTTAATTTGCACATGTAAGCATTAAGTAAAGACCTACATGCCCAAGTGAATTAATTAAATTCCGAACCTTCGCGGGGAGTCTTGAAACATTAGTTAAAGGGGAATAATGGATCATCTCCAGTATACTCCTCAAGGGTTGGGGACTCACTCAGGGGACATTCGCAAGGTGATATTTGTAGCTCGTTAGTAGTCTCTAATTGCTCACCAATCATGCCTGCTGAATTATTGACTTTTCATATCAATGAAGGTTTGATGCAGGATATATTTAAAAGAGCTGCCCCAGTGCTGAAATATGAGAGGTTGTTGTTTTTTCAAAAAATCAAATGTTACTGTTACTTGGCAAAGCAATTTCCGTTATTTATCCTTAAAACTTACGTAAGTTCTCATACAAAAATATTTGTATTTCTTATTAATGTATCGAGTTTCTGTTTGAAGTTCTTGGTTATTGCTGCACAGGAATATTTATGCACGACATTGCCCTTTTCATAACTCAGCACATGCAGTTATTATTTGAATGTTATTTTTGTTATCATCAAGTAGACGACCGCACGCGCACGCACGCACACACACACGCACACACACACACACACACACACACACACACACACGTATAGACCCAGGATCAGAGGCAATTCTCTTATGCGACGTTGTGCCAAACTCAAGTATACTTTACGATGAATACCTTATAGTGGCGAGAATGTATGTTGCCTGTACACCGGGTGTTTGCTGGTCAGGTACTAGCACTGGGTGTAACAAGAACCTCTTGATATTTGAAAACCATTTGACGTATTAATGCTATTAATTACAGTTTGCTTAAATGAGCATACTGTTAAGAAAACGCCTGTAGTTGTTGAAGAAATGGGTAAATACATCAACAAGAGTATTTAACCTTCTTTTTTAAACCTTGATGGTATCCCCCATACTCACAGCTTCAGAGCGGATACAGATTGGGATTTGAGAATATTAAAGTATTCAGCAGTTCCGGTGCGATGTCGCCTTGTGTTCTGGGATGTAGGAGTTATTTATATGTCAGTCTGCCAATACAATTCATACCAATTTGTCCAATCTTCTTCAACATGATTCTCGATACCACTGTTGATTATATGCTTCGATTATGTACAGTCTCGGCAATCAGAATTTCCTCATATCTTCCGCTCAAAACCTGTCCCTCACAATCACCTATGTCTGCAGTGGCAAATCCCTCTTCCGGCGCGCATGTAGAATTGTTCTGTTCGCCCAAAAAAGATAATGTGGCGTCTAGTCACCAGTTAATAAGGATACAGCTGTGTGTGTACCTACAGGAATATATTTCACATAATAAGGATACAGTTCTGTGTGTACCTACAGGAATATATTTCACATAATAAGGATACAGCTGTGTGTGTACCTACAGGAATATGTTTCAGATAATAAGGATACAGCTGTGAGTGTACCTACAGGAATATGTTTCAGATAATAAGGATACAGCTGTGTGTGTACCTACAGGAATATGTTTCAGATAATAGTGATACAGCTGTGAGTGTACATACAGGAATATGTTTCAGATAATAAGGATACAGCTGTGTGTGTACCTACAGGAATATATTTCAGATAATAAGGATACAGTTCTATGTGTACCTACAGGAATATGTTTCAGATAATAAGGATACAGCTGTTAGTGTACCTACAGGAATATGTTTCAGATAATAACGATACAGCAGTATGCTAACCTACAGGAATATGTCTCAGATAATAACGATACAGTAGTATGCTAACCTACAGGGATATGTTTCAGATAATAAGGATACAGCTCTGTGTGTACCTACAGGAATATGTTTCAGATGTTAGCGATACAGCAGTATGCTAACCTACAGGGATATGTTTCAGATAATAGCGATACAGCTCTGTGTGTACCTACAGGAATATGTTTCAGATGATAGCGATACAGTAGTATGTGAACCTACAGGAATATATTTCACATAATAAGGATACAGTTCTGTGTGTACCTACAGGAATATATTTCACATAATAAGGATACAGCTGTGTGTGTACCTACAGGAATATGTTTCAGATAATAAGGATACAGCAGTACGTGCTAACCTACAGGAATATGTTTCAGATGATAGCGATACAGCAGTATGCTAAGCTACAGGTATATATTTCAGATAATAAGGATACAGCTGTGTGTGTGTACCTACAGGAATATGTTTCAGATAATAAGGATACAGCTGTGTGTGTGAACCTACAGGAATATGTTTCAGGTAATAAGGATACAGCTCTGTGTGTACCTACAGGAATATGTTTCAGATAATTGGTATACAGCTCTGTGTGTACCTACATAAATATGTTTCAGATAATAACGATACAGCAGTATGCTAACCTACAGGAATATGTTTCAGATGTTTGCAATACAGCAGTATACTAACCTACAGGGATATATTTCAGATAATAAGGATACAGCTGTGTGTGTGTACCTACAGGAATATGTTTCAGGTAATAAGGATACAGCAGTATGCTAACCTACAGGAATATGTTTCAGATAATAGTTACACAGCTGTGTGTATACCTACAGGAATATGTTTCAGATAATAGTGATACAGTTGTGTGTGTACCTACAGGAATATGTTTCAGATAATAGTGATACAGTTGTGTGTGTACCTACAGGAATATGTTTGAGATAATAACGATACAACTTTGTGTGTACCTACAGGAATATGTTTCAGATAATAGCGATACAGCAGTATGTGAACCTACAGGAATATGTTTCAGATAATAAGGAATAAATAGTATGCTATTCAACAGGAATATGTTTCAGATGATAGTTATAGAGCTGTATGCCAACCATCTTCCTGAGGCAAGCGTGTCCACTAGCCTATATCAAAATCTAGTTTCTACCCTTGCCACATCAAGCCCAGTTTTCTAGGCTAGATCTTAGCCAAACTGTATGGACGTCCGAGCTTGCGACGACGTTCATACAATGTTTGGTCCTCACTCTATGAAGGTTCATACTCGAATGAACTCACACAAAGTGAAAGTCAATTCCTATACTTTTTTATTTAACCTCAAATGACTTAGACCTTGATCTGTACACAATTATATTTAGTACGCGTGACTCTATGTTTACACTGACAGCCATACAACAACAAGCTGTATCGCGGAATAAAATAGTTCCTCAAAACGAGAGGTGACGTGAGCTTATGTATGCTCAACATGCTCAACAGGGACAACTTTTGTAGTTCCCTCAGAACAAATTTACTCAAATAACATCCACATTAGATGAGAAAGGTTTCTTAAGAACTACCTCAGTAAGTCAGTCACAATGACAGCGCGTCGTAATATACTAAACCGCAAAAGAAACGTCACCATGGATAGACATATGAGAAACACTGTACAAACACTGTAAACATACTTTGAGACATATTAAAAAGATGAAACTTGGCAAAACTGATCATCAAAGTTGAAATGAAAGTGTCAAATGTTCTTAAAGTGGAAAACAGCACTAGTATCTGAGAAAATGACATCACAAGTCAGTAACTCGTGTGTCCGCCGTGTGCATTGATGCCGTGCAACGTCGATACATGGAATGGATGAGGCGGTTGATGAAGTCCATAAGCACTTGAACCCACATTCTTAGGAACGCCTGACGCAGCTCATCTGCGTCTTAGAATCTCGTCCCACAGGTGCTCAATGGGATTTAAATCGGGACTGAGGGCAGGCCACTGCATTGTTCTGTCTGGTGTCATTCTACTGGAGGAAGTCTCTTGCTGCTCTCGCAGTGTGGGCACGGGCGTTATCATGCTGAAAGTCGTGGCTGCGGCGACGTGCCAAATGAGGTATGGCGTGTGGTCTCAAGAATTGATCAATGTACCGAGCTGCTGTGACACCATTGCCTCTCCCTGGACCGATGTTCTGGAAGACCACAGGCCCGACCCCCTGTGCAAGACCAATTCCACCCCACAATGATGCTCGAACAACCCCACGAGTCTCTCTCAACAACACACGCTTCCAAATAACGTTTCTCACGGCGTCGCCAGACTCTCTGCCATCTGCTGTTGAGATATAGTAACGGCTCTCGTCTGAGAAGAGACTCCTCTCCACTGAGGGTGGCGCCAATGCTTGTGCTGTGTTGCCCACCGAAGATGGCCCCGGCGACGACATGGTGTCAGAATGGGTCCTCGGAGTGGCCTGTGACAGTGGAGGTGTCTGCTCGTCAATCGTCGACGCACGGTGTCCGCTCCAATGTGTCGCTGGTGTGTCCCCATGGTCTGTCGAGCAGTTTCCGCAGCAGTAACAAAGCGATCTTTAAGATGCCGTCGCACAATCTGACGATCCTGACGTCGGGTGGTAACCCTTGGTCTTCCACTACGTGGTCGGTCATCTGTAGTGGTGGTGGTCTGGTACCGTTGCTGGAGCCTGTATATGGTCCTTACGTGGACTTGAAATGCATTAGCTACTTACCGGGCGGTGGTGTCCAGCCTGCAATCGTCAAAGGGCTTGGTGTCG
Organism: Haliotis cracherodii; assembly: GCF_022045235.1. NCBI lineage: Eukaryota > Metazoa > Mollusca > Gastropoda > Lepetellida > Haliotidae > Haliotis > Haliotis cracherodii. The sequence continues at coordinate 3,380,019 of NW_027266285.1, forward strand.
CTGATTTCTTGTCAATCTTGGCATGTCGTAGCAATTCAACAACGAATGAATGTTATCCGACCTGGGTGGATTTTTATAGGGCAAGAAATGGGGGAACGTATGTGCATTTCAATTTGCACGGAACTCTCGTGCATCGGGTTACCATAGCCGTTGCCGTTATGCGTTTGGGCGATCGGTTTTATTGTCATCTGCTTTGTTTTTTTATCATCAAATTTCATTTTTCCGGACAAGGTAATGTGAAATTTTGGAAACTTTGACAAAAAAACAACCAGATATTTAAATGTCAACTTTTCCTTCAATGTTACTGGGGGGTGACGTTTCTTTTTCGTTTCAGTATATACTTACATCAAGTACAAGACCTCAAAATGGCCGACACGAATAACGTGACGGGAGAGATTTCCGAAGTTGTTAATGAACGGTTAAATGTGTTAGTAATCATTGATCAACTGGTCGATCATTGAAAGGTAATTAAAGATGTGTCAAACAGACACTGAGGTAAATTCATAGATTGTTGTAGACAGACAGTGTCAGCCTAGACACGGATCGAGTCGATACTTCGAAAGTTTGGATGTGCATTTCTTCGTTTTGTTCATTAGGTTGGGTTCTAGCGAGGATATTCGTGAACAATCAAACTCGTTTCTCAATGTATACTAAAACGCTCTGTTCAGGATTAAAGGGTCTGAGAGAGAGAGAGAACGCTTCTCTGTTTCCGTGCTTGAGAATTCCCAGGGGTTTTCCCAGGAATGTGGAAGTAATCCGTCATTGTACGTCGTTTCAAGAACACGGTCTCTTGAAAAACGTATGAACGTCAAATTGTGTCGTTTATACACTTATGAACGTCAGTTTCGCGGTCACGTGACCGACCTCTTGTCCAATGGAAAAGCCGTATATCGTGTAAACTTCAAATAAAAAAATGTATAACAACGTTACAACTATATGCGAATTTTCAAACACATGCTTCAGACAACAGTAACTATGGGGACAAATTCTTTCTTCTTCAAGAAGTCCAAGTTAAAGATAAATTCAACTTAAACAGAAAGGATATTATGGTTGGAGAAGCTGGACCTGAATTCTCCTTTACTAATCGGTTCCGAGGCTAATGATGGTTGTCGATATATCATTATGATTTGATAGCATTGTTGTACGTCAGAGAATGGAAAACGTTCAGGTGTCTGTTATCGCAGGGTTTAACTCGACAGTCCCCCAAGGCCTGCCTGAAATAGCTAATCCCATCAGAGAGGAAGCGTTGTTATGTATGGTGTCGACGTTAATTATGTCTACTACAAGCTGGTGGCAATGTTATATGTTTAGCCCCTGGTGCCATCAGCCTCGTAGACGAAGGAATAGATTCCCTTAGATTGCAGTTGTCTGAGTGTGTTGTGGCTAATGGGCATTAGCATGACACATTACTGAACTCTCCTCAAAGCCTTTGTAGTGAGTATGCGTACTGGTTCCTCTGTACCATATATATAATAAAATAGACGTTCCAAGGGATGAAATGTACAATACACGCGAGCTTTGTAACTTCTTATCCTATCACGACAAGTGTTGATGCAAACGTGTTCATTTTATTGAAACGTTATTCAGTGAACATAAATAAGAAATAGATGTACCGACTGCCCTTTATTCAAGCAACCTCTATTACGTTACAGTATACATTAAGTATACGTGATAGAAGTACACAGAAGTAACATTAGATCGCTAATTGGTTTTCCATAATTGATATAATTGCACATGCATTGGTATTTGTTATCTAAGTCGATGTAACATTGTCAGTTGACAACGGAAGATATAAGAGGCACGGAAAGAATGCTTTTCATGTTATTACAAAAAGTACTTTAAAAGGTAACTTGAAACAGCAAGAAAGTACTCTTTACTTTAGCCGTTTTATAACTGAAACTGCTTACTGACAACATTCAATTAAATAGCGTGTAAAGCCCGGGAGCCACAGGACTCAGTTTGTCGATATCTGCGTGAGCTTCAGCTTTTGATGTCGGTTTCATACTGCTACTCTGCTCATTAATGATTTATTCTCGAAAAAGTGAGACGTGTAGTCGTTTCCAAGATTGATAATTGATGCGTATCGTCTCTGAATTAAGGATAATTTTGATTCGGAAAAAGGATATTTAAAATCAAAATAGATACGTGTGTTCAGTATTCCCATGCACAGTTTATCTTGCTATGGAAATCTGTATGACAAATCCAAGGTCACCTAGTACATTGATGTTTGTTTTCTCAAGACACTATCGACCAGATTCCAGATAAGTTTAGTCAGGGGTGTTTCTTCGCACAAACACGGCTGCACATCAGTTGGTATTATATGATAAAGTGGGCGTGGTAAATATAACTCAATCGGTTTCTTAAACTAGCTATTTAGTGAAATTAAGTCTGAAACATCCCTTAATTTAGTGAGTGAGTTTTAAGCCACCTTTAGCAATAATCCAGCAGCATATCGGAGGGAGAAACCAGAAATGGGCTTCACATATTGCCCTATTTGGGGAATTCAACCTAGTCCTTTAGCCAAAGTAATGGTTCTACATTTCCACATGGTTATCAATCATTAAGCTACCGTGGCAAAGGTAAAATAGAAAAGGTAAACACCTGTTTACACCTTGTCACGGTGTTTTTCTCACTCGTCCGACTATAACATTTACTTGTCCTTTAAATGTAGACATTAGGATTTGGCCATTGTGACAAACAAAGTTAGAACGTTGGATGGATTGGCGCCTTCACGAAACAAAACGTGGCAACCAAACAAGATGGGAATTCCGGAGTAGAATTTGCCCCATGTAACCCATGCTTGTCGTAAGTTGCGACTGAATGGATCGGGCGGTGACTTGATTGCGAGATATTGTACCCTGGCGGCATTATCAATCACTAGTTAGTCGACATGCAGGCTGCCGTCATATCGCTGGTATTTGGGTGACTGCGGCGTTACACAACAAAGATATGAAACAAAACAACAAGTTTATGTAAATAAACTGATGTCGATTAACACCTAAATTATTTAAAGAATATATGTGTACACACTTTCAATCGTACTTACTAATAGTACACGTGATAATATTAATGGTGGCAAGCAAATCGTCAGTAAATACCCGTACAACACATGTCTCTACAGTCCAAACTCTACAGTCCAAACGTTTTTCTAAATCTCCTTTGCAGCACATACCAGTTATCATACTTCCCTTGCATCACACTCTCGCTCCTCGTTTTTATCGTCTTCTCATTTGACGGAGGTATTTAACTGATATATATTCATATCAATACGTATTACTGCTCAGTCATCTAGAACTGGTAACGGGCATTGTGAAAGGCATATTAGATAACAAGGTTTTTTTAAATGACAGAACCTCATTTCAGCTTAATAGTTAAGGTGAAAGAATTAATGAGTTGGTTTTAACGCCGCTTTTAACAGTATTCCAGTTATATCGCGGCGTGTCAGCTTCATGTGGGAGGCAAGCCCGAAGTGATGCAGGTCTCAGACGCTTACCACTTCGGTGAAACCCACGAGCACGGGTATGGTGCTGACAAACCTAGAAACATAATCGGGGCGAACCGGGATTCGAACCCACAATCATAGGTTTCTGGCGTGTCCAAGGGACGCAACTCTGCACAGCGAATCGCGGCGCCTTAGACGACTGGGCCACCCATGCCCCCTAAGATGAAAGAAATAGAGTGAATAACCTCATACAAACAAACTATCCCAACCATGTACAACTACATGAATTTGACTATATAAACTGGTTTAACAAAATCAAGGTGAGGTTTAACAAAATGGGGTTAAATACGTTCAGGATGACTGCATTTATATACTAACGTGTATGTACTAGTCTGGGCTAATGCTAATGCCCACAGAGATAGAATTTAACATGGGTACCCCACTCAGACACAGTATACTGGCTCCGAGTCGACCAGTCCTTGTTTTATCCCCATAATGCCGACAGGGTAACAACAAGTACCACCCTTTAACGTCTTTTGTTTTGACGCGGCAGGGTATCGAACAACCGGCCTTCCGCCCTCCGGGCAGACAATCTATCCACTAGAAAAAGGGGATAGTATTTAACAAAAGGTAATCTTGAAAGTCATGGTTAAAATTCGAAATGACAGAAACTCCAGAGTGTTAATAGGGAAGACATTAGGACCACATGGCCATCCTGCAATCACTGTTTCGGTAAACAGGCACGGGGTCACCTTCAGATACATGTCTGTTCTGTCCTTTCGTGAGATCTTATTACCGCTTTTTACCCTGCTTAAGACCGACCGACTACGTTTAGAACAGCAGTATGTGGTCAAAGTGCCAACTTCAAAGTCACTATCAGAACTGCTGTGCTCCTTGAAGTTTCAGTAACTATGGTAATAAAAGCATCTATTTTACTACTACATAGTGTGTCCATGTTTATAATATGATATAGCTAGTGGAAGTCGTATTGAATTCTCATCCACTATAAATAATGCCGTCTATAGTGCAACGTGTTTTTATGTTCTAGTAACGCCAGGTTTTAGTTCACCTGGCGTTACTAGAACAATATAGTTGCGCAAAGATATCAATTCATGTTCATTAATAACATTTGAGTACCAGGTCCCTTTCAATAACACACTCGTGGAAACCAACATAAATTCGATCTGACTTCTAAATCCAAGAAACAACCAATCTTGCTGGCCAACTTCTTTGTTTGATCCTACCATGGAGATGAAAACAGTGTTTGTCTTGGTTCCTTTTCATGTGACGAGTATGAATATAGCGTTTTAATCTCTGCCCTCAACATACGGCTAGATGTGACAATAATCAACTATCCATCATGTGATGGTATTTATAGATGTATCAAAATGCCAAGGATGTGTCAGTTAAACATCGTCTCCGATAATGGGAATCAAATACCATATGAAGTTTCCAAATAGGTTTCACCGTAAAACAGCGACTCCATCTTGATATTCAGTGTTACGTGAATGTTTTATATCACAAATAAACAATTGTCTGAGTAAGAATGCTGAGTAAGGATGTATATGGTTTATGGGTCGACACTAAACACAACCCAAGCTTAACGCATCTCTGTGACGGCAGTTGATATACATACTGATAAAAAATTATGTTCCCAATGTTTAAAATGAAGGCCGAGCTATTTAATACCAAAATCAATATCATCTGCAGCAATTAAATACAACATGAAATACCAAGGCATGAAGGAGTAGGAAGGTGGTTGTGTTTGCTCGTTGTGGGTTACATGAAAAACCTTTTTACTGCACTTAAATACGTCATGACATATGATGATTGATATTTTAATTCCACATGGCTAAATTGGATTTAACGCTGTTTTTCAGTTTATCTAAGGCTTCAACTTATTAAGAGAATCACCTGGTCGAACCCACGAATACTTGAATGACGCTTACAAATAAAGGATCTCATGAAGGCTTCAACACAAGGTGACACTGGCACCACTAAGTGACACAACACCCCAATTTTGAACACTGGGCCACCTGTGCCCATTGGTCAGATGAGGTTGATTGAAAATATGGTCAGATACAAAGACACCTCCCCTATCCTGCAACCGCTGCCAAATATAGGGTTTTCGAGTTTTATCAACGTGTAAGAGTAAAAACGTTAATTTCATCGTATGTGCAATGAAGTAATGAATAACAGTCTTTATTAATGAAAACATGATTGAACTCACAGATTTTGTTTAAAATATTACTTTTCTTTTCTCGACTGTAATATTGCAACTGAAATCATTTCTTTCCGTAGACAGATTTTAAGAAAAATGTCATTAACTTTTTGTGGCCTTATTGGAAGTTAAACCAAAGCAATTCTTCAACACTGAAAAGATCGTTCAGTCAGGAGCATCTCGTACACTGTCAGCTGTGCAAGGAAACAAGACATATGGTGTGGACAATCTTAATGATATCCGACACCTAGACATCTTACAATCAGCTCAAGATAGAAGTTGGTCATCGAGACAAGACAAATGACGTCGGCAAACATGCAGGAGGTACTTTTGACGGACTGTTTCGACCATAAAGAAACCCCAAGGGAATGTCACGAGAAGAATGAATTGTATCGTATTAATACCATGTCGGCATGATGCGGCTTGATTTATCCATATGTAATGTCTCTACTATCGTATGCCCTTTGATAACTTGTAAAGGGCTGCAAGGATTCAATAATTTAGATTTTTGTTGCCGTGCTATGGTGGAAGAAGATAGTTATACACAATGAATGTCCATTGGTACACAGTATAAAGAAATAGCGTCTTTGGCAATACGGTAAATCTAAAAGTGCTCAACGGAAATCCCAGACTTGCCCTAATAATGCAATCGAAAGATGCTTTTTTGTAATTGTCCTCTCGGAATATCTTCACACAGTAATTGCCTTTCGATAATTCGTGCAGCGATCTACAACAAGACTCACGGAAGTGGTCCTATCAGCTAGGTGTTCATCTACCCTATTTGCATACCCAGTATGTGGGTTTGTACCTTACATGGACTTGTAACCAACTGAAACATTCCGTAATGGAAGCTATTCTTGACGACATGTCAACCGTGCCATCTACTTATCAATCGCTTATATTTACCATTCTTAATGGAAGAGCATGGTTTGATTAATGTAGAGACTGTTCATGATAAAATTGTATTGTGCACATTCTTTGTCTGGTGATCCACTTGTGAATCATGTCAACTTATGATGAAAACAATCATTCCACAGTTTCCTGAAACGAGCCAACGATGTGGGACATAATCTAAATGTCCGTGTTGATTTTGTTGATGGTTCTGTATTGCTGTACAGAAATGAATGTCTACCAAGCGAAGTGTCATATCAAATCGGTCCAGACTCTTGTCCTTTTGGATAAATCCAATGAAATCATTTATGTCATTGAATTTTCTGTCCCTTTTGACACCAACGTGATTGACAAGATTGAGGAAAAACATGGCAAATATGCGGATCTCGCTTTCCAAATGTCACGTTTGCATTCGATGTATCCCCATTGTTCTCGGTGCTTTAGGTTTAGTACCTCACGATCTGTTGACTGACATTGGGAGAGTACCCTCCTTTGCTACCAGGAATACAACCCTTCTGACAATCTGGGTAATGCAGAAGGCTGCAGTGTTGGGGAATCTTCACATTCTCCGAAAAGTTCTGGGTGGGTTTGACTAGGCAGCGCTTCCTGGGAGAAGTCCCATTCGCTGTCTGGGCTGCGTGTAGAGAGGACAAGGGCCCTGAGCTGATGATGAGACTAACGAGCCTGTCTGTGCCAGGATCACACAAACCCTTTTCGCTGCATTTTTAAATTTTAATCTGCACATAATAAGCGCCTGATGATGCACACCTCTCCATGGTGGACCTAGATAGGGAGGATGTATTCCTCTTAACTAAACATACATCACCCAATTAGGGCTAGCTCCCCGAAGCTGTGGAACTACTGGGTTACAGAACGACAAGGAAAGAACCATTGTTCAACTCCGCAGCCCAGTGAGCCTCCCTCTGGTATACAAACCAACCACAGTGGAGATGGGCCTTGCCCCAGGGGATGGCACAGAACCCATCCAATAATAACTTCTTGAGTGTGCGAAAGCAACAGGATGGCCAGACATACCACGTACAAATGGTAAATTACTGAAGCAACATTGGGACAAAGCCATGCCAATGTGTGCATACCTGACAGGGCAGACCAGCTACTATTATAGGCATGGAAGTGTAATACATATTTAGATAATTAAAGGGAAGTTAAATTAATAAGTCATAGAAATAAGAGGGAATGTTTACCATATATTATAACAAGAAGTGTGAGGACACACTCTTCGCCAGAACGGGGGTCGTATTATAGGCATAAAAGTACAGTTATTAACAATTAATTAAAGTAATTAACAATTCATTAAGACACCTACGTCATTGTATATAAAGGCCAAGAAGAGGAGTTGAAACCAGCAAAATGTAAACATAACACATTGATATATATACGAGACGGGCAACTCTGATAGTTGAAGACTACGGGGAACATACTTGGCCACGAATAACCAGGGGTGAGGGTAGTAGGTAGAGGGTTATACATTAATGAAAAATGATTAACCAGATGGGAAGTAGATAAAAAGTGGGACGGAGATGTTAGGGACCTGAGACATATATGGTATTGGGGAGAAAATAGTTCGAATTCCAGAAGGGTGAGAAGCTACATCATAACAAGTCTGAATAAGGTGCTGGTTATTAGATTAGAGTGGGTTAGAATGATCTAGTGTAGGGGGGAAAGGTGGTTGACCAATGATAGATGGAAAAATGAGTAGAGCTGTGACGTAGGTACCGGTTTAAAAAGGGGAAAAAGCCCCAAATCAAGAACTACGTCTGGAGAGACGAATAGAGACGACTAGAGACCGGCTAGGTAGCGGCCGCGGCTGGGGAGACTACATCTGGACTGGTGCTCCCCTCTCAGCTTGTTGTCTCGATCTTTCGAACCAGAAACCAAACCTAGGCACCAGCATTTCGACTGAGACTGAAGCTTTGCGGCCGAATTTTCATAATTAAGTGACAAATAGTGTGGGTTGACCGGCAACACAAAGTGGGAATAAAAGCTGTTAAACGAAGATCACTCTTTGTGCTTGTTGGAGGAACTACGGTAATAGGTCCAAGGCCCTCTGGTACTGACATTGTACCTCTCGCTCATCCTAGACAGTCAGCACCAAAGAACGAGGGGATTACCGTAGTTCAGAAGAAGAGGTACGCGACTGGCCACACTCCGGTAATTAAAGACAATTACCGCCGGTCTTTAAGGCGTTTTAAAATTACCTTGGACACTACGGCGACTGAAGTGAGTCTGGTGAGCTAACTGCTAATCCTCGTCAAGCGCATTTGTAAGAACCCCCAGCTTCACCAGTAGTAGACCCGAAATTGCAAATGAACGTTCGCATTTTTCTCCCTAAAGTACCTGAAGCAGTTGTCACTGATGACCCACTCATGGGCTCACAAAATGAAATCCATGAAGTTGGCCTCGAAGATTTTATGTCTTCCCCCTCTTCCGACCCCTCTGCTGTCGATGATCTTTCTAATGATCCCTTGTATATTTTGTTTATGCCATTTTATAATCAAATTTGTGATTTACCGATTGAGAAACGTAGTTCAATAAACAAATTAACCAATCATTTCCACAGAATCAACTTGATACATATTTGTGTTACTCTCAATGAGCACTGTTCTTTGCATGACATAAACTGTTGCTTGAACGCTGGAGAAACACAGAAAATGGACTATAAAAGGGAAATAAACAAAATCATCAAAAGAAAAACCGTTTCCAAATTAAACTAAATGAAACAAGGAAAGACATATCCTGGATAGAATTTTACTTAAAGTTACGTTCCCCAGGGCAATCAACGTCCAAACGGCAAACGATAAATAAATGTTCACATATTTTTTAAAAGGTACAGATTAGATTTAGATTGTAGTTAAATAGCTAGTTATATGGTACTAATTACCACCAACTGGAATCTGACATGATTTCACATTGACACAGTGATTTCACACCGATTCCTAAGAGTACTACTTTCAATATTGGAATACATGAATAATCGTTTTGTTGTGAAGGTCATGCGACTATAAATATTCAAAATGAATTGACGTGTTTAATTATACAAATCAAAATGTGTTTTTTTATTCATTGAAATGTTCTTTTTTGTAGAATTAATTATGCGCCGAACGTGTATGGCCCACACACTTAACCTTATTAAAGCTTCCATAGCACCCTTTTATCTATCTCCTGAACACGATATTGCTTTTCTCTGAGAATATATCTTTTATCATTGATCAATATATGAGATCCTGATTCTGTAAATACATCCACAGACATTAACTTCAAAATGCACCCAAGGGGAATTGATTCACGCACCCAAACACATTTTATCTTGTTAGCAGTACCACGTGAATACCAGCGTCAGTGAGTCCAGCCTACAGCGGGTACCGAATAAAAAAGTGTGGCGATTTTAGAACATGGTAGAAATTGGGTGTAGTGCCAAAACAGAATTCCAAACATGAAGTCGTTCTATCGTTGACAGCAGAGTGAAAATAGTTTCAAATAACCTGTTTTAAGGAAGAAACACTACTTTAATAGTAGTATAACATGCGAATGACCTGATTGCAAATAGTATTGCTGGGTCAGATTTGGTCACTGGTATTTGTCATTATGGGCAACAACCACACTCGATATAATGCTGCAGCTTGAAGAATGAAAACGGTATTGCTTAAAGGTAAATGTGTGTATGTTTAAATTCTCATTTCTTTGGACCTTTGTAATAGATCACGGAACTCAAAACTGTGTACAAACACCAAATGTCAATATACTAATGAGACACTATGTACATTCAGAGGAGGCTACACGTTCATATCTGTAATGTATACGCTGTGTGGGATGAAAAACGTCATGTACTATCATGAGCACTATAAGTCAGGGCCATACACTATATACAATGGCTATATACACTACTGGATAGCGTGGGATGGTGACGTGAACTATACACAACAGTTATATACACTACCGGATAGCGTGGGGTGGTGACATGAACAATACACTACTGGATAGCGTGATATGATGAGCTGAACTGTACACAACAGTTATATACACTACTGGTTAGCAGGATATGGTAACGTGAACTACATACAACAGTTATATACACAACTGGATAGCGTGAAATGGTGACGTGAACTATACATGACAATTATATACACTGATGGAAAGCGTGGGGTGGTGACGTGAACTATATATGACAATTATATACACTGATGGAAAACGTGGGGTGGTGACGTGAACTATACATGACAATTATATACACTGATGGATAGTGTTGGATGGTGACGTGAACTATACATGACAATTATATACACTGATGGATAGCGTGAAATGGTGACGTGAACTACACGTGACAATAATATACACTGATGGAAAGCGTGGGGTGGTGACGTGAACTATACATGACAATTATATACATTGATGGAAAGCGTGGGGTGGTGACGTGAACTATACATGACAATTATATACACTGATGGATAGTGTTGGATGGTGACGTGAACTATACATGACAATTATATACACTGATTGGAAGCGGGGGGTGGTGACGTGAACTATACATGACAATTATATACACTGATGGATAGCAGGGGGTGGTGACGTGAACTATACATGACAATTATATACACTGATGGAAAGCATGGGGTGGTGACGTGAACTATACATGACAATTATATATACTGATGGAAAGCGTGGGATGGTGACGTGAACTATACATGACAATTATATACACTGATGGATAGTGTGGGATGGTGACGTGAACTAAACACAACAGTTATATACACAACAAGCCTCAATTTCAAACCGGAGAGACAGAGAGAGAGAAAGAGAGAGAGAGGGGGGGGGGGTCATCAGGAGGCTTACGTAATCGATGAAACGTCGGTCACATACGATCTTCATGCCATTACCACGACGTTATGGAGTAAATGGTGTTGATATATAAGTAGTTGATGTATAAGCAGTTGATGTTATAAGCAGTTGATGCATAACTAGTTCATGTTATAAGCAGTTGATGGATAAGCAGTTGATGTTAAAAACAGTTGATGCTATAAGCGGTTGATATTATAAGCAGTTGATGTTAAAAGCAGTTGATGTATAAGCAGTTGACGTTATAAGCAGTTGATGTTATAAGTAGTTGATGTTATAAGCGGTTGATGTTATAAGCAGTTGATGTTAAACGCAGTTGATGTTATAAGCAGTGGATGTTATAAGCAGTTGGCGTTATAAGCATTTGATGTATAAGGAGTTGATTGTTTTATCAGTGGATGTTATAAGCAGTTGATGGTATAAGCTGTTGATGTTATAAGGAGTTGATGTTATAAGTAGTTGATGTTATAAGCAATTGATGTATAAGCAGTTGATGTTATAAGTAGTTGATGTTATGAACCCACTCGACACCCCCCACCCCCCACCCCCCCCCACCCCAAACCTGTAGGAATAATTTCGTTACATTGCACACTGTCAATGATGATACTAATATTGTTTACATTGTTAAAATCCATTAACGTGGGTCCCTCAGTATTCTCACTTGCCCATTAGTTTTTGTCAAGCCCAAAATGCAGCATATGTATTATTTGTACTTTCTGTAAACATGAGAGATTTTCTATAGATAAAGATCACTATATCGGACAAGGCAGCTCTTTACCTCCCCATGAACGTTCATACTCCGTTGGCAAATTGAAGTAAGAGGCTCTTATTTCCTTCACTTACGTAACATTGCCGATTCCATTAAACTGACTTCAGAGAACTCCATTTACGGTCCAAGTTCAACGAATGTGGCACACTTATGAGGACCCTTTTTAACACGTTAACGCTTTATATGGCACTTTGCCACCATACAGCTATTAGTTACCTTTTACGTCAGGCGACTGTCGCTAATGTAGTATATAAGAAACATCTATAGTCTATTGGGGGTTACAGTTTAGTTTGACATGGTTTATAATTAACTGGTTATTCAATCGAAAAACACGTTTTTCCATAATTTGTTTGAAATCCACTGGTAAACTTTGGGAACTTACTCGAGCATTTTTGAAGTCACCAAGAGTGATCGATGGAGAACAGAACTTCTTTGCTTTCTGTAATATCGATTTGAGGTTTAATACAATTATACGAACCATGTTCTATATATTGCTTGGAAAATACTTTATATTGATATAAGTAGAGACGCCTTTTTCGAAATCGATAGGTATTCATTGATCAACAATAGCAGTAAATATGGTGTGATTAACAGCATTTGATGCTCAGGGCGGTTTCATTGAATCTGAAATATTATCAGCTATATATCATTATAGCTTACCATTTGAGAACTGAATTTGAATAGCCAAGGAGTAGAGATGGGGTTGTATATTTACACGGCGGATCTTAAACGATGGACTTTCCCTGTAGATATGATATGAGCGTTCTTACTGGAATTTAAGATACTTGAATCATTTACGTATGTGATGGGACAAGGCTGATTAATATCATGCCATGATAAAATATCGGTTTAATGTTTACAATGAAGTTTTACCTTTCAAATTTCATAACCCTTTTTCCTTTTTTATCCGGTTACACAAATCAATAGATCTACATTGCAAGTGATAAAGTTAGTTAGTTCCGCTGTTGAACAAATATCTGTCAAAAACATTACGCAGAGACGGTTTATTTTTAAAGTCTCAGAATTCAAGAAAAAGAAATCTAATTATATTTTGTTCTGGCTATAAGTTTGCCATTTCACATGTCACAACCACCAGCGTACAGTGTAATCGTGTAGGATGTAGGGTGATCAGCAAGCGGGATCGTTAAGCCTGGCGGTTAGAGTTGACTGAACCACAATCCACTGAGCAACACTAGTTTAACAATGCCCAACTTTGTTTATATAACGCAGGCATATATACTGAACCGCAAAAGAAACGTCACCCCAAGTAACATTGCATGAAAAGTTGTCATTTAAATATCTGGGTAATTTTTGGCAAAGTATCTAATATGTAACATTACCTTGTCCGGAAAAATGAATTTGATGATAAAAAACAAAGCAGATGACAATAAAACCGATCGCCCAAACGCATTACGTGAGTTCCGTGCAAATTGAAATGCACATGCGTTCCCCCATTTCTTGCCCTACAAAAATCCACCCAGATCGGATAACATTCATTCGTTGTTGAATTGCTACCACATGCCAAGATTGACAAGAAATCAGCGACACCAAGCCCTTTGACGATTTAAGGCTGGACAAACCGCCCGGTAAGTAGCCAATGCATTTCAAGTCCACTTAAGGACCTTATACATGCTCCAGCAAAGGTACCAGACCACCAACACTACAGATGACCAACCACGTAGTGGAAGACCAAGGGTCACCATCCGACGCCAGGATCGTCAGATTGTGCGACGGCATCTTAAAGATCGCTTTGTTACTGCGGTGGAAACTTCTCGACAGACCATGGGGACACACCAGCGACACATTAGTGCGGACACCGTACGTCGACGACGACGATTGACGAGCAGACACCTCCACTGTTACAGGCCACACCGAGGACCCATTCTGACACCACGTCATCGCTGGGACCGTCTTCAGTGGGCAACACAGCACCAACATTGGCGCAACCAGCAGTGGAGAGTCCTCTTCTCAGACGAGAGCCGTTACTATATCTCAACAGCAGATCTGGCGACGACATGGGGAACGTTATTCGGATGCTTGTGTTGTTGAGAGAGACTCGTGGGGTGGTCCGAGCATCATGGTGTGGGGTGGAATTGCTCTTGCACAGAACATCGGTCCAGGGAGAGGCAATAGTGTCACAGCAGCTCGGTACATAGATCAAGTCTTGAGACCACACGCCATACCTCATTTCACGCCGCAACCACGAGTTTCAGCATGATAACGCCCGTGCCCGGTCTGCAAGAGCAACAAGAGACTTCCTCCAGCAGAATGGCATCAGAACCATGCAGTGGCCTTCCCTCAGTCCCGATTTAATTCCCATTGAACACCTGTGGGACGAGATTTAAAGACGCCTGAATGACGTCCGACCAAGGCCGACAACCGCAGCAGGACTGCGTCAGGCGTCCCTCAGAATGTGGGTTCAAGTGCCTATGGCCTTCATCAACCGCCTCATCCATTCCATGTATAGACGTTGCACGGCAGTCATCAATGCACACGGCGGACACACGAGATACTGACTTGTGATGCCATTTCCGCAGAGACTTGTGTTGTGTTTCACTTTAAGAACATTTGACACTCAAACTTCAACATTGATGATCAGTTTTACCAAGTTTCATCTTTTCAATATGTCTCAAAGTATGTTTACAGTGCATTGACAAATAAGGTTTCTCATATATCTATCCATGGTGACGTTTCTTTTGCGGTTAAGTATATAATACTGACAATTGCCCTGAGATATTCCTTCGTAAGCGAATGAATATGTCTGTACTTAACCTGGGACCAACAGGAACACGCTCTTCTTATTAGCACTAGTTGGGATTACCAAGCCGAATAATACATGACGCTGATTAGGGTATCAAACGGTACAGATATGTTTGTCCACACATGTAGTGTCAATGCTGGTGTAAAAATGAAGATAAGAACCGTTTTTTTATCATATCATAAACTATTCTACCAGTCATCCGCCCCACGGTTGACGGAAGTCAACAGACGTGTTCCTTAGGCATGTATATATATTTATGATGTCATCAACGTATATATTTGTTTCTGTTGACATAAATTATAAAAAAGTTAATAATGGTGTTGCGTTGGTTGCAAACGAATTCCCCAACTTTAATCAATTTTAAATGGATAAAACATAAGTACAGTACAATAATATATTGTAGTTTTGACTCACAACATACAAAAGTAAAAGATACACATTCAACTGGTATGGAAGTAAGAAGATAAGAAATTATATTTGTATGAGTACTATATCATTATATTGAGCAAATAAGTCTGTTCTATTATTCCACTGTCAGTTGAGTCGTAGGCAAAAGATATAAGTTACACTATGTTCTTCCTGTCCTTCCTTGAATACGGCAAGATGACAGAGGTTGCACCGAAAGCGATGCTGAAAGGCGCCTATTGGTTGTGTTGAACCGTGTCTTACACAGAACTGATTAAAAATGCCTTTTTATGCATCTGTCATGTTCTCTATTGTCCACGTGACACCGCGAAAGAAGAATCGTTGCATGTTCATCCTTCATAACTAGTCATCAATAAAGCTAGTTTAGATGTCCCACAATAGCCACTGTTATCGGTAAAGGACTTCAAATTTTCCCTCGTGAAATTAATCATAATTTCTAGAATGATGTCCCTAAAGTTTCTATCGTGTCATCCTCAGATAGCGGCGAGCCATTCGGCAGTTCGTCCGCTAACACAAGGATCGGGGACCTCGTACATTCCATGCCCATATTCCTGTCCCATTTCATTTGTGCCTCCACAATTTCATTGGCTGGTCTTTCGTGTACACGTGCACGTTTGGTCACGTGAGGGGATTTTGGACTCTCATCTTGTACTGGAGCTTGCGGTCTTTTCAACGTCGTTGTAATGATGGTTTCTTTCCGTGAGATCCGCGACGTTAAGAGTGATGTCAAAGAACCCATGCGTTTGAATTTCTCCCTGGTGCCCATTTTCTCCAGTTCGATAGTGGATCTGTTTTTGAGGCTATTGTCAGTGTTAGAATTGGTGTACGTCTGATTTCTCTGATCAGACATACAGCTTGACTTGTAACATGGGGAGAGATATTTGATGAGGTTCCCGCTGAAGGCCAGGTAAATCCATGGGTTGCAGCAGCTGTTGAGACTTGCCAGGAGCAGCATTATTACAATGCTGTTGTCTGAAACGAGAATGTCACAAGATTACTATCACCCGAGTTTGGTTATGTTATAATGTCAAGGAGATTTGTTCGGATTCATTGATTTGTTTCTACCTGTGGCAAAAGGTCCTCAGTGCTTCCTCTTTGTCGTAAGACTAAATAGAATTTGGTGGTGAGAATGTATGACATCGCAGGCTTGCATGAGTGTGTCAACGTAACCAGGCAGCTCGGTGCAATAATAACTATGTTCATCTTCAGTAAGTGAACATTGTTTCACTACATGGTTTCCAGAGAATTTTTGTTAATTGTCAGGCTGGAAATCATTGTGTGTGTTTCTTTTGATTTGTCTTTCTGGCGATAAATAAAAAAATGTTCTCCGTTCCCGATAGGATTTTTCGGAAAGGTCGTGAACCGAACATGACTTGGATATCACGCTGTATTTGGGTCATGCTCGAAACTAACAGGGTTTTTTTGCTTTTATTTTTATCATGTTATTGTACATGAAGTTGTACAAACACACACCTACATCTAGCAAAATACTCCACTCCACTCCACCCCACCCCACCCCACCCCACCCCACCCCACTCCACTCCACTCCACTCCACTCCACTCCACTCCACTCCACTCCACTCCACTCCACTCCACTCCACTCCACTCCACTGATTGATGTTTTTCCTTACGCTCTAGCTATGGCTAAGTAAGTTTGATGCTGTCGATAGATTTGTCATAACGAATTATACGTATAACAATCATAACTATTTATGATTATCATAACTATATATAATCATTCATAATTGGTTAGTAACTGAAGCTGGTGTGTAATGTTCAGACTGTAGTGCTATCAAAATCGCATGTTTCAGTGAGAACAAGCTGTTTACAAACTTTCATTTTATATCCAGGCACTGATAGTTCTCTTCAAGAGTATTCTCAATGTAATATCAAGATAACTATTGATTTACCATTATTGTGATATTTCATTATACTAAAACTGATGTTAAACGAAGCAAGAGAGTATTTAATCATCTCAGACACTTCATATTACAGAATACTGTTTACTATGTCATAAAACATCAGCTTACTCCAGGACATCAATGACGCAGTCCAGTAGTCATTGCCCAGTCTTTGCCGTGGTGGACCAGCATGCTTAAATGGGAACTTTTGGCTCTGGCTGTAGTGTATGTCACTAATATAAGACGTTGGGCCTTAGTTCGAGGTTTAATATTCATGGTTCGCAGGGTCATAATTGAGATCACAAGAACAGTTAACCCGACGACCTAGGATACTAAAAAAGATAGCGAAATCTAAGTTATGACCGTACAATATTGGCTTACCCCGCAGAGATTTCGAGTCGAACTGTATCTCTATAAACGCTATACCGTCGGTGTCATATAATTGCACTAGATGGTGAGGATCATCGCGTTAACCACCATTGAGACCAAACTACACAAAGAAAAAGGTTAAGCACACCCTAATAAATTTCATTATTCATTGGTCCCAATATTTGTAACAGTCATAAAGATATAATTACGGGAAGAATTATGTTTCTCGAGATGATGTAATCAGTCATGCGCGACGAAAGCTCACGTGCCATGCATGGTATGCCCGTGCAGCATGCTACCCTCGAGTATCTCTAAAAGAAGTATATCCAAACGTTAAAATTGCTTTCTTAAGCTCGGTTTTAAACAGTTATTCCATGACATTGTGTGACCATGGCAAGACGGCGATTATCAAACGCCACAAGATGTCAAATAATCGGCATGCATAACGCAGGAATGTCTTGTAATGCCATTGGTCGGAATTTGGGGTATGACCACACTGTCGTAAGCCGTTTAGAAACATCGAGAAACATGCTCAGACCGATGATGTACAGGAATGTCCCAGATCCGGAAGACCTCCTGTGACGACACATCGCGAAGACAGGGACCTTCTTCGTATCATACGCCGATAACCCCTTTTACCAAGTACTCGTCTGAAACAGCTGTGGTTGCCCAATCCTTGTTTCAGAACCAGAACAGCCAGGAACCAGCTGAGAGCAGCAGGACTGAGGGCTTGACGAGTCATAAAGCGTCCATTGTTGAAAGATCACCACAAAGCTGCATAGTGTGTTGCCCGACAGAACTGGAATCTGAAAACTTGAAGACGGATCCATTAGTCAGACGAAAGTCGCTTTCTGTTCCAAGTCACTGATGGAAGAACGAGAGTTTGGAGGCACCGTAAGACGGCCTACACCCTCAGGGACATTAAACCGACTGTTGCCAACGGCGGGGGCTCGGTAATGGTTTTGGGGTGTTTCTCTCATGATTGCAGGTTGGATTTGATCACCATAAGGTGCAACTTAACAGGGGCTCAGTATATCCGGGACGTTTTGAGGCCAGTCGTCGTTCCTCATTTTGACAACCACCCTCTTGCTACTCGACATCAGTACATGGATGACAATGCCAGGCCTCATCGTTCGCATGCAGTCGTTGATTACATGAGGGCCAATGTAATAACGACTCTACCCTGGCCAGCAATCAGCCCAGATTTGAACCCCCTGGAACATATTTGGGGTATTTTGGGGCGGCGCATACAGGCACGAGATTCTCCTGTACAAGATTTACGACAATTGGAAGCAGCATTGCATCAGGAGTGGTTGTTGTTGACCCATCAACAGATCCAACGTCTGACGTAGGACGTAAGAGACGTAGGGTGGGGTGCGTCATCCGGGCACGTGGCGGTTATACCCGCTACTGGTCTGTTTCACGTGTCATGTCAAGTAGAGGCTTAAAGGAACATTTTCACATGAAACATCAAACGTAACTCGTTTACTCCATCCTGTTTACTTAATCCTGCAGTTCCATACTTTTTATAGGTATTGTCTAAGGTCAAAAACAGTACGTGTGTTACCATGTCAGTAAATTTCAATCACAACTCACCAATATCTTCTTTATTTGTTGTCAACTGTTTGTTCTATCCGATGACATTGGTATCGCCCGGCTCCTATGGTCAGTCATCCCATGCCGTGATTTTTGCCATTTGTCATGGTTCAGAAATAGGGGTGTCCTTAACTTTTTTTCTTTGTGTATATCAGTAACTGATTGTGTGTACCTGACACTATCGGCAACATGTTGGTCAGGTCAAGGTTCTAAATGCATCACAGTAAAAAAGTTTTGGGCACATCATGCATGTTACTTTTAGCCAAGATGGTTGGTGTGTTTTAGGGTTCAGCAAGTCCGAGGAATTGGTGGTTCTGTCGTCGGTCACTACAATTAATATATACACCCTACCCATCCTTTCTTTCCATGCAAATCACCAATCTAGTCTTCGCATTTCTTCACACATGATTCTACAATCTGAAAGTGCCCTCCTCCGTCGATCGTTCCATGTGCCGATCCAATCCAGCATAAACCGTTAGCCTACCCGCTCTGTACCTACTGTGGACCATCTAACATCAGCCCTTCCACCTGCTCCGTACCTACTGTGGACTACCTAATATCAGCCCGACCACCTTCTCTGTACCTACTGTGGACCACCTAACATCAGCCTATCCACCTGCTCTGTACCTACTGTGGACCATCTTACATCAGCCCATCCATCTGCTCTGTACCTACTGTGGACCATCTAACATCAGCCCATCCACCTGCTCTGTACCTACTGTGGACCATCTAACATCAGCCCATCCATCTGCTCTGTACCTACTGTGGACCATCTTACATCAGCCCATCCACCTGCTCTGTACCTACTGTGGACCACTTAACACCAGCCCACCCACCTGCTCTGTGGCTGCACTGAATTATATAAAATTAAAATACCAAAGCTATATATATACACATGCACAAAAGATAATGGGGTTGTGTTTCCTTCGGCTGCAAACCTCCGCTGGTGACAATTCGTGGAAACATGAATGGCCAACAATACCAAGATGCCGTTCTTCGTCCAGTGGTAGTCCCTCATTTTGACAACCATCCTCTTCAGACAAGACCTGTTTACATGGACGACAATGCTAGACCACACAGATCTCGGGCAGTTTGGGCTTATTTGCGTCAAGAAGCTATTGCCACTCTTCCTTGACCGGCCTGTAGTCCGGATCTTAATCCGATTGAGCATTTCTAGGACATTCTTGGCCGGAAAATCAGACATCGTGATCCCCCAGTTCAAAATCTCGCTGGACTTGAAGGTGCACTTCATGAAGAATGGATCCGTTTGCCTCAGAGAAGCATTCAACCACTTGTAATGAGTATGAGGCGTAGGGTTGAAGCTGTGGTCATTGTCCGTGGATCATGCACACGTGACTGACGTTTCTGTCTTGCATAGACACTCCCTAGGGTGTCTATGTGACACCTGATATGGTCTGCTGATATCATGACAGTTACATGACAAAAAAAGTTTTTCAGTGTTTTCTAATCCTTCAAGTTGTGGTCTTCGGTAAAATTCCTTTCTGCTCATATTCTTTTGGAACACAAGATAAACTTGCTTTGGAACAACTTTTGCATCACATGAGGTTTACATATACGGCTTATAACAATCGTACATCTCGTTATAATAGTCATCATTAAGTGCCAAAAGTAACAGCTCACAAATATGGTGTGTGGCGCTTAACTTTTGTTTGTGCATGTGTATACATCGTACAAGCTGTGTTCTGTTTATTGATATATTCAGGCCAAACATGATCAGCATCCATTGCATTTTTTCAGCAGGCTACAATATGTCATAGCGTGATCATTATTCAAGTGCACCGCAAATAACAACATAGCAGTCGTGGATTAGATCATGCTACACTACTTGTCTGGCATTCTATGCAGATTTTACTTTCTATAAAAAAAAAACACATTGGAAATTGATAAACGATTCGACGGTTTATATGTATAAGTTCATATAGTGTGATGATCTGCCATGTATTTTCTTAACTTGACGTAGATAATCGGTATTCACGTTGTAAAGTGAAAGTTGAAAACTTTCAGGTTTCTAGGCTAACACAAACTGTCACATGGTGTGTAGCTGATCACCAATTCTTCATCTCATCGCCTCCCCGGTGAGGTAAGATATGGCGTAGATAACATGATCACATTATTTACTGGTAAAATGTTTTTTTTAGTAAATGTTGAATCACAATTTCAACTATGTGTGAATATTCGCAACACACATACAAACATTCACATACACACACATATGCACACACATACACACAAATACACAGACATATATACACAGATACACATACATTCATACATACATACATACATACATACACACACATATACTCACATACGTACACGCACACGCACACACATATGCACACATACAGACAAACACACACATACACTCACAAACACACACATACATACATACATACATACATACATACATACATACACTCACATACACACACATATATAAACACATACATACATACATACATACATACATACATACATACATACATACATACATACACACACGCACACACACACGCACACACACACGCGCGCGCGGATGGATGCAAGGATAGCATGGTTTGATATATGAAGTTTTATTGTTATCTTGAAACATTAAACATTAAACACTGTGAAACTTTAAAACTGAAGAGAAAACTGCCTCAGTACTCAACAGGCCCATTTCTTCCCAACCTCAGTGTTCTCAACCTAAATAACGCAGATCGATGTCTTCATTAATTCAATAACAGAATTCTGCCAAGTGATGTCGCTGAGTAGACCAAACGGGTCTGTAATAAAAGTGCCCATTATGGGCTATTTTGAGAGATTATTAGCCCACTGTATGCTGGCCCTTATATGAGGAGGCCTGGCGGAAAGTGGGAAATGAAAACCGGGGACATTATATTATACGTGACAATCAGACAACTTACAGCCACCTCGACATACCAACGTCTGTAATCGAGCGACATGCATCGTCTGGTGAACCTCCACAGTGCACATCACGAAAAACTGTCACGATAATCAGAGAAACACAAGAGTACTTCAGTCAACACTAAAATGTTTTTTTCGAGATTACTTCCATCTAAACAGCATTAATCCCCCTCCCAAAAGATTAGCATCTGTCAGTACCTTCTACATGACTGTTACAGTTATGTTTCCAAAGTATAGACTAGATGTATCACCTGCTAAGTCTAAGATTTAGCGTATAGCTGTAAAAACATTCATTTAATATGCAACTTAATTGAGTTATTTTACAATGGGTAGTAGACATATACGTTGCTTATTGTAAAGTTCGTATTTCTGTGGCAGACATTGATACCATCTACCAGTATTATATTTATTGAAATAGTAATGACAGATGTACCTCATACCCGTGACACGGCTGTACTGTGGAAATCAGTGTCGTACGTGAGCATTTCTAAATTATTGTAAACTCCTGCTCGGTCAAGTTGCGTTGTGTCGCGAGTCTTGCAAGAATGTCGATACGGTGGTAAATGATAGTCCCTCAATCGTTTAAACAGTCGTGCGCACCTAAAAATCAATCTTTCGAAACTCTAATGCTGTACCGCTTATATAGTGCTTTGATCGCTGGCCTCTTCGAGAAGCATATTAAGTTTGCGATACATTCTAATAATACAATTATTTGTTTTTGACAATACAATCAAAATCAAAGCAACTTTGAATGAAGAATAACTCGTGCTATTCAATCTCTTTTGCAAGCGCCAAGAAAAACAGGGCGTAACAATGCTGACCACGAAACGCCTGTAACTGGGCAGTGAGTTCTGTAAAGGATCCTTCCGTGTCAAAATAACAATCGCGGATTCACTAAAATCGCGTTGCAGTAATTACAAACTGCATGATTCAATCAGAAGAACTGGAGCGGGAACAATAGCATGGCACCAATTGAAAGAAAGGCTAGCTGTATTTGCCAAAGTAATTTTCTGTTCAGTCTTGAGAAGTGGTTAAATTGTGTAAAAGACATGTGTGCCTTATGGCATTGTTATCCATACCTTCGATGGAAGGTATTTCCAATTTCCAAGAGAAGCAAGGATGTGACGTTACGTTATTTATCATTTCAGAATATGGAACCATGTGTGCGTTCAATAAGTATGATAGGTGATTACTGGTCCCTGGTCTGTCCCTAAGTGAATTATTGTTATTTTTTTGTTCCCGCCGAAACCTGTTTGAAACTTTCAGTTGAATATTAATAATGACAACACTACGATTGTCTGTTACACATGTGTGACTTAATAAACACGTTATTGAGTTATGAAAACACAATGCCATTTAGAAAGTGGTCAAATGTAACAAATATCATATTTAGGATAACATTTTCTTGTTTAGTGTTTGGGGGGTTGAGTCCCATCCAGGATTCGAACTCTCACTGCCAGAGTGAGGCACCTTATCGCCAGCACACAAAGTCAGAATCTTGCATACTCATCGGACTTTAATTTTTGTTGAAGCCTCGGTAGCGGTGTGGGCTAGATTGCTCAATGTCAATATTTTGACAAAATTGAACTTGTTATTTTCTGAGAGTTAAAATTTTTAAGTAAATATTTTCAGTTTTAGGGAATCCAGATTGTCACTTGTCACAAATAACTTAACTGTTGATCTAAGAAATATAATCGACAAAAGACATTTACATAATTATAAGACATTGCCACTAAAGTTACAATTCCAACTACATAATGAGCATGTGTTTATCAATCATCCCCATGTAGTGATGATACCAGGGATCATAACACGAAAAGGTGAGCGTATCCTGCCCCACCGGGGGCACCCACCACAAACACATCAAAAGGCATGTCAATTGTTCACCTTAATAACGCGGGAACATATGGTATCTTCCCTGATTTTGTATTAAAGATTATTATTAGTCTTTGAGGCAGGGATGTTGTCGTACATTTGCTGGACCCAGCAATATATCTCCCTTCTACGGATTTTTATGGAGCTTTGGAATCAACTACAAAAGGGGAATGGACATGTCTTCAGGTTTTAGATGTGAATTATGAGGCATCGTTTTATATGTCACTTATGTCTTTGATTAAAAAATTATTGTAGTGGTGCTTACATATAATAAATATTAGTTACAGTTACAGTACAATCCAGTATGCTGAAACACCATTTACAATCACATGGTATCAATTAAGGAGTATGTCCTTGAGTAAACTATCACTACGTTAAAGTCTCGATCTTCACAATCATTTTGTAGTACGTGTTCATTTTGCAGCTTGTAGATATGTAAGTATGTTTAGTGTAGATAAGGTATCACTTTTATTCTATTTCAGCTTGTTTGATTCAGCAGAGGTTTGTGTCATTTCCTGGTTTCCTATATATTATTAGTTGTTTCCTATCAATATTTGCTACTGATCAGCTTCTATTGGGTCAAGGGTCAATGGTCCAGTCTATTTTACTTCCAAGGGTGTTTTGTTGTATTGTTTGCGCATCATTAGTTTTACATGATATTAGCCAATTAGTATACCTTTAAATTCAAAACCCTTTCTCACCTGTCATTGCGTATACTAATCTTATGCTACAGGCACACCTGCGCTGCACAGCAATGCACAATAGATTAAAGATCAAGTAATCAAAGGTCATGTGAGTGTCGAATGAGACGACTGGCAGAAGGCATGTTTCAAAGTCGTGTCACACACAGGGAGTGTCTTCTTTATGCCTTGCTGAATAAAACTGATGTTCTCACAACCCCGTGGACTGTAATCTTTTGACGACATGTAAGGTCTACAACAATTTGATGAATAACATGACACTATTCATTATTGCTCGCTGGGATAAAAAGTACTCCATTTTAACACCAAATGAATTCCTTTCATCGTCACGATATTTCTCAGTTGTTGTTATCTATTCAAATTTGCTGTCCATGTTTTACAGTCATCGGGTACCTCACAACGGTAAGCGCCCGTGGGTGGACCTCATATATAGTCATACGGAGTTGTCAGGAGCCAACTCAACTTATCCCTGCTTACCAGTAAGTTTAAAGCATCAAGTCCGTTGTGCGCAACATTCAGGAACATGCAGTCTTTTTGTGATTTAGTGGAGTCTCTTTCTGGTTTGGCCAAACGCTTCAAAGCAATATCAAGAATTAGACTCTCTGATCGATGCTGTGGGCCCTTGCTGTTTGAACACCCATCCATCAGCAAAAGTTGCTGGGGCCATTCGATTTCTATCAACGACACAGAGTATTGTCTTGTTTGTGTTGTGTACAGTCCCAATGGTTCCTGGAGGAAGGACAACATGTCTACCAAATCATTGGTATCATTTGGCCTTCGTCCTTTCTTGTTATTATGGATGCGTCGGCTTTTTTGGAATGGCGGAAACAGAATAAAAACATTGACGTTTGCAGTTCCTTGGTTAGAATGACTGCCAACGTCTTTGATTTTGTTATTACATTCGTATGGCATGATAACAGTCGAATCCACATATCTTTTTCTATGGACGTGTTATAAGGCCGACTGCATTTAAGGCTATTAGATGGGTGGTATAGTGTTTTTTCGAACATCCTAACAGTTCAATGGATGGAGTCAACTGTTGAATTTTAATGTTGATAGACAAAATATGGAAACATTTATGTTGATGCCAGATCTATGCTGGCTAATTTTCTGTTGTGTCTCTCAGTTATGGTTACTTAGACGATACAATCCTACTTGTATAACTGTGGCAATTCTAGAACTAATACATGCCAAAGCATGTGTCTCTCCAACAAAATCTATCCACAGAGGGTACATTCAATATCATAGATAACGTTCTTTTCTTGACATGGAAGTTCTTCAAAAGGTATTATGCAGTATGATTCAGCTGTGAATTTTTAAATTCATGATCATTTATCAAGATAGGACTAAACTCAGGATTGATAGAGAGCCAATAATTATGAGTGTTAAGTTGACATTATCATTGCTAGATCATGTGTAATGAACTGCGGATACTTTTACTTGTGGGTTTTACAGTCTTGACCCCCAGACCCTCATAACATCCTCCAATCATCTGAGACCAGTAAATTAATCATTCAATTAAGGATTGAAGTTGTATTTGTTGACGTTCATCAGCTTCTGTCAATATTACTGTTTTAAGCTACCCCAAATACAGCCTTTTATCATTACCTTTTCTAGAATATAGTACCAGATCATGCTATGCGAATAAACACATGACTTTCAACATAAACTTTGCTTGAAAATCAAATTACTCACCTTTTTATGAAATTTAGGAGAAAAAAACATAGCTGACAGATTCATTCTCCAGTCCTCAAAGATCAGTGTTTTAAATTGCCCACTTTGCTGCTTCCTGTGTTTTAAGCTTTGTTGAAACAAATCTCCCCTTTGGCAATGTTATTAAAGTGCTGGCATCTTATAGCTTTTCTATTTTTCAGAGGGTGCCGTTAGATCTCCAAGGAATGTTTTTTGTGTCAATTTCAAAGCAATTTAGGCTCTCTCAGTTTTATATGTCCCAAAGTTCAGGCTTTTCGCAAATTGATGTGATTATTTTCCCCATTACATACAAATAGACAATATTGCCTTAATTATCCAAACTAGACAAAAGAAAAGTCCTACTGGCATTCTGAAGATTTTTGTTGTTGTGTTTTTGTTCAAATGCATAATTGTCACGAATAGACAAACTGTTGCAGCAATTGTTTTGAAAAGCTTAAATGTCGTTTTCCGTCAGTGCTATTTAATTTCACCCTACTCGTACTCTAGAAAAATGTCTTCGTGTTTATGTTTCCTGCCTGCAGATGTCCTGTGTTGTATGCATAGCGTGGCTCAATGGCTACTGCATTAAACAAAGATATACTGGTCAAAACATATTGGACGCAGACTTAGAAGGCTGTAAGCTTAGGCCGGCCTCTTTTTACGATCACATTGAAACGATTAAATTTCTATGTTTGTTTTAGCCACTGGATTTCTGCACCAGATGTAATCACACGCATTGCTGTAATATCACTGTCATGGCGAATGCGATCTTTCGCTTATATGCCTATACACACATTCATCAAATATGGGTATTGGGTCGAAGTAACGATTTTTACTATCATGCGTTATAGCATATTCGATGAGAAGTGTTTTATCCACGTCATATTTAAAGCAATATGCACGAGTAACATCTTTCGATTAAGTTTTTCTTTAAACGTTTACTTTACGTCCATGATTAACAATGCCATAATTGTTAACAAATATCAAAATACTACACGTTATAACAATATACACACATATGCAACCCCTTAAGTTTTGTGTGTAGAAGTCTTTACAGCATCATTGTATTGAGGGATTTGATGATATTGTTTACCATCCTTCTTCGTCTTAGTTGCACATGTACGGTCGTACATGTAAAACTCCACGGAATCAATCAGTTCCATAAACACCTCATCTTGACATTGATTATGTACATACGTGAAGGCACCTCTACCTCTAATGTGTACATAAAGCTCACACACCCAGTACTAATCAGCATCATTAGTATTAGGTTATGATTATTAAGTTCGATGCTGATGCCCTTGGGGGTTATATAAGTACGAGGACAAGCCAAACACAGTCCTGTACAGGCACTAGAAACTTGGCATTACTTTGTCACAGGGGGAAATGCGTTGCGTTACGGAATATATTCAATATTCCTTTTACACGAATCTTGAATTTTCGAACGATGTATTACAAAATAAATATTGATTCTATTCGGAGAATACAACTCTGGTCTCTTTGCAAAAGATTTTTACTTTTTTCAAACGCACTTGCAAAGAAAGAGGTTGGGGCTTCTAGAAGTTCAACAAATCCTTACTAGATTGCTAGAAACATTTATCTATACAAGAGATAAATTAAAAAAATTAATATCTTTTAGGAACAAATACAGAAAACTGTAAACATTTAAGGAAAAGATAATATAAATGGAACAGAAATTAGTAGAAAGAAGATAAGTGAATACTCAAGAATGCCAAACGTACTTAGTATCTAAACATAAAGTTAAAATCCGAAAGAAAGCAAAAGAAGCGGAATACAAATAAGAACAGAATCTAGAGGAAAGCGAGAAATCACGACACTATTTTGTCATTTTATTATGCACTATGCCAGTTAACTAATTCATCGTATTTTTACTGGAAAAGTTGAGTTCATGACCGATGGATGAACCATTCTTACTGAACAACGACATTATACGCTACACCTGGAGAAACAACAAGTGAAAGGAAACATTATCACATCCAAACTAAGTGTGAAATAACAAAGGCTGTATGTAGAGTCTATGAAAGAACCCAGGTATTGATTGCTCAATTTTTGTTGGGACAGATTGCAAAATGGGTATGTAGTTAGATTGCTGAAATATTTAGAAATAACATTTTAAGACTAACATACAACGGAGGTGTCATTATCTGTATACCTAAAGGCACTAAAGATAAACTACAGAAAAATGACAACCTATTTCTCCCTTATAGTCATTGTAAGAAATATACATGAATATGTACAACAAACAGAATAGAATAAGACACTTAATACTCTGATATACGAAAAGCAACTATTCCTTGAACATGTATTAACATTCCTGGAAGATGTGTAAGCGGAAACTAAAGACTTCCATATGATATCACGTTTGAACATGATAACAAAATAAACTTGGTCTTCCATTATTTTCAGAGTTTGAAAAATGCTTTGATACTGTTTCAAAACAAAACATGTAATATGACAATCTGATTGGATCTAACAGGACACCTCCTTTCGTATGCAATAATGCCATAATAGGTGTCAAAAAGAATAATGTGGAGCATTAACTTGGACAATATACATACGACACAGATATATTTATAGATGGAACAGTTTGAGTACCAGTGAAACCGTAATGTTTATTCATGAAATGTCTAGATTTAAAGAATAATATTGGCAAAACTAAAGCAATATGGACAGGCCTGATGACGTAAAATTATGTCAGCATCTCAAAATTGAGTGCCACAGTAGGGACGTATTGGAAATATTGGGAATATAGTTTATTCCTAACTTAAATTATCAGTGGATAATTAGCACAAGAAAATATTTAAAATCATCCATAGGATTTAAAAGAATTAAAGGATAAGAAAATGAACATTGATTAACATTACTTTTGTCAAAATCCTGGCTCTGTCAACATAAGTACATGTATTCTCTTCCAATTGAATTCATTGATGAATTTAGCATTATGCAGACTTAAATTGATCAAAGGGATATGAGAAACGAACAATATTTATTTTAAGAATGATGGAGGAGTCGGAATGATAACGGTAAAGACATTTATACATTCTCTGAAATTGTCAGTTCTAAATTTGGCAAATGCACCGTCTTGTTAATTCTTCCCACGACTGTGTAACAATATATGCAATGAATGAAGACCCAAATAAGCATGGCAAATATAGTATATGTACATTTGTACCCTGGTCTTCTTCCTTATTAACTATTGACGTATATGTATGTAACCTACACATATATAACTAATATACATGTTCCTTCTCGTGAAATTCTGTGTCATCAACTTGTCTTGCCTGAGCCCCCTAACTATAAATTGTGACTGAATGAAGTAGTGGAAAACATAGCCATTATTATCTACCAGGCTTGGACATCCAAGTAGCAACTGAATCTAGCTTCACATCGCCTTCATATCTTGACCGATACCAGAATCTGTGGTTGTAATTAAAGGTAGTGGACATCACTCACACTGATTCATGTCAAAAGTGATGACTACAATTTTCAAGTCGTCATTCTTCCTTTCATGTCTAAAAATATACCGTTTGTCCCAGCATTTGTTAGTCAGGACTTCTGCTGAGCGGCGTCAGGCAACACACACTTACTTTTTGAAGAACATCGTGTGAGTGGCGGGTGCTGCCAATAGGGCAGTACACACTTACCCCTTTTCGCAAACACACTCATTTTCAGTGGTCCATTTTCATTATTTGCACCGCTGTTTTGCCTTTTACGCCCAGTAGAATTTATTTCGGCGGATACTAGTAATAAAAACTAAATATTCTCAGGCATTAACGTTTTATATTTTCTTTCTAACAACACATCGGCTTATGAAAGCAAGCTTCGTTTACTTCATAGGATTCCAAAGGAAAACGCACCTTTACAGTCTAGTATAGGTATGTTTCAAGTACGATGGCGGAAGCGAAACCCTGTTTTTTCTTTGTTGAGGTAGCATGTTTTACATGAAGTTCATAGGGGAATTGATGAACTCTTTTTTGCTTCATTTCATTACTTTATTGTCATAGAAGGACCATGTGAACTCTGCATGGTAGCCATCTGAGGGTGTTACATGTGTCACTTTACAAAGGTGTGAGTGAGTGAGTGAGTGAGTGAGTGAGTTAGGTTTAACGCCGTTTTTAACAGTATTCCAGTATCCACGGCGTGTCAGCTTAATGTGGGAGGCAAGCCCGAAGTGATGCAGGTCTCAGACGCTTACCACTTCGGTGAAACCCACGAGCACGGGTATGGTGCTGACAAACCTAGAGACATAATCGGAGCGACCCGGGATTCGAACCCAGAATCATAGGTTTCTGGCGTGTCCAAGGGACGCAACTCTGCACAGCGAATCGCGGCGCCTTAAGACGACTGAGCCACCCGTGCCCCCTACAAAGGTATGAACATGCATTATGTCTCCACTGGTAACGTCAGTTTCAGCGGGTCGGGTGTTGTCAGCACACCCCGACGGCGTGGAACGTTTGACACGCTTTGAAACAACTGGCCTGTCTCCATTATTAGCACCCCGTTGTCATTTACCAATGATATCGCTGACGGAGACCTATCAACTTGGTCTATATTTCTGAAACAATGCAAATTCTAAGTTCAACAGTAAGCGTCTTTCGGGATACTGATTGGCATCAAGAAATTTTACTTTTATATGCACCAGGAGGTAATGAGTCAGTGGGTTCATGCTATGCTGATATTTAGTATACTTGTGAGTGAGTTAGCCCAATGTCTCCGTGAAATAAGACCATGATGGCATTGATATATGTGAAATTATTTTTAGTAATCACTGAGCGTTATATGATGATTGTTCGTTCCAATTGTTCTGTTGTTGTCATTGATGTTTTGTGACGTTGATCCAACACTGCTGTCGTCTCCACTTGGATAGTGGGACCTACATTTTTCAAAATTCTCTAGGGTGAAAATGACTATGGATAATATAAAGAATACCTTACGAGACACGGGGAATTGCAGATTATCTATCCCCATTGAAGTAACATTCAGTTCCTCGACAAAGCTAAGTCGACAGACACAATTCGTAATTTCTCGTGGATTGTATGTTATCCTCTCAATCTCTCAGGAGTGAATGTAAATTGATATCGTTGCTGCGGATACAACGGTGTCACTGAACGGTGTAGTGACGTCATAAAACACCAAGGACGTCATCAGTTGTCAAAAACGTGCAGATAAATCCTTGAAAATAACAGTTTTCGTCGAAATGTACAGACACTTGATATTTAGTTATTATGCTATTCATACCAAGGAAGAATGTACTCACTTGACATCGGAGCTGACTCATCGTACAGCCACCATAGCTGGGAGATGAAGAATGGCGACCAGCAGACGAGGTACGCAAGGATCACTACAAATGTCAGCTTCACTGTCTTCAGCTTGGCCCTGGAGAAACCTCTACTGGAATGTGATCTTGGGTGCATCCCGGCATTCCTAATTCCAAATGTCCTTCCTGGACTCTGATTGGATAAAGTGTACATCACGTGACCCACAGCACCATTTGTTACCTCCCTTTTCACCAGGGGTTCACGTGTGACTCTATATTTCGACCAAATTGTGTAGCATATTGACCCGTACGCAAAAACAAGTATTAAAAACGGAATGACATACACTAGGAATGTGAATGATGTAATATACAACTGCAGGATCCAAGGGGGATCCCAATGGACCCAACAATCATATTCCCCAGTACCAACGACACGTTCCTGGTACTTGAACAGCAGGGCTTGGGGTATGCTGAAAACACCCGCAATGCAATAAGCTCCTGCTATCATGAGATTGACAGTTTTGGTTGTCCAGTTGTGGTTTGACAAGGGGTGACAAATAGCCCTGTATCGGTCAATTGCTGTCATCACCAGCACGTACGTCGACAGGTACATCACAAACACTTGCATGAACTTCACAAAGCGACACAAAACATCTCCTCCCTGGAATTTCTGCGCCACATCCCATATAAGTTGTGGTAAAATATTAAAGAATGCTACCAACAGATCGGCTATGCTCAAGTGCATAATAAACATATGCATTCTACTGTTGATTTTACGTCTTCTGGCCAAGGCGATCAAGACACATGTATTTCCAAACACAGCTAGTGCTAGAATAACGGCCTGTACCGTGACTTCCGCTTGAGCCAAACTTTGGTTTATGTGCTGACTAGCGTTCGATGTAACATTGGTCGAGTTATCGTTCCTGACATCAGTATAGTTCAAACCGAGGCCAGTCGGGTATGACGTTGTTTGAAGCGATAAAATCAGTCGGATTTCCGCCACGGCGGAATCACTGTTGGCCATTTTCGATATTGTAATCTGAAATGTAAAACATTATTATAAATAAACATGTAGTGGTGGTTGTTTTTCACTGGTTATTGTTGTCATGGTAGTCTGCAAGTTTTCCATATTACATAAGAAATACACTGAATAAACTCGAACTGAATAAACACACACAATATGAAACACATCTTCACTTAAGTGCACCATCTAGTCAATTTCATCATAGAATGTGAATACACGTCAAAGGATGCATCTTAGCGTCTCATTAATGACATAATACTCTCTGATGCTCTTAAACCCTTAGGGGGGCGGTCGGGTAGCCTAGTGGTTAAAGCGTCCGCTCGTCACGCCGAAGACCCGGGTTCGATTCCCGACATGGGTACAATGTGTGAAGCCCATTTCTGGTGTCCTCCGCCGTGATATTGCTGGAATATTGCTAAAAGCGGCGTAAAACCATACTCACTCACTCACTTAAACCCTTAGGATCAAACATTTTATGTAGACTAAGTCAAAGGCCAATAATCCTTCCTCCACCTTTGCAATGGAATTGACGGATTAAGCAAGGGATTTAAATGTATTGAGAAAGGAGGGTGGGTTGCCAGTGTTATAGGATTGACGAATAATATGTCTCGAAAGAAAACACAATTTCTTACCACCATCACCCCCAAATAATATATCGATCGATATCGCATATAGTCAATAACAAGCTCTTTATGAACACCGCTCGTAACTTGCGAGAAGGGTAGTGGAGGCCAACAGTAAATGTTGTTCATGAGATTTCAGCATCCGATTGACATGTTTACCGAAATGGATCCAAATTTCATTAAATGATGCTAACTGGCAACTTTTTGTCAGTAATGTGAAATTATATGTATATTACGCTAATGCGTTAATTGTGTGTCGGTATGGGTGCTGGGCGTGCCAGTGATGCTCTCTCCTGAAAGAACAACCATTGCATGATGGGACTAATGCACATTTTCATTCTCATATTTCTATTACTTTCTCCAATGATGTTGTCAAATATACATGGACATCCCCTAATATCATCAACTATGTCTGTATGTTTGATTTCCGTTTAAGTCTATTGGGGCAATGCCGGAACTCCATATCGTCTCATTAGGAAGAATACGTTTCACCTATTCACAAACGATCAAAGACCAATACATACACTGGCATGGGAATAGCATTTAAACATTACCTGAACCTATGTACATAGCTCTCCAATGGAAGCAGTGTAGATAATGGTTCCTTGATTTATAGAAACTATTACGACTAAGTTTTGCAAACTGCTTCATATCCCCTCATGATATGTTCCCATTAACATTGCAAAGAGAGTTTGATGGCCGAAGTTAAAAACGTATAGCCTGTTAAAGTCACTATATTTCAGAAACACGGTTACATTAATAGAGAACCTACTTAAGCTGTTGGTTGTGGAAGGCAACGGGTGAAGATTTTAATCCACATGCATAAAGTTAACGGGTTTGCTTTATAAAGCGTATGAGCATATATGATAAACTAAGCTAATGCTTAGTGTCCGTAAGGAAATTATTCTTACGTGGCAATATTTGAATTAATCAAGTGAAACCAATTTAATTCAATCAATTTCAATGTAACAAGCCTAACATGAACAGATATGGGTGGTCAGACTTGAGTCCAATATCCCGTTCCTGGCATGTTACCCTTGTTTTCATCCTTCTGTTGATAGAATATGGTTTGGATTGCAGTCCTAGGGTGGTCCTTTCGGATATCATGCATTTACTTACGTATAACTTCTTTGAGAGGCATTTAGAAGTTTGAGTACTTAGTAAGGATAAGAATTTATGGATGAACAACTTCTTTATTACAATTAAGAGCGACGTTTCGGTGCAGGTTCTAACACCGTTATCAAGCAAGCACATAAACAACTTCTTTATTACAATTAAGAGCGACGTTTCGGTGTAGGTTCTAACACCGTTATCAAGCAAATGCTTGCTTGATAACGGTGTTAGAACCTACACCGAAACGTCGCTCTTAATTGTAATAAAGAAGTTGTTCATCTATAAATTCTCATCCTTACATTTACTTACGTGTCCGTTCAACATCAGGGTAACTATTATTTCAGAAGCATAGATTACATTTAGTATCATCACGAGAAATGTTCAGCAAAGTTCAGAGGACATTTTCTTTCGAACCCGCCTCCATGCAATATTTCGTAATGGAGCACAACACAATGCAAAACTTGTTTTTGAAAAGCACTGTTATTTTGCGAGAGAGGTTTACACTAATCAAAGTTTTTGACCAGCTTAAATTCAGTGTCATGGGAAGTTAGTTATATTTTCATGAACCAAGTCGATTTGTCTGCTAGTGGTCATTTTGACCCTGAGACATGTAACTATTTACTTAAAACGTTGAACAGACGAAAGAGCAGCTAGTTCCTACTGTGCGACCTGCTATGCCGCAGACGGGACTGCTGGACTGTTGTTATTAACTAACAAGTTCAGCAAAGCTTGAGGACATTTACTTTCAACACATCTCCATGGACTATTGCAAATCCTATTTGGATAACGGATCCCGAATTCAAATCTAACATTTCAGCTACAACATACTGCACAAAACCGTTTTAAGATCAGTCATCAAGCAAACTAAAATCGTCATCTATTGCGTTGAATGTACTCTCTTGATTATTTTATGCTGAAGAGACACAACAGAAAGAATGGACATGGGTCTGGCAGCATACATCAGGCATCATCAGAAATATGTATCATCATTTAATCCTTTGCAATCGTTAGGATATTGGAAAAGAAATATACCATCCATTGAATAGTTTTAAAAACAGTCAACCTTATAGGATGTCGAGTAAATAATTGGAGTCGACTTATGTGTACAGCAATCTATATGAATCTAAGAAAAAAAAGATGTTGTCTCAACGAACTGCTAACATCAATGTATCCAAAATATCCAAAAATGTTTCTCGCATCCCCAAAACGATACCACCGCCTTCGGCACAAGAAAGAACAAAGGCCAAATAATGCCACTGATTTGGAAGATTTGTTGCCCTTCCCACTGGAGCCAATGGAACAGGACAAAGCAGGATCAAGAGTTGTCAATGTCGTTGAAGGAAATCAACGAACTTCAACGAAGTTTACGAACTTTTGCACAGTATCGACTAGATGGTATGGTTCTTGTTATTGCCTTCATACGATGGGAAAACCAGAAAAAAGAATCCACTAACACAGAAAAAAACGCATGTTCCTGAATTTGCAAACACGGTATTTTGAAATCAAGTAAAATTTTAGACAAACATCAGGATTCAAATTTCAGGAACCACCACTTACGAATACAATATCATCTTACAGCTCTTCCCGTAAAGCCACCTCTTGTGGTTGCGGGGTGTCACAACCTTGCAACCAAACTGCTGGTCATATAATCACAACACAGGAGACTTCTCTATTGTTGGCAATAGCCACCGTCGACAGTTAGTCGAATGTAGCCCAAAAAAATGTGAACAATAGTGATCACGACCTTAAAATCATTATGGATGCTGCCAAAGTGTATGAAAATGGGCCAAA
The DNA here is from genome assembly GCF_022045235.1 of Haliotis cracherodii. Taxonomy (NCBI): domain Eukaryota; kingdom Metazoa; phylum Mollusca; class Gastropoda; order Lepetellida; family Haliotidae; genus Haliotis; species Haliotis cracherodii. The sequence continues at coordinate 3,416,274 of NW_027266285.1, forward strand.
GGAGAAGATAAACCTATTGCGCATGAAGCATGACCATTGCATATAAGCATCACTACATTAGTTGTTTTTTGCTCGATGAACTTGTGTAAGTGATATTTCCACAGCCACAATTAAGGCCATGTAACGATAACAGAGGAAGAACCACGCCATAAACCACGCATTAGTCGATTTTTTGGATTCTTTCTAAAACATTTCTCTTTTGTACTGGATTCCAAAGTACGCAAACTATATATACTAGCTAGAAACAAAATATACCAGTGAATCCACCACATCTGTTTCATATTTAGATTTTTGCATGAGGATTCAGAGTATGAAACTTTCCCTTTGCGTTGAGCAATATTCAACCAGAGTCTTTTGTCTATATTTCACATCTTTTGAGGTAGAATTGTGCGTGCTCTCTTAACAGATTTCAAACAACGTCATACAACTCTTGCTCAAAAGTTGTTTGATGGGTGTTACATCACTCAAGGGCTTAGTGAAGCGTTTCAAAATGTGAAAAATCAGACATGTGAAGGATGTTTCAAACCGACGCACCAGTGATGTCCGATGCAATTCCCAGGATACCCTCACCTTTTCGCGAACACCTGGTAGAGACACTATTTGAACACACACATAAACACATGCTTATGATATAGTTGAAATCGTTTTGCTTTCATTTCCGAGTGGAGCGCATAAAGGGCACTCGACAGTCGTGACAAAGTAGCCTCATCGTACAAGATAGTCCACTTTACCTCAATGCAATTTTGTTTTCAGTAACGACTATTTTTTGTTTCAAGAGTAAAGAATCGTGTAAGGAACAGGAAAAAGACAGCAAGCATATAAAAAACTCCTTGTAATACCCCTTCTCCCTTTTTTGGCAATGTGGCGTGTTTAGATACTCTTACACATTTTCTTAAACTTTGCACCTTAACTATTCTCCTTTTACTTCACATTCAGAGGATTTACGATAATAGAAACCTGTGCAGAATACAACAGTAATGACTTCTAAAGAAATGTTTCAGATGAAGAAATAGTCAGCTATGTTTAGTCCTCGTAAAGAGCTTTGTGCTCTGTCATTATTTTACAGTTTATCTGAAAATCCGGACCTGCTCGTCTTGACTCACTTATTATACCATCACTATACTTTGCCATGAGCATTAAGTGACATCTTCGTCATTCGACAACGTGGCCTTGTCGAGTGGTGCGGAGGCGTACATCAAAACGGCATTTATTAGTATATGTGATTTCATCACTGTTCCCTTGTCAGTTTTAATCACGTAACACATTCCTTAAAGCTGCTCACGTTTAGGTTTCAAAGCGAGAATATAACAGCACGTAATGTCCTGTTCTGGTCCATGTGGTCGAAGTCTACACATGTCCATTTGTTCAGAATGTAAAACACGAATCCCTTAGTTGTTTAGTTGCACTCCAGTTGGAACACTATTACAAAACGCAACCAATCTCACAATGATACTGAGATTTCCTAATCATTATCGATGTAACAGAAAAGTGCGATACTGCTTCCTTGCATTGGTTCGTGTGCGACAGGTTAGAAATATGTATATTAGTACATGTGTCATATGTGCGTGCTACTTGTCAGATATGTGTGAGATTCCGGCCAGATACATGTGTACTGCGTATGTGCGACCTGTAAGGTACGTGTATCCTGCACATGAGGTACGCGTGTGCGACCTGTGAGGTACACGTATCCTGCACATGAGGTACGTGTGTGAGACCTGTGAGGTACAAGTATCCTGCACATGAGGTACGTGTGTCCGACCTGTAAGGTATATGTATCCTTCACATGAGATACTTGTGTGAGACCTGTTGGGTACGTGTATCATGCACATGAGGTACGTGTGTGCGACCTGTGAGGTACACGTATCCTGCACATGAGGTACGTGTGTGAGACCTGTGAGGTACAAGTATCCTGCACATGAGGTACGTGTGTGCGACCTGTAAGGTACACGTATCCTGCACATGAGGTACGTGTGTGAGACCTGTGAGGTACAAGTATCCTGCACATGAGGTACGTGTGTCCGACCTGTAAGGTACACGTATCCTGCACATGAGGTACGTGTGTGAGACCTGTGAGGTACAAGTATCCTGCACATGAGGTACGTGTGTGCGACCTGTGAGGTACACGTATCCTGCACATGAGGTACGTGTGTGAGACCTGTGAGGTACAAGTATCCTGCACATGAGGTACGTGTGTGCGACCTGTGAGGTACACGTATCCTGCACATGAGGTACGTGTGTGCGACCTGTAAGGTACACGTATCCTGCACATGAGGTACGTGTGTCCGACCTGTAAGGTACATGTATCCTGCACATGAGGTACGTGTGTGAGACCTGTGAGGTACAAGTATCCTGCACATGAGGTACGTGTGTGCGACCTGTGAGGTACACGTATCCTGCACATGAGGTACGTGTGTGAGACCTGTGAGGTACAAGTATCCTGCACATGAGGTACGTGTGTGCGACCTGTGAGGTACACGTATCCTGCACATGAGGTACGTGTGTGCGACCTGTAAGGTACACGTATCCTGCACATGAGGTACGTGTGTCCGATCTCGGAGGTACACGTATCAGGCGTAGGAAACTTGTGTATGTGCTACATGCATTCAGTGTTCAGTAAGAGTGACGTACGTGTGTGCAACGTGTGTACTATGTTTGTGTGTGTACTGTGCGTACTGTGTGTGTGCGTGCGTGCTTGTGTGTGTGTGTGTGTGTGTGTGTGTGTGTGTGTGTGTGTGTGTGTGTGTGTGTGTGTGTGTGTGTGTGTGTGTGTGTGTGTGTGTGTGCTCGTGTGTGCTACGTATGTGCCACTTGTGAACTACGTGAGAGCAGCGTGTCAGCTACATTTGGGGCAATCAACAATTTGATCCTGGTCATGCATATTTAATTGATTATTTTTGTGGTAAATTAAAAACTTAAACTAGGGTATTTACATGTGCTGTAAAGCTAATTCCTTTTTAAGGATAGCAATGATTCAGCATGCCTTTCGGTTGTAAATTTTCTTGTTCAGAACACATTGAAGACGGTGGGGTAGCCTCGTGGTTGAAGCGTTTGCTCTACCCGGGTTCTATTCCCCTAAATGGGTACAATGTGTGAAGCCTATTTCTGGTGCCCCACGCCGTGGCATTGCTGAACTATTGCTAACAGCGGCGTAAAACCTTACTCACTCACTCAGAACACCTTGCGAAGAAACCATAATTTCTACTACAGTTTGACTTGTCAGTAAAATCCATCCACATTTATTTTTAAGCATAATGTCAGTGTAACAGACAGAAATAAGAGGACACTAAACCTTAAGGTTTAAGGGAGAGTGATTGACATGAAAATCTCCAATAACAGTGACGACACGGGAGTTTGCGAAACTGATGAGCATATAGTACCGGTATTACTCATCGTGAGTATATGTCAATGTCACAGTCGTGCTGGCCCATGAACAGCCTAAATCGAGGAAAGAGTTTACTCTCGAATCATTTCTGGATGAAGGCAATTTGTAAGAGAAGCAAGTGAGAAGGCAGTGTATCCTCTAGAAAGTGTAGTCCAAACAGAAATGTGATTTAATTGTTATCTTGATTTCAGGAACTCCTTTCATATGCGCGGGACTGGTGTTTAACTGAACTGAAAATAGTACCTGTGGATATCAAAATTAAAACCTAAATAATTAATATTCTCAGTTACAGATTTTGATCTTCACGCCGGTTCCAGTGGCGTGGCTGTCTTTTCAGTTTCAATTACAGATGTATTACAGATTGAAAATGTGGGTTGTGCCCTTGTTGACATCCTGGTTTGTCTGACAGGAAGGAACGTGAAAACTATATTGTCCATGTTATCAACGTAAGTTATCAATAGGTTTAGATGATAATTACAATTATTACTTTTGTTATTGAATACAGTACCCATTATAGATTATTTCATAAAAATCAAATTATGTTCTCTCTTTCACATCCACCCTGCTACTCTAGCAGTGTTTTTACATAATTCTGCGTAATGTAAATATTAGCACCTTCATGAACTCTTAACTATTCAACGGAAACTACCGACAAAGGAAGGATATTATGCTTGGGTGAGTTAAACATTGGTCACAATTGTTACACGAAAGATGAATTCGTCTCTTGTCCCCAGAGACGAAATCCACCGCGTGTTTACGCCTTCTTTCCACCGCCTCCTTGGTCTTGAGGTAGAGCGGAAGGTTGAGGGTTCGATATCTGCCCGCGTCATACCAAAACACGTTTAAAGAAATTGAATGATTTCTTGTTTTAAAGATTCTTTACAAAAGCACCACCCCAAGCGTAACCTGCGTACTTCGCATATGGAAAAAGGAAATTTTATATGTTACACACCAAAATATGATATATTTATGTAGGCAATTGAATTATGATTTTATTCAGAATTGCTATAAAGAACACCCGAACTGCACATGTGAAAATGTATATAATGATATGTACATTGTTTATTCGTCAACGTGAAATTATGTTTAAGATAAAAACATGTTGATGCACTAATAATACTGATGCACACACGTACTTTGGCACATTCGTCCCGTTCTGTAATCTACAAGATGCCACAAGGATGAACCATTTCAGACAATCCAGTGATTGACATCATGAGCATCAATCGACGCAACTGGAACAGGCTGACATGCATCGTCAACAAAATACCTACCTTATAAACTGCAAAGACAACAGAATCGAGTACATTGCTTGACATTTAAGATCCCTTTATCCCTATGAATTAGGTTGAACCAAACACAATTTATGTATTAGAAATGAAAAGGCTTTCATAAACTGGCGTCTGCCATTGTAGCGCCGCGACAGGCCATATTTAGTAAACAAATATTGAAATCTCTCAACACCGCTGGGTTTATTCATTGACATTGTGTGCAGAGATGATAGATTTCTGAGAGGAGCGTAGGCACACTCGGTGAACCCCAGCAACCGTGTTGCTCGGATGACGCCACGGGGGTTAGGTTCACCACTCTATCTGGCAACAAAATATCACAAATTCATCATAGAGTATTGTGACGTGTATGAAAAGTGTGTGGCACTTTATTCTAAAGGTACATGTAGGTCCCTCAATTATCAAGAAATCGATAAAACATCGTTGTAACAATATAACTGCATGCATCTGAAACGTGACTACACAAGTATTCTGGAAATCCTCGAGTTTCACAAACCGTACACACGGAAATTTAATTCATGTATTATCAGGGTATTATGAAATGGAACTAGGACCGACTGGTCCGTTATATTGGTTTTGCCACCGGCAGTTGCTGATAGCTGTGTAATAAATATAGGCTGTGTCCTTGTATCATGGAAGTCCAAAGGACATATCAATTTACAATCATAATTAGATATCCATGTGGCAATATTAGATATCCTTGAGGCAATATACTGTTTAGGCTTGCATTGAAAGGTCGTTTCTAGCTCGATGGCAAATACACCAGGCGCCTCTCGCTTAACTAGATTATTGTAACGTATTTAATGGATTGAGTACTACACGTTTAAGAGACCGACCCAATACGTCTCAGGAAGTTCCTTTGTAATAAAACATCCTTTCAGAAACTAGTCGTGATGCGGTTGATAGTAATCAGCATTGAAAAGAATATCTTGTTACCTAGTTTTATTCCTAAAACTAACACATCAAAAAGAGCAAACTATTTGAAAACGTTTCAGATTCAGAACTGGGTCGAATGTGTAAAGCAGCTTTCATCACATTTTCATATTTCATTCATTCTTGCTCCAGAACCAATTTACCTGATAAATCCACATCTACCATGCCACTGACAGTCAACATGCCTGACTGTTCTATCCATAGACCTGTCCCTTTCACGAAACCACTGAAATACCGACTGGAGATCAATATTGGTCAGTAAGCTTCACCGGTCCTTTAGAACCCAGGGCTAAGAGACATGCGGAATAAAACGGTTCATTCCAGATGCAACTGAATAGCAAACTTGGAAGTGAAAATGCGAAGTTTAAATAATAGCTCTTATTATCTGCGTGACCCCTCGATAATGACGCTGAATAAATGTGCTATTAGGGTTTTTTTTCATGAAAGGGTTATACATGTATAATAATTACTAGAACATGAACATCATTATAGATAACACAAACTAACACACTGTTTCAGAAATTTTCTAAGCCTTTGAGGATTATACAAATATTTGACAATCTTTCATATACTGACGGCCAAAAGAAACTTTACCACTTTAAAAATGAAACTGCAAATGTTTCAAAACACAAGTTCAAACTAAATCAATGCAAAACATATCAGCCAAACAATACAATGTTCATGAATGTATCAGAAAGTGATACACGAACACGACACGATTGTTTGTGTAGAAATATGCGAAAAAGTGACAAACACATGCCGCATTGGCAGGCGAAACAATGAGGGTATATAAATGTTACGGACGGCGCTGATACTCACACTGGTATAAAAACACAACAGAAATGCCACGACTGACACCCGAACAACAAGAGCGGGTCCTGGGTACGATACAGATGGGAACCATCCATTCCCACATTGCTGGAACTTTTGGTCGCTTCCGTCTTGCTGTAACTAACCTGATGCAACGTTACACACTGACCGGGCAGAAATCAGACAGGCCAAGAACAGGCAGAACCAGGGTAACTACGCCCAGTGAAAACCGGTACTTGCGTACTCTGCATCTCCGGATTTGAATTCTGACAGTGACGTCACCAGCGACGAATGCCTTTGTGCATATGGTTAGTGGACAAACAGTGGCCAGGCAACTCACGGCTCAAGGAATTAGGGCTTACGGATCTTACAGAGGATAGTTATTGATCAACATCGTCGTCAGATATTGAAAAGCGGGCCCGAATTGTACATAACTTCTTTGCAGCCAACAACGTCAACGTATTGCCGTAGCCTGCTCGCTCCCCAGGCATGTCCCCCAAAGAACACCTCTCGGATATCATAGATCGTCGTGTTCGACAGCCACCACATCTTCCAGCCAACCAACAAGAACTGACCCAGGCCCTCCAAGAAGAATGGCGACGTGTCCCGCGTGACGTCATCAGAGGACAGAGAGTTTTTGGTGTATCTTGTAGTAGGGGCTGCCCATACACGCTATTAATGTGACGTGTCATTGAACTTTTAGAAGTGTGCCCTTTGTCCATTACGCTGAAAGCTTGTTTCTGGTACCCGACCTCAATTCGGGCAACTATCATTATCGGAAGCTGTAAGATTCATTTTAAATGTTGATTGCGTTGAAAAGTGGCATTGTTTCACACGCACCTATTTGAGTGACCCTCCGCATAATCCTACACGTAGACGTTTTGTTCTTATAATAAAAGATGCTATGACTACCCCAACACAAATATACTGAGCAACAAAAGTTCCTGTGACATTGAATAAGATTTAATGCAAAGTAATGTTTTTTACAAAATCTGAAACAATTTCGGTTTGCAACAGATAAAAGACTCCTGTAAGTGTTCAAATGGTTTAATTTGCCATACTGACTTCAGAAAATGGGTGATTTCATTAAAAAAACATGAATATGCCAAAATGTCAGATTACAAATAAATAGCGTGTGTGTCCACCTCTGGTTGCGATGCAAGCAACACATTTTCGTCTCATGGAATGAACCAGGCGTTGCACACAGTCCTGTGGGATATCTGTCTATATCTGCTGGAGCATGTTCGAAGTTCCTTGAGTGTCTGTGGAACACTCGGTTGACGTCGAAGGCGCCGATCCATCTCATCCCACATGTGCTCGATTGGTGAGAGATCAGGGGAGCGAGCCGGCCGGGGGATGACATTCACGTTGTTTTGTTGAAGAGAATCCCGAACAAGTCGAGCAATATGAGGCCGGGCGTTGAAAGGTAATGCCTGGGCCATGACGACGCAAAAACGGTAGAACAACAGGGTCGATGATCTCGTCGATCCTGTCAAAATGGGACGTCTGGTGGGTCTTCTGGTGACAATCCCTGCACATCTGGTATGCACAACGTATAGTTTGTGAAGATATTCGTCCAAGGCCAGGGATGCTTCTTGCAGTCACTGTTGCTGGCTGGCATCGATTTCGTAGGTGTGTCATGTCGATTATTGGTTACGCGTGGCCTGCCACTCCGAGGATGGTCTCTGACTGCATTCGTTTGTTGCCAAGTTGGAAAAACCAAATGGTGTTTCTGTGGACGTTAAATTGTCTTGCAACATCACGTTGACTCGATCCTGCGACAAACATACCAATGGCTCGCAGACGTTCATTTTCGGACATTTCGTAATGTTGAATAATTGCGTAATTTTGTTGTTTTTCTGAGCGGTTGTTGTCAGCACGATGCTAAACAATACATGTGGAATCCCGTTAACGCACACGTTTTTATACCCATTCTTGGGTAGTGAAATACATGGGGCTTGCATAAAAGTCAACTTTTGCATGGAATGCATGCTTTTCTTTAGCAGTTGCGTTTTTATCATTTGATTCCATACATGTACTACGATATTGAAAACCTTTACTTGTTTGAAAAATACACTACAATATTGGTGTCGCAGGAACTTTTGTTGTTGAATATAGCATTTGTGTTTCAATCCAATAAAATGTTATAATCAATATTTGTAGTGTTGCCACACTATAGCTTATAGAATTGTAATAAAATACTTCACTATTTTCTCTTCAAATCATCCTCTCGCGAGTGCACAGAACATTACGTAAACACATCGAGTACAATGTCAAGGACGAAAGTAAGAGACGTTATTCTGAAAGAAAATGACAATACCTCTGATCGAACAGCCAGCTTTCAACATTAAAGTCTGAGGTTACGTGATGTTTACTGGGTCAGTTTGAAAATACAGCTTGTTTTTGTGTGTTTATGTCCAAGGTCAAGTTAATAGTGAAAACACCAAAATTATACCTGTAAACCCACAAAACAGCGCACCCATGAGCGTCTCGTCATATCAGTGTAAGCTTAAGTTTTGTTATTTACGTATCCAATATATTTCACGAATAAATGAAGGACACAAAGAGAATATCAAGCTGGTTATATTTAGATTATGTCATTTTTTCTATCTATGTAGATCCATTTATTTTCAAAATGTGAAAATGACACTTAGTTTCGTTCACAAAGACAGACGTTTGGCGTGTCTGGCAACATTGCAGAGGGTCATTTATTTGTCCGAGGACCTATCCTTTACAATGATTTTATTTTTTGAATGGTTTCAAGCATCTGTACTTTTCGAAAATGAACCGGGTTTAATTAACAGTTTAATTTTAAAAAGACCAACATCAATTATTATTTAAAAATCGGTCCACTGAATTTAATTACTAAAAGACTATTGTCGTTAAAATATATGTCGTTTTCATATTGATCAGCACGTTTCATTCACTTAACGTTCTGAAAAACAATACTGGAAAGTGAATTTTGGACAGTATTCACAATATACTACTTTTAAAACCAAAAGAGCATGGAAACCCATTTTATATTTCATTCTTGAAGTCGCATCCTCGAAAATACGATACGAAAATCTGTGCTTAAGTTTTGCTGTCAAAATTTTAATATGTTGCAATATTTAATGGAATACATGTATGCCGTTAATCACCTGTTTTTTAAAGAATGCATTTTTTCAACAGACAATATTTATTCACTAATTCATAATAATTTAGATAATCTAAGTGTTGTTTTTAAAACGAAATAAAATACAATTACCTTTGCTAAAAGAAAATATTAAATAATTATACTTTTTATACAAATAGATTCTACAAATATTTATCATATGTCTTTCCTAGTTAAATCAGTAAACACTATGCTATACAAGTTAAAATTGTTAAAGCCGCTCGTCCCACACCATTTTAGATGTAATTTTAGATTTAAGTATTTGTCACAAAGTGACGAAATGTACCCCCTCCTGTATATACACCATAGTAACAAATATGAAGACAATCCAGCGATTAGTACTTGAGATATCGCGGCAACACCGTTTTCCAACTCAAAAAGTAGATTTGCCTGCTGTGACCTTGAAATTGGGTCAAGGTCACCAAAACCGACTGGTGTCTGCGGTGTCTGTATATACACCATAGTTCCAAATATGAAGACAATCCAGCGATTAGTTCTTTAGATATCGCGGCAACACCGTTTTCCAACTCAAAAAGCAGATTTGCCAGCTGTGACCTTGAAAATGGGGTCAAGGTCACCAAAACCGACTGGTGTCTGCGGAGTCTATATACACATCATAGTTCCAAATATGAAAACAATCCAGTGTTTAGTTCTTGAGATATCGTGGCAACACCGTTTTCCAACTCCAAAAGCAGATTTGCCTGCTGTGACCTTGAAAATGGGGTCAAGGTCACCAAAACCAACTGGTGTCTGCGGAGTCTGTATATACACCATAGTTCCAATTTGAAGACAATCCTGGATTAGATTGAGATATCGCGGCAACAAACAGGTGGGACGTACGGACGTACAGACGTACGTACGAACGGTCGTGAATACTATATCCCCCGCTTCTCGCTTTCGCGCGGCGGGGGACAAAAACTGATGAGAAACGCTTATGGTTTTGCACTTCTTCGATTGATATAATCTTATAAAATGCGAAAATAGAGACTAGAGTATTAGCAAAAATGCGATCCAGAAAATGTAACGGTGGAACTATGCGCTTTCAGATGAAAATGTAGCATTGAGCATGGTCTCGCCGGGCGAATACAAAGGGAAACCACTCTCAGCTAGAGTATGAACTAAGATTAGTTGCCACTGAGTTATCGATAAGGGCACGGTCATTACTATAGCCTGAAGTGCTTCACACTTCTTTCAACATGGACTCGGAAAGACATATGTTATAATCTGTCGACTCCACAGTTGGGAGGATCGCTATCGCGATTAACAACATTCCTGATACGTTATTCGTGTTTTCAAAGTGTCATTTTGAATCACACAGCTTAACAATGTCAATGTTTGAACGTAAAGCAGCTCATTTGTTTGAAATATATCTGTAGCAAAGTGTGCTGCTATCTTCGATGAAGATAACATGAACTTACGACAGGTACGATATTCTGATAATATCTTAGGGCTACGATAGTTTCCAAAATTGGCTACGACAGTCTACGATTTGCCTACGATAACATTAGATCGTATACAAAATCTAGACCCTGCTGAACATCACAAGTTGTCTCGACCATGCCAGACGCGCAGCAAAATTGGACTTACAGCTGGACGTCGTGGTTGGTCTCGTAATCGATTCCTCGCAGTCCTTGCACTAATCGGACGTAAGCCAGGGATGCTGCGGGCTCTGAAAGTTGCAGTCTGAAACTCATTTCGCAGTTGAACTAGAAGGATATGATTGTCTTGCCGACGTGACGTTACTCGTGAACGTCCAGAACGTGGTCAGTCCCTGTTGTTGCCAGTCTGGTACCGACACCAGAGTTGACTGTACGATGAAGACCAAAACGCCTAACAACAACGTTTTGTGCAATTCCGGTTTCAAGCATTTCAACCGCTTATTGCGTGGCATAACATTCACGAGGTTAATTGCATTTTATAGTTAAAACACTTCAACGATTTATTCTGTGTTTGAAATGACTCGATGGCACGTGTAGTGTGAATGGGATATATGTAATGAGAGGGGTCATTATTGGGTCATCGTTGGCATTCATGAAAAAGTGTTTGTGCATGTCATTATCATGTATGGTTCAAAAATACTCATAGCAGTTTTATTTTAATGTGATTTTTATGGATCACGGGATTATTTCCTGCTTGTACATTTGGTCAAGTTACGAGCATGTCGATGTGATGCGCTATTGAAACCTGACAAGGTGATAGTTGGATATTTGTTCAGGTTTTCAGGTGAAGTTTATACGGCTTTTCCATTTTCCATGCGTTTTTAACGAGACAAATTACGTAAGCATTGACTGACTGCTTCCACATTCCTGCGGAAACCCTGGAATTTCCCCACACGAATTAACACATAGACGGTTTCCCGATCATTTAGACACTTTAATCGTCAACCCAGCGTTTAAGAATACATGGGGATGAGTCAGAAAGTTTGACTGTATGCCCGTTCACGAGTATCCTCGCTCCGACCCATCCCTGCGAACAAAACGAGGAAATGCACACCCAAACTGTGGACTCAACCAGTGTCTAGGCTGACAGTGGCAGTCTATGCGTATATCTCAGTATCTATTTGACACATGATGACACTTGTAATCGCCACACTGTGTAAGTTTAGAATCTCTTTGAATTGTTTAAAAATACAAGACATTAGGAAGAACAAAGACATATACCATTCAAATATTATTTGTACATATTGTAAATCCGGCTCCATTGAAGACGAGTTCCATGTTCTGTTTATCTGCGATGCCTTTGCTTCCCAAAGAAAGAAATATTTGCGACTTTAGAAACTACATACGTAAATCACCAAGTTATGTCCAATTTACTCCACACAAATTATGTACATACTATTAAGACATTCAAAGAATTGTTAATTTAACAAATGCCACGTGAGTCACATAACCGCCAACTTTATGCTGTTAACTGAATTGTATTCTGGGCCAGAAGGCCGAAATACTGAATAAACACGTCTTCTCTCTGTCTGTAATCGTCCCAGGTTCATTAACAACTTCTTAAATCCTTCAGGTTTCCTAGGTGTCGGCCATATTGACGTCTTGTATTGGATGTAAATGTATTACGACGCGTTGTCTTTGTGACTGACTTAGTGAGGTAGTTCTTAACAGACCTTTCTATGAAGATAAATCGAGTGAGGGCCAAACACAAATCTACTTCGTGGTTAATGTTTAAGAAAACTATTTATTGTTCCTATTAATGACATCCCCTTATTACATGCACGTATGTATTACGACTACAGACAACATTTCCATGTCAAGGCCATTCGCAATAACGCTTACACAATACATTAACGTAATAAAAGTGTTAAATAAACCCCTCAAAGTGTAAGATTTCGCCCTATAGCAGAGCGTTCCGCGAATTCGACGCAATTTGTCAGTTTTGTAACGTCACCGGTTAAAACTACAAGTTATGTTCATTTCTGACAATGAAATAAGTCCCGTCGTAACGTTGAGTAATGACTTGGTGGGTCCGTGACAGTTCCAGTACTGGCATCCTTGTTTTGAAAGGAGTGATTTGTCTACTTTTCAGCGTACCTTGTGGATTTCGATTTATTTTCGTTATTATTGATAACAAATATTATTACTATAATACTGGACATGTATTGTGTTTTATATTTCGAACAATAATGTCTTTTAGGATAAGGTGACCAATTTGTTGGGAAAATAAAATAGCTATTGTTTTCATTAGCTGTTCGACATGCTTGCATTGTCGTAATTCAATCGCAGCGCCTGATGTGTCCTGAAGCCTTATGGCCACAGGCACATGTGCACATCCAGCTTTACAACGTCCTTATACTGACATAGGCTGACATAACCGGCGTGACAGTGGGGAGTAACAGCAGTCATGTCTGCCCATGGTTAGAATGCAATTTCCCTTTGGTCAATACAACAGCCGATACTGAAGAGTGAGATTGCTCATTTAAAACGAAACCCATCATCGGGACCTTAGCTGTTAACACGAGTATACTTGAATGATTGACACCAGTCACGTGACGACGTGCAGGTTGTTGTTGTCGACACGCTGGAGTTCAGAATGCAGCCAGGTACCGGCCTTGTACTAATGGGGAGACATGCCAATTGTAACATTGTTTTATTAGAATTATTACAGTAACTGCCACGAAGAACTCTTCATCTAATCATGAGCAAATCCGAATCCGTGACCCTAAACTTAAGTTATACTTTTGTGCCTGGTGTCGAGAAGAAATAATGATCTTAACTTAAGGTAGTGGATTTCATTCTAAAGGCTGTTGGAAGACCTAATATTAGATTCGCTCTTACTCGTGTCTTTTTGTTCTCTAAATAAATCAAATAACCTTTAATTTTGAATATTGTGATCGTATATACACTGTGTTTCATTGTATATATCAAATCAACGGTTCTCGATATGTTATTCCCTAAAGATGGATTGTTCGAACCCCATAAACCCGCTGCCCCCGATCCAGCCGCCTCCTCTGGCCTACCACCTGCAACATTGTACAATTAGCCTTACAATTAGATATATTTGAATAAAATTAAAGTTTGCTAGCGTTCCGAATAAAGTTATATGTAAAGAGGCCATAGAACTGAAACTGACAAGGTGAAGACGGCAAGCCGGATGGCTTCTGATTGCAGGCTCTATCCCTTAGTGAAACCAAATATGGTCCCGGGGGATGTGTAAAACCCATAACCACGATGAGTGCGCGCCATACCTTACGAACACGGAAAATGTTGAAATTTATATTGCTTCTGTTGGTTATAAGTTAACTATGGGTCGTATTTGGTTTTACAAAGATACAAAATAGAAATTGCTAACAGCATTTTTACGAAATTTCATTTATGGATTTATTTCCTCCGCAGCTTCAGGGATAACTGTACAAAATGTTGAGTATATATCTCTGTAACGTGTACCTAATGTCGATAGGTGCAGACACTTTAACAGAGCAGGCACCAAACACTATGTAATACATTAAAATAAATATAGTCACTCTCTCCACCGTCCCCAAATTGCTGCAGTAAGTCTCAGACCCTTCACTCGTTTCCTTTCTGTCATTACATGATATTAACCGTAGGTAACATTAGCACCAATATAGTTTTATATTTCGCTGTTCTGGACCGTAGGGGTGTAGGGGATGGGTTGATACATGGGATCATTTGGAAAAATAGTAATTGTTGCTTCAGACTATTGGGGGAGAAAAATGCCTGCACCAAAAATTACATTGTTGCAAGACGTGCTGATTATTTTAATTTAAAAAATCTTAGCTATACATAACCTAAGTATATAGAGTCTGAAGCCTGCAGTTGATGTGCTTCAAACTGGCTATATACTTGTAATAGAAGATGTGACCGCTATCCAAAGCCGGCACGATTACGTTGAACATGCTGAGTGTGTTACGTTCCTCTCTTCAGTGGCCACGAGGACATGTAATATGGCATTACTTCCGTATCATTGGTACTCTAAAATAGCAATATCCAACAAATGTCCTACAGGAGCGAAGATTGTGGCGACCACCATTGTCGTATTCCGCTATGCATGCGTGTAAGAAAGCCGGAGTCAAGTGCAGGTTTCGCAAGGCAATATCATTCAACCATAAATACGTTGCCTGCAAAATTTGTATAGTCCGCAATCGTTGTGACACAAAACGCTAAATTCAGGACTGGCGGAGTGGATTTCATTGCTACAGATAAGGTCATTTCACTAATACATGTAAATATCCACAAAGCAGCTTGTACTTAATTCATGTGATGCGGCTGTATCACTGAGGTAAGATTCAATTACAAATAATTAAATTTTTGTTGTGTTCATGGAGATTCCTGCATTCCGATTAGCTGCGCACTACTTTTATAACTGCGGAATGTCGGGGAAGCCCAATATTAAGGTCGAGGGAATTCCCTTTCTGCTCACGTTTATCGTCATGCACAGGACATTTAGCGACTTTCATGCATATTCATTGTTATGTGCATAAATTAAACGATCACCTGATTCATGTCACGCCACTGTATGTATTCCTACACCTGGAATGTTTATAAATGTCGTCATTTTCGTCTGTTTTGATATATGCAACTGTTTTGGGTTAAACTATTGTAGATAAAACATGTTTTACGTTGTCGAATTTAATTATAAGCATTGACTGTATATTTTTTTTGGTTCATTGAGGTATGAATCGAAAAACCGATGTACAAACTTTTGTAAGAATCCGCTACGCGGATTCATACACTTTGCACATCGGTTTTTCGATTCATACCTCGATGAATCGAAAAAAAGACACAGCAATCCTTAACACATGCAATATATCAATTGCTATACATCACGTCAAACGCCATAATGAGACAACCACTGCTGCAACCTCTGTCACATTTTTAACTGACACTGGAAGGGTCAGGACAGATCTGTAAAATGGTGCAAGGAACAGACTAGCATGAGAGATGAATGCTAGATCTGGAGGGCTAAATGTATCAATATCAGCCAAGTACACCGACCATGGTACTGTAGGTCCAGTATACACGGATGGAGGAAGAAGGTCTTATTGGAAGTCTATTTAATAAAACATAGATGTCCAGGCACCATCGTAATCAACAATAACAATACCAGCCACAACAACAGATGATGCATATATATACTTGTTTGCGATTCTATTATTGTCTGTTTTATCATATGGTTGTTATAAGAACACTACAAACGTTATCACACTTATATATACACGAACAGGGAGGTTCAGATTATTTAAGGGATGCAGTTGCCAGATCTTACCTTTAGTTTTCTTACTGTCGATTATATCCGTTTTGTTTATCAATTTGAGGCAGGTTGAATAAAATAATAGTTACACTAAATACTAACACTAACTCCGTGAAATGTGTTTTAACTCATTTTCGACACTAACAAGACATAACTGATCAAGAATAAACGACGAAATGCGAAACGTTCATGTGCTAATCTTTGCATCTGTCACTTGATATCGAATTTAGAAGCATGCTTTAGATGTTCAACTCTTGTTGAGATTGAAATTTAAATTAATGTGATACCGCTAACCAGTAGCATTGTGCTGCATAAAAAAAGGGATGTAATACACCTTGGCAGCTGCCAGAAACATGGAGGTAGACAGCAGTCGTGACTGAAGTTGTGACTGAAGATAGGGCCCAAGACCGAAGATCGATGGTCGTTGTCGACTAGAGTTACTTACACCATACCAGAGGCTTTGTTTGACTTCGGATATCATAATACAACGAACATTAGCTATGACAAAACAGAAATATAAAGAAAGACTAATGTACACACAAAAAAATAATGAAAAGATGACGAGGAAGGTAACTGGAGATGGATAGAAACATAAAATAATATATAGTAGAATTGATGAGGAGTCATCGACATAATGAGCAACTGCACATGGGACCGTTCCAGATCCGAAACAATCTGCAGAACTATCCATAAGATTCAGTCTTCAGATTCAGATTCAGTTGTATTGACTTTGGGTAATTCACCCTGGTCGGCCTCCATCTGCTTGCTGTCAAACCATCTTATAGTGGCTGCACAGTCATGTCCATGTGTCGAGTTGGGCATGGCGAGGTATTAATGTGAGTTTGATAGAATGTTAAATATCAACCGCATATAGAGAAGGCTAATCCAGATAGTAAACAATATCAGTAATGTAAACCTTAAAAAGCAATGGCCTGAGTGTAGACCCTTGAAATACCCGTAGAATATATTTGACCAGTCACTGCACATTTAAGCCCTTTGGACCTGCTATTTTCTATTGGTGAGGTAGCTGCGACGCAGTGTCGTGCTCCCGTCGACAGCACATATACCAACCGCTTCGCCACCAATAGATCATGAGGGAGACAATCAAAAACGTTAGAAGGTCCATGGGAATGGCAGAAAAATGCCCATAGTTATCAAAGGCCTTACGTCAATACTCAACAAGCCTTAGAAAGGGAGAATGGCATCCGAACTCTGGTCGGAAAACATCAAGGAAAGGATTAAAGAGTTCTTCAAAATATTTACATAATTGTAGATTGAGACATGTTTCAAAAGGTTTTAAAGCCGCCTTTATTCTACTGGAAAAAGCAGATGTTGTATGTAAACGTTTATATAGGTGGACTGATGGATGAAATATACGATGTAAGGACTAGAGTTAATCCCTACCTAACACAACCCCCACCCCCACCCCCACCCCCACACCACCCACCCTACCCCATCCCACCCCACACCACCCTCACATCCCGGATCCCCTTAGGTCAACGTTAACTTTTAATGCCTGACGTGATTTTCAAGTCTCTGTCAATAAATAAGCCCTTGGTCGACATATAATGTAATATACCACAAGGTCATTTCACTCAAATTGACACCGACATCAGGTAAAAAACAACCCAGAAACCATCTTTACAATGAACAAGCTGTGCCACAACATCTGCCATACGTACCTGAACAATAATCGAATTAGTAAATGATAAAGTCAATAAAGTCACAAGTCATGGGCAGATTCACTGAACATTCGATACCTGCCTTCCTTGCTCGCCATGGTGCGTGGGTCGTGATTTGGATCAATATTATCGATTGGAAGATTGATGGACTGATTACCGCCAATCAGCAATGTGGATTCAACCTACACACACGCATTGTTCTTACAAGTGTCCACTTTTAGATAACAGATTGACGGTGATTAGACCGCACTACAATTTACGCATGTTATCCTAACACAATGGAGACAACGAAAGCCTTTCTTTAACGTTCCTCCATAACAATGACAGGGGAACCTTCCACTTACATATTCAATACATGATATTTAGTCAAGAACTTGGCACAAGGTAATCCTTGATCTTTCCATGGATAAGACTACTTTGGTTTTCACTTCCTGTGCGAATGTTTAGACAGCATAGAGCAACGATTTGTTTCCACAAAAAAAGACAATTTGTGGCATGAAATAGAATATCACAACGAAAATTGAATATCCTTGAGACCTGCCTGTGTACACATGGTCCCATGGAACCTGATAAAGTGCTTAATTGAATGAACTGCGCATATGCCTGTGATAGACGTCATCTAAACTGTCTCAACAACCATTAAGATGGTACCTTGTTCTTCGATGCAGAACTAAAATGTTGACTGTCTCTGTAGGTTAACAGGTAAAACAGAATGCTTCAAAGGCAAGGGTTTATTTGTATCAATGTATTTTCTCTGTAAAACCGAATATGGCTGTACGTACGGGAGTGAAGAATTAAGAAATATTCATTAAATCTCTTGGAGATTGACAATGAATCATCTCCGGATATGTTTACGCTTGTGAATTACAATGTGTACAAGGTAGACATCAATTCAGTCAATTCAAGTCGTTCTTCAGGGTTTATTATCTATTTATTAAAGAAATGGAAAACAGCAAAGAAAAGTTCTTGCGCAAGTGTCAAGCTGCGGAGAGTATTCATTGCAAATATGTCCCTTGAGAGTGTGAGACAGTTCTAGAGTTTGCTGATTCATATCAATATTTATCATATTATGGGTAAGTTTCTCGTCAGGATAAAGCCAACGGATAAAAACGATTGTGCCATATGCGGATAGAGATGCAAATATCAAAGGTCAAGTAGGAGCTACTTTCAGTTTTTATAAACCAACATGGCGTCGCCCTTGTCATTCGGCGATCGAGTCAGATTTAACCATCGAGAATCTGGATAAACAACTGGAATAATTGCTATCATTATCAAAAGAATAGTCTACTAATCAGAAATTCAGTGTCTAACTGTTATGTAGCTAAGGCATCTTTCAAGTTTGGGCAACTTTGGAGACATTAATTGCGAAACAATTTTGCGAGGGCACTACCCAAGCGTGATCAGTTACCATATCTGTGCTTGGAGACCTCTGTTGCTTGGAACCTTTTCCACAATTGAAACAGTTGGATTTGGCCGATAAATGTCAGAATTGTTACCTTGTTTCGTTTTGTCGCTGTTTGTTCTGACTGCACTTCGTAACGTTATGACAGGACAGACCGACTGTGAACAACGTCCCTTAGACTAGGGTTAGAGTTGCTTCCCTTTGATAAAGGGCAGTTACTGTGTCGGACAGACCGATGGATTGCCGCGAAAGTCAAGGAGAAACAATTTGTGTGCGCAATTGTTGTTTTGCAAGGAAAACTTGCAATGTTTAGGTAATGTTTGTGAGAGATGGGAAAAGATTTTCGAGCACAGAATTGAAGAATGACATTAAATCATAAAAGAGGTTATCACATATGTGTGTTTGGGGATGGTAAATATACGAGCCTTGGTGATTTTCTATAGACATCATCAGTTAAAATAAATTGTTGGGTTTTTTTGTTTTGAGAGAATAGCCTTCGTTTAAGTTACGAACCGACATACAGTGGATCCCATATTGTCAGGAACATTATTTTACATTGGAACATATACGTATTATACACATATTCAAAACAACGAAATATTCAAATCTGTAAAAAAAAACATTGTAATGTTTTCAGACGCCTGATGCGTCAATTTGAAATATGTATTCATCGATGTAAGCGGGTTTATAATTGCAGTAGCATTTGGTAAATTAATACCATTTGGGGGATGGGTATTTGCGTGATATTGGTATCCGAATAGATTTTTTTTTCATTCAGATAATTTAAATATAGACATCTATGAACTTATATACGTGGAGTCAACTGTTAGAGGATTATAGTACATTGAATATTAACTCTATGATTAAAGTTTTCAATATGCAAGATATAAATCTACCTTGTCATAAATATGAAATATATATTTGAAAATCCACTTGCGATAGAAATTAAACCAAAAATTTACTTACCTCTAAAATGAACTCAAATTTTGCGTTGTTTTCTAGTAAAGTTCTTCACAGGTTTAATTGTCAGATCCATACTGATGCGTGGCCAGGTCAATAACTCTGCCTCCTCCTCTCACCTTGATACCACCACGACTGAAACCTCCGCATCGACACACTCCCGCCTGCGCACTCGCTGAGTGTTGAGGAGGAATGGTTCGATGGAGTCCACCAACTACAACTGCTTCCATACATTAACAGTATATGCCCACTTCGTAAACACAGGGGATGGAACACTTTTACTTTTGTCAACAAGCTTTGCCATTGAGCAAGCTTGGCTTTAAGTGTCTTAATTAGCCTTGGCTGTGACAAACTGCAGGTGAATTTACGGATGCATTAGCAGCGAGTGTGCTATTGATTGTGGTGTTGGAACGCTCTATGGTATTAACCCCTGACATAACAAGTGCCGACAATTAGTAGTAATGGTTTTGTTGATGCCAATAATTCCAATCACATGTGTCAGTATAGAACTGATTTGTTAATGTAGCAAAGGAATTACCTTTCAAACGAGAATTATCGGTATTATCATACACAGGGAATGTCGGATACGCCGATTCATGACACTGTTATTCTTACCTTACTGTCATTGTATATCTTGAGATATTGAATATCTCAAAGTGGTCATGTTTCAAAGAAATTTCAAAGATTGAAGGGATCAGCCATACGCCATACAAAATGCCAACATCATTTTCACATATTCTTTTGAAATGTCCGTCACGTGTACAACCCAAGTCAGAACATGCAGTCAACGTACACAGCAATTAATGTCATTAGGTTCGTTGCTAAATCTTACTGCCGATATAAGACGGTAGGATATGGAAATTATAGGACTCGGCGAATGGTGAGGACCTGTAAAGCTATCATTACTGTTATTATCGCTGACCTTGTTCCACTGATAAGTACCGGACTACGTCTAGAGTGTACCTGTAAACTGTCGAGGGAAACGCCGTCAGGCGAGGCTTACGTTTTGTTTCCCAAGCAACACAAGGGCGACATGATACAGGTACAGTTGGTACACGCTGAACACTCGGACTGTTGTGTACGAGTGGATAGCACATAGGTATGTTCACATTCATGTGAGATTGTATTTCACATGACAAGCAAGTAGTTCAAGAGACACCAGAACGAAAGTGTTATACCATTTTTAGTGTTAACCTAAAACTGGCAATACTATCTAGTAATTATTCCATAACTTCAGCTCCAACAATATTTGAGTTTTGCAATTCGTGCCCACGCAATCATTCGTACACGGATCCCCTGTGTGGCTACAGAACACACAACAAGTAGGGTTCATGTAAACAGTACCGTCCTCTAAATTAAGATGCGCGAACGAAACACCTGACACATTAAGTGTTAATAGGCTATATTTGTGAAATCGGTAATGTATTTTCATGATGGAGATTGTGGACGCATTGAAAAAAATTATTTCATCAGTGTGAGATTTTGACTATATATGATGAACACGAGGCCTGTTTGAACACAACCCCAACAGCGTGAATGTCTACAGCCTGCCTGTGTTAATGGGCCCCCTCCTAGAGGGCATTGCCTAAAATTGCCAGCGGCCCGACCCGGCCCGACTTTTAGGCAAACCCCTCCTAGAGTCTATCTGGGATACATTGCGTGTAGTAGCGGTTTTTACTTGTGTTTGACTCTCGGGGTTTTTTTGTAAAGAGAAAGATGTACCAGTAGGTTAGTGTATAAGGCATTGACCTTGTTGTTATTCAAGTCACCGGTTATACCTTACATTGTTTCTAAATAACAACATTGAGAATGCACATATCTACATGTTTTACAATAATGTTTTTACAAGGTACTATGTTTCACAGAGCTATGTTTTACAATGATGTTTTTATAGGGTACTATCTTTCACAGAGGGGGCGGTCGGGGAGCCTAGTGGTTAAAGCGTTCGCTCGTCACGCCGAAGGCCCGGGTTCGATTCCCGACATGGGTACAATGTGTGAAGCCCATTTCTGGTGTCCCCCGCCGTGATATTGCTGGAATATTGCTAAAAGTGGCGAAAATCATACTCACTCACTCACTCTTTCACAGAGCTATGTTTTACAATAATGTTTTTACAGGGTACTATATTCCATAGAGCTATGTTTTACAATAATGTTTTTACAGGATACTATGTTTCACAGAGCTATGTTTTACAATAATGTTTTCACAGGGTACTATGTTTCACAGAGCTGTTTTACAATAATGTTTTTACAGGGTACTATGTTTCACAGAGCTATGTTTTACAATAATGTTTTTACAGGGTACTATATTCCACAGAGCTATGTTTTACAATAATGTTTTTACAGGATACTATGTTACACAGATCTATGTTTTACAATAATGTTTTACAAGGTACTATATTCCACGGAGCTACGATTTACAATAATGTTTTTACAAGGTATTATATTCCACAGAGTTATGTTTTACAATAGTGTTTGTACAGGATACTATGTTTCACAGAGCTATGTTGTAAAGCTTTAGTTTTAGTTGTTCGGTACAAACACAGGTTCGTCACACCCACTACAAAAGTGTTATCATCTTGGAGTAAGTGAAATAAAAACAATATTTAACGTGGCTTTGCACATTATTTCAGTTACACTACGATGTGCCAGCTTCATGAGGGGAGAAGCTCAAGGGCGCAGCTCGAAGGCACTTTTGTGAATCCAAAGACCACGAATATACTTCTAAATTACCAATACTCATTATCATAGCGACTCACTGTTGCTAACTTAACAGCGCCACAGGACACCACACAGACTCGGTATGGAGGCGAGGCACAACACGCAGACTCGGTATGGAGGCGAGGCACAACACACAGACTCGGTATGGAGGCGAGGCACAACACGCAGACTCGGTATGGAGGCGAGGCACAACACACAGACTCGGTATGGAGGCGAGGCACAACACACAGACTCGGTATGGAGGCGAGGCACAACACGCAGACTCGGTATGGAGGCGAGGCACAACACACAGACTCGGTATGGAGGCGAGGCACAACACACAGACTCGGTATGGAGGCGAGGCACAACACACAGACTCGGTATGGAGGCGAGGCACAACACACAGACTCGGTATGGAGGCGAGGCACAACACGCAGACTCGGTATGGAGGCGAGGCACAACACACAGACTCGGTATGGAGGCGAGGCACAACACGCAGACTCGGTATGGAGGCGAGGCACAACACGCAGACTCGGTATGGAGGCGAGGCACAACACACAGACTCGGTATGGAGGCGAGGCACAACACACAGACTCGGTATGGAGGCGAGGCACAACACGCAGACTCGGTATGGATGCGAGGCACAACACACAGACTCGGTATGGAGGCGAGGCACAACACGCAGACTCGGTATAGAGGCGCGGCACAACACACAGACGTTTTTGTACTTTTTATCAACGGGATTTCTTCATGAAAAAATCTTTAGAAGCGACAGAAGACCAAGGGCTGAAATGCCTGTTCCTATAACAAAGTCTAACTTTCAAACTTATTAAATGTTACACAAAGAATTCAACAAAATAATCACTAATATCATCCACTACTCTCTTATATCAAGTACCTAAATGAAGGTACTTACGTCACTTGGATAAATGTGGACGGGATGTGGAAATCTTTGTTTTTTCCCACCCAAGTGCGATCCATATTTTACCTTGGATTGACGTGGAAACTATATGAATTCAAATACAATTAATTGTGAAAGACATATTGATCCGCAACTGCTGGTCTAATTATTGTTCCACTTTACACGTGTCTACTGCTTTAGGTGCTGACATTTTATGTTCTTGACTTTGATCAACAGTCATGTGGTTCGGTGACCCATATAGGATTTCAAATCTTCAGAGTGCAGTCTGTACATACTAGATGAAATTTGTCCAAACTTTCAAGTATTGTCTCCATGCAAAATGCATGGAACTGTGTTTGCCGTTTTCTGATATCCTTTTTACTGATATCTTTCTTGCTGATATCATTATTGCTGCGGAGGTATTAGATTTCACTAATGATCGATTTTTTTGCAGATAAATATCACTTAAAAAACATATCTTGCAAGTTTCTACGCAGAAGATATTGAAGGTTTGCGTGAGGTTGCGTGCGTGCGTTTGTGACGTGCGATCAGTATATTCAAAATAATAATAATCATGATTACACTTTGGTCGTTAATCACGAAGTAGCATTTTCACAGCGCATATTATTTCATCGGCAAACGGATCCATCACTTTGCTTTCTCAACTCCCTTGGGAGTATAACAGCCTGTCTGTGCGAATGCATAATACTCTGGTGTAGTGTGAACAAGCTACACATGTCAGTGAATACATTAAAACTGATTAATTTCTAAAGACGCATTGTCTTTTCACCTACATGGACTCAACATCCTCCGGTTATTGAGGAAGCTGATAGCTGAAACTATGGTCATCAGTTGAGACAATGAAAGAAGTGGGACAAAAATATTTCCGACAAATAACTGCTAAAGTAAATTACTCCTTTGTATCGATGTTTTCCTCACACCATTCTTCATGAAAGATTCACATATCCACTGTAATAGAGAAATACTATAGCGACAGACAAAGATTTAGTACATTTAATGCAGTGTTTGCATGACCACGTCACGACCATGTTGCATTAATCACTGTAAAACACTCATATACAATAGTATGAATAGCCTGAGTTAGTTGCTTGCTGAGAGGTTTTACCTCTATTTAATGCCTGTCGGCAATGCTTTATACTTTTGTATTAGAGCGATCTCGATTGTTTGGCATAGGGAAAGGAAATGTAATAGCACAATTCCACATTAAGCCAAGTTTGAATTTTATCATGATTGCCGGAACGATATTCACATGTCATGGCGGCAATTTAAAAAGAACCATGTTGTTTTGTATGTTGACAGCATTAGCAATCGCCTCGCTCGGTAGATAGCGCTGCAACCTTTAACGAAAAGTAAAACTTTTCTCCGAATTCTGCAAACTCCCATGCCTAGACATTTGCGATTCCATATGCTACACTCAATGTGCAGATTAGGGTTTAAAGCAGGACTGGGATCGCAAACGTTTTAAAACATGATTGCCCTGCAGAAAATTATTAAACTCTAAGGAGGAAAAGAAAACACATGTTTTTGCTCTTGTCAGCTGTAAACGTGGCCCAAACAGCCTTCTGGATTTACACCGCGAGGCCTGATTAACCATTCACACGAAACTTAACTAAATGCATTTATTACTGTGCTGTTGTCGCCGAGTTGCAGCTAAATGTAGATGTCGAAATATGCGCGAAATACTGGAGTCGTGTACATTTATTGATCCACAGACGTGACACAATTATATTAATTTTACGTTTATGATTGGACTGGTGAATCATGCATCGCAATTCCCTTCTGACAGATTACAGTGGACGGCGAACTACTAATAACGCTGACTTTTTCTTCTTCACTGGCAATCATTTTAAGAATGCGTAGCCATATGACAATATAAGGTTCACAAATTCATACGACTTAATGGCAATATTCATACCGAGGCACTATGAAACTAACCGCAAGTAAATTGCTTGATGAGTCAGGTTGGTTGATAAACCACTCATGCCAATCTACATTACGACGCCAGATGCGCGCTGACACACACGCTTGCGCGCACATGCACGCACGCGGGCAAGCACGCACGCACACACGCACACAATCGGGATCGCAGCACTATGTTATGAGACGATTTTTGTCACCTTCATAATACTATACATAATACAACCAAGCTGTCGACGAAATTTGAAAAATCAAAAGATGGAAATGTCAGAGACAAAATTACACAGTGATATAAGAAGATTGTATAAAATCAGGTGTGCCAGTGTCACGACATGAGGGACCAAGAAGCTGTGTCATCTCTGTGTATTCTGCGTTGTTAAAATGACCCAGCCATTACCAGTTATATTCTTGTAGTTATTTGGCAAAAAAGAAACCCTGCCATCACAAATTAAATGTCTTTCACTAATTTAACCGGCCGGAACACAAACTAGCATATTCATGAGGAAACCTCAATGGAATACAGGCGAGCAAAGACGCACGACAGGTCTCATTGATTGAAACATATGGAATGCCCAATACATAAACCAACACATGTTCTGGAGTCCTGTTTCCTTAATTGTATGGATCTTATTAAACCAGCAACGAAACGCAAAAGCCCATTTGAACACACACATTATCCGGAAAATCAAGTAGGAAAATCAATATCGTATTGACAAATGCCGGCAGGCTTTAATCTTAACCTTTGATTGCCATTTCATTGGTAAAGTAAAGATTTAAATTCTCAGATCACATTAAGAGCCAATCATCGAGTATTCCCATGATCTGACGTCATTCTTTCTTCCTTACAAGCTTTTAGGGTAATAAATAGTAGGCTTGAAAGTCATCAATCTTCGGTAAGAGAAGAAGAGTTTTTGTTCCTAAAACTGCTCTGATTAGACACACGAGACAAACTATTAATGTTTTGCTATTCAGCCATGACTTTGTTGTTTTGGAAATACAAGTGAAATGTTGCGTAGGGTTTGACAATAAACCCGGTACAGTCTGGTAATACAGGATAAGTTGAGTTGTGATCTGGCAATTAACCCCGTATGACTATGTATGAGGTCCACCCACTGTGAAGAAAGGGGTACCGGGTCATCCTTCTCGACAAGTAGTACGATTGATATGTGCGTGTCATGTCTCGGCTAACAACGAGTTCTAGTGGTGAGTTCAATAACATATAATGGTACGTGCTGATGTGAGGTACCCGAAGACTGTGAAAACGGTGACAGTAGATAGATAGATAGATAGATAACAACAATTGAGGAGTGTCGTCAAGTTTGCATTTGATCACTGGGCCATTGCGCGACTTACTTGGGCTAATGAAACCACTCTTGACTTTGTCACGAGCGACACATTCTGCTCTGAGTCGTTTTAGCGTAGATACAGACAGACCAGTGGCAATGCCAGCTTTTGACAATGCTTGAGATTTATTTGTACATGCTTTCGCCATGTAATTTATGACATTATATGACAATTCTCAGCCTGAGAATGTATGATTTGGCCATGCTTACCTAGCCGTGACATCTTTATTTTAACTTCTATCAAACGACTTTCAGAGAATTCTGGTATCGACTTGTCACACCGACATTTTAACATGATAGTCTTATAAGCAACATGTGTGTCCACGGGAGCGTAGTCAATTTCATCGTCATTGCCTGCTCGTGCACAACAGCGTAGACCCTCTTTACTGCAACAATCGAAATAGGTTTGCCCATATTCTGAGCACCGCCTACTTGTCTCAAACGCGTTTTGTGAGCTGGTTCACATTATCCTGGGTTACCAGTAAAGGGCAGATACATGTGAGACATCAAACCTACGCGGGGTTGTGCAATGATCCATATGTATGTACAAATGTCGAAGGGTCTGGGGTAGTATGATGAAACTAATAAATTTATCCCGCGGTATGCCAAGAGAGGCACGGGCCACCGAGCCGTGGAGGCCCGTGCCTATAGTAAAAACAGAAGATGAGATTGGGTTAAATGGCCGAGGATGTGCAGGTGCCAGTGGGCTACTAAACTGCTAGTTGTGTATACCAAAATGCTACCGTTGCCATGGCCACTAGCGTGGCCAACGGCGATTCGCAGGTGGCGCTGCTGGCCTGAGACTGCTACCACTGTCCGGCCCCCACGGTAGCATATTTAAACGCTACCATTGCTTGGCAACTCCCACGCTGCCAAAAGTCAGACTACCGCTGCCCGGCCCCAGGTAGACGGCCAAAGCAGATCCCACTGCCTGGCCCCATTAGCAAAACCATTGTGCGACTACCGCCGCGGACCCAACTGTCAGCTACCGCTTGACAAGACGACTTCCGCCGCCGGGCCCATATACATGGCAATTGTTTGCCCCAACGTATGTTATTTTACGATTCCCCGGCTGAAAAGTCGGGAAAGACAAGGTTCCCACTGAGAAGCAGGTAACCCTGGAAAGGTTCTCGCTGAAAAGCAGGTAGCCTTAAGCACGAGTATTAACTTGTAAGCAAATTAATTTGTTACTACCAGTGTAGCCTACAAGAACCCATCCACAAAGAACCAGAGTGCTACCCCACACCCACGGCCACGCGGAGATAGCATTATTGCCCAGCTTGCCTGTGTACTGAAAAGAAACACTAACCTGTGGAGATAACATCCTTACTGGCGCAAAACAAGCGCCAGGGCATGCAATAAATTATCCGTAAACACACACAGTCCTTTGTCGCTGAGGTGGACGCCCTCCCAGGCGTACCATGTCTTGTCTGATGCCAGGATCTGGGGATGTGGCACTATTGTACCGCCGAGCTCTTTGACTCGGTTGGCCAGTCGGCGGTTGATATTCTTCCGCATCCCCTCGATCTTTAGTGGATCCCTTGCATTGTGCCAGTAGCACCTGGGCAGCATTGAGGATACGATGATCTTGGTGTCAGGAAGCTGGAGTTGTATCCGAAGGATTGATGCCACCATGTCAAGGTAGAGTTGGCTGCCCTTGACCGAGCACAGGTCAGAGCCCAGGTGAATGATGAGGGCCCTGGGGCTGCGCCGTGTCGCCTTGATCTGTGCATCTAGAATGGTGTCCAGTTCCTTCCACCTCATCCCCCCCTCGTGCCAGCCATAGCATCCTCGGTTGGTTCGGACTGGTGCCCTTCAGGAGCAAGTACTGCCGTGCCCTGGCCATGCAGCTGGATCCCACCATCCAAACTCTTGTAGCTGGTGTGTGGACCAGAACTGGCGCAAGGCATTTATCCCTGTTTGGTAAGTGGCCCATGTATTTGTAGACAGTGATTGTTGTAGGAGTCTGCCGGCCTCCTGCCTCAGATCAGCCATATGTTGCACGGGATAGGTGTGGGGTTCCGGTCCGCGGCTGGTGCTGCCTCTCGGAAGCGTTTGAGCTGAAACCTCGAGAGAGCATTGGCAATAGTGTTAGCAGTGAAACATACATACTTGGTCTTAAACATGGTATTATATCGGAGGCACTGCAGGATTAGGCGACTGAGTAGGCTCATCACTCTGGGGGCCTTGGTAGACTGTTTGTTGATTTTTGCTACGACAGCTTGGTTGTCGCAGTAAAAGAGGACCTTTTTGTTTGCGAGTTGCTTGCCCCAAAGTTGGATGGCTAGTGTGATGGGGAACAGCTCCAGGAGAGTCAAGTCCCATGTAGTTCCATCCGTCACCCACTGGGTTGGCCATGCGCCTTTAAACCATTTGCCCTGCATGTAGGCCCCAAAGCCGGCACCACCCGCTGTGTCTGAAAACAGCTGGAGGAAATCGCTGTCTACCCATAGTTGGTCCTGAAACACTGAAATGCCGTTATAACTCATAAGAAATGTTAACCACATTTGTAGGTCTTCCTTGACCCAGCTGGTAATCCTAATGTGGTGAAATGGTTGCTTACCTTGGCTTAGCAGATCGATTAGCCTTCGGCTGAATGCCCTTGCCATTGGTATAGCCCTGCACATAAAGTTAAGCTTGCCTATGAGGGACTGAAGGGCCCTTTTTGTGACCTTGATGTTACCTGTTGACAGGCTGTCTTGGATTTCCCTTGTCGCCTCCTTGATCTTGGACTCTGGGATTCTGCTCTGCATTGCATTGGTGTCAATTTACAGCCCTAAGAATGTCAATTTGGTTGTGGGGCCCACTGTCTTGTTGTGCGCAATAGGAACCCCAAGCTGTTCTAGTGTATGCACGCATCCGTTGAGGTTGTCTGAGCAGTGGCTGGTGCCTGCTGTGCCCCCCGTTAGGAAGTCATCCAGGTAATGCATTATCTGACATGTTGGAAGATGTGATTTCATGCACCATTGCAAGAGGGTACTAAACGTTTCAAATATGGCGCAAGATATGGAGCAGCCAAATGGTAAGCATTTATCGAAATAGAACTCACCTTCGAATCTGATGCCTAGCAGCTCGAAATCGGATGGGTGGACTGGTATAATTCTAAAGGCCGACTGAATGTCGAATTTTGCTAGTAGTGCTCCCTTTCCCAGTTGTTGAACCTTATGAGTAGCTTCATCAAATCTGGCATACACAACAGAACAGGCCTCTGTGTCTATCAAGTCGTTTATAGATTTACCCCTGGGATAGGATAGATGGTGAATTAGACCGAATTCCTCCGCATGCTTACCCAGATGCTGACCATAGCCTGGCTGCCATTTCATTGAGATTCACGGGGGAAGGGGCCATTGAATTTACCTGCCTTGACGGCTGTTTTTCTGTTAGGGAAAGGCTGATTGGGCTTGTATGGGGTCGGTTGGACCCCATTCCCTCGAAAGCAGGTCTTAGAGCTTGCCACACTTACCGCATTTGTGAGTGTACTTACAGTTGACCCTGCTACAGCCAAATTTATTGAAATCCCAGCATACCTGACTGGCAATGTCCCCCTGTACGCGTGTCATTGCGCCCCGTCCGCCTGATTCTGGTTGTCGTGCCGGCTGTGTGACCATGTACTTCAGCCACAACTCCCCGTCGATGTTGTCCCAGCGTCGTGAGGGGTCCCTTGACATTCTGTGTTGGAATTGTTGGTCGTAGGTTGACCAGGCCTCCCCCTCCGAATCGAAGTGCCGCCGTTCTTATGGTTTCCATGTAGGACAGCAACCCCTGGGTTGTGCGGACCTCGGAGTGCCTACAAACATAGATATACATGGAAATGTGGTTGCTGCTTTATTGGTTTAAAAATTATCTTACCTGAGGAGTCGTACGCCATGGTAATCGTACCATCCTCGTGACTTCCCTCGGAGTTTGGTAGGATTGTGCCGAGGTCGACAAACTCGCCACGCCAGATTTTTTCCCTCACTTGTTGTTTGACGTGTGCGTATATTCCATCCGCACGGAAGGATAGGGAATCCCCGTATCTTGCGTTCGGATTGGCTGACCAAGCCGCGTCACCGTCGGCCTCGTTGTGAGCATCGGGGATTCTCCCTATGTTGGGCGAAATGGCGGGCGAACTAAAACCAAGCCTTACCTGTTGGTTTGCGCTAACCGGGCCGGGCGCTGAATGTTCCAGCAACTGGAGTATTTTTTCCAGCTGCTCGTTTACCTGGGTAGCCGAGTTGGCAGTCTGGGCGGCATTTACGAGCTGCGCCGATTGCACGTTAATTGTGTTGCCAACTTCGATATTTCCGTAATTGGAAGACTCACCATCAGCTTTTGCCTCCTGCATAATGTGTACTCCCGGGGTTTGTCTTCTGGTTGTCCTGGCCTGCTTGGCTCCCCTCACAAGCTTGTGGTTGACGGCTGATCTTCTCTTGGGAGGCATCACGAAAGGTCGAGGTGGTGAGTTGGTATTCCACAAGTGTAAAATGTCCCGAGGATGAAGTTCGGGAGTAAAACGAAATAAATGCGATACGGCGAGTGCTGAAATAGGTGGTATTCAAAGCGTAATCGGCGAAACGGTCGCAACTGGGTGCAAAGGAAACGTACAAAGCGAAACGCGTATGTACTTGAAGAGGGTCAGTGCGCGAATGAGGGGCTTTAACAAAGGCGGGATGATGCTCGCGCGGACTTATTCCCCGGGCACGGTGCAGAGTGGTGACCCGGGGGTGATTGAGTTACGAGGGGTGATTGGGTTACGGGCGTAATTAGCCAATGGTTTGGATACGCGCGATAAAGTCATTTTGTAGTTAGTACTAAATGTAAATATTTTGCTTTGATACATCAAACATAAACTACACGATTGATGAACAAGTCACCAGCGCAGTTGACTTTGTTTGGTCCAGAAGGTCGTTGTTGCACCTGTCTGGCTCTCTGCTTCTTTGTTTCTTTAGACTGCCAGGAACGTCACTATCCGTTCGACAGCATGAAACAATAAATACTGTCCATTACACATACCTTATCTATGAATGGTCTTTAAATGAACAAAAATGATCAAATCTAGGAAATGTTGCTCATGAGCATTATTTTCCCTACGGAAATTCAAACCAAAAACCTTTCACTTTTGCACCTAAAATACTGAAGATTAAGTAGTTCATATTTGGATCGGTTTATTGTCAACAATGTGTTGATGCTTCCCAAATGCAGTCAAGTGCTTCCTGCCGGATTACCTTAAAGTGATAAGGTCGATCCTCCTAAGAAAATTGTTGGACTCGCGATGCCACTAACTGTTGCAGGGGTCATAGTTTCTTTGTCGATATGCCAAGTATTGGAATGTTATAGGATTTTAGATTAAGTAAATATTTGAACACTGTCAACATGTAGTTCTTGAAACCGTTTCCTTGTGCCCCTATGTAGTCACGTATTGAATTATAAAATCGACTACTTTCATTAACGACTGAGGGCAGAAAACACCACCTTGTAGACTCCTTGTGAACGATCAAACGGAAATCTATTGAGAGACAATTTGATAACTGATTGTGAATATTTATCAAATCAACAACATGCATGGGTTTTGCACAACATGATTATGTTCCAAACTATTCTATCTGCATACCAGCAAATATATTATTTTATGTTGACATGGCATAAACCAATTGTCATTGTGTGCCTGGACATTTGAACTTAGTAAAGACAAATGTCTGACATTTCTGATGTGAAAACGAGTAATGTCCCAGCTAATGATGTACATAAGCAAACTGTCATGTTCAGGTGAGACAGTATATTATCGTGAGATACGGAGGCTTCTTCAAGACTGACTATTCATCATTTCATCTGACGCATCCCTGCATCAACTGATGATGATGAGCATACACATATTGAAACTTTGACCTTGAAACTATCGTGATATAAAGAAAATCGAGGAAATGCATCCTTCCTATTTCTGTTTGCATTATATTTATGGCCTTTCGATCTTTTTATCTCCATGGGAATAGAGGACACTAACATGTCTCCAATGAGTGACAAGGGCATACATGTTTATCCTCAATGACTATTGATGTTAATCAGTCACCAAGTACAACACGCCAAAGGTATACAAAGTCAATGACACAGTCTACCATGACACTGAATAATGCACGATTCTAAGATTTAAATCAGGTGTCTAATACTTCATAATTAACAAGCCGTTTCACAAGACAATTGCGTTTGAACACATCGATCTACCATAGCCTACATATCGATGCATATAACAATACCTGCCGATAACACATCAGAACTCTATACATTCGATAACAACTAATCAAGCATGATGTAATATATTTAAAAACACGTAGGTAAAATATACACTAACTACTCAGTCAGGGCCACAACGGTCACAGTTGCTTTACAAAGTGGCGTCGAAAACCGGGATATCATGAAAATCACCGACTTAAAAAAGACAAGGTGCAAGGCCGACCCGTCTTCAGGTAAAAGGTGTTTATGTTCAACATGAGTAGAGATTGGGGTTGTCATCTAGGTTCATGCAATTTATAGCACTATTTTGTCAACTATGGAAAACTTCAGCCAGATCAAAGTTCGGGATGGAAAGATTTTAGTTTGTGACACACCTCTTTTGAACCAGGCAAGAAAGTAAGTATTTTATAAATCTGAGTAATATTAGTAACATTTTCATGACTTGTGATCCCTCTTCGTAATGTTCTAAGATAGCTGACCTATTTATCCATGTGTAATTATTCGTTCCAAAAGAGTTCCAATCTTCTGTGTTTTCAAATTTAAGGCGATTAATATGTCGGTTAGATACTGTGTAAAATAGCAGGTATCTAATCTACAGTTAGACTACATCAAAGTTCAAAACACAGAAGGTTTACATCCTAAATATATAATATATACTGAATGGATAAAGAAACGTCGTATTTTTTGGATTATTAGGACATGATTGTACAGGATCAAAATTGTTATTTTTCTTCATGAATATGTTTTTTAGACTTTGAAAAAAGCCAGTTTATGACATTCAACTGATAATACCAATTGCGTTCGGTGTAACAGTTGTGAACCTTGGGAACTGTGAGATGCCCGTGGGAGCAAGTTGCAAGTGATGCACAGGAGAATTGAAATGCACGTGAAACATGTGCCAGGGATCTGTATAAGAACCACCTGACACCTACTGAGAATTCAGTTGCTTTGTGAAGACAGCAACCATGCCATTTCCCAACAACGTGAACAAGCCATCGCACGATTAAATGCCGGACAACGTACCAAAGTCATTGTCATTGCTTTTAACTGCAGTGTACGAACCATTGAAGACTTCGGATTCGTTACAACACCACCAAAAGCACTGCAGGACAGATTCACCACAGCGGCACAGACAGCTCGTCAGAAATCGGCCGCCTCCCAGAACCTGTCTTGTCGCTGTCCACACAGGGGTCCAGTGCTCACTCCTCATCATCGTCAGCAACGTCTTGCGTGGGCCACCCAACGACAACATCAGCGGCATCAGCAGTGGAGGACCCAAGTGTTCTCAGACGGTACTGCATTTCCACCGCAGATGACAGAGTACGAGTGTGGCGAAGGAGAGGTGAACGTTTTACAGAACAGTGTGTGGGTGAAAGAGACACGTGGGGAGGACAAAGCATTATGGTATGGGGTGCAATCGGCATCAATCAGAAACTTGGACCTGTTGCCTTCCAGAATATTGGCCCAGGCAGAGGCCATGGAGTCACAGCCGCCCGTTACATCGACCAGGTTCTCCGACCCCACGTTGTACCTCACCTTTCAGCATGACAACGCCCGTCCACACACTGCCATAGCCGCCAGGACCTTCCTCCAACAGCATAACATCAGAGTAATGCCATGGCCTTCACTCAGCCCAGACTTAAACCCAATTGAACACTTGTGGGATGACATCCAAAGACGACTAAACCATATCCAACCGCGTCCAAGAAATGCGGCAGAACTCAGTGCAGCTTTCCTCGGGGTCTGGGCGCAGATTCCAATGGCGTCTGTAAACCGTTTGTGCCACTCCATGTACAGAAGATACCGGGCCGTTATCAACGCACAAGGTGGATACACCAGGTACTGGCTTTCAGCCTCCATCTGTGGTGATCACGGGATCAGACCCTCAATATGACATTGCAATAACATGACTGACACTCAAACAATCCTTTGTGCCAAAGGTGGTTGTTTTCTGACAATTATATTTTGCATTATTGACATTTGAATAAACGGTTCACTATTTTCTGTATTCTTGCGACGTTTCTTTATCTGTTCAGTGTATATTAATGTATTAATCACTTTAACATGGGAAAGTAACCGAAGGTGTATAGCCTGTAAAACAAGACCCGACATACTTTACGAGGAATGACCTAATACTAGTATAGTTCGCAGACAGAAATGGCAAAGGGGACACAAGCAGCTTCAATGACATACAATGTCATCTCTGTCTTGCGAACTATATGAGGTGAGTCCTCTTGCTTTATGTTGCTTTAACAATTGTGAAACTGTTTTTATTTTTATTTATCAACATAATCTCCCTGCTTTTCAAATGCATTTCTTATATCGATAGTGAAGCTTTTCAATTCAAATCAGGAAGAAGTTTTCTTAAGCCACCATGAAAACCCCATTCACCGCAATTTTGAGGTCATCGTTGTAGCTATAGCGCTTTCCACGAAGGTATTCTTTCAGTTAGGAAACGGGTGGAAATCACTTGGTGCCCGGTCTGGCGAGTATGGGGGGTTAGGAAGCTCTTCGAACCCACACAGCACAGCACAGCAGCCTTTGCAAGTCGAGAGGTGTGAGAAGAGACATTATAATGAAGTAATAGAACTCCAACAATCAGCATTCTTCACCGCTTTTCTTAGAATCTCTCAGGCGATTACTAGTAAGCAAATCAGCATAGTAGGCACCGAAATTGCGTCTTTCTAAGTAATCAACAAGGCTCACACCCTTTGTATCCCAGAATACAGTGGCCATAAACGTCCTCACTTGAAGTCCATTTTGAATCGGGATCATAGTGGTAGACCCATGTTTCATCACCCGTTACTAATCTCTTTTTGAATCCTCCTCAATTAGTTCTAAAATTTCTCTCGCAATGTCTGTTGGTAATTTTCCTTTAGATCAGAATTTAGGAAACTTTGGCCCCCAACGAGGATATATCTTATTCTTCTGTAAATGTTCATGAATAATAGTTTTAATGAACCCATTGCTTAGACCTGTGTCTTCCTCAAGCAATGGTAATATGTCTATCTGACTGTATATGTTTTTCCTACCGCATTGATTGAATCTTCATTGATGGAAGTTGAGGGACGTCCAGACCTAGGGTCATCATCAAGTCTTGTTCTCCCAGCCTTAAACACAGCAGCCCAAAGTTTAACAGTGGCATGCCTAGGGCACTTATTCCCGTGCACTTCATGCGTTCATGGATTTCTTGGGGAGTACTTTTCTCTAATCTTGATGACTGCTCGGTAGTCGTTCTTTTCCATTTCTGTGTCAATTTGGATACCAATCACGTTCAACGGGCTGTCAATAATATACAAACGGCCTTAACAGACCAAATACACTTGCACTACCCAAACAATTTACTAATTTCACTTTTTTATGGCACATAGTTGAAAGTTAGTCAGGCCTAGAAATTTGTGACCAGCCCTAGTACATGGATACTTGTAATAACCTTACATAAGTTGTATGATTTTCGTTTATACCAAACGGGGTAGAGATTCATAAAATACGTTACGTTAATGGATGTCACATGTAAGGTAGATTGTAGTTAGCACAGGTGCTTAGTAGAACCCAGTTGAAAACAAGCGGCCCATGGAAAGTTACACTGTAACAGTACAGTAAGCAGCACATATTTTAGATAATATACACAGTAGGAACAGCAACGTTAACTCAGGTTTACAAAAATAGGACATTAAATATATGGCATTATATCTGCAAATGCATAATATTAAGAGTTACTTTAATACAAATGCAATTTTATTGGTGATGAATACGTTACACTAGGGAGCTGCAGTACATTGAATTGAATGTAATTGCGCGCTTCTGTGATTGTTATCGACCAGTCAAAACAGAGTGTTTTTAAAATTGTGTATTGATTTTAAAAATGTGTGTTTTTTTCTGTTTTGCAACTGTGACATATTAGGTTGTAGTTGATTACTCATATTTCTGTTACACAAGTTTAGCCCCCTGCTCACCTAAAGTATATATGACTGACGTAGTTGGATGACAACATTGTAATGTATTCATTGATGGCTTATCTCCGTAGTGCCTTAACTGTAGCTTATCAAAAAGCAAACCAAGAACCAAGCTAAGACATGAGATGCAAATGAAAACTATTTAGCATGATGCACAAATTGACTTGCAAGGGGCATCTGTGATAATATCAAAGCAACAACTGCAACAATTTGAAAGGTAACCCATTAGTTCTTGTGGTTCTTCGTTAAAGAGCAAAACACAGTTTACATGATTTGATGTTTTAACATTACAGAGACATGCAAAGAATCTGTTTTGTGTCCAAAGCTCATAACCAGAGGGTGTGAGTCACAGTTACTCATCACAGGCGATACTAAACATCCATAAGTAGCTTACCGGAACACAGGTAATGATGCGGACCGTGTTCATCGCAGACTGTCTGAAAGAAGCCGAGATAGGGAGACTTATCCGACCTAGCATGCTGACAACACAATACATCGGAATGGAATCGTGATTAGACAATACAAGTTTGGCCGAGAAGAGAGCCTGCTTCTCTTTTCGGGTGACAAGTACTTTTGTCATTTTAAAAAAAATAACTCTTGATTTTAATATGTAACGCGTTCATTCAAGAACAAATTATATCTGGTAATAATAACGTATGTATTCATCAAAGTGTTTCAGAGACAATATGTTCACTTCGTCATGAGTACATCACCTCCTCACTGACAAATTCTTGACTGTGGTTTAATGACTGTCACTTTGGTTCAGGGTTGACTGTCCGTTTGGGTCAGGGTTGACTATCAGTTTGGGTAAGAGGTAACTGTCACTGTGGTCCAGGGGTGACTGTCAGTGTGGTTCAGGTTTGACTGTCAATATAGGTCAGAGTTGACTGTCACTGTGGTTCATGGTTGACTGCAGCTGTGATTTAGGGATCACTGTCATTGTGGTTCAGGGATGACTGTCAATTTGGGTCAGAGTTGACTGTCAATTTCGTCAGAGTTAGGTGTCACTGTGGTTCAGAGTTGACTGTCACTTTTGTTCAGGGATGACTGCCACTGTAGTTCATGGATGACTGTCAG
Source organism: Haliotis cracherodii (assembly GCF_022045235.1). Lineage (NCBI taxonomy): Eukaryota > Metazoa > Mollusca > Gastropoda > Lepetellida > Haliotidae > Haliotis > Haliotis cracherodii. The sequence goes on from NW_027266285.1 coordinate 3,454,721, forward strand.
TTTTTGGTCAGAGTTGACTGTCAGTTTAGTCAGAGTTGACTGTCACTGTGGTTCATGGATGACTGTCACTTTGGTTCATGGTTGACTGTCAATTTAGGTCAGAGATGACTGTGAGTTCAGTCAGAGTTGACTGTCGGTTTGGTTCATAGATGACTGTCACTCTGGTTAATGGTTGACTGTCACTGTGGTTCAGGGATGACTGCTACTGTGATTGAGGGTCGGCTGTCACTTTGGGTCAGAGTTGAGTGTCACTGTGGTTCAGGGATCACTGTCACTGTGGTTCATGGTTGACTGTCAGTTTGGGTCAGAGTTTACCGTCAGTTTGGTCAGAGTTGACTGTCACTGTGGTTGAGGGTTGACTGCTACTGTGATTCAGGGATCACTGTCATTGTGGTTCATGGCTGACAGTCAGATTGGGTCAGAATTGACTTTCAATTTGGGTTAGAGTTGACTGTCACTGTCGTTCAGTGTTGACTGTCAATTTGGTCAGAGTTGACTGTCACTTTGGTTCATAGTTGACTGTCAGTTTGGATCAGAGTTGACTGTCAATGTGCTACAGGGTTGACTGCTACAGTGATTCAGGGATCACTGTCACTGTGCTTCATGGTTGAGTGTCACTGTGGTTCATGGATGACTATCAATTTAGGTCAGAGTTGACTGTCACTGTGGTTCAGGGATGACTGTCACTTTGGTTCATGGTTGACTTCAGCTCTGATTTTGGGATCACTGTCATTGCGGTTTATGGATGACTGTCAATTTGGGTCAGAGTTGACTGTCAATTTCGTCAGAGTTAAGTGTCACTGTGGTTCAGAGTTGACTGTCACTTTTGTTCAGGGATGACTGCCACTGTGGTTCATAGATGACTGTCAGTTTTTGTTCAGAGTTGACTGTCAGTTTAGTCAGAGTTGACTGTCACTGTGGTTCATGGATGACTGTCACTTTGGGTCAGAGTTGACTGTCACTGTGGTTCAGGGATGACTGCCACTGTGGTTCAGGTTTGACTGTCAATTTGGGTCAGAGTTGACTGTCAGTTTAGTCAGAGTTGACTGTCACTGTGGTTCATGGATGACTGTCAGTTTGGGTCAGAGTTGACTGTCACTGTGGTTCAGGGATGACTGCCACTGTGGTTCAGGTTTGACTGTCAATTTGGGTCAGAGTTGACTGTCAGTTTAGTCAGAGTTTACTGTCACTGTGGTTCAGAGATGACTGTCACTATGGTTCATGGTTGACTGCTATTGTGATTCAGGGATCACTTTCACTGTACTTCATGGTTGACTGTCATTGTGGTTCAGGGATGACTGTCACTTTGGGTCAGAGTTTATCGTCAGTTTGGTCAGAGTTGACTGTCACTGTGGTTGAGGGTTGACTGTTACTGTGATTCAGCAGGGATCACTCCCATTGTGGTTCATGGATGACAGATTGGGTCAGAACTGACTTTCAATTTGGGTTAGAGTTGACTGTCACTGTGGTTCACTGTCAATTTAGGTCAGAGTTGACTGTCAGTTTGGTTCATGGATGACTTTAGGTCAGAGTTGACTGTCAATTTGGTCAGAGTTAAGTGTTAAGTGTCACTGTGGTTCAGGGATGACTGTCAGTTTGGGTCAGAGGTGACTCTCACTGTGGTTCAGGGATGACTGTAAGTTTTGGTCAGAGGTAACTGTCACTGTGGTTCATGGTTGACTGTCACTGTAGTTCATGGTTGACTGTCAGTTTGGGTCAGAGGTGACTCTCACTGTGGTTCAGGGATGACTGTCAGTTTTGGTCAGAGGTAACTGTCACTGTGGTTCATGGTTGACTGTCACTGTAGTTCATGGTTGACTGTCACTGTCGTTCAGTTTTGACTGTCAATTTTGGTTAGGATTGACTGTCACTGTAGTTCATGGTTGACTTCGGTTTGGGTCAGAGTCGACTGTCACTGTGATTCAGGGTTGACTGTCGGTTTGGGTTAGGATTGACTGTCAGTTTGGGTTAGAGTTGACTGTCACTGTGGTTCAGGGTAGAGTGTCACTGTGGTTCAGCGTTGACTGTCAATTTAGGTCAGAGTTGACTGTCAGTTTGGTTAGAAAATCACGATTGGAAAATCGAAATCATCCATCTTGTCATACAGTGGTTTCCATCATTTTCAATTTCCACGCCCTGGGACTGAATATCGATTGTCAGTTGATTTAAATATCTGGTGGATAGATAGGATGAAGATGATCTTTGATCTTTGCATTGTTGTATGACCTTGTCACGGGGCTCCTTTGACTTGGGTGTTAAACGTAAATAAAGAAATGATATACAACGTGTTAAACTTCACAGTTTTATTATGATCAGTTAGAAATAATTAACGAGAGACAATCTGAAGTGGCTGGATGTCATTCGTCACATTATTCAAAGGTCACTGGTAAATAAACAATGAACGAATATGCACGTTCGTTACCTATGCAACCGTACAGCAGCAGTTACATCAGATGGCTAAACCAACACTCTGATGAGACAATCAGCAAGACACATGGACAGCTGTTTAAACTGGCCGTTGTTAATATATATATTTATATAAAACTGAGGTTGAATTTTTCAGCAAAGTGTCATATCTTCTATTTAACTAAACTAGTCAGGCGAGGGTCAGTTAGTACCATTGGGGATACCTACTACTTGCCTCAATGTTTTAGCCTCCAATTTGACAAAGATATTTGGGCATCTGAATGTTCCTGAGACTTGTTGCGTTTAGTTTGACAAACTGATATTCCATTGAAATTGTGCTAAAATAATTTCTTAGCTGTTTTGATGGGAAGAAAAGTTTTAAATAGAATGACAGAGTTTGGTTGGAATATCGCTGTGGTTCAGAGTTGGACTGTCGCTGTGGTTCAGAGTTGACTGTCACAATGTTACTGACCATTCTGTTAGGTGTCACTTCAAGAAATCAGTTGCAGTTTGGTTACAGTATTTTTATATACAAAAAATCTTTTTTTATATATTTAGCAATAATTTTGAGTGCGCATGAAGGTGTAATACGTAGAAGAAATTATTTGTCAGTGGTAACTGTCGTTTCCAACTTCAGCCTTGATTTTCATCTTAGGTCAGTCAGCATACTTCTGCTCGTGGGTTTCACCAATGAGGTGGAGGTTCGGCTTTCAGCAAACGATTTGTAACAAACAGAACTCAGAGTTAATGCATGCATTATGTTATGGGTCAGAGGTCCCCATTAGAGGTCAACACAATATGATGTCATCGTACATGGACTTCTGTCGTTGATGTATGTCCTGACGTCCAAATAGAATATTAATCAATCAACGTCTATTTCATGAAGGCAATGCTTGTGAACATATGTTTGTGGAAATACATTTGCGACAGGGATTTGGTGGCACATTTGCTGGACCAGGCAATATATGTCTCTTTATACGGATTTTATAAACCTGGTGTCTGGGACAGAATGGGCTTATTCCAATTCTGTTAACTCTTTTACTGTTTTTCCTGCATTCTGCCTGACAACATCACACACTTAACCAACTCAACTGGTTATTCAGATATTCAACAGGTTCATCTTCTCCACTGACCCGCGTTATTTCATTGTGTGCAAACACTTTATTGAAACAATCATAAAGATACCGATGTATTTGATACTGATAAACTGACTGCGTGCAGGGTCAGTCGCTCCATTTCTATGACGCCATACAATGGACATGTCACAGCAAGACATAGTTTTCAAGCATTACGTCAAAATGTTGATGCAGACAGGCAATAACCTCAAACAGATGAAACACTTAATTAAAGTGCTAAATTTAGCTAAGTGTACATGTGTTTATTACTGTAACATAACTATATAACTTTAGCTAAGTGTGCATGTGAGTGTTTGTTGCTGTTACGAGTATATAACTTTAGCTAAGTGTGCATGTGATTGTTTATTGCTATAACATAATTATATAACTTTAGCTAAGTGTGCATGTGAGTGTTTATTGCTGTTACATAATCATATAACTTTAGCTAACTGTGCATGTGAGTGTTTGTTGCTGTGACATAATTATATAACTTTAGCTAAGTGTGCATGTGAGTGTTTATTGCTGTAACATAATCATATAACTTTAGCTAAGTGTCCATGTGAGTGTTTGTTGCTTTTACATAATTATATAACTTTATCTAAGTGTGCATGTGAGTGTTTATTGCTGTTACGAGTATATAACTTTAGCTAAGTGTGCATGTGAGTGTTTATTGCTGTTACATAATCATATAACATTAGCTAAGTGTTCACCGAAATCCTTACACATACATCCTTTGAAATGGCACATATAAATCCACATATACTTTCGTCCCTTGCGATATCACAAGTTTATTCTTGACACCTAATGTTTTTACACAAAGCAGTTTTTGCATCTTTAGTTCTTTTGGCTAAGTGTACATGTGTTTATTACTGTAACATAACTATATAACTTTAGCTAAGTGTGCATGTGAGTGTTTGTTGCTGTTACGAGTATATAACTTTAGCTAAGTGTGCATGTGATTGTTTATTGCTATAACATAATTATATAACTTTAGCTAAGTGTGCATGTGAGTGTTTATTGCTGTTACATAATCATATAACTTTAGCTAACTGTGCATGTGAGTGTTTGTTGCTGTGACATAATTATATAACTTTAGCTAAGTGTGCATGTGAGTGTTTATTGCTGTAACATAATCATATAACTTTAGCTAAGTGTCCATGTGAGTGTTTGTTGCTTTTACATAATTATATAACTTTATCTAAGTGTGCATGTGAGTGTTTATTGCTGTTACGAGTATATAACTTTAGCTAAGTGTGCATGTGAGTGTTTATTGCTGTTACATAATCATATAACATTAGCTAAGTGTTCACCGAAATCCTTACACATACATCCTTTGAAATGGCACATATAAATCCACATACACTTTCGTCCCTTACGATATCACAAGTTTATTCTTGACAGCTAATGTTTTTACACAAAGCAGTTTTTGCATCTTTAGTTCTTTTGGCGGTATCTGTCCAAATCAGCATCACGCTGTATGTGGCGGATCTTCCCTTCTGGTTGGTCTCTGGTGTAGATTCTCCCATCAAACGTCCATGTGCCATCAAACCTTCCTTGTTTCTTTAATTCTCTGGCAGATTTGTACAGTAAGCTCCTGCGTTGAGTTAGGTCCTCATTGATGTACACCGAATTCATCTGTCCTCGAAGTTTTCTTCTGTTCATTATCACCTGGTTCCTGTCCCAGTAGCTCACAAATTTAACGATGATAGCCCTGTTTCGTCCTGGCATCTTCTTTCCCACCCGGTGGCACCTGTCTATGTCCTGGGCCGACATCTTGGGATGTACAATCTTCAGGATGTCTTGAATTGTTTCCTCGGGTACCTCGTCCACAGTCTCCTTTAAACCGGTGATCCTCACTGAGTTTCGACGACTGTAATGTTCCAGCTCATCTGTTTTTTCTTCTAGTTCCTGTCTCAGATCCTCTATCTCTTTCTGTAGGGGAGCTACAATATCTTTTACAAGCCCACTTATCACTGCTGTCGCTACGGACGTAAACGATTCTCGGAACTTGTCCTGAAGTTCTGGCATCATAAGAGCGTTGATAAGTTTCGTCGTGATGACGTCGTTTGACGCTTCGTTAATGAAGTTGAATAGCGAGGACGGGTTTGAGACGTTGAGGGACTTATCTTGGGGTGGATCGTTTTCACTTGCCCCAGCTTGGGGTGTGTCCGCCATGTTGGTTTTGTCGGTTGTATTTGGTGTGCTGCTCATTCCCAACGTAAACACATCAGTCATGTTTAGTGTAGATTGGACCATCTGCTTCGGGGTCTTAGGTGGTATTGAGTCCGTTGGTGATCCTGATGGTTTCCGTTTTTCACTCACACTTCTGTATTGTCTGTGTTTTTGTTGACTTGCGTTTCCTCTCTCTCGGCCCTCTCGAGTCGACATCATGGCTCAATTCTGTGATTGGGTCGAGAAATCTGCTCACAAGGTATCTCTGAAGTGTACTCTGATAGTATTTGTACAATTAGAATGTGTAATTTACTTCAGATCGTCTTTGCGTCTTCATAATTTGCAACACAACAAGGAGCGATATCACATACGACCTCCGCCTGCCGCCATCTTGCCAAAAATCTTAACTATAGCTAAGTGTGCATGTGAGTGTTTGTTGCTGTTACATAATTATATAACTTTGGCTAAGTGTGCATGTGAGTGTTTGTTGCTGTTACGAGTATATAACTTTAGCTAAGTGTGCATGTGAGTGTTTGTTGCTGTTACATAATTATATAACTTTGGCTAAGTGTGCATGTGAGTGTTTGTTGCTGTTACGAGTATATAACTTTAGCTAAGTGTGCATGTGAGTGTTTGTTGCTGTTACATAATTATATAACTTTGGCTAAGTGTGCATGTGAGTGTTTGTTGCTGTTACATAATTATATAACTTTGGTTAAGTGTGCATGTGAGTGTTTATTTCTGTTACATAATTATATAACTTTATCTAAGTGTGCATGTGAGTGTTTGTTGCTGTTACATAATTATATAACTTTAGCTAAGTGTGCATGTAAGTGTTTGTTGCTGTTACATAATTATATAACTTTGGCTAAGTGTGCATGTGAGTGTTTGTTGCTGTTACGAGTATATAACTTTAGCTAAGTGTGCATGTGAGTGTTGTTGCTGTTACATAATTATATAACTTTAGCTTAGTGTGCATGTAAGTGTTTGTTGCTGTGACATAATTATATAACTTTAGCTAAGTGTGCATGTGAGTGTTTATTGCTGTTACGAATATATAACTTTAGCTAAGTGTGCATGTAAGTGTTAATTGCTGTTACATAATTATATAACTTTGGCTAAGTGTGCATGTGAGTGTTTATTGTTGTTACATGATTATATAACTTTAGCTAAGTGTGCATGTAAGTGTTTATTGTTGTTACATAATCATATAACTTTAGCTAAGTGTGCATGTGAGTGTTTGTTGCTGTTACATAATTATATAACTTTAGCTTAGTGTGCATGTAAGTGTTTGTTGCTGTTACGAGTATATAACTTTATCTAAGTGTGCATGTGAGCGTTTGTTGCTGTTACATAATTATATAACTTTGAGTATTGAAGGTCATATTTTGTATATTTTGTGCATACGCCATTTCTGATGCTGTTCAGTCATAGCATTAATAATTGCTGTATGTGTATGTCGCTTTGCTGTCGAAATACCTACATATGTACAGGTAATGATCAATTATTCTTTTGGTATGTTGAATCCTGATCATGAGTGATTCATTCGCTTTAAGAACATATATTCTGGTTGATTAGCGTTACGTTGGTATTTGTGCCAGCTTATCACGAAAGAGCCACCGGATAATTGCTCTGCTTAAAAAAAGAAAGAGAAATGGAAAAACGTATCAAAATGACACAAAAGGAATTGTTCATTCAAACCTGATAAAGGTAAGATACATTACCTATCATTTCACTATGAGCACAACATCGTGTATACTAGCGATAGTGAATGTAGTATCTATTAGCTTTGGTAAACACGACTTATTCACACTTTTCTCATGGGTTGCTACATTCGCAATTCAACCTCTGCATGCATTTAGTAATCAGGCATTCGAGAAACAAATATACGTTTTACACATTCCCCAGAAACTGTCGAACCAGTTATGTAGTCCTTGCTATGATTATTTTGGTAAGTACAATGCGCAACGTACTTGTATGCTGGCGCTCTTTTCATCGTGTTTACTCAATACCAAAGGTGCACAATAAATATGACAGGGCAATAACTATTGGACAAAAGTAGACATTTTGTCCACCACAATGTACGTATATGCTGTGTTCACGTGTTCAAGCTGGTAACCACTGCTTCATATCGGGAGTCAGGAAGTTCCTAAAAAGATGAATGTAGTCTAATGAGGTTCTAAATTTACTTTTGCCCACTGGAGACCATGTTAAATTTCCGATTGGATATGATACGACTGAACTGGGTGCAGTCTTGGAATGTTCTGTTTTCTTGCCCTCACTGTCGCCACCAGGGTGACCATTTCATTTCTGGAACACTCTGTTAACACATGCAGTTTGTACCCACCAGCTGTGAGAGGATACGTCATTTACGACTGGTAGTCACTTTGTTCATCCCACAACTTATATTATTAGTCTCCTCACAATAGGAACAATAATATATGTTTTACGCGTGTTCCAGGCCATTCACAATTACAGCTATTCCTTTGGAAATCAAAGTAAATAATACACTGAGTTAATTAATGACGAAGCCTCTGAACCTGCTGGGAATAATCCATAGTGATTAACGGTGAAGGGTTTACGAGACGGCCAGTGAATTGATTTTTTTGTGTCTGTCGATTGGAATTATACATGGAATCGGTAATCAGGGCAACATTCGTGTCGCTAATAACTAAGTTGTCTTTAATCAAAGCCATCGTGATTCCTTTATATGTGACTAATGATTTGTCCTGATATATCCTTTACTTGTGTCAATCGCCAACTCTCATGAGATCCTGCTTAATCGGCTAACATAAAGGTTTGCCAAAATCAAATTAAAAAAAGTCAACGCAAATATCAGTTAGATGTAAAGGATGTACATGTATAGAAATGATATAGTGAAACTTTGGCAATTCAAATGGCAGTTAGCATATTTCCAATACCCTTATTAATCAATAACATGCGGGCGAACAAAAATTCCGGTTTCCAAGCACAAAAACTCTCCTTTTGCCCCTTTGTCCTACGTTAAGCCTTTCTGAAGATTAACAGCTTTGGGTTGTGTTGGATACAAAGGTAAATGTTCGAAGGGTAAATGAAGCTCCAATTCTGTGAATAATGTGACATAGTTTTAACCTACAAAGTGACTTTAACGCTGTGGTAAAACCATACAACACTTCCATCCACTTCTCATATGTCAAAGAAATGAAACAGCATGAATTCTAAATGTTCTCATAATTAGATACTGTATCCGTCATAAACAAATATTCAACTCTACGTCTCAGAGTGCATGTTCGACAATCTTTGCAGAGTCTTATTAGATTTTTCTACCGTGAAATAATTGACGTTGATAACGGTGAATGGGAATGTGAGGTTATGTTAGCTTATGCAATGGCATTGCATCCAAATCTTGACATCGACGTTAATCAGGACTGTCACAGGAAGGGTACCTGCAGACATACCTCTCCAAGTATTTTGTAGATAAAATTATAGAATTTAGAGGCGACCCATCAATGGATCTGATGTATAACCTGCAAACAAAGCAAGAGTTGTTGTTTTGTATCATTAGTGACAATGAATTATGAAATAAAATCGCGGCTATTTTGACAAATATTAGATTCAAGAATTCTAGAAAAGCTAATTACTACACAGTAGTGAAGACTACTATAATAGTGGAGCATTATCTTTTTAATGTAAATTTACTTATGTAACATGATATAGTTATTGCAACAGGCAGACATAGACGTATTTTATGGGAACATAGGCTTGTATTATTGTATTTAAGATGTGTATATCCAGTGTACAATGATATGATAGCAATGATATGGTTGGTTGGTTGGTTGGTTGGTTGGTTGGTTGGTTGGTTGGCTGGCTGGTTGGTTGGTTTGCTAGTTTCTTGGTTGGTTAGTTCTGACTATTGACTATTAAAATGTAACCACCTTTTTAGTTTTATCGACTTTTATTTATTAAAAGATCACAAAATCAGATTTGTCGAACACCTGCAAATAGCTGGTGATATCTTACACATCCAGCAAAACTCTTCCTTGATACAAAAGACCTAGTTATGTTCAGGACACCAGATATGTGACCAGATGTTTGAAGCAGTATAGTGTTCGAAATGCTTCAAATCTACATCTCAATATATTCAACACCAGACAGAAGGTAATTCAGAACGATTCGATGGCTTTGATGGCCATTTCACCAAGCATTGAGGACCCTAAAAGATTGTACGCGTAACGAATGAAGGCAAATTCCGCTCTTCAGATCACACGGTAATTGGCGGTCGATTCATTCTGACAATTCAAATCTTTACCCTACGAATAGAAATGCAATCAAATGTAAAGTTGAAAGCCAACCTTAATCTGTCAAAAGGATATTGATTTTCCAACTTGTTTAATTTGTGTCCTGAGATGAGCTTCTGCGTTAAGAATGAATACTGGAATTCAGATAGAACAAATAAACCGCATTTGAACAGATATTAATACCTGTATACCTATTGAGGAGTTATTGTATGTGCTTAGGGATGCAGGTCAGAGACATACTTCAGAAAAATCAAGGAAAAACTTCGGGTAGAGCACAAATGTAGACTTTGAGTACCGTGGAGGGTCTTCATGTCAGAATTGTATTGTGCACTTTTGCACACATTCATTTTGTCTGATGATCGTCTTGTGAAGCATGTCAAGACTCATGATGAAAACAAGACATTCCACAGTTATCTTAAATGAGCAAAGGATGTGGGACATAAGCTCAATGGTTCTGTGCTGCTGGGCGGTACAGAAATGAAAATCAACCAGGCGAAGTGGCATATCAAATCGGTCCAGACTCAGTTTTTCAGCGAGAGGCTATTTGAACGACCACTGCATTGTGTTTATATGCAGTGTGTTGAGAAGATCAGCAACCCTGCAGATGCTTCGCTTTAATGAAGTCGGCTGGTCTAAAAAGTGAAACAGAAGGCTTTTCGTTTGCTGCTTAATACCAGTCACTCGAAGCTGTCAATGTATGATTTTACATCAAAATGCAAAAATATGAAATGTAGATTATGCAATGAAGTTAAAGAGACACGTGTAGGTGGATGCTCAGCTTTAGCACAAACTAGGAGTGGCTCGATCATTTCCTTACCGTACCACCCATGGTACGACCCAGAATACTGGTATGTAGAGGGCGTCATGGAAAATATACAGTCTCAGACGTATCCAGGCCAACAAACCTGATCTTGTCCTTCTTGATAAATCCAATGAAATCATTTATAGTATTGAATTTACTGTCCCTTTTGACATTAATGTAATTGACAAGATTCAGAAAAAAACACCACAAATATGCCGACCTCGCTTTCGAAATGTTACGCTTGCATCCCAAGTATCAAGTTGTCCGACTCCCCATTGTTCTCGGTGCCTTAGGTTTGGTACCTCCCAATCTGTTGATTGACATTGGGATAGTAGCCTGGTTTGCTACCACATTCCCCGAAAAGTTCTGTGTGGGCTTGACTAGGCAGCGCTTCTTAGGAGAAGTCCCTTTCGCTGTCTGGGCTTCTTGCAGAAGGGGAAAGGCCCTGAGCTGATGATGAGCCGAACCAGACTGACTGTACCAGGGTCACCAAAACCCTCTTTGCTGTATTTGTTATCGTAATCTGTATATAATAACACCGTAGCATGAAGGTATATATATATATATATATATATATATATATATATATACTGAGCAACAAAAGTTCCTGTGACCTTGAATAAGACTTAATGCAAAGTTATGTTTTTTACCAACAGTTTGCAACAGATAAAAAAATCCTAGTAAGTGTTCAAATGATTTAATTTGCCATACTGACTACAGAAAATGCGTGATTTCATAAAAAAAATATGAACATGCCAAAATGTCAATTTACAAATCAATAGCGTGTGTGTCCACCTCTGGTTGCGATGCGAGCAACACATCCTCGTCTCATGGAATGGACCAGGCGTCGCGCAAAGTCCTGTGGGATATCTGTCCATATCTGCTGGAGTATGTTTCGAAGTTCCTGGAGAGTCTGTGGAACACGTGGTTGACGTCGAAGGCGCCGATCCATCTCATCCCACATGTGCTCGATTGGTGAGCCTGCCAGGGAATGATATTCACGTTGTGTTGATGAAGAGATTCCTGAACAAGTCGAGCAATATGAGGCCGGGCGTTGTCAAGTTGAAAGGTAATGCCTGGGCCATTACGAGGCTAAAACGATAGAACAACAGGGTCGATGATCTCGTCGCGGTACCGCTGTCCATTGAGATTTACCTCTACCACTATCAAACGGGTCCTCTGTCTTGCTGTAATCCCACCCCATACCATAACGCTGCCGCCCACGAACCTACCTTCTTTCATGACACAATGATTGACGTAACGTTCAGCTCGACGACGGTACACTCGAATCCGTCCATCGCTGTGGCTGAGGTGAAAACGAGACTCGTCAGTGAATAGAACATGTTTTCACTGCATGGTCGTCAAGCGTAGATGCTGTCTGCACCGCTATAGACGTGCTTGACAGTGGTTTCCTGTAAAAATGGGACGTCTGGCGGATCTTCTAGCGACAATCCCTACACATCTGAGGCGACGACGTTCGGTTTATGAAGATATTCGTCGAAGGCCAGGGATGCTTCTTACAGTCACAGTTGCTGGCTGGAATCGATTTCGTAGGTGGGTTGTTTGAATCCAGTTGTCTAGCCGATTATTGGTTACGCGTTGCCTGCCACTCCGAGGATGGTCTCTGACTGCATTCGTCTGTTGCCAACGTTGCCATAAACAACAAATGGTGTTTCTATGGACGTTAAATTGTCTTGCAACATCACGTTGACTCGATCCTGCTTCTAGCATACCAATGGCTCACAGACGCTCATTTTCGGACAGGCGTGGCATTTTGTTATGTTGAATAATTGCGTCATTTTATTCGTTTTTTCTGAGTGGTTGTTGTCAGCACGATGCTATGGATCCAAACAATGCATATGGAATCCCGTTAACGCACATGTTGTTATACCCATCCTTGGGTAGTGAAATGCATGGGGCTTGCATAAAAGTCAACTTTTGCATGGAATGCATGCTTTTCTGTAGTAGTTGCGTTTTTGTGACTTGATTCCATACATGTACTACAATATTGAAAACCAAACTTTACTTGTTTGAAAAATACACTAAAATATTGGTGTCACAGGAACTCATGTTGTTGAGTATACATTGGTAATCTTCCCTCTTTTTCTATCAGAATGTGTACATGTTTTATACATGGTGACACAACTTTCGCTTACTAAGAATGTCATCTCATAGGTTAGTCATGTTATTTTTTAAGAAATTTTGAGATGGGTTTTCTACTTTAAGTTATCTTCGAACTACGATACTGAGACGGTGGTAACAGCTGCATGATTGTACATTGTATTCATCGCGTGTTGGGTGATGGAAAGTTGACTGTTGGTAGTTAAAGTCCCTCTTGTCATACATACTTGTCGAAAGTGATTGTGCATAGATCTAAATATGAAACACACAAGGCAGTCTCATTGGTCTCTTTTTATTTCATAAAATCGTAAATCGGTTGAACGGAATTGGCTATATACCGTGGGGCGTTACAATACGTCTGCTTCCTCCACCTTTTCATCTGCAGGTGATTCTATGCAAGTTTAGCCATCAATGTAAAATAACAAATAAACTACTTTTATAATTCTGGTATGCATTTGATACTTTGAAGGACATGGAACTCAAATACCCTCTCAGGGGGCAATAAGTTTTAAGCTGCTTCACCATCCATCCTTGCATCCCTCTGTAAATAATTGTAAGCGTCAAAGGGGTTTCTTAATTGATTGACAATGTATTGTTGTCGGTAAATTAGTAGATTTGTTTCAGATTCCTTAAGTTTAGATAATGTAACGTCAACCTTTGCCTTTACTAGTTGCCAAGGAGGGGATGAAAAGAGTTGGATGGGTGGTAAATCTTGAAGTTTAATATTAGTAGCAGAAATGGCGGGTTTGATATGTATTCCAAGTGATGAAATAAGATATGATTTATTATTGTAAATATCTTCGTAAAGAGGAGTAAATACACAATCAAAAGCTGGATTTGAATATAATTTAGTGATGTACTGTAAGGATAATTTCAGACGGCATTGTTTAAGGGAACGCTCATCAGCCTCCACATCCAGACTATGAATAAGAGATGTTCCAAAGGCTCAAAGGCAAAGGCTAAGACCTTGATAATTTTCTAGTATCTATTTTTGTAAATTAGTTTTACATGCTCCACGATGGAGTGTACAGTGACCTGTACAAGTGTAGGGTGGTCTGATAGGGTGCCATTCAAATTAGTTCAGGGTCCATATGCGACACTTTGGCCAATTGTCGCATGGTCGCGTTGTTTTTTAAGGTCAAAATATGTCGCGTTGTCGCAGTTAAATGAAGGAGTTAAAGTGTGCGGCAAAGTGGCATGCGACATTACCAAAATGTCGCATTGTCGCCCTTTCCGATTAAAAGTGCGCATGTGTAGTAAGTGAATTAATGTACGCATGCGTCGACATTGTTCTACTTCTTTTCAAACTCCAGTGTCTTTTGTTAGCTCTAATGGTTGTAAAACCAAAGTAGCAATGGCAATGTGGCTTGTTTTCTCAAAATGATAACAAATATTTCATCTTTGCTTTAGAAATTGGTTCATATATCGTTATTGTCTGTGTTGGTTTTCATAAACCGAAAAAGAGAGTTATCTGATCCTAGCAACACAGCAACATGTGCCGTATATAATAATACCAAGTCTCTTTGTCTAAATGCCGAGACACTAATATCATTATCAGATAGTGTTTTATGTTACGCATGAGCTATTGGTGGCTACCACAAGGGTGATAACATAGAGCGATTACATCTTGAGTTGTGTGAGCGATCATTAGGCGTTACTAAAGCTACATGTAATACAACGGTGTATGATGTGCTAGGTCGCTACCCATTACAATATAAAAGAACGTATAAATATTATTAGATATTGAAGGAACGTGTCGGTATCTGAGATACTAATCCTACATGGCTGCTATGAATGTCTACACGACGATGTGGAGTCCTGTAAAGTACAGAATTTGGCAAATCAGTTAAATATACATGTAACTCTCGGTTATAGTGAACTGTTCTATGAGCAAGAACTAAATATTAGCTATTTATCCTTCTCTGAAAGAAAAGTCTTTCCGATGATATCTCTTTTCTATTCAAAATCAATTGGCAAGCTCTTCGAAATGTACAATTGATAAAAAAACAATTGTTGATGTCTATACTTTACAATATTACCATTCGGAAAGCTATCCCTTTTTTATACAAAACAAACATTTGTCGAAATCTTCACACAATCTAGCCACAGGGACTGAAGGTATCGGCGTATTAATGTTTTAGATACAAATTGCATAACTTGTCCCAGTGATAGAGACGATGCGTTTCACTTTGTACTTCATTGTTCACTATACGCCAATGTACGGAAAATGTACGTCAAACAATATTCAGTCTTTAAGCATGTACAATTTATGTAAATGTTAAGGATCTGTGTCACCTAGGTAAATTTCTCTAAAGAGCTGACTTTTCAAAACCATAGTTTAATAAACACTTTTGTGGTTCATTCTTCTTATAAACTGAAGTGCAAAAGAAAGTATACTGAATTGGGTTTTTTATCTAATTGAGAATTGAAAGAACTGTTGTCAAATTTTATCATGTCTATGTAAACATCACTTAATCCTGCAACAGTTTGTAAAAAGTAATCTGTGGCTGTGTAATTTGTTGTAAACATCCTTGAAGACTTGAAGAAATTACCCCTATCAAGTTTTAGATGTAAATGTGTGCGGAAGAAAGCAAATTTATTGCTCCTTGTGATATGGTGTAGAAGATACGCATCAGCAGTTGTGTATTATTCGATTTTAATATAAAAAGTTATAATTTTAAAAATAAAACAGAATTATATATTAAGTGCAGTCTCAGCGCCAGTACAGTTCTTTATGTAGATTTAATATCGCTCACTTAAGATATTTTTAATGAAAATCAAACATAAAATCAACTGAGATACAGAGTTTATTTTGCTGCTAGGTTTATCATATCTCCATTTTGAAGATAATGTCTTCTGTGTCAGAGAGTACTCCCACTAAGTATTGTTAACCACCCACAAACTGTAATGTTTACGGTAATAAAGAATTGAATTGATAATGAATAGGTATAATACCAATAATCACAGAACTGTGAACAAACCTTTCAATCCATATATACTCACCGCCAAAAGAAACGCAAACCATAGAAACATATAGAGAACTATTTACGTTAAGAAGAGATGTCCAAATGTGTACCACTTAATGACAAAACTTGTGTACCACATAATGACAAAACTAACTATCAGTCAACTGTTACCAAAGCGTATATATTCTTATCAGGATATGCTGCACATGATTTCCAGTCTTTACACTCTAATCCTGAACGAGGCAATTGGTGCATCTCGAGTCATGGATCTATGACGTCACATGTGATTCGTTGATAAGTGTCGGTTCACACAACAAACTAGTATGTTAGTTTGTGCATCGAACCAATCTAATACCCCTTGAATATGAGTAATCCTTCATATATTAACCAACATGTATGGTAGTCGAGCTTATTTATCGCTGAATGTGTGTGTATATATATATATATATATATATATATATATATATGTATATATATATATATGTGTGTGTGTGTGTGTGTGTGTGTGTGTGTGTGTGTGTGTGTGTGTGTGTGTGTGTGTGTGTGTGTGTGTGTGTGTGTGTGTGTGTGTGTGTAATTATATATATGTTGTTAATGTCTTCAGAGCCAACCGTTCCTAATGTGTAAACCTTCTCACACAAATCGTCGGGAAAACTCTAACACTAATGAGTTTAACTTTGTTATTCCAATCACACGAATGGAAAAGAGATATGTCCTTGCTGTTAGACAGCAAAGTTTGCAGTGCCTGAAGTCCAACTGTACAGATGTGTATTATGTGCCAAGGGACAATTGAACTCTATCACGATCAGCGTGACATGGATCCCATTAAAACACCCATTGACTGTTCATGTTGAAAACATTTGAGTATCTGAATCCCATGTTGTCGCGTCCTGCACATGCGCAACACTGAGTAACAACGAGCGTGGGTCTGTTCTTATGCGATTGTTGGTATTCCCTACTTAGGATGAAAAGGAAATGGGACCGAATCATTTGTATTTGAATATGACATCATCCCAGTAGCCCCCGAGGGTTGAATCATGAATATAAAGGTCAGTTTCAAGACAAGTAATTGTCCTGCACACTGTGTTGCGACTTGGCTTGCTGTTGGCACATTTCATTGTACACAGATATATTTGGACCCGTACACTGACCAACTGTCCCGTTCACTGTAGTTTGCATCCCGTTCTGGTTCATCCCTTCCCCATACTGACCACAGCTATGGCTAATTAACAAATGGTAATACAATGTCCATTCGATTTTGACAGGATCTATTTCAGGGCACGTTTGCTCTGTGGCTGGAATGATTGCTCACCGGTGGCTGAAAAATGAATTTCTGAAAGTGTCGTCATATATTAAGCGAATGTGCAGAGGGCTGATATGTAATGTGTTTTCCTTCCAACACTATATTTAGTGCTTGTCATTTAGATGGGACTAAATGTACATCAATATGCATAAGAAACGGTGACACTTCTCCATCTGCCATAATATGATCGATGACATTCAGTTTATTAATGTCATTGGCTAAAATAGATAGCGTTGGAACAAGACAACTGACGGACGGGATATGATGTCACATACCAAGACGTTCTATCTTAACACAGATGCAAATACATAGGAGGTGGTATTTTACATATCGGCAATATTAAAGGGAGACTAACTGGCTGTCATAACAAGTGTGATTCACGTCCCTCAAGTAACAGTTTCTAGTCTGCGAGTTTATATTTCTAAGATGTTTTGGTTTTTTTTAAATAAGCATTTATGATAAAGCTAATACAGAGAGATTACGTCTAAGGTTCACATATGGTATTATATGCAATGTCTAGACCCAGGCAGAAAATGAATACCAGACAGTGGAGGATAATCAGACTTTAATGTAGAGAAGTCAGTGTAATTAATAATTCTGACGAATGGAGGGGAAAGGTGTATCCCCTTGTGCATGTAATTATCTTCTAAAGCTGTGAATTATGTACACACTTTGTTTAGATTTGTACACAGGCACGAATAGAAAACCAAATCATGCACTTGGATATCGTCCAGACGCAGCCAGACGGCATATCAATGCATGCGATGGCGATGAGAACGAGACCAGTCACGATTCTGCTGTGAGTTGTAAGTACCAATTGAAGGTTTACATGTGCCTTGTACGTCGTTTTGGGCTCCTTTGGCTATAACTGTTAGAACCCGTGGACTTGAGCAGTGAGAGCTCTGTCCTAAAGTTTTCAATGATTTATAAGGTATCACATTGAACAAGGCGGTATCAAATTAAGATCTCAAACGTGGTTTGTATGGGTGGTATGTACTAAGGCATCCAGTGTCACGTGTCACGTTGTTACTTACACTCGAATTAATCAGAAGAAGAATACCTAAGAGCCCACTTAATCAAACGCGTTTGGGATAATTAAGTATAGATCTCTTTGATATGGTCAAATAAACAACAAATGTGTAGTGATCACGTAGTTTTTGCACTGACATTGAACTGTGGGGGACCTCGGCCTATAAATCGGCCACTTTTTTACGAAGGACATTTTCCACGGAGAAGTATAAAGCTGGATTGTGTGTTGGAGTCATATTCTGCCATACAGAATTATGAGTTAGTAAGTTAGCTAGATTTTACATAGCTTTAACACAATATTTCAGTTATAGTATGGCGTGTCGGCTTCATGTAGGAGGGAAGCCGAGATGTCGTAGACGTTAACCACTTTGGTAAAACCCATGATCAAATGCATGGTGTTGAATAAGCTAGGATAATCCTATGGACGTATTTGGGATTCAAATCCACGCTCATCGGATCTTGCCGCGGCTATATCTATGAGACCATAACAAGCCCAGTAAGGTATTTCACTTGTGACAAAATTAACTATTGAACAAATAGCTATACCGCAAAAAAAGTTGTCTCGCTAATCATTGATAAAACACTTAAAGGTGTCTGACAACGAGCATGTCGACCTTTGCCACAGGCTACTAGAAGTAGATTCGTCGGGCTCATGGCTGGATGGGATGCGCTATATCTCGACACTTCCATGTGTCCATCACACAATGAATCGATTTTTGTTATCATACTTAAACCAGGAATCAGTGTGGTGTATGTTCGTCAATTCTGCACATCACGCCTCTGACGTGATATTACTTACCTGTGATATTTCAAAAATACTCATCCGCGGTACATTGAGAATTATTTATATAAGGAAAGCGATAATGAACACTACGGGTGTACCTCCCCAGGTCTGAAGGGACATGTGGGCTACGACATGACGTGTTAGTAATGGTCTGCCATATTTTCGCCAAATTCTCGGTAAAATACATTAATCATGACATTGCCCAAAATAACTTCAGAGACCGAACGATATCTCACTGCAAAGTATTTTGCTCTTGTTTTGTTGCACACAAATGGATCTTGACATTGTTCAAGACGTTAGAAACTGAATTTCAGTTAAATTGTCACATAATTCCTGTGAATTATCTTAGAATCTACATGGACGTGAGAGGTGAAAATTTATGATGATATGAAGGAGTACTAATAAGTGTATGTCATGACATTAAATTACTTTTATGTTTCATGTGTCAAATTCTTTAACCGTAAACTAAAAATGTAACTGTCTTTCATAAAAAGTGGAGCAAATGTAAGGTTATTAAATAATAACATCATATTTGGTCGTTCGTCTGATCGATATTTTATCACAACAATTTAATATTTTTTAAAACTATATCCGGTAACAGGAGACAGAGGGACGCCTTAAACGTGGTGTGACTACTCAATTAACAATGTCAGTATCGGGAGTGACCACCATTTGCCTTGATACAGGTGATGCAGCGGCGACACATTGAAGACAACAGATAATTGATAACAGCCTTGGGGATGTTGTTCCCAATGTCAACCAAAGACTGGCCTAACTGAGCTAGCGTTACTGGCTGGTTCTGGTCCTGTCGTAGGCGTCCCTACATATCATCCCAGACATGGGGGAAAGGTCTGGAGAAATATCAGGCCATGGCAGGACTGCAATGTTATACTGCCTCAAAAAGTATGTATCAATACTTGCAACATATGGTCGGGCATTATTCTGCTACAGCGTAACGTAACGTCCCTGTATTTGCACAAAGCGTAGAACATTATCTCGAACGATATCATCCCAGTAGCGTACGTCATTCTTATTGTCATTATCAATGAAGTGTTGAGTTCTCTCATGAGTTGTAATGCCATCCTATAGTATTACACTTCCACCCCTTAACTGAAGACGTTGAGTAGCGCACGCGTCACTAGAACGTTCTCTGGACGTGTGTAGGCCCTTGCAAGACCAACAGAGCTGTGCAGATGGAACCAGTACTCATCTATGAACGGTAGACGTATATTGTCCCAGTCTTGTCTTCTGATGATGTGTACACCAAGTTAGGTGTACCTGGTGGTGACGTCGAAGCAAAATTAGGCGTATCGCCGGAAGTCGAGGCCTTATGTATAACTGCGTGTACAGTTCTGTACAGCGTGTACTGATTGGTCGAGCTGTTAATGTGGCAGTTTGATATCTATTGTTGTAAGGTTGACAAAAAGGGGGGATATCATGCACACGTTTATTTTCCTGTCCTGGTTGTTACTATGTCCTATGCATTGCACTTCAATGACACATTTGCTGATATTTCATTAAATATTCATGTTAGCACAGTACTAAAACACTACTGTGTATGACGTATTTACCAGTATGTCAGAAAATAGGTGACACGAACACACTTGCACTACAGTTATATCAAATATATAATAAATTTAGCATGAATAAGTCCTACCCATACAAACCTATCCCTCACAACAGAAAGACAATGTAATGACACATAGTGTATATATACTCACAGATTGCCACAAATACTGGGAATTGTGGGATGCACCGCAGTGTCAATGTCAACCTCAGCTGACGTACCTGCCGTTTCCGGCTTGTCCGGCCTTTAACTCTGCCTAGATTCAAAATCCGGATATAATCCGGGAGAAACCATAAACTAACAGTATCGATTCCGTAGATGCACCAACGGAGGATGTTTGTTTTGTTGACGAGATGTCACGCGTGGACGACCAGCCCGTGGCAAGTCATGAGTGATGCCCTGCTGTAGATTATGTCTCCAGAGATGATATTGTGTTTCGATGAGCATTAAGATGAATGGCAACTTCGTTTTGTGGCATTCCCTTTTGCAGCATACACACCGTACGTTGACGTTGTTTTTCACTTGTTAGCGTTAGCGTCCCCCATTGGCACCGAGTGTACTCCCCTTCTTGCGGATCTGTTTCTTTAAGTCAAGACAAGGTTATTTGGCCAAGAAGTTTAACTTAAGCTTCAGCTGCATCGATGATCTCCCATCGATCAGCAACAATCAAATAGTCAATTCCCTTCCACAGAATTACCCACCTGAACTAGAAAAAAGGAGACCAGTTAGACCGCCTCATATGTTTCATATTTAGATCTATGCATAAAGATTCAAAGTGACTAAACACTCTCACAAGACTGTATGCCAAGAGGGATGACTGTTTGTTAGTGATTAATAAACACATGCTCATGATATAGTTGGAATCGTACAATCGATTCTGCTTTGGTCAAAGATTTCTCTTGAATATGGAAGGGGTTTTGTCGCTTTATTTACAGTTAAATGAAAGTGTCTTTGTGAGCACCTGATAGCTAAATAATAACGGTGTGCTGTTCACATTTTGATATGATCTGGGGCACTACAATTGGGTTCAGATTAAGACATGGCATTTTGATTTAACTAATGAAAATAATATGAGTATTTCAAAGAACGTTAATAGTGATGTAAGCTGAAACTTTGGGTGAATGATAATTGCTATAAATCAATGCAATGCACCTGCATCTGAACTCATCTGGACGAAGATGTAAAAATATACCTTAATATCTCAGAAACAGCTTTACTGAACTCAGTGATACTGTACATGAATATTTGTTACCATAACAACGGGTTTTTTTAAGATTTAAATAAATTAAACAAACTGTGCAACAATACCTTGGCACTGTGCTTTTTCACAAATCAACATGAGACGTAATCATCAAGATCTGGTTTTATTAACAATCCAACACACACAAAATTAGTCGAGTTATAAAGAAAAGAGACCCTGACTGGCGCTATATCAGATTTATGTCGCATAAAGAAAGTATAAAAATAGTAGTGGTAAAAAAATGTCAATACTGTAGCAACATAGCAGATGGCATTAAATCGGAGAAAACGGTGACCTTACTTACGCGACAAATCAAAAAGAGATCATTTGACTTCTTGAGAGAGGATGTTAGCGTAATCATCTGTGAGGGACGAGGTGGAAATTCCGCTTCAACTCTCCCTGGGCTTCGTCGAGGAAGACATTCTTTAAACATTTTTCTTTTCCAACTGTTTCCAACTGTTTGTTTTTTATTGTGTTTGCTTTCAAAAGAAAAAGAACAAAAACGTTTGACTTTATTTCCAAGTTTCTTATGTTGTGGTTCATTCCTGATAAGTTGAGCACGATCACCTCATGAACCGATTAAAAAATATCATCTCAATTCTTCAAGCAACGATCGACCATTTGTTGCTGTCAGTTTGTTCTGCTCATGTTGTCTTTGAATGAAATTGTAGAAGAAGAATATTTATGGATGTCAATACCTCACAATATTGATGCTGTACTGTATACCATTTAGGTGACGTGAGAAAGGACAATGGCGGTATTATCGTTCTCTTGCACGCGATGTATTTGTAATCAAGGAATAAACGACATTTACGTTGACGTCACACCTTGAAAAATACAGTAAACTACGGTTATAACGAACTCAAAGGGACCACTAATATTAGTTCGTTATAACCGTAGTTCGTTATAAGCCTATATACAGTATAACTACAGCAAAGTTTAGGGACAAAAAAGTAAGTTCGTTATATCTGTCAGTTCGTTATAAGCGTGTTCGTTATAACCGTAGTTTACTGTAACAGTTGAACACAATATGGTTTCTTCCAGTAACATATTTGAAATGTCTTAACAAACTATGCTAAAATACATGTGTATGAACAGTACAATAATGCACAGAACATTCGAATGTGCATGAACGATCTTTATTTCCTTTTCAATGATATTTAAATATGTGTGTCACACTTATTCGTACACGTATCTGATTTCAAGTTCAGTGTGTAAGACACACCAGGTGTTAGCAGTCGAAGGTTCAATTGTAATGTAATAACCATATGTTGAGTTTAGGGTTCAGAACCACAGCGCAAGGGGCCTCTCGTCCACTCGCCCATGTTACAATGTATGTCTCAATACTGGTGCCTACAATAGTGCATATAGATTATAAGTTGATCCAGTTCATGAGGTGTGTGTCAACACACCAGCGCTTCTAGCAATAGTTTCAATCATGAGATGGTGTGTCAGTTTAATGTGACAGGAAGAACAAGGTTGATCCTTGGGACCCGAACCTATTAACCCTGGCGTTCACTGTGTGTAACCATGCACGTAACATTGGGGATGCTTAATACTTCGATTCGGAGGACAACATTCAAGCCCTTTATCATGTTAGATAGTGTGGAGAATATAGTTTTCATTCATAGAACTTGAACAATTACATAATTAAACAATCTCGTGAAGAATAAACGTTAGAACTAGCTTTCAATGACCCATGCTTATCGTACGAGGCGACTAAGTAACGGGATCGGGTAGTCAGGCTCGCTAAATTGGTTGATGAATGTCAGTGTATACAAAGTGCGTAGGTTGATGCTCATAATGTCAAACACTGGATTGTCTGGTCCAGACTCGATTATTTACAGAGCCCCGTCATATAGCTGGAATATTGCTGAGTGCGGCGTTGAACAACAAACAAAACATTATTATACAAGTTCAATGAATTCACAGTTCCCGTCTGATTAAGGTGAAATATATTATATAATATATTCTCCTGATAATGATGTAAATCGACTCTGACTAAAAAGGCCGTTATACAAATGAACAGAGATTTGAGTGACATAGACCCAGTAAGCAATAGATGTTTACAGATGTGTATTGACAACTACCTCGCAAAAAGAGGTACTAGTCCTCCATTTCTGGGGGATAAGCTGTATCCTTCGTTTCAAGGAATGATTGACATGTATATATTGGCAATCGATGTCAATGGAACCATGTGATGGGTCATTTTCTCCATATATGGGAAACAAGAGTACTGTGTATACAAATCGTTGGCACAAAATGTGCAAAAAACGACGCTAAGATGATTGCTACAACGATTACACATTCCACACAAACGCAATTACAGTCGCCATGTGGTATCACATGACCTGCATCTGTGTTCATTGCCAAACACACGTAATGTCACATCGATCAATGAAGGGATTTCTTCATATTCACTAAAAAAGCAAGAGGAATTGATACCATATGGAGAGAAAAAGAACCATGTTCAGTTCTGTTAAACCATTTGTTTTTCAACGTTGCATACCACTATCCCACACGACAAACTTAAATGAAATCATAATTCCTCGATCCATGGTGCGTTTGTCACCAAACGTGGTGACCCTTGATATAGTTACATATCTATCTTCAGAGGTTTGGGATAATTTGTCAAAAATGAACGCAAAAGTCATCAGATCCTAATGAGAAAGCAATGTGTGAAACTTTCTCGTTGATAATATATGTGTAAAATATGGGGGTAAGACATTTAGGCAAGAAGAAGGCGTCCCCCATGGGCACAAATTGTACTCCCCTTCTTGCTGTTTCTATATGCATATGAATCAGAATTTCTGCTCGGATTTGCAAAATCAAAACAAAGCAATTTTGCCGGTAAGTTTTACTTAAACTTCAGGTATATCGATGATCAAATATCGTTTAATAACAGTACAATTGCCAATTCCCTTGATCAAGGTTACACAATACAATGCCTCTTTAAAGCTTTAAAGACATATGAAAGACATTTCCGAATGTGACGCACCAGTGACATAAACGAAGTCCGATGCAATTCTCTATTTTGCCTTGTGTCATATGTTGCCGTGCTTGTTTGGGTGAACAATTGACCTACCTTTGCAAGTGTTTTTGACGTTGTCACAGGTGGGGCAGAATACGCCCATCTTTTCGCGAACACCTTGATCATAACTTTTTGAGAGCGATTCATAAACACATGCTTGTGATATGGTCGGAATTGTACAGTCGACTCCATCGAGATTTCTTATGAATATGGAAATGTTTTGTCGCTTTTATCTACTTGTAAAACTAGAACTTGATCGAAATTCAATTATATTGAATGTGGTACCTACGGTGAAATGTCCACTATGGTAATATGATAGACCTATCACAGACCAAAATACCATTAAGTCTTTTCGTGTAAGTATATGTATGGTGGCAATATGACGATCATCTATATTTCTCTGATAGTAACGTGCATTATTTGTTCCTGATGAAACTTAATAAGCGTATTTGCAGCAGTAGAGTAACATTGAACAAACTTCAACAGCAACATCATCATATAAAATTATAGCGACGGGCGCGGCTGTCGTGATGCATCGGAAACTGCACACATAATTCTTAGGTGACTGGAAATTTGTTCAAACGTATTGAATTTGTCCCAGACAAAATATCAGATTTAATTATAATGAATTAAACAAGCTCCAGCCATCTCACAGTGTTGCATAACAAGATACTAAAGTGCTTGTAAATATGACAGATGAAAACTCAGCTTTCTTGCTTTGTACTGTCAATTGAAACATATTATCAGTTTTCGCTCGTTTTGATATTGAGCGAGTGAGTATGAGTTTTACGCCGCTTTTAGCAATATTTCAGCAATATCACGACGGGAGACACCAGAAATGGGCTTCACACATTGTACCCATGTCGGGAATCGAACCCGGGTCTTCCACGTGAGGAGCGAACGCTTTAACCACAAGCTACCCGACCGCCCTGTCTTAAAATTGAGGTTAATGAGGAAGCATTAAAACGCGGAAACGTTTTTCAACTTTTATTCTATGCAAGAAAGTTTGTCTAGAAAACTTAACACCAAAAAATCCAATAGTTTGCACGTGCCTCACGCAGTTGTGCCACACAGGTACCTAGGTGTCATTCCTGACTTTAACACTTTCAAGGAAGGTTGATAATCTCTGTGGACCATTGTTTCTTCAATAGTATTGATTCTGATTATCATAACTTGTGATTTACTGATTTCATTCATTGTTTGTGTATGAACTAGCGATTATGCGTTTGCAATATGTTGGGAGTCAACGGGTTATTGGCATGTTGAAAAAACTGGCAGAGGTCAGCGCGGAGCCAATACGTTCACTGTTTCACAGCCTGTTGACGATATAGACGATCGACCCCGTTCAGGACATCCAAGGTCACCGACAAGAATACTGGATTGATTGATCCGAAACCTGGCCCTACGAAATCGAGCTGTTGGAGTGTCATCAGGCTACTGGAGTACGAGTTACGGTTTACACCATTAGAACTCACATGCAGCTCATCACCGTTTCTTACGGCTACGTATATATTGTGCAGCCCCATAGCATTCGTCATATTGCCATCAGGCGGCAATTGCGTACACAACGTCGACACTGGGGTAATCGTCGCTGGCCACGTGTGATGTTTTCAGATAAGTCCAGAATCACATTTTGCGTAGTCGTGTCTGGCGACGTCGAAACAAATGTCAAGGCAATGTCAACCTGAAACCTCATGACAGATTTAGAGATGGATTGGTTATGGTGTGCGGTGGCATCACGAAACCCACTCCATACGGAAGGGTCACTAGACATTGCTATCGGGACAACATACTGACACCTTTTGATGACACGTGTGGGTCGAAGTCTTTCAGGACGACAACGCCCGTGTTCATCATGCACCAATGGTCAATGTCACCTCAAGCAGCACAGCACCCATAGAATGTCACCTCCAGCAGCACAACACCCATAGAATGTCACCTCCAGCAGCACAACACCCATAGAATGTCACCTCCAGCAGCACAGCACCCATAGAATGTCACCTCCAGCAGCACAACACCCATAGAATGTCACCTCCAGCAGCACAACACCCATAGAATGTCACCTCCAGCAGCACAGCACCCATAGAATGTCACCTCCAGCAGCACAACACCCATAGAATGTCACCTCCAGCAGCACAACACCCATAGAATGTCACCTCCAGCAGCACAACAGCCATAGAATGTCACCTCCAGCAGCACAACACCCATAGAATGTCACCTCCAGCAGCACAACACCCATAGAATGTCACCTCCAGCAGCACAACAGCCATAGAATGTCACCTCCAGCAGCACAACAGCCATAGAATGTCACCTCCAGCAGCACAATACCCATAGAATGTCACCTCCGGCAGCACAACACCCATAGAATGTCACCTCCAGCAGCACAACACCCATAGAATGTCACCTCCAGCAGCACAACAGCCATAGAATGTCACCTCCAGCAGCACAACACCCATAGAATGTCACCTCCAGCAGCACAACACCCACAGAATGTCACCTCCAGAAGCACAACACCCACAGAATATCACCTCAAGCAGCACAACACCCATAGAATGTCATCTCCAGCAGCACAACAGCCATAGAATGTCACGGCCAGCAGCACAACACCCATAGAATGTCACCTCCAGCAGCACAATACCCATAGAATGTCACCTCCAGCAGCACAACAGCCATAGAATGTCACCTCCAGCAGCACAACACCCATAGAATGTCACCTCCAGCAGCACAACAGCCATAGAATGTCACCTCCAGCAGCACAACAGCCATAGAATGTCACCTCCAGCAGCACAACACCCACAGAATGTCACCTCCAGCAGCACAACACCCACAGAATGTCACCTCCAGCAGCACAACACCCATAGAATGTCATCTCCAGCAGCACAACAGCCATAGAATGTCACCTCCAGCAGCACAACACCAATAGAATGTCACGGCCAGCAAAGGACCAAGATCTTTCCCCCATTGGACACGTCTGGGACATGACAGGGAGACGTGTGCGTCAACGTCATAGGCCGCCGACCACGTTCGCTTTACTTTGGGAGTGGAACAGACTCCCTCAAAGCGCCATTGTAGAGACGCCGTATGCCTCTTCGAGCGAAGGAATGTTTGACAAATCGTGGCGGTATAACGCACAACTGATCCCAAAGGGTCAACTCTGAAAATTCCTATTTTACCACTTTCGTCCTTCAAGAGGTAGTGAGTGAGTGCTTTAAACACTATTCCAGTTATATCGCCGCGTGCACGTGTTAGCTTAATGTGGGAGGAAAGTACGAAGTGATGCAGGTTTCAGACGTTTACCATTTCAGTAAAACCCACGAGCACGGGTAAGGCGCTGACAAACCTAGAAACATAATCGGGGCGAACCGCAATTCGATCACACAATCATAGGTTTCTGGCGTGCCCAAGGGAGGCAACTCTGCACAGAGAATCGCGGCGCCTTAGACGACTGGGACATCCGTGCCCCCTTCTTCAAGAACGTTGGCGGTCATAAAGTCTACTGCCATACTACACTACCGGTTGTAATGTGTTCCCAATTCGTTCGTTATTTCATACAGTTTACAACATGTCTTTCAATTTTGTTATTTTCAAGTATCCCCTACTTTTTTAAGAGTATATAATCAGGGCGGACGCAACTCAGGACAGACAATTGTGACGCCTCAGACGGCCGTGATAAAGCGATAACACGAGACGAGAAAGTGATAACACGATACGACAAGGTGATAACACGAGACGAGAAAGTGATAACACGAGAGGAGAATGTGATAACATGAGACGAGAAAGTGATAACACGATATGAGAAAGTGATAGGGCGAGAAAGCGATAGAATGAGGCGAGAAAGCTATAAAGTTCGAACGCGATAGAGCGAGAGAGCAATATAAAACGATACGAGAAAGCGATAGAGGGAGAAAGCGATATTTCCCATCCCGTCCATTAAGAGTTTTTTTGCTGATATTCTGTGATCCTTACCTATAATTTCATAGCTCTCTCTCTCTCTCTCTCTCTCTCTCTCTCTCTCTCTCTCTCTCTCTCTCTCTCTCTCTCTCTCTCTCTCTCTTGTTTTTAAATATAACTTTGTATTCATGACTTGTATTTATATCAACTTGTTCTCGTTACTGAAATAATCCCGATAAGACGTAAAATTTTAACTCACTCACTCTCTCTTTCGCCTTCCCAACACACACAGCAACACACCATATAAATAGCTTATACACACACGCACACACACCAAACATACATACGTACACACACGACGCATCATTCAAACACGCACACACATTCAAGATTTACTCTAACGGTGGCAGGTGTGTCAACTCCATTTCTATTTGCTCGTCTGCAAAATATAAATACGAGATATGCTAATTATACAATATTTTATAAACCAATTGCCAAAAGCTCGATAACAGCTGACAAATCAAGATGGGATGGTATGCGATCAGAAATATTGATAGAGGGTTTAAAGAATTGCCTTGTTCCAAGCGTGTAGAATTTGCTGTTAGTGGTGTTGGAATGCGATTGGCTGGAACAGGGTTTACTGAGCGCCTCACGTTAAGTACAAATCAATTGTGGCAAGATTCTTGAGGCTAATTAAGTCTTTTCGTTAATCAAGAGCCATCGTAACTCAGTTATGTTCATCCACAAGTGAAATTCAATATATCTAGTAACAATGATTTATTGATCGGTGGCTGTATGTTGACTGGAAGGCCATTATTGCTCTGTCACCGTCGTTTTCAACACTAATGCTTCCGTGCCACGTCTCTGATAACATCTTCAGCTTCTGCCAAGTCGTTCAAGGCGGATTCTAATTGATAGATTACCGTAGGTCTACCAAAACAGCTGTGCGTGTGTACATACATGTTATTATTAATAACTGCATCTGATAGAACCATATATAACGCTAAAGGTTTGCACTAAATGACCATGTTCATCCTGTTTGTCAAAACGACTTTTTATGCTAGGAGAAAACTTTGAGAAAACAGTTTCTTAAACAATTCAAATGAATTCTCATTGGAGAAGTGTATTAGCCTTCATGAGATGAAGGTATTCATCCCATAGGGGACTTAGAGCATTTTGACTTTCAGGGCCATCAGCTACACAGCATGGCAGGTGTTAATCGTGGCAACTGTTTATAGTGGAATTGGTTCATGAGCGATAACCGTGACAATCTAAATTGGAATTCTTTAATCGGGTAATTGCGACATCTTCTGTGTAGTGTCAGCAGCCTCATCGACCGCTGATGCGGATAACAAATAACACTACTTGCCTCGTGGTGAAGTAATGAATTGCGTATTCGAGTGTAGTATCTTGACAGGGATGACAGTGTGTGTGCAGTTGGAAGATAATATGGTCTGCAACTTCCACATGCGACAATGCTGTGTCCTGATTGTAATCGGACGATCATAGAAATGTATTAGGGGTCACGTCCTTCACGGTCTTTCGCTTTAGGTTACATAATAAGCAAGGTAACAGACGAGATCTTTCACGTCCACTTAATCACCAATCTAAAGAATGTTCATATCCAGTAGCCATTGGTCACTCAGTCGGCTGTTTCTAAAATGTACATTTAACACGTCCCGTTTTAATTCTGGAAACCCAAAGGTCCAGAAACTCTACGGTCTTTGCCCAGTCTCGGTTAAAGGTATGTACAAAATTAAACATGCTGTTTTCATGGGAACATACCAAGGAAGAAAAAATGAAAAAAAATTGTTCAAAAACTCAATATTTAGACTATGTCGCCCATGGGCGAAGTCTAGCCCATGGGTAGGCCCATGGGCGAGAATATTTTCTTTTATTTAAAACTCATGTTTTTGTTTCGCAAATACATGCAGGTGTTCTTACCATTTTCAAATACATTTAATGTATTCATTCAAGTATCATGACGCAAAATTTAACTCTTTTTAACTTAATTCAAGGATTTTATAGCGATATTGAAATATTTCGCCCATGGGCGAGAAAAAGGAATATGTTCCTTTACTCAAAACTCATGTTTTTGTTTCGCAAATACATTAAATGTATTTATTCAAGTAACATGACTC
Source organism: Haliotis cracherodii (assembly GCF_022045235.1). Taxonomy (NCBI): domain Eukaryota; kingdom Metazoa; phylum Mollusca; class Gastropoda; order Lepetellida; family Haliotidae; genus Haliotis; species Haliotis cracherodii. Next base: position 3,485,566 of record NW_027266285.1, read on the forward strand.
AAAATTTAACTAATTTTTACTTAATTCAACTATTTTACGGCGTTATTAAAATATTTCGCCCATGTTTTCGTCAGTCCCTTTAAAGCATCAACTAAATGTGTGCAAAGTATATTGTATCATGTGAAATATAAGTTATATTATATCATTACATTACTATTCAAAAAGGGCATTTGGTTGGATGTTTCCTTTAGTTCTACAAATTTCACCTGTTTTACATATTGTAGCGATCTTTAATGAACTCGGCCTTACCTCTCAAAACGTTTTGACAGTTTATCATACGAATTCATGTGCGTGTACTCCAATTCATTGGAGTTATTTTCCATAACATTAAAGTTTAGTTTAGTTTATGTCCCGTTGATACATCACACTGGGCAATAACGTGACACTAGGGAAACGTGAGTGAATATTGTGACACTAAAGCCACTTTTAACTGCATTGTCACTTTTGGTTTGAAAATGGTAACAGTTCAGAAAAAACAACAGCCTTCTTATGATAATTCACATAAGTACGTTGTATCTAATTACAGTGTCGGCCTTATTTACAGGTGATGCTCTCGGTCAATTACGATCTACCACACCACGCGTGAATAAACAGTCATGCAGCTGCAGGTGTTGCTTTGGGTAAATACCTACCCTAAAAATATTTATTATTTTTAGGATACATGTTTTACAAATGTTTGTTGATATGTGGATATATTAAGCACAAAGACAAAAAAATGTTTATGAAAGATGAATTAGTGCCTTGATATATTCAGCGAGATGTGTATCATCGTTTAATGGGGTCATTCAATAAACGTATGTTTGGAGGAGAGATCAGAGGAACAGACCAATATACACAGTGTCGTCCAGTGAACTACCACCCCACCCTGTCCATAAGAGTTTTGTAATCGGTACACAAATATATTTGATGCGGTGTCAGTGCGGAAGGAGTTTGAATTACGTCCGCCACTGGCCACAGAAATCCTCAAAGTATAGTAATAATCAACAAGGCCAATGCCGTACTAATAACCTAGTGACGCATGTAACAACGACTGTCAATAGGGAAAATGGTGAAAACAAATTGAAATAGATTTTAATAAAACATTATTGTACTAAATAACTTGCAAAAGCGGTGCCTAAGATTGTTTGACCGTGTTATGTGTGTTGTAAACTGACGAATAGCAAGTAATTGGCATGTTGTACGCATGGTTCCATATACAAATTCAGTTATACAACCGGTATGAAACTGAGAACTGAGATACCAAGTACAACCTGCATTCACACACGGAAGCAATATATATAGTAATGATAAAACTTGGTAATTTCGTAGGTCTCCGACAGATATGATTTTCAGTTATTTTACATCTTTGATTGATACGGATTACGTACCTGTAGTCTAGTCACTGTATCTAATGTATCTGCTTGTTAGAAATTTCAAATGTCTTGTTATAGCACTGTTCCTAAAATAAGGCAGTTTCTTTTATCGGGTGTAAATAGTTGATTCGTCTTGTCACGCAGTCATTTTTACTTGATCGAATGATTTCCACAAAAAATAACGGCAGAGAGTTTTGTGTTTCATTATATACATGTATTGTTAATTGTAGAAGATGCTTACGTCACTGTATCTCAGAACGTAAAACTGATAACATTCAAACATGTAATTAGTATACAGTTAAGTGTTACATATAATTTCCTGCATATTCCTTTTTGAACAAAAAGCCTACATGTATACTGATATCGGTGTCCACTGTTAAAAGGGTATTAGTGCAGTCAGCCATGGTAAATGGAGAGACAATAATAAGGTGATTAATTATAGTCTGTTGCAGAATATGCGGTTTAAGTGTAGTCATTGATACATATACACATTACACATATACAGATGAAATACACGATATGATGCAGTGCAAGAACAAATTAAGATACGGTTTCTATTAAAAATAATTACACGATTATGGATTTGATTAGCATGTTTAAATTTTCAGCATCGGCATACTCAACTGGAGTTGTTTTCTGCCGGTCGTAAGTTCAATGTTTGACTGAGCACACTTGTGTCGGGGTTGCGATATTTTCTTCTCTTTGTTGGCAGCCTGCCACCGGCCTGAATTTTGAGAAAGGTCTCAGCAAGGGACTGTTAATTACTTCTTAATGATGTCTACAAGCTTAGAAACTTGTAGATGTTGGGGCGGTTAGGACCAAACTTTTTCAGCTCAGAGTGTTAGTGGTCCTGGAACCCATAGTGTCAAACAGGTTCTGCACAATACGTCCATCAGATTCTACTGTTCAGCAACATTGTCACTGAATTTCAGAACTCTGGCATAATATAATAATCAAGGATTTCGAAGGTGAACGAGGGGAAAGGCAGGCGCAAGTGGATTTACTCTCAGGTTATTATTGTCTGGAGTTCACATTTTTGGGCATTCATATACTAATTGAACAGAGTTCACCTGCACATGTCCACTTTAGTGATACAGACTGTAACCAAAAATGCGATGAGCCATTTTCCATGCATGTTTATGTTGCTACATCTTATTGCTCATGTTTCCAAATATTGTAAAACACATTAATGTTTCTCCTTCTTAATCTAACGTTATAACATTTCCGGTCATTGCCATCATCTAATACACAAGAGATGATACCAAGACATATTTAATTCGGTTTTATGGTCTATGCGGTCTTACAATTGATTTTATTAGTCTTTAAATCTTATGTCTACTAAATATTTTCACAAACAGGGCTGTTAGCTGATATAAGGAATGTAACATCCAGTTGAGGACTGAATACGACGTACGTTAGTCTGGTAACGACGTTTCTACAATTAATATTTTGAATAAGCCGTTAATACGCCAGTTGTGGCAGGGATGATGGTATGGTAGCTGTAGCAGACATATTGACAGTCGTTGTTACGTGAGTCACTAGGTTATTAGTACGGCATTGGCCTTGTTGATTGTTACTATGCTTTGAGGATTTCTGTGGCCAGTGGCGGACGTAATTCAAACTCCTTCCACACTGACATCGCACCAAATATATTTGTGTACCGATTATATAACTCTTATTGACAGGGTAGGGTGGTAGTTCACGCGAAACGGTCGACACTGTGTAAATTGAGCGGCTCCTTTGATATCGCCTCACAACATACTTTTAATGAATAGTCCGGTCAATATAGTGTCAAATCCTACCAAACCCACCACAAATTGCAACAGAAATTATTTCTCCTGTTTCATGTTCAGAAGGCATCCCCTCACAACATATTTAAAATCTAGGAAAATCTAAGTTGGGGAAAATTGTTTAGTTTGGGTATATTCTTTTGGGGGTAAATCAATGTAAAATACAAAAAAGCCCGAAAACATAATGTTTCATTTTTCGTTTAACCATATCAAGTTAGATATCAAAGGAAAGCTGGCATCACATGCAGTCCTTTTGTATCTATATTTTGTATCTATTTTGCATAAAAGTAAAAAAATCGGCCTTTGAAACCAAAAAAAAAAAATTGGGGGGAAAACATATATCCATATTTATTCATCTACATAATTTTTGTTAGTCTTAACTGTATTTATTTGATGATATTAAAAATTGTTTATTTGTTTGATAACCTTCATTTAAAAAAAATTCCTTTTTAAATTTTATATGTCAAGAGAGGTCATCAGTAAATGTTGACAAATATAAGTTTCCCGACAAGTTACACATTGGCGGTCATGTTTACCAAGGAGACAGGATAACAAGGTCATCAGTAAAGGCAATGGCAAGAGCACATATCTTTGTAGATACCAGTGTGAAGGCTTTGCTGGTAGCGAAGGTTTTTCAAGTTTCAGAAAACAAGTCTGAACAGAAGCTTGAAGGACAAGTCCAAGAGATCATGAGAGAACCGGGGGGCACTGGTGGCCCAGTCGTCTAAGGTGCCATGATTCGCTGTGCAGAGTTGCGTCCCTTGGGTACGCCAGAAACCTATGGTTGTGGGTTCGAATCCCAGTTCACCCCGATTATGTTTCTAGGTTTGTCAGCACCATAGCCATGCCCATGGGTTTCACCAAAGTGGTAAACGTCTGAGACCTGCATCACTTCGGCCTTTCCTCCCACATTAAGCTGACACGCCGTGATACAACTGGAACTCACACACTCACTCATGAGATGGAGAAAGTGACGGAGGAACCAGCAGTGAAGCGACAAAGGATCTAGTGGAGGAAGTGACAGAGGAACCGGTGGAGGAAGATTGCTCACCTGACAATGAAGATCTCACAGACATATGTACTCTATTTGATGATTTGATTAGTTGAACTATTTCTACTGATGATGCCAGCTCATCCGATGCCTTGTCGAGAGTTGTCAACAAACTTCAAACAATGATGGACTCCATGAAGAACTTGAGAAGAGCAAACCTCTGGATGCAATACATGTAGATGGTGGATATGCTGAGGAGTTTCATTCGAGGTGAGAGAACTGGCAATTGGAATATCCATCTCAAATCCTTATATCATATGCTCCCATACTCCATGATGGCACAACTGCCAGAAATGCATCCAGAAGTTCACAAGATGTTTGAGGATGGTCACCCCGTTGTTCGACAATCTGATTGCTTCTGGAAGGGGCTATTCTCTGATCTAGTTATCGAACAAGTCCTCATATGAAGTTTAAAAACAAATTGTGGACTAACAAGAGGAACTGGAATGAACAAGACACAACGTCTTGTATGGCTGATGCCCATGCCTGTCTGAACAGAGATAAACAATGCAATGTAAGAGTTGACTCAGGTTGAAAACAGAAGCAGTGACTGACTGAGTATGGTTTTACGCCGCTTTTAGCAATATTCCAGCAATATCACGGCGGGGGTCACCAGAAATGGGCTTCACACATTGTACCCATGTGGGGAATCGAACCCGGGTCTTCGGCGTGACGAGCGAACGCTTTAACCACTAGGCTACCCGACCGCCCCCAGAAGCATTGAACAGCATACAGATATGACCATGGCAAGGATTCACAGAAATACATCAGATGTTAAAAACCTGGCAGACTACCTCGCTGATCGAGATCCATTTCATGAAGACCCTGTCCTCAGAAATATTGCAAATGGCATCACAACTAATAACACAGTCAACGCAGATGAAGCAAAAAGTGTTGGATCGATGATCTTGAATTCAATGTCTGGCGAAATTGTATCTGACTTTTCATTCAAGAAATCCAATCAAGCTGTGACATTATACTGCAGACCATCTGTTTAAGGTAAGGAAATTGCAGAAGCTGTTAATCCTCTACTCTTGTTCCAGAGACTAGTAACAGCAGCTGGTGATACATCAGACACCTTGAAGGAACCTTGTATGAACTGTGTACGTATCCAACTTCTTTGTTTGACTCCACTATTCTACTGAAGCAAGCTAACAAACCACTTCTCTCTTATGCCACATGGGAAACGTTTGATGTCAGGAACTCGCTTCTGATTCCAAAAGACGTTCAGTATATGCTTGATGGTGGATCTCTACTGCAGCGTTTACCATGGCCTTGTGGAATCACTTACAATGATGTATGTGGCATGTACTGCAATTATGTCACCAGTCATTATGGCATGCCAACAATTGTCTTTGATGGCTACAACGAGAACCCATCAACAAAGGATATGACACGTCTGAGGAGAACCAAGGGTGTAGTTGGAGCAACTGCCAAGTTTGACGGTGACATGATCATTCCGTCCCGAGAAGGAACAATTCCTTGCGAACGCCAAAAGTAAACAAAGACAGCATAGGGAAAGCAGTATATTTGAAAATTTTCCAGTCAAGTCCTGACTTCAGGGAACATGCTAAGGTGTTTGACAAGCCATTGCAGGATATAACCAGAGAACAGATAATAATATCTGGAGAATAGGCTCTCTTGTGCCTTTACAACAGTTTACCAGGAGAAGACCTAAATTATCTAAGATACCGTCGGTTACGTCACCCTGCAATGATTACCCCCAACATCAGCTGCTGCAAAATTTCACAGCATGCGGGTCATTCATCAGGTGCAGCAATGATAGCGGTGGATGAAATTGCAGCAGAAGAATTGTGGACCAAAGAACTGCTCGCAATAATACAATGCTACTATTAAACGAGCATGTGTGATTCAAACAGATGCAGCTGTAGGTGTCACAGATTGCAGTGTTCTGTGGGACGAATGTCGTGGCATGTCTTGTTTGAACTGCCAACAGTCTGAGGCATTTGAAGTGAACTGTGATGTGCATACCTGTTACAATGCATGTGTGTGCTGCACTGATAACTTAATGGGTTGTTTCGGTCAGCATATGACCATTTAATGCTGTTTAGAACACGATAGATTACTATACTACTCAAAATTTGATAAGGATCACTAGGTGATATGTGTGTAAGTTACCACAAACATAACAAAAGACATGACTCTGACTCAGAAACGTGTTTAATCATGTTATGAATGAAAATTCATGAACGGCATGAACTTGTATCAATATGGAATGTTTGAAATCTGCAAACACCAAAATGTTAACAGCAAACAAGAGAAGGAATTATACAGTTATGAGGGATAGTCCATCATTACACTTAGTCGATGAAGTGTCAATATCGAGTATGACCTCCCCTTGCATCAATGACGGCCTGACAACGTCGAGATATGCTGTCAATAAGCACCCGGATGTTCCCAATGGGAAGGTTGTTCCACTCTTCCACGAGGGCATGTCCGAGCTCTGCCAAAGTCGTGGGTTGTGCTCTACGGCGTGAAAGGGCAACCTGCAGCATGTTCCAGACATGCTCAATCGGGTTCAAGTGCGGCGAGCGCGCTGGCCAATCCATGCGGACAATTGTCTCCTGCTCAAGGTACTGCTCAACCACCCTGGCGCGATGAGGACGGGCGTTATCATCCATCAGGATGAACTCAGGGCCAACAGCACCAGCGTAGGGTCTGACGTACACATCGAGGATCTCATCCCGGTACCTCACCCCTGTCATTGTTCCTCTCTCCAGGACATGAAGATCTATCCTTCCATCTCTGTTGATTCCACCCCAGACCATGATGGAACCACCACCATAACGGTCATGTTCACTGATGTTGGCATCATGGAAACGTTCACGTTGTCGTCGCCACACCCGCTGCCTCCTGTCTGTAAAGTCCAAACAATACCTGGACTCATCGGTGAACAGAACTGGAACCCAATCGTTCCGTGTCCAAGTGACATGATCTTCAGCCCATTCCAATAGCTCCCGCCGGTGTCGAACAGTCAGGGGATTCGGACACATACCCTTCTCGAGTAGAGACCTGCATTGTGAAGACGATTCCGTATCGTCTGAGTGGACACATTCACCCCCGAGGCGTTCAGGAGGTCGTTACGTAGGGTGGTTGCTGTCCAGAAGGGATGACGTCGTGCCTGAAGAGCCACAAAATGATCTTGGCGTTGGGGTTGTCGACCTCTGACGACCACCCCCATGTCGGTGTGCTGCTGTACCAAAATATTGCTGTCGGGACCAGGCCCTGCTTACAACGCTCTGGCTGACGTTTAGTGCATTGGCAACGTCACGTTGTGAATAGCCAGCGTCAAGCATTCCAATACATCTGCCCAGTTGTTCTGTCGTCAGGCGACGCCTTACACGTTGAGGGGGCATTGCGTAGATAAACGTAGTGTAAACACTCAATTGAGTTTAAAGTTTCAGAATGAATCAGACACCGTTGCCTGATTGGAAGTCGTGCAATGGTAGCAAAAGCATGAACTGTGATGTGAAACGCATTTCCCATGGCATGAAATGCACGTGCAAGTGTGTTGGAGACGTTTTTGATTTCACTTGAACACAATATTGCCAGTTATGCAGTTATTTTGGTTTTTTTATTAAGAAAAATATCTACGATCCTTATCAAATTTTGAGTAGTATATTATAGAAAGCTGAAAATAGATTTTTGCCTATTTCTCTGAACCAAAACAAGACAAGATATGGAAAGGTATAATATGATAAAGCCTGTATTAGTAGCTTTAATTTGATATGTAAAATCGTTAACTTGGAGTAAATTTCAAAAATTGATTTTTTATATTTTTTCTATGAAAATGCTAGGTAATCGCTTTAATAAAGATGACTGAATTTGGAAATGTTCCCCCATTTCTATTTTTGTAGATTTTTTATATGATGTTAAGGAGGGCTTGTTAAATATGAATCAACTAAAAACTTTTCTGATGCAATTTGTGGTTGGTCTATCGTTATTTTGACCGTACTAGAATGACCCATTAAACGATGATACACATCAGGATCGCGGAGAAAATACAAGATTCGTTCTCGTTGAATATATATATCAAGGCACAAATTCATCTTTCATTAACTTTTTGTGTCTTGGTGCTTAATATATCCACATATCAACGAAAATATGTAATACATGTATCCACACAAATATAGATGTACAGTCTAGGTATTTGCCCACAGCAATACCTGCATAACTGTTTATTCACGCGTGGTGTGGCAGATTGTAATTGACCGACAGCAAGTATTGTAGAATCACCTGTAAATAAGGCCGACACTATAATTAGACACAACGTACTAATGAGAATATGAGAATTATCATAAGAAGGTTGTTACGTTTTTCTTAACTATTACCATTTTCATACCAAAAGTGACAATGCAGTTAAAAGTTGCTTTAGTGTCACAATATTCACTCACGTTTTCCTCAATCGCTTTGAAACATAATTCCTACTGGTCAGTTCGACACCGCTTGTAATAAAATAATTATTTCGAGATTTCGTTAGAATATAAGATATTCAGCCAAACGTTATGCAATAAAAGACGAACAGTTTCTTTCCATTAAAATACGCGCACGCGTACCTGTCACGTAATTGCCCAGTGTGATGTATCAGCTGGACATAAAATGGGAAATGAAATAGAAACTAACTAAAATTTAATGTTGTGGAAAATAACTCCAATGAATTGGAGTACACGCACATGAATTCGTATTATAGACTGCCAAACGTTTTGAGAGGTAAGGCCGGGTTCATTAAAGATCGCTACAATATGTAAAACAGGTGAAATTTGTAGAACTTCTATAAAGGAAACATCCAACCAAATGCCCTTTTTAAATAGTAATGTAATGATATAATATAAAGTATATTTCACATGATAAAATATACTTTGCACACATTTAGTTGATGCTTTAAAGGGACTGACGAAAACAATATTTAAATAACGCCGTAAAATAGTTGAATCGTGTGTCATGCTTGTAGACACACCTTTATGTATTTGCGAAACTAAAAATGTTAAGCAAAGGAAAATATTCTCACCCATGGGCCAACCTTTCTCGTCCAGAGCGAAATATTTCAATAACGCCGTAAAATAGTTGAATTAAGTTGAAATTTGTTAAATTATGTGACATGAAACTTCTAAGAACACCTTTATGTATATGCGACACTAAAACACAAGTTTTGAGCAAAGGGAAATATTCTCGCCCATTGAAATATTTCAATAACGCCGTAAAATAGTTGAATGAGTAAAATTGAGTTTACATTATGTGCCATGAAAATGGTAAGAACACCTGCATGTATTTGCGAAACAAAAACATGAGTTTTAAGTAAAGGAAAATATTCTCGCCCATGGACCAAACCCATTTCTCGCCCAAGGGCGAAATATTTCAATATCGCTATAAACTCCTTGAATTAAGTTAAAATGATTTAAATTTTGCGTCATGATACTTGAATGAATACATTAAATGTATTTGCGAAACAAAAACATGAGTTTCAAGTAAAGGAACATATTCTCGCCCATGGGCTAGACTTCGCCCATGGGCAGGCCCATGGGCGACATAGTCTAAATATTGAGTTTTTGAACATTTTATTTTTCATTTTTTCTTCTTTGGTATGTTCCCATGAAAACAGCATGTTTAATTTTGTAAATACCTTTTACCGAGACTGGGCAAAGACCGTAGAGTTTCTGGACTTTTGGGTTTCCAGAATTAAAATGGGACGTGTTATTTATTTCTGATAAATAATCGTCTTGTGCACACAACAAGCCTTCACAATATCGGACCTGTTGATACGTCTCGACAAGATTGGATTTCCCAAATGAAGTGAGGTGAGGTGAGTTGAGGTGAAGTGGGGTTTATCGTCGCGTACAAGAAAATTGCCCTTATATAGCGACGTGCATGCACGTGTGTGTTTGTGTATCTCTGTGTGTTTGTGGCTGCTTGTACTAGTCCAGAATAATGCCGATGTTAAAGTGCTAGCCCATTGAGGTATCATGCCGCAGTTTAACATGAATACAATATACTGACTTCGAGCCGATCTGTCCTTGTTTTAGTCCCTTAATGTCGAGCGCCAGGGAGGGTAACAACAAGTACCATCTTTTAACGTCTGTTTGTATGATCGAAACCCGGACCTTCTACTCTCCGAGCGGGCGCTCTACCACTAGACCACGGAGGCGGAAGCATAACATGAACACATATATCTGTAATCAAACGTTAATGTTCCACAACACGCTTTCTCGACAAGATAGCAATACCACGATCCCTTTTCCTCAAGACTATAGTTGACACTTTGTCTTCGCTTATGAAGTTTTAAACACCATGAACCTCACCCCACGCTCACCGCGTCACCGGGAAATAGCTGATACGTCAGCCTCTGAATGTCAAGTACTTCGATGGGTATTTCTGGAATTTCGTAACTAAGCAACTACATTTAGACGCTCGTTAAGATGTCAAAATAACCCCAATACATCGATAGTTCTCAGCTGACTGGCACATATATATATTACTAGCAGTGAACCACAAAGAGATACAGACTCGATACCCATGTAATAAGCTCACGGACACATTCATTTGACAGGTCAAATTCTCCTCAAAGACAGTAGTAGTAGTGGTGGTGCTGCTGGTGGTGGCATAACATAAGAAGAGAACAAGAAGATGTTTTGTTGTGAACTATAATATAATCTAGGGAGGGGTAACAAATGATTGATCAACCACAGTTTGAATGAAATTGTGCAATCACAGGTAACGTAAAATCAAGGTAAACAATGGTGGGGTAAGAAATTTCATTTTCAAAAGTTGTCTGAAATGTCCCCCAAAAATTGTCAAACACACTACAAGTTCATTGTCGAAACAAAAGCGTGTATGACCTCCAGCTGCCAGCTGTCATAAGCCGCCTCATCGATGACGTCAGTTTTCTGATGACGTGGACTGGAATCCGTTGCCACTCGTCTCTCAGGGCCTGCTGCAATTCTTGTCTGTTGACGGGAGGCTGATGGCGTGCTCTAATCTGTCTGTCAAGATGGTCCCACAGATGTTCAATAGGATTCATATTGGGTGAGTGGGCAGGTCAGGGCAAAACGTCAACGTTCTGCTGGTTTAGAAAGTTCCGAGTCAGTCTTGCAGTATGGGGCCTGGCATTGTCGTGTTGAAACAATGTGGCCGGTTTTGTAAGAACGAAAGCACAACTGGCTGCAATCACCAAATCAGTCTTCGGATGTCTACCAATACTGCCCCACACCATGACACCTCCCCCGCCGAATGGATGGACCTCTCGAATACACGCCGGAGCCAAACGTTCCCCTCCGGGTCGATAAACTCGTTCCCTGCCGTCATTTCGAAACAAGTTAAACCGACTTTCATCAGTAAACAGCACTCGACGCCAATTTCTCACTTTCCAGCGTCGAACCTGCCTCGCCCATCGCAGTCTCAGGCGTCGATGATGAGCAGTCAGTACCATTCCTCGGAAAGGACGATATGCTCGAATTCCAGCAGCACGAAGTCGTTGTACTACTGTACGTTGGCTAATGGGATGTCCCAACGCTGTTGCTGCCGTCGCCGTCGCCGTCGCCGTTACAAATCTGTTTCGCAGGTGAATGAGCCGTATCTGACCGTCTTCCACTGGTGTTGTCACTCGGGGTCGTCCGGTTCTAGGCCTGTCCTGTGTCCTCGCTGTCTGCCTGTGCCGTTGAATCAGCCTGGCTACTGTCAATGGTGTACAACTAAACCTTCTGGCAATTTGGACCTGTGCTACCCCCATTTCGCCCCCCCCCCCCCCTCTCTCTCTCTCTCTCTCTCTCTCTCTCTCTCTCTCTCTCTCTCTCTCTCTCTCTCTCTCTCTCTCTCTCTCTCTCTCTCTCTCTCTCTCTCTCTCTCTCTCTCCTTGGCGTGCACAGAGAATCGCGGCGCCTTAGACGACTCGGACATCCGTGCCCCCTTCTCAAGAACGTTGGCGGTCATAAAGTCTACTGCCATACTACACTACCGGTTGTAATGTGTTCCCTATTCATTCGTTATTTCATACAGTTTACAACATGTCTTTCAATTTTGTTATTTTCAAGTATCCCCTACTTTTTTAAGAGTATATAATCAGGGCGGAAGTTGAATTCCTATCCACGATTACAGGTTTCTGGCACCCGTAAGGGACGCAACTCAGGACAGACAATTGTGACACCTCAGATGGCCGTGATAAAGCGATAACACGAGACGAGAAAGTGATAACACGGGACGAGAAAGTGATAACACGAAACGAGAAGGTGATAACACGAAACGAGAAGGTGATAACACGAAACGAGAAAGTGATAACACGAGACGAGAAAGTGATAACACGAGAGGAGAATGTGTGGTTACAGGCCGGCAAAGCCACATTTCGAAAATAGATAGCCCAAATTGATGTGGCTCTCGCGGCAATGGTTATGGCTGCGTGATTGTATAATGTGGCTCTCGCGGCTATGCTGTCAAAACATGCTTTGTGATTCTAACAGGTTACCGTATATAACAAAACAAGTCTTGTTTTCTCATTTATTATTCAACAAGGATAACATATTCATCAAAACTTTACATTGATGAATATGAATAGCATATGAATATCATAATGGATTTAATGTCATTACTGCATTACTGCAATACGTGCATCGATTGCCTTGTACTTCTTTCTTCGTGAAGGTTCTCACCGCTGGTGAGAGAGTCTCAGGACTGCAACCTCTTTGAGTGACTGCTCTCGCTGAAATAGCTTCACTACCCCGTAGATGTTCGGGTGGCACTTCTTGGCAAGTTTCTTTATCTTGTTGTGCCACCCTTCCAGGGGATTGTTGGTACGGTGGCCTTGGTTTTCGAAATGGTTCCAAATCTCTGGCATGAAGGCCCCTCCTTGAACCCAACTGGTTGTCACGTAGTCCATGGAGGCAGTCACTTTAAGGCCAGCAGGAGAGTCAGCAATGGCCATCAAACCACACATCATCCGCTTTGTCACGAGGTACTAGAGGGAGGGCAGCGGCTCTTCTCACCAGCTTCTTCACCTCCTCATCTTCCTCATAGTCCATCACCAGACCTTCTTTCTGCACCCTCCTCCAGATACATTTGGTGAAGTGAAAGAAACACCCTCTAACTAATGTCCCAGGAAATACATCAGTCACGGCATTGTGAGATGCACGTTCAAAGTCCAACTGAATTGTAAGTGGGGCAAACTCTAGACCTCCTCTACTAGCAAAATCGCATAGATACTGAAACATGTTGACATAACACTCTTTTGTTCGATTGGACAACAAACAGTAAACTAATGGAAATATATGGCCAAACACCTCAGCATGTAAACAATAAATCTGATCGAACAACTTTGGACAGGCATAAAATATACCATCACAAAATACAATGTCTGCAGTACACAAATGTTCAATGTTCTTGTCTGTAGTGAAGATGAGGATGTCGTCACTAACACGGTGTAGGAACTGTCTGGGAGTATCAAATTAGGAGTATAATTAAAATGTGGGACACTCATATACAGGTATCGGTAATCGGATTAATTAATTACCCGCTAGAATAGGTGAAATGCACTCAGCTGAAAATGTGGCTCTACCGGCAATAGCCATTTCTGAAATGTGGCTCTCCCGGCTAGACACCGAATGTGATAACATGAGACGAGAAAGTGATAACACGAGACGAGAAAGTGATAACACGAGAGGAGAATGTGATAACATGAGACGAGAAGGTGATAACACGAGACAAGAAAGCGATAGAATGAGGCGAGAAAGCTATAAAGTTCGAACGCGATAGAGCGAGAGAGCAATATAAAACGATACGAGAAAGCGATAGAGGGAGAAAGCGATATTTCCCATCCCGTCCACTAAAAGTTGTTTTTTTTTAATCTCTCTCTCTCTCTCTCTCTCTCTCTCTCTCTCTCTCTCTCTCTCTCTCTCTCTCTCTCTCTCTCTCTCAAATTGTCAACCTATACCTTCTTTTGCCGCTTAGTTAAGTTTATGGACTGTGAAGGTGTGGTCTGGTAACAAGACGTAATGGTATCTGAATAGAGAGTCCGGAACAGTTGTGCCAGTGTTGGTACAAAGTGTTTCCTGCCGTAACAGTACCGACATAGAGTGTCCAGGACTGATGTATAGTGAGTGAGTGAGTGGTTTTACGCCGCTTTTAGCAATATTCCAGCAATATCACGGCGAGGGACACCTGAAATGGGCTTCACACATTGTACCCATGTGAGGAATCGAACCCGGACATTCGGCGTAACGAGCGAACGCTTTAACTGCTGAAGTACGTGAAAGTGATGGTGGGATAGCCCAGCAGTTAAAGCGTTCGCTCGTCACGCCGAATGTCGGGGTTCGATTCTCCACAGGGTGCAATGTGAGAAGCCCATTTCTGTTTCCCCGTGCCCTGACGCTGACTTGGTTGATGTATGTCATCGTATCCCGTGGATCGAAGTCCATGATATCAATCACTGGATTGCCTGGTCCAGGCTCGATAATTTACAGACCTCCGTCATATAGCTGGAATATTGCTGAGTGCGGCGTTAAACAGCAAACAAACAAACGAACAAATCCTGCGCCGTGATATTCTCGAATAGTGCTAAAGGTTGGGTAAAATCACCACCACTCATTTTCGTGAAAAATTTGATCCCATACACACCTTGAAAGACTAAAAAAACTGCTCATAATAGTGCGGAACACCTTAATTACGTGAACGTTGAGATTCCCAGCTCAGACGTATCGTACTGTACTTGCATATACAAATATCAGCAATATTATTTAATAAACTATTAAATACGTCAATTCCATGTTAATATCGATTGTATATATATGCAACTTTATCAAAATAAAATAAACAGCCGATACATATCGGAATGGACAAGTTTAAAAATGTACATTCGCGACACGGTTGGGCATGTCTCATCTTGAATGAGACTCCCAACAGTTGTAACAGCAGCAGTGTAGAGAGTCCCAACAGTTCTAACAGCAGCAGCACAGAAAGTCCCAACAGTTGTAACAACAGCAGTATACAGAGTCCAAACAGTTGTAACAGCAGCAGTTATAGAGAGTCCCAACAGGTGTACCAGCAGCAGTGTAGAGAGTCCCGGAGAGTTGTAAAAGCAGCAGTATAGAGAGTCCCAACAGTTGTAACAGCAGCAGTTATAGAGAGTCCCAACAGGTGTACCAGCAGCAGTGTAGAGAGTCCCGGAGAGTTGTAAAAGCAGCAGTATAGAGAGTCCCAACAGTTGTAACAGCAGCAGTTATAGAGAGTCCCAACAGTTGTAACAGCAGCAGTGTAGAGAGTACCAACAGTTGTAACAGCAGCAGTGTAGAGAGTCCCAACAGTTGTAACAGCAGCAGTTATAGAGAGTCCCAACAGTTGTAACAGCAGCAGTGTAGAGAATCCCGGAGAGTTGTAAAAGCAGCAGTGTAGAGAGTCCCAACAGTTGTAACAGCAGCAGTTATAGAGAGTCCCAACAGTTGTAACATCAGCAGTATAGAGAGTCCCAACAGTTGTAACAGCAGCAGTGTAGAGAGTCCTGGGCAGTTGTAACAGCAGCAGTGTAGAGAGTCCCAACAGTTGTAACAGCAGCAGTGTAGAGAGTCCCAACAGTTGTAATATCAGCAGTATAGAGAGTCCCAACAGTTGTAACAGCAGCAGTATAGAGAGTCCAAACAGTTGTAACAGCAGCAGTGTAGAGAGTCCAAACAGTTGTAACAGCAGCAGTGTAGAGAG
Source organism: Haliotis cracherodii (assembly GCF_022045235.1). Lineage (NCBI taxonomy): Eukaryota > Metazoa > Mollusca > Gastropoda > Lepetellida > Haliotidae > Haliotis > Haliotis cracherodii. The sequence goes on from NW_027266285.1 coordinate 3,501,453, forward strand.
TCCAAACAGTTGTAACAGCAGCAGTGTAGAGAGTCCAAACAGTTGTAACAGCAGCAGTATAGAGAGTCCTGGACAGTTGTAACAGCAGCAGTGTAGAGAGTCCAAACAGTTGTAACAGCAGCAGTGTAGAGAGTCCAAACAGTTGTAACAGCAGCAGTGTAGAGAGTCCCAACAGTTGTAACAGCAGCAGTGTAGAGAGTCCTGGACAGTTGTAACAGCAGCAGTGTAGAGAGTCCAAACAGTTGTAAAAGCAGCAGTATAGAGAGTCCAAACAGTTGTAACATCAGCAGTGTAGAGAGTCCAAACAGTTGTAACAGCAGCAGTGTAGAGAGTCCAAACAGTTGTAACAGCAGCAGTGTAGAGAGTCCAAACAGTTGTAAAAGCAGCAGTATAGAAAGTCCAAACAGTTGTAACAGCAGCAGTGTAGAGAGTCCAAACAGCTGTAACAGCAGCAGTGTAGAGAGTCCCAACAGTTGTAAAAGCAGCAGTATAGAGAGTCCCAACAGTTGTAACAGCAGCAGTATAGAGAGTCCCGGACAGTTGTAAAAGCAGCAGTATAGAGAGTCCCAACAGTTGTAAAAGCAGCAGTGTAGAGAGTCCCGGACGGTTGTAACAGCAGCAGTGTAGAAAGTCCCGGGCAGTTGTAACAGCAGCAGTGTAGAGAGTCCCAACAGTTGTAAAAGCAGCAGTATAGAGAGTCCCAACAGTTGTAAAAGCAGCAGTGTAGAGAGTCCAAACAGTTGTAACAGCAGCAGTGTAGAGAGTCCAAACAGTTGTAACAGCAGCAGTGTAGAGAGTCCAAACAGTTGTAACAGCAGCAGTGTAGAGAGTCCAAACAGTTGTAACAGCAGCAGTGTAGAGAGTCCAAACAGTTGTAACAGCAGCAGTGTAGAGAGTCCCGGAGAGTTGTAAAAGCAGCAGTATAGAAAGTCCCAACAGTTGTACCAGCAGCAGTATAGAGAGTCCCAACAGTTGTAACAGCAGCAGTATAGAGAGTCCCAACAGTTGTAACAGCAGCAGTTATAGAGAGTCCCAACAGTTGTAACAGCAGCAGTGTAGAGAGTCCTGGGCAGTTGTAACAGCAGCAGTGTAGAGAGTCCCAACAGTTGTAACAGCAGCAGTTATAGAGAGTCCCAACAGTTGTAACAGCAGCAGTGTAGAGAATCCCGGAGAGTTGTAAAAGCAGCAGTGTAGAGAGTCCTGGGCAGTTGTAACAGCAGCAGTTATAGAGAGTCCCAACAGTTGTAACATCAGCAGTATAGAGAGTCCCAACAGTTGTAACAGCAGCAGTGTAGAGAGTCCTGGGCAGTTGTAACAGCAGCAGTGTAGAGAGTCCAAACAGTTGTAAAAGCAGCAGTATAGAGAGTCCAAACAGTTGTAACATCAGCAGTGTAGAGAGTCCAAACAGTTGTAACAGCAGCAGTGTAGAGAGTCCAAACAGTTGTAACAGCAGCAGTGTAGAGAGTCCAAACAGTTGTAACAGCAGCAGTGTAGAGAGTCCAAACAGTTGTAACAGCAGCAGTATAGAGAGTCCCAACAGTTGTAAAAGCAGCAGTGTAGAGAGTCCCGGACAGTTGTAACAGCAGCAGTGTAGAGAGTCCAAACAGTTGTAACAGCAGCAGTGTAGAGAGTCCAAACAGTTGTAACAGCAGCAGTGTAGAGAGTCCAAACAGTTGTAACAGCAGCAGTGTAGAGAGTCCCAACAGTTGTACCAGCAGCAGTGTAGAGAGTCCCGGAGAGTTGTAAAAGCAGCAGTATAGAGAGTCCCAACAGTTGTAACAGCAGCAGTTATAGAGAGTCCCAACAGTTGTAACAGCAGCAGTGTAGAGAGTCCCAACAGTTGTAACAGCAGCAGTGTAGAGAGTCCCAACAGTTGTAACAGCAGCAGTTATAGAGAGTCCCAACAGTTGTAACAGCAGCAGTGTAGAGAATCCCGGAGAGTTGTAAAAGCAGCAGTGTAGAGAGTCCCAACAGTTGTAACAGCAGCAGTTATAGAGAGTCCCAACAGTTGTAACATCAGCAGTATAGAGAGTCCCAACAGTTGTAACAGCAGCAGTGTAGAGAGTCCTGGGCAGTTGTAACAGCAGCAGTGTAGAGAGTCCCAACAGTTGTAACAGCAGCAGTGTAGAGAGTCCCAACAGTTGTAATATCAGCAGTATAGAGAGTCCCAACAGTTGTAACAGCAGCAGTATAGAGAGTCCCGGACAGTTGTAACAGCAGCAGTGTAGAGAGTCCCAACAGTTGTAACAGCAGCAGTATAGAGAGTCCCAACAGTTGTAACAGCAGCAGTGTAGAAAGTCCCGGGCAGTTGTAACAGCAGCAGTGTAGAGAGTCCCAACAGTTGTAAAAGCAGCAGTATAGAGAGTCCCAACAGTTGTAAAAGCAGCAGTGTAGAGAGTCCCGGACAGTTGTAACAGCAGCAGTGTAGAGAGTCCCAACAGTTGTAAAAGCAGCATTATGGAGAGTCACCACGTGACTGTATCAGTGTATGTACCCACCACGTGTGACTGTATCAGCGTATGTCCCCACCACTTGTGATTGTGTCAGTGTATGTCCCAAACCACTAGTGACTATATGTGTATGTCCCCACCACTGGTGACTGTATCAGCGTATGTCCCCACCACTGGTGACTGTATCAGTGTATGTCCCAAACCACTAGTGACTGTATTAGTGTATGTCCCAAACCACTTGTGTCTGTATTAGTGTATGTCCACATCACTTGTGACTGTATCAGTGTATGTCCCCACCACGTGTGACTGTATCAGTGTATGTCCCAAACCACATGTGACTTTATCAGCTTATCTTTTCACCACTAGTGACTATATCAGTGTATGTCCCAAACCACGTGTGACTGTATCAGTGTATTTCCCCACCACTTGTGACTGTATTAGCTTATCTTTTCACCACTAGTGACTGTATCAGTGTATGTCCCCAACACTTGTGACTGTATCAGCCTGTGTCCCGGACTGTTCCTGGAGAATTGTATGTTCAACGCTGTCGTCTGAGTGTCTGAGCTATTCAAACATAATTGGCCTCTGAGGATGTTGACTAAACGTCCACTACATTTTTTGAAACCAAATCCCCCGCGAGAGCTCTCTGCAAGCTGAAGGAAAGGTGAAACATACAACAAAGGAATAAGAAAGGTTACAAGTATGGTTTCCATATGCACGTGCCAATTTCCGACAGCTATGGATACACTTTAAGTCTATTATATGTGAAATTGATTGCAATCTTATTTTCTTGACTTGGGTAGCTTCATACCATTATATCATTAACATGCACATGTGCACACAAAAAACAGATATTGACTACCGTTCAGTATCAGTCTGTTTTGTTATGGTGCTATTGGCATTCACATTATATTTATTCTACGGCCCTGATGCTAAATCCGACGGCATTATGTTGTTGGGGTGACCATTGTGATTAGCTGATCTTGAAATGAACAATTCGCCCTTTTTAACCAAGTGTTTGGACAAAAATCATTCTGGCATTAACATTTTTTTCCCTTGCCAAATAATTTCATAATCGGGTCAGAATCGTTCTCTGAAACAATACATTCAATTTCCAGGTAATTCTTGTCGACTGGTGTTCCAGTTTGTCGGACCCGATATCTTGTGTTCCATGTAGACCATGGTAGAACAATTACCCTCGGAACATATCAAATGACAGGTACGCTCTCAATCTCATTACGCCAGTTTCCTACATCCAAAAACCAAACAAGGAGGACCACTCAGATCTCCTTCCGGTGTCATCTATTTGCCATTACACACGTCACTCATTCTTTTCGACGAAGGAAATAGCCATCGTATGTGCCGGATGAGGAGGACAATGATACACTTCCCCATCCCAATGTCACCATCTATTGACCATGTTCCCTTGATCTCTGAACATTCACTGTGGTAATAACGCCAGATAGACCCACACTGGAATATGAGATACCTTAAATTTATCATCGTCCAGAACGTGAATACAAAATGATGGGTTTTCAAACAATATATTTTAAAGGTGGGCCGCCTTGACTCATTAATGTGCCCTTCAAGTTAGAATATTGCTAACAACGATGTCGAGCTCATCATATATATAAAACGTTATAAGTGAATGGATAAATTGGGTTCAACGCCGTTCCTCTAGTCTGGTCACGTCGGGAAACGCCAGGAATCAGCTACACAAATTGTACCCAAGTTACATAATGTCATGTGCTAATAGCAAGACTGAAGTTAATACAGTTAGCATCCACATGCATGGACTGTGTGCCCCATGTGTGTGTGTGTGTGTGTATGTGTGTGTGTGTGTGTGTGCGTGTGCGTGTGCGTGTGCGTGTGCGTGTGTGTGTGTGTGTGTGTGTGTGTGTGTGTGTGTGTGTGTGCATTCGCTAAGATACCATGCTACAGTTTACCATGGATACCGAACAGTATTCTGACTCTGAGCCTACCAGTTCTTGTCTTATTCTCTAATGCCAGACAGGCTAACAACAAGTACCATCTGATAACATCTTTTAGTATGACGCGGCCGGGAATTGAACCATTCTCTCCTCGAGCTAATTAACATTCTATCATATGTTTGTAAGGATGTCAGGGGGCTGAAGGGGTCATTGTCGGCACAGGTACTACACGTACATAACTCTGGTCAGTTTCTGTATACTGAAATGTACCCCAGCTAATTTCAGAATACAGAAAGGTACCCGGTACAGCGGACGAGTCCACATTCCTCAGCCCGAAACTTAAACCAAATCATTTTGTACTTCTGGTTCACCTGATGCTTAGAGTAATGTACGTGCTTCAATATGTTTGCTCGTTTTTTATATAGAACGCTGGAATGCATCTCATACAACAGTATGACAGTTACGTTCGAACTCGCGGCTACAAACGCGTACTGCCATGTTGAATTTTACCTGTTTGGCATCCATGATGTGTCGTATAGGCCAATGAGAGCTTTCAAGGAACTGGTTAAGTGCATTGTGCAATACAGACTGAGGGCGGAATGGACGCATCCCAGGGTAGATTTCTGTATTCTGATTTTATTGGGTCCATTTCTGTTTACAGATTTAAACGTGCTGTGCTGACAAGGGTCAATGGGAGTCCACACATTAATGTCATATGGACATAATGAGATATTTCTACATTCTAACACAACGATAGTTGACAACATTGTGACATGATAGTCCTCAGAATAAGGGACAACGTCGTGACAACGTGAAAATGTTTGCTGGGGTCCGTGGTCAAGGTCCATGGTACATTGGCCAGCGGATCCTGGTATGGGGAAGGGATGCAAGATACGAGATATGCGACAACAGGGCCACTCGTCCACGATCTCACAAATGAAGCCTGGAATATCCTCATGAAACCGGGTCGTAAAACCAGTCTCGTCACTTGCCAGGCGCCGTCACCGTTCGGCAAAGTCTGGCGGTCGTCATACTCCGATGTCTATTCGTTCTTTGTAAGAGTATTGGTGATCTTATTCTCTAGCGGTTTAATCGCATACTTTTATGATGTATGTTATATATTTCTCGTGTATTTAGGATCATTTTTGCCACCTGAATAATCTGGTGGTAAATCTTTAGTGTCACCGTTGGATAGCTTATGTACAGAACTTTAGTTTGGTACCAACCTCTTCCATATTGGTATTCGGGGTTTCCCTATTTTAGGAAGCACACTTTAGTTACATCACCATTCTATAGCATTCCCCCTACTGACACAGAGACGGGACTGTCGGGTAGCCTAGTGGTTAAAACGTTCGCTCGTCACGCTGAAGCCCCGGGTTCGATTCCCGCCAAAGCTATTAATGTCGAATCCCATTTCTGGTGTTTTACTGGAATATTGCTAAAGGCGGCGTGAAACCTCACTCACTCACTCCGAGAGGTTGCTTTCTCCGAGTTCTGGGTGTCTCGTAGAAACCTCTTGGCGAACTGATGTGTCTTTACCCCCAGGTATCACAAGGCCGTTTACGGGTCGTCTTTAGTCAGGTCGAAACTTAGTAAGAGGTTATGGGGCAATTTCCTCTCTGGTACTGACTTACTCTGGTGGTATTGAGCTAAACCTTATTAGCCAGTCTTTTATATTTTGTACCCCGTTTTTCTCGTAATGCCTGGATAACCAACTTTCCCATGATTGCCTAGTTTTGGTCAAGAACCTATTTAAGATTAGGGGTCAAGTTACTCTTTTGGTCAAGTGACTTTCTTCGTGATTGTGAGTCTAGATACTCCGTTGGTCAAGTACCTTGTATTTTGGAGAAGTCCAGTACGTCAGTGGTCAGTCTTTGACTGAACCTTATTCTATACGACTAATTTGCTTTTCGGGCGTTTTTCGTCTATTGTGTTGTCTACTGAGTGTTTGTTTCTCCCTATCTGACCCGTTGATGTTATTCACTCCTGAGAGTGTTGAGTTAATAACTCGTAGTTGTTGAATGGTCGCAGCTGACTTAATTAACTGCCTGTGCATCTTGTCCATTATCTTGTCAAAGTGTTGATTTAGCTACTCTCCTTTCTTGATACTGTTGTACCGTTTATACAGTTACTTAACTAATCTGATTTAATTATTCAATGATCATTGTCAGTGTAAATTGTGTCTTTTATCCTTAAAATTGTCGTCTGTTGATTCCATTAGCTGTTAGGAATATAACTGTGAACTTTTACCACGTTTTCAATGATTACTATATTCTTGTTTAATGACACGACGGTCTTCGTAGCACAGCTCCGACACCGAGACATACGTGTTACTTCCTTCTTCTAATGAATTAACTATGCGAAACTGCATACACCTTACACTGGAGTGTGTAAAGTCCGTCTTGACAGATTTAATTGTGTTCCAGTATCCTTTATAACTGTATGTGAAACATGTTCACCTGGGTGCTTCTTTACGGATGCAGGGCGATGATAAGGTACATCATCAGTAACAACATGAACTAACAACCAGCGTGGTTATGTTAGAACTGTCGGAGACGCTAACAATCTTCCCGCACAGAGCATCTGTTCGACTAATGGTGTTTACGACACTCGATGCAAAAAAACCATATTTGGTGAGTAATTGCCGGGGTCGTCCTCCACGTACTGTGTCGTGTGGCTAAGGACGTGTTGATAGCGGCTTTTCATCCCATGTGAAATATTTATTATGTCAGTCTAGCCCCCAAACGCACCTCCAGACACGCTAAGTGTTGACATGAGCTCGTGGCAGGTCCCATGGGATGGTTTCAATATAATTTTGACATTCACTTCCGAGACAAAAACTCATTTTGACATTCACTTCAATGTTTGGCCTGAAAAGTAAAACCGAAGTGTTTTCTATCGGGTGGTCTGGACCAGTTACTTCCCACTCGAAACTGTCAATGTGTGATTTTGCATCAAAATGTAAACATGAAATGTAGATTATGCAATGAATTTAAAGAGGCGCTCTCACACATTGGATGTCCAGCTTCGGCCCAAACACAGTATCTTAAGTGGCATGATGACATGGCTCGATCCTTTTACTACCATCTTTTGGTTTTTTTGGAATATGTAGAGGGTAGCATGGAAAATGATAATTATATAATACTTTGGAATAGGACCATATATATACGGCCTCAGATGTATCCAGGCCAACAAATATGATATTGTCCTTTTTGATATATATGTGTGTGTACATCATGTGTGTGCCTGTGTGTGTGTGTGTGTGTGTGTGTGTGTGTGTGTGTGTGTGTGTGTGTGTGTGTGTGTGTGTGTGTGTGTGTGTGTGTACGCGCGCGTGTGTGTTTACGTGTTTCCGTTTACGCGTTAATTTCTTCCACATAAACAATCACACAAGAAAAGTGTGGGTGCCGTTTGATACGATAACCGTTGTAGATTCTTAGAAACTATCCCCACAGTGAAATCGTATTCGGATTTCTGTTTGTGTGAATGATTGTGTCTAGATATCAACATATATCTATAGAACTATAAAACAGAAAATGACGTCTGACAGATTCGAGGCTTTTTCGAGCGCAATGTCCCACTGACTATATATATTTGTCAGGGGACAAATTAAATAAAGAGACCCTAACAAAAAATCTGGGATGTCCCCCTGTCTTCTCTTTAGTACAAAGCAAATGCGTTTTATTCAATGATGTTCAGTTCATAAATCTAACCAGAAATTTCCCCAATTTTTCAGGAAACTAAAATGTACATTAAACAATAACCAAAACGCCATTGTCAGGCTTGCTTCATGGTATTAACCTACACCGGCCTGTTTGTTGTTCTTCTGAGGCTCAGTCTATGGCTGCATTACAGGTACAATTAGTTGTGGCACCACCCTTAGATTATCCCACAAAGACCGGACACAATGAATACGTTAACTGTCATCACATGACCGGCGTTAACACCAACCTCGGATCTCCATTGGACATTTTTGTCGGGGGAAATAATTCAGTCTAAGTTTGGGTTATTAATCCAGGTTATGGGGTGAATGTGTTATATGTTATGTAATATGCATGTGACAGCGCAGCAAGAGAGGAATGATCGGTTGCGTTACGTGAACAAAACATACGTTGACTGTCTAAACTTTGTCATCTAACTCAATGGATTTATTGCACACACGTTGACAGCATGAAATGGGTTGCTACGCGTGCTGCCCTAGTTGACCCATCAGACACCTGAAACACCGGGACAAACAACTTAGTTACGCGTGCTGCACTAGTTGACCCATCAGACACCTGAAACACCGGGACAAACAACTTAGTTACGCGTGCTGCACTAGTTGACCCATCAGACACCTGAAACACCGGGACAAACAACTTAGTTACGCTTGCTGCCCTAGTTGACCCATCAGACACCTGAAACACCGAGACAAACAACTTAGTTACGCTTGCTGCCCTAGTTGACCCATCAGACACCTGAAACACCGGGACAAACAACTTAGTTACGCTTGCTGCCCTAGTTGACCTATCAGACACCTGAAACACCGGGACAAACAACTTAGTTACGCTTGCTGCCCTAGTTGACCCATCAGACACCTGAGACACCGGGACAAACAACTTAGTTACGCTTGCTGCCCTAGTTGACCTATCAGACACCTGAAACACCGGGACAAACAACTTAGTTACGCTTGCTGCCCTAGTTGACCCATCAGACACCTGAAACACCGGGACAAACAACTTAGTTACGCGTGCTGCCCTAGTTGACCCATCAGACACCTGAAACACCGGGACAAACAACTTAGTTACGCTTGCTGCACTAGTTGACCTATCAGACACCTGAAACACCGGGACAAACAACATAGTTACGCGTGCTGCCCTAGTTGACCCATCAGACACCTGAAACACCGGGACAAACAACTTAGTTACGCTTGCTGCCCTAGTTGACCCATCAGACACCTGAGACACCGGGACAAACAACTTAGTTACGCTTGCTGCCCTAGTTGACCCATCAGACACCTGAGACACCGGGACAAACAACTTAGTTACGCTTGCTGCCCTAGTTGACCCATCAGACACCTGAGACACTGGGACAAACAACTTAGTTACGCTTGCTGCCCTAGTTGACCCATCAGACACCTGAGACACCGAGACAAACAACTTAGTTACGCTTGCTGCCCTAGTTGACCCATCAGACACCTGAGACACCGAGACAAACAACTTAGTTACGCTTGCTGCCCTAGTTGACCCATCAGACACCTGAGACACCGGGACAAACAACTTAGTTACGCTTGCTGCCCTAGTTGACCCATCAGACACCTGAGACACCGGGACAAACAACTTAGTTACGCGATTTGTTGAAAAACAGACACAAGTCATAATATCACGAATTAAACTTCTTATAATGTTATTTATTCTGAAATTGATAAATTCTTTTATGACAACTAGAACCAAAACACAATACGACGTATAGCATGAAGGGTTTTCATGGGTTGATGAGCGCAAATGGCGACAATGGTCCTGTCGAATCCATTCCACCACCCGAACTGTGTGACATTATTGTACATGTTGTAGGAATCCCAAGAAGGAAGATGTGTCAATTACAAATCATCTACGATACGATTACACATAAGTTGGAAGTCCATTTGAATGTCGAGTGTAGAAGATGCAGATGAAGCGTGCAAGGTGTTACGAAACATGAACGATAGACATTTATCGCTCATTGCAAGTGCTATGGAGTCGATAAGGAGGCCTCCATTAACGTCCTATTCTTACCGTCACATGTGCTTTCTACCCATAAGTACCTGTATTATCAGTAACAACCGAGATTTCATTTCTTTTAATTTCCGTCTGTCTATGCACTGCGATAAACATCTATTTTCTTTTCTACAATGCGCATTGTTATGACGTGTCCAGTATATGTCTTGCTTTAAAGGACAGGTAAAGTGTATGAATTGATTGCGATTTTGTTGCGAATGTAAATTTTCCCAGCTACGTGAAGTCAATTTCCGATAGAGTGCTCACATCACATGCTCTGTAATCGGCTTCCATTTCGAAACCTATTTGGGGGCGTGGCCTGCTGGCGCAGCGGTGCAGCAGAGCGTCTGGCCGCCAAATGGCGGAGATATAGACTTGCTCCATCTACTATAATTATATAATCTTACATCTCGTATTAAACTATGCATCCGTTTTACTTTACGCCGATTGTCGATTTATTCCGATTTTTTTGCGGATTGGTGTGTAGCTTCAAATTGCATTACGTCTGCACCAGATGCAATAATGTTTGCTTTCATCGGTTTCCATCTGATCTCTCCGTCCGAGAAGAATAGATCAAGTAAAACGCCCCAACTCGCAGACATTTCCAGAGAAAATATCTGATCGTTAGAATACGTTGTCTGTTTCCGCCGTGTCGACGATTCAAGCTGAAACGTGGGTCCATCACAGACCAGAGAACATTTCACACATTTGACCGTGACATTGTGAATTATTAAAATGTCAGGAACTAGCATTTTATGACTAATATATTGTCTGGGTACTATACACTACAAGCTGCCCTTGGAGATTAGAGATTGCATCAGTGATTAATTCCCTGTGTAGACAATGGCACCTTCTAAACAGCCGGGAAAAAGAAGGTACATACCTATGTTTGATGGTGTCTAAACATGAAACAAAACAATGGTTACTCGATAGTAATGAATTTATCATGGTTGTGTTTTGTACCGTGCGTTTGCACTGTTTCGGCGAGTATTCTCAGCCCAGTAACATCTTGGTAACGTCAAGCCCGGCAGTATTCTTGGCGAAGGTTGTGGACACCGTATTCAAACTGATCAGCAGACAGAAAAGCCCCGTAATGCAGGCTTGGCGACAGTCGTTAACACCGGGAACTTTTAGCCTCAGTGGCGGATATGTTTGTTTGGTGATGATTCCGCCTACCATTTTTATCGCCTGTTTTACGCTATTTGTTTTTCGGCCAAGACTTTTGTGATTAAGCATGCCCTAAATTTAAAATCTGTAAAGGTGCTATGTTCCCTGTTAGTGTCCTTTGATGTAATCCATTTAACCATTCCTTTATAAATCGCATTCAATATTGTGAATAATCTTGATAGCTGCGTAGATGCCATGCCTAACCGGAATTATACGAGGGGTGTTCATTAAAGATTTCCCCTGACCCACTTCCGATGGACCTAGTGGAATGAAACTTGGCATAGGTATTAGTCTTTCTCCACATAGGAACCACCAAGAGTTACACACTTCTCCCATCGTTTTATGCAACTATGGAGACCTCGCTTGTAAAAGCCCTCATTTTGCGTCTGAAACCAGGACTTGACTTCAGAAATCAGTGTTTCATCATCTGTGAAACGTTTTCCCTTCAAAAATGACTTCATGGTTGGAAAGAGGTGGAAGTCAAATGGTGCAAGGTCAGGAGAGTAAGGAGGATGTGGAAGGATTTCATAGCCACAGGACCGTGCTTCTGTCTGGGCAACATGAGAGTTGTGTACTGGAGCATTGTCTTGCAGGAGACGAACAGCCTTGGTCAGCATGCAACGCCTCTTAAGCTTGATAGCGTCCCGCAATTTCCGCAGCAGTGAAGCATAATAAGCTCCTGTAATTGTGGTACCCTTTGCATGACCTTGCCTGCAGAGGGTTGGACACGTGCCTTCTTTGGGGGTGGTGACTCCACATGCTTCCATTGCATCGACTGAACTTTAGTCTCAGGATCATAGTGATGGACCCATGTTTCATCTTGTGTGATAAGTCTGTCAAAAAGTTTGCCTGTTTTTTTGGCATATGTCCAAAAGATCCTTTGAGCAATTGACTCGTTCCTGCTTTTCGAAAGATGTGTGCAACCTGGGAATCCATCGTGCAGACACCTTATGCATGTTCAAATTGTCATGGATGATTTTCATCCCAGACCCTACACAGATCTGACATCTTGTGCTAACTGGCCAACAGTTATACGTCGGTCTGCCAAAATGGCGGTCTCCACTTGATGGATAGTGTCCTCATTAATGGCTGAATGGGGGCGACCAGGAATGGCAGCTGTTTCCACAGATGTCCGACCACACTTGAACTGGCGATGCCAGTGTTTAACAACGTCATATGATGGGGCATCTTCCCGATAGGTTACTTTCATTTCATCGAAAGTTTCTTTTGGTGTGCGACCTTTCAAATATAAAAATCTAATCACTGCTCGGTATTCTACTGGCTCCATTGTCACACTCTACTCGATCATAACACCTGTAAAAGTGGTAAGATTAATAGTTCGGTGCTGCAAATTCAGACATAACCCATAGATACATGTATCATTACACATGTGAAATTTCAACCAAATATGATAACCCTAAGTGGTTTAGGGGAAATCTTTAATGAACACCCCTCGTTTTAATAGAAAGTGTAAATGACCGTATCTAGTAATGTTGATTTAACCACATTTACACTTACATGTACCCGTGACCAAGTTTGTACACTACCGTAGCGTACGTAGGCCGTTAACATTTTACTTCAATACACTAGACCAAAGATACGGCAGGCCGGGTTCTTCCGCTCTGTGACCTCATCTCTGTGAGTCATCATAAACAATGTAACGAGTAGAAACAACGAGACATAAAATGGGAAATGAAAAAGAAACCAATTGAACTTTAATGTTGTCGATAATAACTCCAATGAATTGGAGTACACTCGCATGAATTCGTATGATAAACTATAAACTATATATTGTTTGAGAGGTGAGGCCGGATTCATTAATGATCGTAACAATATGTACAATAGGTAAACCTTGTAAAACTTCGATAAAGGTAACATTCAACCAAAGGCCTATTTTAGATAGTAATGTAATGATATAATATAAAGTATATTTCACATGATACAATATACTTTGCACACAATTAGTTTATGCTTTAAAGGTACTGACCAAAACTTGGGCGAGATAATGTAATCGTTTGATTTAGTTTAAAATGAGTTGAATTATGTGTCATTATGCTTTTAGACCAACTTTTATATATTTGCAAAAGACAAACATGAGTTTTGAGAAAAGGAAAATATTCTCGCCCATGGGCGACATGGTTTAAATTTTTGAATTTTCGTAAGATGTCTTTTACATTTTTTCTTTCATTTGATGTACTCATAAATACAGAATGTTCAAATTTGTAAATACCTTTGACAGAGGCTGGCCACAGCATGGAGAGTTTATGGATAAATGGGTTTCGAGAATTAAAATGGGACGTGTTAACGTCATAGGCCGCTTGCAGGTAGGGGATCCCCGATCAGCTGTAGCCAGGGTTTTCAATGTAGCGTTCAGCGCCATCACACGGATATGGGATCGGTTTCAACAGCATGGGTCAACACGTGATCGGTCAAGGTCGAGACGACCAGGAGTAACCACCCCCCGCCCATGATCGCTGTATCCGACTGCGTCAACTAGGTGAAAAAACGACCACAGCCACTTCAACCGCATCCCAAATACCCGGACTGTGCAGAATCTCCGACCAGACCGTACGAATCCGTTTAAGAACAGCAGGTCTACGAACAAGACGTCCTGTTCGAAGCGTCATATTGAATCCACAAAATCAACAACGACTGCATTGGTATCGTCAACACAGGGTATGGCCTCAACTGCGATGGAGAGATGTCGTCAGCGACGAATGAAGATTTCTCCTCCGTCGAGGGGATGGAATAGCACGGGTCTTCTTCAACGGCTACATATGACGTGATAGTATATTGTCTGTATCACACGTTGTGGGATGTGTATTCATACACTGTCCACTCTCGCTGTTTTCCACGTATCACGTCTATAATCGATCCTAAAAAGGACAAAACGTTACGGCGTTGTTTCCTTACAAACATGAAGGCCCGTGTAGATCTTAGAGTAGGTTTTAAGCAACCAATTCTTGCCGTGAGAAGCGACTATGCTTGTCGTAAGATCGGGTAGTCAGGCTCGCTGATTTGGTTGATGCATTTTATCGTATCTCAGCTACGTGGATTGATGCCCATGATATCAATCCCTGGATTGTCTGGTCTAGACTCGATTATTTACAGACGGCCGTCATATAGCTGGAATATTGCTGTGTGCGGCGTTTAACAACAAAGACAATATACATGAACGCAAAGTCAAAAGATCATGTTGAACTGATGCATATTCAATGTTGGAATATATCTGGAAGTCTCCTTGGTTTAGAGGTAAAGCATCTGCAGGCACGTCGCTATACACGTGCAATAATTTTGAACGCAACATTAAACCCATGTCACCTCACCTGTCGTATGTATCATCTCGCCTATTCATTTGCAGTTATGTTTGTATATACGTAAGAAATGTTATTTAACCCTTTGGTTTAACCCCCAGTGAGAGTGGCCGTAACTGCTAAAGGTTAGGAAGGTATTAAAAACTCAGCATTATGTCTCATTCCTTGGAAAATGCTTTTTCACCGCATACTGTCGTCTGAATTTGTCATCAAGTTGTAATGAAGTCTTGCCAGGGAGCTGAAATGCGATTCATCGACTGTTGCCCGTCCATCGATTCATCTAACCGACCACCGAAAGACGGAACTCAGCAAGCTTAAGGCAAAGGGATTCCTACAACAAATGAATCTGAAATGTTACAAGTATGATGTTGTTGTGTACCTACGGCTCACCGACTGATGTAGGCTGTGGGTAGTTATATTTTGATAATTATTTTCAAACTTAATTTAGTTTCCTGACTTGGGAAGTTCGCTAAAACTTGATGTGCAGATTTACATGAAATTATTTACATTAGTACACCGCTTTCATGCATTTGCCCTATTGGATATTTCATGCACAGATACACATGGGGTGGTATACACGTGTCCTTTGAAGTGTTGCATATGTCACTGAGGCGTATCACCGCAATGAGTTTTCTGAACACGACAGCGTTATGCTATTGGCGTGATTAGATCATCAGGAAATGAATTGACGAAAAACGTCACCCTCTTTAAAGATGTGGAAGGGGAAAATATGACCTGGAATTAGAATGAGTTTTTTATTGCGACATCATTTCCATATTCAGATCAAAATCGCCGTGTCAACCTTTTGATGAAACATATAACATCAATACCAGTCTCCAGTCTCCATTATCCGTCGATTCAAGTGGGCGTAAAGGGCAAAATAACGGTGAATATAATATGAATGGATCACTATAAAGCAATGAAGACACAAGGTGTTCGCGAAAAGGGTAAGCATTTCTTGCTCAATTGATATTGATAGGGGGCAGTTTTTTTCATTTGACTTTGACTAACATCTCTTCTCTGAAGTGAACATATGTTACAGAAAAAAGAAAAAAACAGTTGTTAAAATATAATAAAAAGGAGCCCTGAGACTTTCTTTATATCCTGATACTGAATAATCTAGACTTGCCAAACATTATAGACTTGTATGGGCTGTATTGGTTATATTTGTTTCAGGGTCTGTATGACAGACTACAGTTGACTCAGCCAAACTGATAAATGCTTCTGGGCTTATGATAAAACTTGGGAACTTCAGTCTAAGGTAACACATGGTAACACCAAGTTCCAGTCATGGGCTAAGGTTCCAGCTGGCTGAAGTTATTCAGCGTTCCAGTTTGACGGAGTCGATATCTGGTGTTCTGTGTTGCACATGTAGAACAATATATGATTATATGATAAATCTCATTCCGTCAGTTTCCTACATCCAAAAAGCCAAACAAGGAGGGCCACTCAGATCTCGTT
The DNA here is from genome assembly GCF_022045235.1 of Haliotis cracherodii. Taxonomy (NCBI): domain Eukaryota; kingdom Metazoa; phylum Mollusca; class Gastropoda; order Lepetellida; family Haliotidae; genus Haliotis; species Haliotis cracherodii. Next base: position 3,517,511 of record NW_027266285.1, read on the forward strand.
CCGGTGTCATCTATTCGCCAATACACACATGTCACTCATTCTTTTCGACGAAGGAAATAGCCATCTTATGCCCGGATACGGATGACAATAACACGCTTTCCCATCCCCATGTAACGATTTCATTACCTCGTTCCCCTTGATCTCTGTCAATTCACTGTGGTAATAATGTCACTTAACCTACAGTGTTGTTTCCATGGTTTCTAATCACAAAAGTACCTGACGGGTGTCACTTATAGTTAAATAGAGATCTGTAAATCGGTACTCTGATGGTGAATATCTATAGCTCCTGAAGCCAGATGAAGCTCAACTGATTGTTAATTCAACCAGCTGAGATTTTACAGCCATGCGGACCTGAAATCCTGATGCTAGAACATTGAATATGTTATCAAGTTTTTACTTTTTAAGAAGTACCTGATTAACGTTAGGAGTATTTAGGGAACTGCACTTCAATTATTCGCACTTCTTAAAGTCTACTGTGTTGGGCACCGGTTGTTCTTAAACGAAAAAAACAGCAGCGGTAGGGTAGCCAGCGTTCGCTCGTCACGCCGTAGACCCGGGTTCGATTCCCGACATGGGTACAATGTGTGAAGCCCATTTCTGGTGTCCCCCGCCGTGATATTGCTGGAATATTGCTAAAAGCGGCGTAAAACCATACTCACTCACTAAACGAAAAACAAACCGTAGCGTTGACCATGAGGTTTCCGCAAGTGCCAGACTAGTGTTGTGAGTTAAAAATACTTCCTAAGAAGTTATTTTTTCAACTCACGGCGGGCAGTATAATATTGAAGTAATATGATTCAGAACGTAAATCTGGAAGGCTGCTTAGGAGAAGCTGTTCTGAAAGGGCGGTTATCAAACAATATGATGTATCCCAGATATATATTACCCAAGAGAGCAATAATGAAAAGTGTCGTGTCATTCATCAAATGTCTGTGAAGGTTGAGACCTTACTGTAGTGATAGTTAACTCAATGACATAATCCTTAATTAATCCCATGTGATTGTTACCATACCATCAATGTAGTTTTGCTAACTGGATTTATATTGAAATAACTGGATCATCATAGCACTGGTCTTCACATTCTGATGCTGTTTTTGTATCTGATCCACTCGTCAGGTCAAGTTCGACAATGAAGCAGTCCATTTCTCTTTCAACAGCTAGTTCACGTTGCCAGTAGCCATCTTCTACTCATCAGACTTGCTTACTTCATTCTGACCATTCCTTGGCACAGATTCGTTCTACACACGCAGCTTAATCGATGCTTTTGTGAACTGCAAGGTTTGTTTGGTAACAAAGTTCTTCACATTAGCCCAACTCAACACAATTAGGTTTATCATCGATCCCAATTGCTCATTTTGATCATCACTGGATTGTCTGGTCCAGACTCGATTACTTACAGATCGCCCTCAGATAGCTGGAATATTGCAGAGTGCGGCGTTAAAAAAACAAACAAACAAACAATTAGGCATAAATCTGCATGGTAATTAGGTAGACGCAGGTATGGAATACTGTAAGGGACATTCTCGCGTTCTCGCATTCTCGCGATCTCGACCTTTGGAAACGAGGTAAATATGCCAAAAACACGAGAATGCGAGATCGCGAGAACGCGAGATTTGGCCAAAATCTCGCGTTCTCGCGATCTCGCATTCTCGTGTTTTTGGTACATAGCCATTTTTGTCAAAAGTCGACAACGCGAGAATGCGACATTTGAACATGATGCAAAATCTCGCAATCTCGCAATCTCGACTTGTCAAATTAGGCCACAAAAACACGAAATCGCGAGAACGCGAGAATGCGACATTTCATTTTCTCGCGATCTCGCGTTCTCGTGTTCTCGCGTTTTAGACGCTGTCCGTGCGCATGCGTAATATCATAAGGTCAAGGCCCATGCGCACGTTAGTAGTCCTATGGTCATGCTTCTTTCATGCTCTTCATTCTCCAAGTAGCATTTCGCAAACTTATGACTTGAGCTTGAAAATGCTATGTAATTTAAATACACAAAGTCTGAGTCATCTCCCGTTGTTACAGTTTAGTATGTACTTTATAATAAAACCCTCAACATGCTCAATATATTTTACAAAAGAAATTGTGTGCATGAATGTCCAATGATGGTGAAAACATTAACTATCACCGTCAGTGAGTGAGTGAGTAGTATTGCTTAAAGCCGCATCAGCAGTATTGCAGCTATTCGCGGCTACACTGTGAGTTACAGAAATAATCACAAGCCAGTGAGTTTCTCAATGAGGCAATTTTATACACGGCTAGAATATTCATTAAAAGAAAATTCTCACAGACCAAATTGTAGCATTCGGATAAAATAAATTGATGTTCATCCGCGCCCGCTTGACAACAAAACATCCTGCCTTACATTATTTTAATGCCCTCAAATTCCTAGAAATAGAAGTATCGTTAATATGAGTGTTTCTACTTTCTTTACCTGATAAAATACTCCGCAACACGTAGCCCTACTGAACACACATGATGCATGTGAATCGCATCCGTCGACAGCAATTGTACACAGATGCCTAAAGTAGGTCGATAAGAACAAAATAAAACGTTAAATTTAAATGTCTCCTGTCTCCCATGTTTTTAAAAAATCAATCAAACTGTAACTATTAATTTATTGCGGCCATAACATCCAAATGACAGGCATGCTTATACTGGAAAAGTACCCCCAATATCAAGCCTGGGGGACCGGCATGGCTCTGAATAAGTGAGTGAGTTTGGCTTAACACTGCTTTGAACAGTATTTATATTTCAGTTATATCCCGGCTTGTAGGTTTAAAGGGGCACTAATCTTTTTCTCGGCTGTCTAACACTGCCAGCTGGGGTTCACTATCTGCCGATTTGCTCGCTGACGCAACTGAGTGTGACAAGAGACTGGACTACTGTGTTCAAGAACACTGATTGGTTACCTGTAATCTCTGAATCTCAGACACAGGGCGCATGTTAATTAATTTCGTCAGCCTAAACAAACGCACAAAAACAACGATGGAAGCTCATCGGATGTCGTTATTTGGGAATACCCCAGATGGTTATTTCACGAATACAGCCTTCATGTTCTCTGTCGTTCTTCACACGTGCTTTACGGATTTTGGGAAATATTGGTGTTTTTCAGCATATTTATAAAACATTCTTTCCCAAATTATCGTGCAATCCCGGGTATAAATTACGCACGGATCTGTTCCCTATCAATGGTTGCGATGATTAACACCAACGAACATGCCAAGACTGACCGCTGTCCAGAGTGAGTGTGTTTGGTTTTACGCCGCTTTTTGCAATATTCCAGCAATATCACGGCGGGGGACACCAGAAATGGGCTTCACACATTGTACCCATGTCTGGAATCGAACCCGGGTCTTCGGCGTGACGAGCGAACGCTTCAACCACTAGGCTACCCGACCGCCCCACCGCTGTCCAGAGGGAGAGAGCCATATGTATGCTGGAGCGACACAGAGAGCGGTTGCCATTAACATGAACTGCTCCAGACTGGTCGCACGTCTCCGACAGACTGGCAGAACCGCAGACAGACCACGGAGTGGCAGACCAAAGGTCACGACCCCACAGGATGACTGCTTTTTACGAGTACTTCATCCGAGGAACAGATTTCTTACTGTGACGTCATCAGCTGCCAACAGCTTAGTACATCCGGTCAGCAGACAAACAGTGACCAGACGACTACGACATTATGGTCTCCGGGCTTATCGCCCTTTCAAGGGCATGACCTTGACCCGTCAACATCGACGTGCCAGATTGACGTGGTGCAAGCAAACTCAGCGATGGCAACAAAGGGATTGGCGGCGAGTGCTGTTAAGTGACGAGAGCAGGTTCCAACTCTTCAAACTTGATGGGCGGACGCGAGTTTATCGACGACGTGGTGAACGTACGGCTCCTTGTTGTGTCCAGGAGGTTGAACCTTACGGGGGCGGAAGTGTGATGGTCTGGGGCGGCGTTTGCGGGGACGAGAAGACGGAACTTCTCATCATCGAAGGCAATCTGACAGCACAACGCTACATTGACAATATCGTACGGCCAGTGGTTCTTCCTTTCATCCAGCGTCAACAACGGACGGTGTTCCAACAAGATAACACCACACCCCATAAAGCCCGTATTACTAGAGACTTCCTCAACGCCAACAGCGTGACTGTCCTGCCATGGCCAGCTCGATCACCAGATCTGTCACCCACGGAACATCTCGGACCAGCTGGGGCGTCGTCTTCTGAAACGTCAACATCCTCCCTTCACGAGACAAGCGTTGATCGTTGCCCTCCGTGAGGAATGGAATCGGATACCTGCGGTCGATGTGAGGACGCTTGTCTACTCAGTTCGACGCCGCATTCGAAGATGCATTGCCGCTCATGGAGGTCATATCCCGTTTTGAACGGTCTGGGCCGTTGTCACCTTAAAGTTGTAACCAATGTTGTTGATCGAATACTGGACGAATGACCCCTTGTCAAGAAATGTCCCTGTTGGAGGTCAAGGACTTTGTTGTTGAATTAGCAATTTTACGGTTCTGAATGATGAATTTCTACAATACAATAATTGGCCCATGGGCGAGATGGTGTAAATATTGAGTTTTTTAACGCTTTTTTTTCATTTTTTCTTCCTTAGTATGTTCCCATAAAAACAGCATGCTTATTTTTGTAAATACCTTTGACCGACACTGGGAAAAGACCGTAGAGTTTCTGGCCGTTAGGGTTTCCAGAATTAAAATGGGACGTGTTAATTGTTATTGCTGCTTCAATTTGTGTTGGTCATATTTTATCATAGAAATATCGTTGGTAACGTTTCTTTTGGCCGTCAGTTTATTTTTATAGTTTAAAAAATGGTATCCCAGCAGTGAAAGCATTTTCGGATTTTGGATTGCGCGGATAATACGATTGCTATCTCTTGTTGTTATCCACGTTTTCTGGCATAACCCTACACCTGTGTCTTTGCTAAGTTAATGAACCTATTACAGGTATAGTTAGTGGTAGCACTACTCAGATTACCTGACAACGGTTCCCATTTGGCTGTTGTGTCTTGTGTCTGGGGTAATTATTTCATCTGAATCCAGGTTTGAAGTGAGGTGAAATGTATGTTATGTAATATTCACGTCGCAGCCCAGCAAGAGGAGTGATCAGTTCATTTACTTTTTTGTAAACGGATCATTCCTCGCCATCAAAAGTTTCACAGAAAATACGTTCATTGATTAATCACTGTTATCTTGCACAGTGGGTTTGTAAGTGTTTACATGTGTAGGTTTACTAAAGCAGACGGAATACACTCATATCATGGCGTGAAGTGCCGATGTAAAAACAGCATACTTGGTTCAAAGGATTAGCCGATAATACGTTTATTGATTGTTCATTGCTTTCTAACTCCATGGATATTTATAAAGCACCATGGACATCATGAACATAATTGTCACACGTGCTATCTCAGCTGACCGATGAGACTAGACACCTTTGTGAAACATCTGAAACAAACTTAGTGATCAGTTGAGAAACGAACACGGGTTATAATATCCAGAAACGCTATATGTATATATTTTAAAACATTTGAATGTAACAGAACCATGTGAAGTCGAATACATTTATTTGCACAGCTGCAGACGTAAGGGATATTGTTCCTATTTGTGAATGTTCACGGATACATTCCTCGAACAAGGAAGCTGCCCAAATGTATACATAAAACTTCGGTGGGTCGTTACTATGATATTTGCATTTTGTTTTCATTCATTTGCTGTTGCATTGGACAAAATCATTTTTGTTCCTCTTGTACCTGTAGGTGTGTATACATGTATATTACACTCAATGTGTAAAATGTGATTCACTCAGGCAATTTATAAAATGTCTAAATATATCAGTAATATAGAAATTGACTGAATCCAAGTCCAGATTGACTAACAACTTTTAAGAGGTTCAAAAGGGCTTAAAAATAGACTATTTATCCTAGTATTAGAATGAGTGAGTGTGTTTGATTTTACCCCGCTTTTAGCACTATTTCAGCAATAACCACTAGGCTACCCGACCGCCCCGCTAGTATTAGAAGCCAAAACTATAAAAACATACTTTGAATTTCGTTTTCTTTAATTTAATCCTATCATTTTCAGTCACTGGGTGATGAAATTAAAACATAAAAATGTTTGGAATTCGTAATAACAATAACATAAATTGACCGATTTTCAGTCAATTTGTAAAATAACTGAATATTTATGCGTTGCAAAAATTGCCTGCGTGAAACTTTATACATTTTGTCTAAACTATGTACCCACAATGAAATACTATTAATAAAAGCGATACATGCGCTTACGAATGGCGCAGCACAGGTCGCGACAAGTCTTGACATCTGCTATATCATCCGGATACTCACGGGGGAAAACAATAACAAAGACAACAACCAGTCTCGGGGCATTGCTGTAGATCAGTGCCCCTTTTAAATGGGAGGAAACCTACCATTGGGATTGCCTAAAATTCGGGCCAAGAAAAGTCGGGGCGGGCCGGGCCAGCGGGTAATACTAAAACTGGATTGCAGAATAATAAAACGAAACGTGCATATCTAGGCAGATCTCAAATGTCCAGAAACGTATAGTTTTGCTCATTTAATTGAGTTTGTATCAAAATGCATCTTCAGCAATGTAATAAAATGATAATTATAGCTAGATACCGAGAGTCCATACCGAAAAGTCAGTGTCTTGACTTTGATGAGAAGGTTTCTTACCGACCTTAGCGTGCAGGGGTGTGATGTCCTGGGCAGGAATTCGAAATGACAGTGTTTTGACTACTCTTCTTTCATTAATTAACGTGTTTGGCACTAATTCGTGTTAAACCAACACAGGATGTTTTCTGCAAGTGGATATTCGCGAATGTCATAGGACTGACACGACACGTGTTAATAACTGTCAAAGTGCTTCTAAAGTTACAACACATATTTAACATCTATAGACTAATATTATATCTACCTATATTACACTTTAGTGTCTCATATTGCACTAGCAAACAAGGTGCTCAAAAGTGAAGCCCTTTTCCCTCTACATTATCTCTATCAGAAGTGTTTGGCTTGTGTTGGATCCGACTTGGCCCGGGCGGTCAAAATCAACTTTAAACACACAGATGTATCTTCAAGTGTGTTTACATCTATAGATTAGTGTTATATCTACCTACATACCACTTTATAACGTCACAGTTTTTCGCATTTAAAGATCTTCTCAAGAAAATCTCTGTCACATGTCCTTGTCCCGACTTCGCCCGGGCTGTCAAATTCATCTTAAACTTCACAGATGTATCACCAAATGTGTTGGAGTGAAGTATACTCGTTAAAGTGAAGCCCTTTGTTCATGGTTTGTGTCTGGTCGGAAAATCCCTTGCTTTTACCTATTCCGTCGTATTTTTGTCAAGGATCATACTTACAGAGTAACGCTTGGAGAAGGTAAGGTGAGACACTTTGGATTTCAGGATAAACCTCTCCCTCAACCCTGCTTAATGCTTCTATTATCCGGGCCAAGTCGGACCCAACACAAGCAAAACACTTCTGATAGAGACTATATTGAGAATGTAGAGGGAAAAGGGCTTCACTTAGATATAACACTAGTCTATAGATGTTAACACATTTGAAGATACATCTGTGAGGTTTAAGTTGATTTTGACAGCCCGGACCAAGTCGGACCGAACACTTCTGACATAGATTTTCTTAAGAAAACACAGTAAACATGCTTCACTTTGAGCCCCATGTTTTCTTTAAATACGATGTACCGTGACATTATAAAGTGGTATATAGGTAGATATAACACTAATCTATAGATGTAAACACATATGAAGATAGATATTTATGTTTAAAGTTGATTTTGACCGCCCGGGCCAAGTCGGACCCAACACAAGCCAAACACTTCTGATAGAGACTATGTTGAGAATGTAGAGGGAAAAGGGCTTCACTTTGAGCCCCTTGTTTTCTTTAAGTACAGCAATCTGAGACACTATAAAGTGGTATTTAGGTAGATATTATACTAGTTTATAGATGTGAATCCATTTGATGATACATATGTGAGTTTAAAGTTGATTTTGACAGCCCGGGCCAAGTCGGACCGAACACTTGTGTGACTGTTGAGTCTACTTGGTCTACTTTAACCAACGTGTCTGCTTTAAATACGACGATCAGTGACATCATAAAGTGGTATTTACTTATATATACTACGTTCCTATAAATATAAACGCTATGCTCACAGATGGAAATTTGTATCACGATAGCTAGAAGTATTTGATACGTTTCAAATCTTACTTCGTTTAACGATTGCTCTTTTACATGTTACCAAGATCAGCGACGCTTGCACACAGCCCCACTTTCTGGTTTTCAAGTGATTTACTCCGAATTACTTATTTATGGTGCACTTTTTTTTTTGGTGATTGTTCATTAATGTCATGTCTGTATGTTGCATCAATTATATGTAGGTATGATCGCCGATAATGAAGTAATTAGCCAGTAACACTTTGGCCCGCCTTGGCCCGGCCCGGCCCGGCCCGGCCCGACTTTTAGGCAATGCCCCTACCTTTGTAGGTTTCTGGCACATCAAAGGGACGCAACTCTACACAACGAATTGCGACAACTCAGACGACTGAGCCACAAGATGACTGTACAGGCAAACAGGAACAAAAACACGAGAACGCGAGATCGCGACACTTGACCAATGTCGCAATCTCGCGTTCTCGCGTTCTCGTGTTTTTGAAAATAGTTACATATAACTGTATAGGCAATTAGCACAAAAACACGAGAACGCGAGAACGCGAGATTGCGACATTGGTCAAGTGTCGCGATCTCGCGTTCTCGCGTTCTCGTGTTTTTGAAAATAGTTACATATAACTGTATAGGCAATTAGCACAAAAACACGAGAACGCGAGAACGCGAGATTGCGACATTGGTCAAGTGTCGCAATCTCGCGTTCTCGTGTTTTTGTGCTAATTGTCTATACAGTTAAATGTAACTATTTTGTAAGGTAATTCGTCACGGTAAACTCGGGGCGGTCGGGTAGCCGAGTGGTTAAAGCATTCGCACGTCACGCCGAAGACCCGGTTTCGATTCCCGACATGGGTACAATGTTTGAAGCCCATTTCTAGTGTCCCCCGCCGTGATATTGGTGGAATATTGCTAAAAGCGGCGTAAAACCAAACTCACTCACTCACGGTAAACTCGCGTGCAGCGGCGTGAACTGAGGTGCGCACGAACCATTGTATCCAACATCTTATTACTGTCTGCAAACTGAAAAAGTTGGAAGAATGATGTTGGATGATGAATAAAATCTCACGCTCGTGTCTTTTAACATCAAAACGACGGGATGAACCACAACGTTCATCGAAATTTCTGCTTTGCAAATTAATGAAGTTTATTTCAAAATGGCTGCTCAAAATCACGTGACTTTTGACAATGTCAGAATGCAAATGTTCCAAGTCTTTTGATTATACAGAAATTTTATGTAGACTGGTAACATTATAAAGTCAAGAACACTCTCCGTTTCTTGCCTGTGAACTGACTGAATTTGACAAATATTGTCTAACAACTAACAGTCAAATAACCAACATGGATGCCTAAAGGTATTTTTCAGAAAGATTTTGTTTGTTTGTTTGTTGTTAACGCCGCACTCAGCAATATTCCAGCTATATGACGGCGGTCTGACATCAAATATATCAACACTCGTTAGGTTGGCCCAGTCGTCTGAGGCGCCGCGATTCTCTGTGCAGAGTTGCGTCAGTTGGGCACGCCCGGAACCTATGATTGTGGGTTCGAGTCCCGGTTCGCCGTTCTCGTGGGCTTCATCGAAGAGGTAAACGTCTGAGACCTGCATCACTTCGGGCTTTCCTCTCATATTAAGCTGACACGTTGTGATGTAACTGGAATACTGTTTAAAGCGGTGTTAAACCCAACTCTCTCACTTACTCTATAGATGACTACACGTTTACTCGCTAAAATCATTGAAGAACGAAGCGGGGTGTATTATACGATTAATCATGACCTCATTTCGGATGATTTGATTGTGATTGTGATCATGTACTTTAATATCGCAGAGAGTTTGATGACGTTATTTGTGAGAGGGAAGTGACCGTCAGCTGTCTCTATATAGAAACTCAGTTTCGTTGAGAAGGCGGTTGCATGAAGACGATAAACATCCCAGTGTCACCCACTGGGTATCGGTAATTTACATGTTTGTCGTGTCTCGAAATATGAATTGTAAATAGTGTATCGTGCCAAATATATGTGAGTTACTGAATAAATACAGCTGTTTCACGAAAATGGTAATTGTATTTATAATGTTAAGTGTGTTTTACAACATGGACCAGGTTTATATTGTATCTTATGAGTGATGTCGGGATCGAGTTATCGCCCTTGATGAATTGTTTGTTCATTATAGGGTTAATATAATGATTTTGTATATCATTGATTAGTAAGTTCATGTTCATGTACAGAATATAGACGTATGTTTATATGAAACGAATGAATGAAACCTATGCAGTATTGTTTTGTACATTAAAAGATGTCATTATCTACTCTGGCAATAAACACTCACACCCGTAGTCTATGTTTGAAATTGTATTTTCCATCACAATCCCCGGTTACAATATGAAAATATGAAAGTTAATTTTGTATTACAAATTGGTCTATGAGAATTTTGCCTTTCATGAATATGCTAGCCGTGTATAAAATTGCCTCATGGAGAAACTCACTGGCCTGTGATTATTTCTGTAACTGTAGTACTGCTGATGCGACTTTAAGCAATATTACTCACTCACTGACGGTAATAGTTTTGTTTCCAGCTTTCAGACACATTAATATTTTCACTATCATTGGACATTCATGCACACAATTTCTTTTGTAAAATATATTGAGCATGTTGAGGGTTTTATTATAAAGTACATAGGAAACTGTAACAACGGGAGATGACTCAGACTTTGTGTATTTAAATTACATAGCATTTCCAAGCTCAAGTCATAAGTTTGCGAAATGCTACTTGGAGAATGAAGAGCATGAAAGAAGCATGACCATAGGACTACTAACGTGCGCATGGGCCTTGACCTTATGATATTACGCATGCGCACGGACAGCGTCTAAAACGCGAGAACACGAGAACGCGAGATCGCGAGAAAATGAAATGTCGCATTCTCGCGTTCTCGCGATTTCGTGTTTTTGTGGCCTAATTTGATAAGTCGAGATTGCGAGATTGCGAGATGTTGCATCATGTTCAAATGTCGCATTCTCGCGTTGTCGACTTTTGACAAAAATGGCTATGTACCAAAAACACGAGAATGCGAGATCGCGAGAACGCGAGATTTTGGCCAAATCTTGCGTTCTCGCGATCTCGCATTCTCGTGTTTTTGGCATATTTACTTCGTTGCCAAAGGTCGAGATCGCGAGAATGCGAGATCGCGAGAATGTCCCTTACAGTATTCCATACTATGCATGACAGCATGTCCATGTCGTTTTTGCATGGTATCTACGGTACTCGGTACCGGATTTGTTACATTTTGCAAAAAGCAGCCGTTCGGCTTTGAACATCTTGTCATCAAACGCAATATCATGCCTTTGCAACCATGCTTTTATTTCTTCCTTTCTGTGAGCGGTTGTTGTACATTTATCTACTTGCTGGCCATGATATGGCGCGTTGTCCATAACAATGAGGGTGAAATGTTCGGGATCAGTTTTTTTCTGCAGCCATTTGGAGAAATTACCAAAATTCATCTCGTCATGATAATCACCTGTTTTGAGTTTTGCATCAAATAATTAACATTGTATTTGGGACAATCCCGCGCTCGGACCTTGCATGAACTGAGATCAGCCGCGGTCCGGACGAGGGTAGAACCCTACATAGAGCCATATGACCCTCAAACTGCCAACAGTGTCATGCACATGCAACCACGTTTCATCAATACAGATGACTGGCCGGTTGTCATCCCGGTTCTTTTGTACTGCATGTAAGTACTGCATGCGCTTTGCAACAATATCTCTCCGTTCAATTAACACTTTTCGCTTTTACACCATCTAGTATATCCCATGTTTAAGAGATAACCGTAACCTTTCTCTAAAGCCCTCAGAATTCAAATCAGTTTTGATCATGTCTTAGATACTGTTTAGAGTTGGCAGGTTTTTTAGCACTTCATACGAATTGTGTATAAATTGGCGAACAGCGCACTGATCGAGATCATCAAGTTGGGATTGTATCACTGGACGATTTCACGACTTACTGTCGCTGATGAAATCTCGCCTTTGTCACAAGCGATATCTTCTGCTCTGATGAGCTTCAGCGTAGACAGACCAGTGGCAATGCTAGCTTTTGACAATGCTTGAGATATATTTGTACATGCTTTCTCCATGTAATTTATGACATTAAAGCCAAATTCTCGAGCCTGAGAATGTATGATTTGGCCATACTTACCTTACTTTCACGTGTGTATTTGTTTGTAATTAACTTCTATCAAACGACGTTCAGAGAATGCTGGTATCGACTTGTCACACAGACCTCTTGATAGTCTTATGAGCAGCACGTGTGTCCACGTGAATCAATTTCATCGTCATGACCTGCACGTGCACATGATGCACCTGAAACAAACCAAATATGTTCGACCAAATTCTGTGCACCGCCTACTTGTCTTAAACGCGTTTTGTGAGCTTGTTCAACTTCTCCTGGATTACAAGTAGATATACCCACGTGTCAGAGAGGACGTAGCCTGGGACAGAGGTTATGAGGACAGCCGTGTCATGGACATGAAATATACACGGCTTAGGTAACAAAATACTTAACACAGATTGTATTGATTTGTTTCTTTCTTTATTATTTTTGGATTAACTGAAATGTCAAATGACATAACTATGTTTATATGTCAATACTTGCTCTGGAGGCAGCACTTGATGCCTGGGTTACATCAGATAAAGGAAACTATTTTGTTCTGGTAGGTGTTGCAGTAATGTAAACAAGAAATCATCTGTCAATAGTCGGTACCTGTATCATCATTCACAACCTTGTTAAGCATTGCCTTCGTGTCTTTTATTACATACTTCAGTGTTTTCTGAACTTGAGTAAAGTGATATTTTCATTGCAGTGAACATAACACTTGATATTTCATTGCAATGAACATAACACTTGACATTTCACGTCAGCGAACATAACACTTTCACAGAACTAGTGTCATACAAGAGTTACCTCCCCTTAAATTGTGACCAGCCCGACTGTTGACGTCGTTTTTACGTCAGTTCCACACTGACAAGGCTAAATAATGACAGATGGTCATTTATGGAATTGATATCACTTCTTGCCGTTTGTTATTCTCTCGAAAATGTTTCGTTTATAAACCATAAATTTCTCATTTAATTCGTCAATCGAGACTTTCGCAAAACGCCAATTTTTTGTTACCTGACCAGCGTGTATTCTTTCGCTTCGAACAGCGATGTCCTAGTTTTGGAGAATATTTTTTGCTGAAGTTGATTTTGTATATAATCATATCTAAATGTATGAATTTTCGTGACCTTTACTATTTTTTAAAACTTTTGTTTATGCTGTTTAAGATTTTGCAAACACAAAGCTACTTTTTAAGTCGCAAACACAATGGGTGGTGAACCGCCCCTGTGTGTTTGGTAGGGAGTATTTACGTTTCAAGGTTTTAATTTTCTGGTAGACACCTACAAAAAAAGTATTTCATAAATAGATTATTCCATATGTCTAATGAAATATTATGTTTCTCTCATCTCGTCACGGGGGAAAAGGAAACATTTCCAACCCCGTCACTTGATGAGAGAAACATGATATTTCACGAGAATATGCTCCATATGTTATTTATCTTGCAATATTTATTGGAGTTTCAACTGTTCAACTCTAATCTTTCATCTGATACCACTTCTTCCTCAAAACCAAATCGATGGATGGATTTGGGAGATTATCTATTATTTTCACTGTTTGCTATATGGGATAATATTCACCGTCATTTCTGCTGGAGCAGTATTTGTTTTTCTACAAATGAATTGGCTCTTTTCGAAATGTTTAATGTAGTTGGCCGCAAAGAGCGTGACATTTCGAAAGCGAGATCTGCATATTTTCAATGTTTTTTCCTGAGGTTGTAACGGGACTATTCCAAAGACTTTTGTATTTATCATTTTCCATGACGCCCTCTACATGTTCTGGGTCGAACCATGAATGGGCCTCAAGTCAAAACCACAAGCATTGCGAAGACGGTAATAAAATGATCGAGCTACAACATCATGTCGCTTAAGATTCTGTGTTTGTGCCAAAGCTGGGCATCCACTGACAATTTGTTGGACTCATTTAATTCATCAAGTAATCTACATTTCATATTTACATTTTGATGCAAAATCACACATTGACGATTATGAGTGGGAAGTGACTGGTCCTGAGCATCAAACAGAAAACCTTCTGTTTCACGTTTCAGACCAGCCGACTTCATCCAAGCCAAGGTTTCTGTAGGGTAGCTGTTCATCTCAACACACTGCACACAAGCTTCTCCTTGAAAAACTTACTCTGGTTCGATATGATATGGCACTCCACTAAAATAGTTGACACTCATTACTGTGCCGTCCAGCAGTGCAGAACCATCAACAAAATCAACACTGACATTGAGATGATGTCCCACATCCTTGGCGCGTTTTAGAAAACTGTGGAATGCCTTGTTTTCATCATGAGTCTTGACATGCTTCACAAGAGGATCATCAGACAAATAAATGTGTTCAAAAGTGCACAACACAATTCTATCATGAAGAGCCCCAACGTTAATCAAACCACGTCCTCCCATAATGATTGGTAAATATAAGCAATTGAGGGAAGAGCGAGGTTGGTGGGATTTATTGTCAGACATGATACTTCGTGTGAGGGTGTCAATACCCTGAATTTCTTGTTTCGTCCAATCAACATCACCAAATAAATATGACGGGTACAGCATAAGCATTTGTGGCTTTAACTTTATTGCGAGCGTTCAGCTCTGATTTTCTTAAGTCTATATTTGTACTCTGCTCGAAGTTTTATTTTTATCTTGGTTTCATTACACTAATAACCTTTTAGTCTTCTCATTCTCTGAGAATCCCGGAGAATTCTTTTGTTGTGTTATATTACCCTCCACCTGGTCATACTCCCTGCACAATCTGAACAGATGGCATCAGCCTTACTTTTATACAATATGCATCGGTTAATCATATAATCGTTACAAAATGCAGCTGTGAATTGTTATATTTATTTGACACACGACCCCCCTGTAAAGCATGAACATTACTACAAATATCTGGACTAAATCCCCAGTGTGTTTTACTTGCTGCAGCTGATACCTTCCGCCTGTCAGGTTGATAAAGGGTTTTTCCCCTTGGGATTTAAGCACATGCCTGGCGTATGTTCTTTCTGCCGGGAGATTATAGGGTAGGAATAAAATATACTCTTCAAGAAAGGTAGGGGATCATGAAATATAAAAGTTAATAATACCAAGTATTAGAAGAAAGATAAGTGTTGATGCAAGAACGTTCATGTCTTTAAAACTTAATACCAAATCACATCCTACAGTTTGCACGTGCCACGCGCCATACCGCGACACACGTCCGTAGGGTGTCATTCCTGATATACTTCCTGACCCTTTCCAGGAATGTCAATTAATCTCTGTGGACCATATCATCTCAGTCTTAGTGATTTTGCTTATCATACTGTTGTGATTTACTTGATTTCATTCATTGTAAGTGTATGAATGCGATGCGGCGTGTGGCATGCTGGAAATTGGCAGAAGTCAGCTTGAAGTGGCCAATACCTTCAATGTTTCACAGTCTGTGATTAGCAGACTATGACCAGGTACCAACAAACCCAAAATGATGACCATCGACCCCGTTCGGGGCATCCCAGGCCAACGACAAGAGTACCGGATGCATTGATCCGAAGCCAGGCTCTAGGCGGTCGTGTCTGGCGACGTCAAAATAAACACCAACCCAATGTCAACATGAGACCTTACGACAGATTCGAATCGGATCGGTTATTTTCATACAGCTATTAATAGAAACTAATATCGCTTACAATTTTTGAAATTTTAAGTTATTTTAGAGTATCCCCTACTAATATTAAGAGTATGTATCTTTCACAAGTACTTCCGTCAATACGATTGACATTAGCGTGATGAGTGACACCTGTGAGGGATGCAGGAGACGGGACAGTGTAGATGTATTGAGACTGGTGCCTCTGATAAGGCGTCCGTGCAGCCTGCCTCGGCCCATTGGGAAAGCAAAGGTAGTATTACCTCTAAACATACATCAAAGATGTAACTGGTGATTTGGGATTAAAAAAAAGTATGATTAAGAAACCATGCTGTTTAATAACACTCCTAAAGGTCATGGACGTTATCAAAGACTTATGAGGAAAACTTGAGCTATAGTCATAATGAAAAGTTTTGATATGGTCAATAGCCTAAACTTCTAACAAAGCTCATTCTGTCCGTGGGTTGGAGTCACGTGTAACGCTGGTGATAATTATTTGCATGTTCTTGTACGAAAAGGTTCTTGTACGGTTCTCGGTAAGAGGAAATAACACCAAAGTCATCTGACACGGATTAGATATGAATAGAAACAACAGTAAAAACGAAAAGTAGCATTGTTGCACAGCTCGTGATGTCGTCAAGTCGTGTCATGCTGTCGGCTATATTGTAACGTCGGCTACATTTACAATGTGATAAGAACAAAAAACATATAATATTTCATCAAATGAAAATTTAATATCCAAACTTATGTTAGATTGAGAAAACAATGAGCCCCACCTGTTTGGAAGTTGTAATAAGAGCTCACATAAACTTTATTAATTCTGTAATACATTTTTTTTAATATAATGTCTCTACTTGTTTTGTAATGCCAGAAATTTTTGACGTTTGTCTCAAGCTAACTAGTCCTTGAAGTAAAAGTAACAATGATGCAAACATGAACGTAGAGTAATTTGTGTAAGTTTATTACAGGAGCAGAGTGATTTATATAATACTTCATTCAAACTTATACCTTTACAGTGACGGCAGTATATATATATAATACTTCTATAGATAAGCATACGTGGCTTAGTAAATTTTGGGATGACAGTGGTTAATTAATGGTAATAAGTTAAGAACATATCGATTTGTATATCTTCTTTGAGTGCCTCGCGTTGTGTTTACAGTCGCAACGCAGTATTCTGGGAAAATGTACAAGTGGCACACAGCCTCTCGAATTGAACTCGGTCATTTCCCAAACCCAAACCTCCCTTAGCAAATCGTATATGTTAAAACTGTAGACGAAGTGCATTTTCTGCAATGTGAGTATTTATCAACTTTTATAACGACACTCATCAACAACATGTTCAAGCGTAGATTTCATGATAATCGCAAATATTGACCTAACTTGATTGGCTTGTAACATCATATGTTTTGCTATTTAAATATTTTGAAATGTGTAATATATATATCATTTACACAGGTAACATATTTCCTGTATTATGTAAGTACTAAATAGTGATTTTAGTATTTGTGACCGTAATTTAAGCCGGTTATGTAGTCGGCCCTACTCAGCGATATACACTATGTTGTGATAGGATGTCTATAGTAACATGCATGCACAACTGCACACGTGAATACACTATTTGTGTCAGTCTCTTTTTATCTCTTTATCGCTATACCGAATACAAGATCCCTGTACTCGTGCTATGGTAACACGTCAGAGGGGGGACAGGTATGTTTTATTAATGAAGAATATCGGAAGATACCAAGTTCATAGTTGTTTACATTTTTTTATCCTGGAGATAATATGGCAGACATAAGGGTGACTAATCAAGCGAGAATAAAGCATGTTTGTCAAACAAGTACATGTAAAAGTGTAATTAAGGTGTTGTGTTGAGAATAATATACCTTTAAATGAGTTAACCTGATACAAACATGACGCACAGTATCCAAGGTCTGAAAATTGTAATGCATACACATGTCATAAGATGACATTGACATAGGCGTAGTTAAAGTAAACTAAAACAAACAAGGTTATGTCGACAGGTACATGGAAATGTGAGCAAATATTGCTACTAATGACAAATGGCTATACTCCCTGTTTGGATCGTTTGGCGAACACATTATTTACCTTTACTCTGGTTTTTCTAAATCCTAGGCAACGTGGGTGCATAACGATTAAGCTGAACACATATCAATTTAAACAATCAGAATTGTTTCTTGAAACATGACCTAAAATGTTGATATCAATTAAAGTACCATGCAATGTTTACCCTATGTTAGAGCACAATATCGTGTTCACGTCAACGCTTGTTAACGTTGGTGTTTTGGCGCCATATAATATTAACTACGTCGTCTGTGTGTTTTACACAGTTTATGTCGGTGTTTATTCACCTACGATGTTAACGGCACATTTTGTGTACTTTATATAGTTAATATCGGTGTCGGTGCACCATACAATGTTAACACCAGTGTATGTGTACTTTGAGCAGTTAACGTTGGTGTTCATTTTCCATACAATGTTAACGTTAGTGTTCATTTACCATAAAATGTTAATGTCAGTGTTCTTTTACCATACAATATTAATGTCAGTGTTATTTTACCATACAATGTTAACGTTAATGTTCATTTACCATACAGTGTTAACGTTAGTGTTCTTTTACCATACAATGCTAACGTCAGTGTTCTTTTACCATACAATGTTAACGTTAGTGTTCATTTACCATACAATATTAATGTCAGTGTTCTTTAACCATACAGTGTTCACGTCAGTGTTCTTTTACCATAAAATGTTAACGTTAGTGTTCTTTTACCATACAATATTAATGTCAGTGTTATTTTACCATACAATGTTAACGGTAGTGTTCATTTACCATACAGTGTAAAGTTAGTGTTCTTTTACCATACAATGTTAACGTCAGTGTTCTTTTACCATACAATGTTAACGTTAGTGTTCATTTACCATACAATGTTAATATCAGTGTTCTTTTACCATACAATGTTAACGTTAGTGTTCTTTTACCATACAATATTAATGTCAGTGTTCTTTTACCATACAATGTTAACGTTAGTGTTCATTTACCATACAATGTTAATGTCAGTGTTCTTTTACCATACAATGTTAACGTTAGTGTTCATTTACCATACAATGTTAATGTCAGTGTTCTTTTACCATACAATGTTAACGTTAGTGTTCTTTTACCATACAATATTAATGTCAGTGTTCTTTTACCATACAATGTTAACGTTAGTGTTCATTTACCATACAATGTTAATGTCAGTGTTCTTTTACCATAAAATGTTAACGTTAGTGTTCATTTACCATACAATGTTAATGTCAGTGTTCTTTTACCATACAATGTTAACGTTAGTGTTCTTTTACCATACAATGTTAACGTTAGTGTTCATTTACCATACAATGTTAATGTCAGTGTTCATTTTCCATACAATGTACATGTCAGTGTTCTTTTACCATACAGCGTTAAAGTTTGTTTTTACTATACACTGTTAACGTTAGTGTTCATTAACCATAAAATGTTAACGTCTGTGTTCTTTTACCATACAATGTTAACGTTAGTGTTCTTTTACCATACAATGTTAACGTAAGTGTTCTTTTACCATACAATGTTAATGTTAGTGTTCATTTACCATACAATGTTAATGTCAGTGTTCTTTTACCATAAAATGTTAACGTTAGTGTTCATTTACCATACAATGTTCATGTCAGTGTTCTTTTACCATACAATGTTAACGTTAGTGTTCTTTTACCATACAATGTTAACGTTAGTGTTCATTTACCATACAATGTTAATGTCAGTGTTCATTTTCCATACAATGTACATGTCAGTGTTCTTTTACCATACAGCGTTAAAGTTTGTTTTTACCATACACTGTTAACATCAGTGTTCATTAACCATAAAATGTTAACGTCTGTGTTCTTTTACCATACAATGTTAACGTTAGTGTTCTTTTACCATACAATGTTAACGTAAGTGTTCTTTTACCATACAATGTTAACGTTAGTTTGCTTTTATCATACAGTGTTAACGTTAGTGTTCATTTACCATACAATGTTAATGTCAGTGTTCTTTTACCATAAAATGTTAACGTTAGTGTTCATTTACCATACAATGTTCATGTCAGTGTTCTTTTACCATACAATGTTAACGTTAGTGTTCTTTTACCATACAATGTTAACGTTAGTGTTCATTTACCATACAATGTTAATGTCAGTGTTCATTTTCCATACAATGTACATGTCAGTGTTCTTTTACCATACAGCGTTAAAGTTTGTTTTTACCATACACTGTTAACATCAGTGTTCATTAACCATAAAATGTTAACGTCTGTGTTCTTTTACCATACAATGTTAACGTTAGTGTTCTTTTACCATACAATGTTAACGTAAGTGTTCTTTTACCATACAATGTTAACGTTAGTTTGCTTTTATCATACAGTGTTAACGTTAGTGTTCATTTACCATACAATGTTAATGTCAGTGTTCTTTTACCATACAATGTTAACGTCAGTTTTAATTTACCATACAATGTTAACGTCAGTGTTAATTTACCAGACAATGTTAACGTCAGTTTGTATACACCACCAAATGTATAGACACAATGCAGTGTTAACGTAAATACTCATATACCATATAGTTCTGGTGTTCAAGGATAAGAACAGCCCGTTTAGTTTCGGTGAAGTATTTGTAAAATAGTCGAGCCATTGTCAAAGAGATTGAAGGTGGAGATATTAAACATTCAAACTATTCAGCGTGTTAAAAATTGCAGAGACTTTTCTTTATAGTTTGCAATTTGAATCTACCTATGCCCCCTTGAATTGCAAACCGATATTAACGATCCAATTTCCGGCTGATACAAGGAAACACATTTCATTGTTGGACTGCTGATATTCTAACCTTTCTTCTAACGCCCATTTTGAATGTGAAACCAAAAAACACAAGATTACTATTGCTAATTACTTGTTCATAAATACTGCTTCCTACCATTTTTACGTCGGAATCTAATTCCCTGGCGTTCTAGATTTCTTTCACATGTCACACTGAACAAAACTTACGAAACATTTCAGTTGATTTATCAACCTGAAAACGATGTGTGTCTTAGCGATGATCGTCCTTTCTGTTGTATTTAGATATTCTTTCATGTTCGGAATTCTGGGGTGTTGCTAAACTTTATACTTTTTTACTTTAAGTAGCTAACCAATGGCGCTCACCCCTCTGTTACTTGCTCTACACTTGTTCAGCGTTCACATGGACTGCATGGAACTCATGTATCACCTCGGTCCTATGGTATTACTTACATTGCGGTTGTATTACATTGTAATATATGGTTTTCATATTTGGAATCTATATACATTTTGCAAACAACGTGCAGTTATGTATTTAAACATGTCCCAAAATAATATATACTCTTCAAAAAAAAGAAACTTGACATAGATATAAAACCACTTTTTGCCCAATATCTAAAATAATTACATTAAAATGAGAACTAAATAAGAACAGAAAGATAATGTGTCTATAATTCTAGAAAACACATGCAAAGCACATAAACGTAGCGTTTGGGGGTCAATTTTACAGCTTCATGCAAACGCAACCGCCTGTAAAAAACGTGCAGCACAGGATCCTGCATTTAGGCATACAGGCCCCCCTGCTGAATGGGTATAAAAATCCACACCAACGGCTGTTCATACAATCCTTATAACGGCAGTTGAGGTACGCAGAATATCAGATCAAACGGTACGCAACAGACTGAGGGAGGCTGGACTTTTTGCACGAAGACGTGTTCGACGTCATGTATTGACCCAACGTCATCTGGCGGACCGTCTGCTTTGGTGCCAACAGAGGGTTAGATGGGCACGTGCAAGGTGGAGAAATGTACTGTTTACTGACTAGTCCCGTTTCCTACTCACACGTGTTGATGGGCGCGCACGTGTCTACAGACGTCGGGATGAACGTAACGCCCCCAACTGTGTGCCGGAATTCATCACGGTAGTAGGACGCCTCTCGTGCATGTGGCAGGTGCATTGACAGGTGTGCGTTACAGAGACTTGATCCTACAGCCTTACGTTCTTCCTCACATCAACGTTCATGGCGGACAGTTCCATCAGGACAACGCTCGATCGCATATTGCACGTGTTTGTCAGGACTTCTTACAGCACAACAACATCCAGACATTACCTTGGCCAGCCCGGTCAGCAGGTTTGTCTCCGATTGAGCATCTGTGGGACGAGTTGGATCGACGCGTTCGCAGGAGGAATCCACCGCCCCAAACATTTCCGGCGCTTCTTGATGCACTTCAGCATGAATGGCAGCACATCCAACAGCGAGTTATTGACAACTTGATTGCATCTGTGGGTCGTCGGTCGTCGATACTGACATTTTCTGTACCCCTGTGACATTAATTGTATCGTGTACGTGTGTCTGTCTAGGTGACACGATTAATGTTTTGAACAGTGTGTACATTGATCTTCAAACAGTGTTTCAATTTTGGTTTCTGTGTCCTATTTTGAAACAATCGCATTATATTACATTTGAAAGTCAGTGTCAAGTTTCTTTTTTTGAAGAGTATATATTTTCGTGAAGTAAATATTCTACGGTGAGCAGATCATTAGCAACATTAATACTTTAGAGTACCATCACCTTTGACAAAAATCAGACAGACGTGTGGCGCCATGGCCGAGATGAAATTTGACATTTACTTGACTGCCCGGCTGCACCACAGATCGGAGGTCATCGTTGCCTCTATAGTCAGCAAAGTCTTTTAATCCATCTTAGCTTTCATAAGTGTCATTGAGGTTTGGAAACAAATAAACCGCATACTATTACATTAACAGGTTGGGGTGAAGAAGGTTGTGTGGTAGAATGTAAAGTGACGAATGGTGATTCGGTAAATTGAGTTGGATTTAACGCCTCTATTAACAGTAATTCGGTTAAACAGGAAGGCAATTCTAAAAATAAGCAGTTCTTAGATCTGTACCACTTCAATCACGCCCCACAGAACGGAAATATACTGACAAGCCGTTTACTACAATCGGGACTAATCGGGGCGTCAAATCCATGATCCGGGTCATTGCACGCCTAAGGGACATAAGTCTGCAAAGCCAAATGCAGCGCGTAAGACGACTTGACCACGATGCGTTGAAACGGTGGATACGAAGAGATCACTAGCTACTTGACGCAACACGACGTGACTCCTTGACTGTTCTTGAGGATATGTTAGAATTGCCAAGTCATAATGTGGGAAGAGGAATCTTAGGATGCTGATTCTCAAACTAGGATAAAATTTCAAACTTGTCTGTTACCCTTCCTTGCTCCAACAGGAATATAATTACTGATTAAGTCATCACAAATGTTCATTTTTTAATTTACATCCCTGTCTTCTTTCTTGGTTGTTTGCATCTTTACACCGCCAACAGATTTGTTGTCATGGTACCCGCAGTCCTTCCCTTTCGTGTCCATCCATTACAATCATCCGATACCTCTTTGTATAGAATCATCTGTTATGTTTTGTTTTGGATAGTATATAAACATCAATGAAGAAACTTGAAGCTGAAATAAATGTAACATATAATTGTTGGTTATTACATTGTCTAAGTATGACAAAAAGTATGTTATTTGCAAATGCTGAAATGAAACAGTTAATTAATAAACCATGGTCAGCATATACAGAAACAACAATTATACTACACTGTACGTGAACTCACAAAACTCAAACAGGGAAATACAAATATCCTTACTCCAAGGCACTGAACAGTTTTGGTTTTAAACTGTAATTTCCTATTTCATTATAGTAATCATCATAAGTACCCATTCCATTAGCAAAGAACCAAGATTGCGACAATGGTACACCCCATCCCACCTGTAGCCTGTACAGATCACGATGTGAAGGCGTTTTAAGTCATGCATAAAGATTGGGCTTCAATACACCTCGTGGATACTGCAAGTGAACAACCACGCAGATTGAATATGATCTATTAATGATCAATGTTTCTTAGCTTGGTAATAATGGCTTGGAGTCGAGCTGTATAAACCCATCATACGTGTTTAATTAAATAACTGTACCACCATGTCTACAGATTGACAGGATTTCTTAATATAAACAAACAACATTGTATGACGCTATCAATATTCAAAGTTCATTTATTACGTAAACGCTTTAAAGTTTAAACGCATACACAAACCCAACTTGGTCTGCAGATTATTCTTGAACTCTAGTTGCCTCTGAAGAACATCCTTCTTGATGCCCTGGATGATGGTGTGTGAAAAACCCATTTGTTAGACACTCTTTATTCTATATTCCAAAATATCCAAGAATGTCTTCAATATGAAACCGACCTGGACACCAGACTGTGGATTGGATAAATTCAACACAATTTGGGAAACTGTGAAAGATACATTCCGAAACATATTGATCAACGTCTTTAGATTCTCTATTTAGGTCATTGTTCTCAAACCTGTTTTATCAACATCTTCAGTCTCTGGTTTCAGCCTTGTTCCCAAACGGATTTGATCAACGTCTTTAGATTTCGTGGTTTGGTCCTTGTTCTCAACCTATTTGATCCACGTCTTCGGAATCTCTGGTTTCAGCAATGTCCAGAAACGTATTGATCAACGTCTTTAGAATATCTGGTTTCAACCTTGTTCCGAAACGTATTTATCAACGCCTTTATAACCTCTAGTTTCAGCAATGTCCAGAAACGTATTTATCAACGCCTTTATAACCTCTAGTTTCAGCAATGTCCAGAAACGTATTGATCAACGTCTTTAGAACCTCTGGTTTCAACCTTGTTCCGAAACGCATTGATAACGCCTTTAGGATTTGTTAGCCTAGGGGAACAGTTGTGTCTGCCATCAGACAAACATGACACAAGATTTTTAAGCACCCAAATAGAAAATACCTGTTTTCAAACAAACAAGTGATCTTAGGTTACTCTTATCAACTTGGTTACTTGATACATACAGTTTTGTCTTAATAAGTGTACAACTCTTGCTCAACGTTGTTTGATCAAGGTGACAACATTCAGGGCATCTGTAAAGCCTTCCAAACGTTTTATGGTAGGCAAGTTGAGTTGAGTACGTTTCCGAATTTGACGAATCAGTGACAACAATTATGCAATTCCCTATTTTGACTTGAACCATATATTCCCTTGTTGCATGTGAACAATTAATTTGCATGTCTTTGTGACGGGTGTCATCGGTGTATCATTATTATTTGATAGTGATTCATAAACACATGCTCACAAGATAGCTGGGATCGTACAATCGACTCGTAGGTTTCTTATTAATATGGAGAGGGTTTTTGTCGCTTTTATTTCATAAAATACACTGCGTGATTACCATCCATCAAGCTGCCTGAAGATATGGCCAATAACATCGTTCAACGAATGAAGTAATGTAGCATTATGTTATTCCGTCAGCAGTAGTCTGACACGGTTTAATGTCGTGTTCCACATCTAGAATTGATTATTCAATAGGCGTAATAAGTACATCATGTGTAGTATTGTAGGTTGTGTTTTACCGATAGTGTTAATATCCCGACACAAGTGTTGAAATTAATGGCAAAAATGGCGATGTGGGTTTAAAGATAAAATTACATACTGGGATTTGGTTCATAGGGTGGGCCACGTTGTCGGGTGCTGGGTCTCTGGCGTACTCTCAGCCCGAGGACATCCCACAGATGTCAGGGGACTTACCGTGCCAGTCCAATGTCCCTATGCATTCTCGCCGGCAAATAGTATAATACATTTCAACGTCATTCCAGGTAAACTGACGTATCGATTTTATCTGGACTTTCTAAGGCGACCTTCTAGCTAGAATCAGTTACAGTTTTGACACCTGGTGCTCCCTGAACGGTGGAACAGGTCCTGTCCCACATCATCTCCAGGGATCACAGATAGATTGAAGATGAAGACTGGAATTTATGGTTAATCCACGAACCAGTTCCTTCTTAAGACAGCATTTTCCATTTGTGAGCTTTCGTGGAGCTTTCGCTAAGATTAACAGCAATAGATCAGAAATAGGACGAAGTTCTTGTTTGTGAAGACATCAGAGATTAGGAGAATATCAAATAGCCTTGAACATCATTATCTGAATGAATGTGGAATTCTGGAGATACATTTGTTTGTGGATATAGTGCTGTTAACGTGGCAGATTTGTATCGATTCCGTAGATGCACCGACCGAATATGGTTGTCTTGTTGGCGCGCCGTCACACGTGGGCGACCAGCCCGTGGCAGGTCATGAGTGATGCCTCTATGTAGATAACGTCCTCCAAAGTGATAAAACTGTGTTTCGATTAACATAAACCTGTCCGGCAACTTTTTTTGCCATACCTGCGTCATACCTGTTTGCAGCATGCCCAGGACGCGAAGACGTTGATTGTCAGCAATCCGTGGGATTGCGTAAAACATAAGTGCTTTATGAGCACCTGATAGCCCTGATAGCCAAACAATCATTGTGTACTGTCCACATAAAAAAAAACACGTGAATGAGAATCATGTTCCCAACAAACACGCAGACATCCACATTTTGCTCACTGAATTAACATACACGTGCAAAGTGTGAATAACGACCTTAATGCCGAGCAGATATCTTCATAATTATGTATTGAAAGATGCTTTATTTAATTTCAGAATACATTTATCTTTATTGAACGTTATATACTTCTGTATTCATGTATATATACCTCTCACAACTTGGTTGCAGTGCAGTTTGGTAATGGGGTAAGATTCTACATCATAACGTCGCTAAACGCAATAAGCCAATAAGTTGTAATCCATAAAGTTGTATGTTTTGATAATATACTAAATGTTTTGTTTTTGATGAAGCGTCTGCCCGGAAAAAAAGATCGGGGGTTCGATCGCCGGCCGCGTCATACCAAAAGACGATTAAAGATGCTACTTCTTGTTTTTCCTGTTAAGGAGCTCAAACAAGGACTGGTCGACTCGGGGTCAGTATACTGTGTCCGAGTGGGGTATTCATGTTAAACTGTTGCGTGGCATTTTACTGGGCTAGCATTATAAATTGGCATCAGTCCTGACTAGTACAAGCAGCCACACACTCACCCGGGAGTCCTTTGATGTGAAATCTATCAACACAAGATAAAGGTATAAAACTCAAAGGTTTGCTGAGGAGTTTTCAACTTTCATGGACGAGTGTCCATATATATTTGATATCAAACGACACGAGGGTGAGATTCTATATATCATCCAAAACCGTTCTTCCCACGTGTTCTGTTTGTTTAAAATGTACAGTTCATCAGCTCCAGTGTTTTAGGATTATTTTTACATACCAGAGAGTATACACTTTCGCATTGTGTGTAGAAAAGCATAAACACAAACAATTCACTCTCGAGTCCGCTTCCGCCACCGTGTTCTTATCGGTATATATATAATATATACGTGTTAGTGTTAGTGTTAGTGTTAGTGTGTGTGTGAGAGAGAGAGAGAGAGAGAGAGAGAGAGAGAGAGAGAGAGAGGGAGAGAGACTCATTACAAACACAGTTAATTGATTTTCCCTGGCTAACAACATTTGATTGTTGGTTTGGGCCGTATTGTTTGTGAGGAAGTAGTTTCTGTTCTTCTGTATCGTAAACTCCGTTTGTATGGATGATACGTATAGTAAAGCCTACTGCTTGTAGGTTGTGTGAACAATGCGTACATTGTGTGGGATCATTCCGGGGAAGAACTTATATTTCTTTACTCCGAAGTGCCTTAAAATTGCACCTCAAGATGTAAAATCAAATGCTTCATCAAGGTCAAAAACAAAAATGTCCTGAAAATAACACTCCATATAACCTTCTTGGAGTTGAAAGCCCTTGTGCTCTAAAAAGAGCATTGTCGCTGAAGAAACATGCGTTGCTAAGGAACTGTCAGGCTTTGAGAGATAAATCTTACATAGGAAATCATTTGAGAAGGGTTGAGAAGGTATAAGTATAAAACACATGGACACTGAGATTCATAAAACATGATAACGTTTGAAATGCAATTAAATGATGGTCAAACAATCAAACTAAATAATTGGAAATGGCATGGTTTGGATATATAAAATATATAACCGATTTGACTCGATTTGTGAGTCCACACATTAGGAAACATATCAACATTCGAGGTTAACAAAGAGAAACAGCCTTCCACAAATCAATTCTAGAAGTGTGACTGTCGTAGGTGTGTGTTTACGTGTCGTGGGTTGGACGCATGCAGCACACAGTGGCAATGAGAGAAATGCCTGAGACCGACATGGCCTCTCCTGTCCCACCTTGCATACTCCTCCGACTCATGAAGAATGGATGTCAGTTAAGCACGAGTGGGTGAACCTCTCCAGGATCAATCCATCGCCGTCTCCGACAGGAGCATTCATATATTCAGATTTCTGTTCTACCCTTATGCCTTGATTATAGTTCATCTGAGTATTATCAAATTATTGATCAGCTATCGATCTCCTATCTCAAATAAGTATTTTCCGCTGGTCCAGATAGAGTGAAAATAGGAACCGTCACTGTCCACTTCACGAAGAAGACGGGCGTAACACCTTACTCTGTATCTGACACGGAAGTAGGACTTCTGCTCCTGTAATTCTCGATCTAATTTCACAAAAGACGACAACATGTGCCTTGAGGCTTCAAATGGAACTCCTGGTAAACTAGAATTTCAAAAGCTCTTTCACAAAATTTATTACTGGTACTTGGATGAAAAGATGTCGAGTTTTTGTGTTGAGTAGAGTGTAACCATTTGATTTTTTCTTAATATTTTCGTTTGATATCGTGTGCAGTACTGTGACTCTGTTGAGGGCCTGAGTGAGTGAGTGAGTATGGTTTTACGCCGCTTTTAGTAATATTCCAGCAATATCACGGCGGGGGACACCAGAAATGGGCTTCACACATAGTACCCAGTTGAGGGCCTGAAGACAGTCGGATAACAAAATAGTGTCACATCCGTGAAATGTCCCCATCAAGAAGAATGACAGACAGACAAGCAACAGGGCCAGATGTCTCAAGGCCAGTGCCAGTCTGCTCACTACATAAAGCCTCATCTCATCATCCCTGACACCCTCAGACATGGGTTGCTGACGCTGATATTCACTGGGCTATGATTAATAAGATTTACTCCACACTGGATTATTTCCTTGTCGAAAGTGTGACAAGGGACACCAAGAATTGGTTTAAAATACTTTACCAATCGAAACGTAGTCTTTGGCACATGTTCTAACCGCTAAGTTACCTCGGCACCCCTTCTAGTGTAAGTTAAATTACAGTGACAGGAAGGATTCAAATCAATAGTTGTGTCCACATTGAATGTAATACAGATGTACCACGAAACAAATCCAAACCTAAATTTGTTCTGCTTTGTAATGCTGATCAGGAACGTACAATAGAGGTTTCTGACGTTTGTCGCTTTTATTTCATTGTATTAATGCAACACTGTATAAAGTATACCTTGAAGAATTAAAATATTATCCACTTTTATACGTAGACGCTTATCGCTTTGTCCAGAACGGCTATGTGGCACAACCATGCAATGTTCATTCCAGCGAGGCGCACTCAGCTGACGTACAAGGATAAATCACGAACTAATGACAACGGTGCCTAGGACACAAATTAACAGTCTATTATTATCTCCTGCCATTTGTTCTACGCCGTTGGACGTGATACATTTGTCTGGAACATTGAATGTGATCTATGATGTATAATTTAACTCCTTCCGTTATCTAGCGCAGCCATACTAAGGCAGGTAGAAAACGTAAGCCTACGAGATACATGGAATGACCATTCCTCAACCATCCAGAAGAAAGGACCTTACGGAGTGACTCCCATCCTCGACACCAGCTCATAATGAAGTTAAAGAGCGCCATCTGAAATGTGCTCAGCTGTGATGAATTAATTTACTTGATTGTTAGCATTTGTGAAATCTGGCTATTTACTCAACTTGACACGGCCTATCCAACTTCGAATTCATTCATTTGTAAACATCCCATGTGTGAAGCCAATGCAGGTCCTCGAGTTGATATAGGAGTCTTTTGGGTTGAGACCTGTCGACTTTAACATGTCATGGTTTGGATGCGGCAAATGCAGAACATTGAAGTAGTTGGCTGCCTCGTTATTGCCTGCAAGTCCTAATGCTCTGTGATGGGAGTTGGTATCAAAGGATCGCCACAACCTCAGCCATGTGTTTACTGCTCCTTTACAATGATAGCGGCGGTTTACAGAGCCACGTGTGAATTGGGTTCCTTCTGGAATTAAGACAACTAGTCTGCCCATGACAGGTTTGACGTGTTTTTCATGAATCTATGAATATTCATTTCTTTCTGAATATTTTCACAATCACACAAGG
Source organism: Haliotis cracherodii (assembly GCF_022045235.1). NCBI lineage: Eukaryota > Metazoa > Mollusca > Gastropoda > Lepetellida > Haliotidae > Haliotis > Haliotis cracherodii. Next base: position 3,547,803 of record NW_027266285.1, read on the forward strand.
GTCAATTGCAACCCGTCCAGCCGGTTGCAATTGCTGTACTGAGTGTTGAGTGAAGTGGATGTATAAACGTGCGAGCTACAGGCGTTGGAGAGTGGTTCAGCCACCAGCATGCCTGTTGTGCTATGTGGTTTAATTACCAACTGTACTCATACTAATGGCGTCTTGTCCTCTCAACCTTTATCTACTTTTCATTACCCATAAAGCGTTTGCATTATGTGATTGGAAACTAATCGATGGCAAATGCGACCGTGTGACATTTCTCAAAATGCGCAATAGCTCCTGCCACATAGGAATTAAGTGATCATCTAGAAATGATATCATGTAATTCTATTGTTGTAACATAACTACAAAGTATATCAATGTAGGGCATGCGTGGTACACATGCTTGTAGTAAGAGCTGTCTGTATATACAACAGATCACTCCTACCGAATGAAATGTGTACACATCCTTTGAAGCACCTTCCGTTTCGTACAATGTGGCCCTCACTCTACACCACCACAAAATGAGACGAGGGATTAAACATATCTTATATTATCTTATCATATGTCCGATTAATATTAGGTCTCGGTTGCAAATTTATAATTCATAATCTTACTCCGTGAAGTTGTGGTGCTGCATTTTCAAGAAAGATTATGCCGACATGACTGATCCATACCGACCATCTGCGGTCTGAAGACAAACACTAGTTGTCAGTTCTAACATCCAAACCAGGTGATCGAGCATTCAGTAGTAGTAGTAGTAGTAGTAGTCACAAGTATACAGTTATGATAACGGCGATACCGATAGTCAACCCCGATATCCCTTGTTAACTACATCATAGAAAACAAATATATAACATATAACAAAACATATTTAAGAATACTGAGTATTTCCGTGTTTATTCTTTACGGCTGTGCAAATAATATCTAATGGATGTGTCAGCTATCACACGACAGATTATGGTAATACCCAACTGATCAGACCTGGCCATTAGCTTGTTGTTGTTGTTAACGATGTAGGGCATTAGTGTCTAGACAGCCCGTTTCCAGAGAGACTTCATAGGGGCTGTAATCCCCATGGTATGGACACCAGACACAGCTGCTTTTGTTCCGCTGATGATCAGTTGCGATCAGAAAAGGTTGTCATTGTCGGGTCAGCTGCCACCTCATGTGTCCTCATGGGACATTTACACATAGTGTGCCAGCTTGAATCAGGCCTGTAATCAACCCAGAACGAATCAACTTCATGTCCGGTTGGAATAACGCTGACGTATATATATAGTTTTACCATAAAGACAAAGTAGATATCTTATGGAACACTGGTGTGCTTATTGATATCTTTCAGTTAAAGTGAACAGAAATATACTCACGAAATCACCCTTTTAATTGAGGCGACAATGTTAATTTAGTTCCATCAAGAGACCTGAGGGGCGCGGGGGTTGGGGGTTGAGGGTGGGGTGTGGAGGGAGGAGAGGTTTTTGATGCACTAATGTACTGAACGTAATTGCCCTCCCTTAATACTTGTTATATATACTTTGGATGATGGCAATCCATTTTCTCATGACCCTTCCTGAACAGACGAAATGCAAACGCACTATATATTTCAATACATCGAGTACATATTTTTCATGACCCTCCCAAAATATGTGTTTTGCTTTTATTACCCTCCCATAGAGTCATATTTTAGTGACCCTCGGGGTCAAGACACATGGACTACTCACCCCACTTTTAGACTTGTTTTTGTAGGAATTAATGATCAGAGGTTTGGTGAAGGACACTTACAGTTAGCACTAATTATAAGAGAATATTGGAAATGAATATAGACTGAGTGTTTATTTGATTTGGATTGGATAGGATTTGTCATCGTGACAGTCAGCGGGTGTGACCATGCTGACAGGATCGTATTAGGGTTCCTGATGTGGACATTTGCTCAGGTTATTACCAGAAGAAGTTGGTAGTGAACACGTACAGCCATGTGGATAGGATATCTTTAGGATGTGTTGTCCTTTCTTTTTCTTGGTAATCCTTTAACGCTGATGGAAGAGAGTCACTCAACCAGTTCATGCATTCTATGTCAAAGAGGATCAAAATCCGTGTTTATCTGTGACAACTTCCAGCTGGTGACATTCTAGTGAACTTGACAAGTGGTGATGATATTATATATTCAATGTGTGGAGAAGTGCGTGTTGGGAACTATCCTACACTTGATTCCCGCTGACCCTCTGAATCTGGAATTGAACCCAAGTTGAAGTATCATCGGACCCTGGGGGAAATTCTCCACAGCGAGCTAGGCTACTCGTGTCCAGTCGTACATCATCTCAGTGTTTTGCTTGGCACTGTCTGTACATTATGGTTTAAAGTTTAAACGAGAATAATTCGTTTGTCAAAAGTAGTTATGTGTACACAATAGATAAACCACATGTACGAAAATGACAGGAACGTTTGTCTCTTTCTCGAAATTGAAGTGTATAAAAGAAATCCATACAACTTCTCTCCCTAAAAAGGAAATATAGGGATGGGTTTTTTTAGGTAATATGTGAATATTAGTGTGAGGTCCGTAGTCTTCCCAAGGCAAGCTTGCCACTAACCCATAATAAGTGAAAACTAGACTTTGATATCGCCTAGTGGACACTCTTGCCTCGGGAAGATGCTTATAGTGAAACAAGAAGACTCTCTAAAGTTCCTGTTAGCTAGCTCGTTTCCACTTCTTTATGAAGAATAATAGTCTGTGTGAATATATGATATATGTATAGAAACCTCTTGAAAGTTTTGCATTTCGTTTACATCTCAGAAATGAGACCACCGACCATATATAATATGATCTGTTGTATCGCGCAGGCAAGGTACACTATTGCTTTGAAACGAGAACTAACGCTCAGTTAGACTGGTTGAGATCCGAGACTATACTGACCCACGGTAGGAATCAATATCATTTTGGTTTCTCGTCCTTTTTACAATTTCCATGTATGGGGAATCTGATGCCTAGTGGTGTCAACCGACAAACTGCTATAAAAAGGCCTACTTCTCATCAGAATGGGCCCTAAAACGCCCTAAATAGCAGCTATGCACACATAACCCTAACAGTAGGATAATATCATGTAATCATATAAATAATAAAAAAATAATCCATTTTACCTGCATTTATGTTTATTCAGGTAACATGCTTTCAAACAACGGGCGAGCGAGTTCACCTGCAGAAATCCGCAAGCTTGTAGCTGACAAACGCTTTCCTGGAACATGGGTCCAAAATGGTTAACAAGTTGGCCCCCGAATATCTCTGTAATCTTGTTCTTCCTAATGTATCAGCGGGTGCACGTTACAATATAAAAACTTCACAGCTACAGACTGTAAATGCTAGAACAGTTAAATACTCCAAATTATTTTTACCTGATACAGTGCGAATGTGGAATGAATTACCGGATAATGTTCAGTCATAAAATACTGTATATGACTTCACTAAAAAGTATCACCACAACAGAAAATCCTAAAATATTTGGCTTTAACTTAGGCTATGGCACCCGGCTCAGTCAAACTATCCATTCCTGCGTCAGGTTAGGATGAAGTTATTTAAATGCACACAAATATCATAGACATATTCATGAGTCTACTACCTGCTCCTGTGGATATCCTTATGAGGATCCTACACGTGGCTTCTTTTCATGTCGTAACTTCTGCAATCTTCCTAACCATATGTACTACGACATTAAAGGAACTGACTTGGATGCAGTGTTATATAGAAATGCTGAAACATCTACTGACACTAACCTTGCTATTACACAATCTGCTCATTTGTTCATTGTAAAATCAAAATATTTAAAAATCAAATATGTGTCTTATTTACTGTTACATCAGTGAAATGTTTGTTTGTATGTGTTATATGCTGGTATGTAGAGGTATATGTGTACAAGCAAATACGTGTATTCGAATAAGTGCATGGAGGCGCCGGTTTGGTTAAGTACCGATATAGGGATGCTTGTATTTGTGTGTGACTTGTATATTTGCATACAATATATTTGTAACAGTAGGTACAGTTAATCCATATATATATATATTATTTAGTTGTGGAAGGTGCGCCATATCCCCGCGGCACGTTAGCGTTCTTTTGCAATGTCTTCATTGCTGTTGGCTTCCCAATACCAGACTAGAACGACTCAGTGTCCCACCCGTCAGGGAGTGAAATAGAAGCAGAGAGCCACACATTTTGGGCCAAGCTTTGCGGCCAATGTCCGAATATTCAGATAATATTTGTTTCCCATAGTCACATAGTCGCATAGTCACATAGACTGACCTGTTTGAGAACCTTGGTGGGCACGGAGTATCATTATCATGTCAGTATGCGGCATGGTATCTCAGTGAGCTAGCAATATTAATCGGCATCAGTCCGGACTAGTACAAGCAGCCACACAAACACACACACGTACATGCACGTCGCTATAAAAGTGCAATAATCTTGGACGCGACGTTAACCCCCATTTCACCCTCACCTTTCTCTGCAAGAGCGGCATCTGCGGCGATCGTCTGATCATACGTCATGCACTGCAAATCCTGGTAAAGAAGGGTAATGAGTTGAGAGCTTCGAGTCTGTAAGTGCACAGTCATAGCCATGTCATATTGCTTGGGAGGAATATGTGTGCTATCGGACACAGCATGCAAGAAATCATGACCTACGCTTTTGTTTTCTACCGAACGCAACGGACTCACCGAGGGCCTGAGCAGAAGAGTTAGAAACATGTACACGGGCTCTGGAATACTCGCCGTGTACGTTCATCATTCAGCTTAGATTTGGTGCTATGGGGCTGCTTTATCAGCTCGCCCCTCAACTGTAGAGCAATATGGACAAGCAACAGCATTTCATCCTCACTGTATGTAGGCAAGTTCAACAGCTCCTCCTCGTCTTCTTCTCCGCACACTAACCTTGCTTGATCCCAGACAGGCAACATGCATGGAATAATCACGTCAACGTCAATATTTTGCTGTCCTTGCACAGTTGATGTTTAGTCAACTATGAGCCTGAATTATTTTCACGAAAAACACGTTACAGTGATGTTTTTTTTACACAGACCTGAAGAATAATTATTCTTTTCAAGATTTTTCTGATAAAATTCCAGGCACCGGCAGAATATCATATGATTGGTCCCTAAGTCATTGTTCGTCGAGCTCTCCGTCCAAAATATATTGCCCCACGGTATTGAGTAACGTGACAGGATCAGTATTTGAAATTACCAACCGACAGAGAATGTAACAGAATTGTTTGTCTTTCACTGTGATGCGATCATCAGCGAAGCATGTAAAACTGAAGGTAGATTCGATAACACCGGCGGACCAATCGGCATGCAGGATGGTATGGTAGAATGTTGATCAACTTCATTGTAAATGAATGTGCTCCGTTATGAAAAAAACACCACAGAATCCATCGCCTCCAATGTAATAGGGGCCACGTCCATTACATCGTCATTATGTTAGGGCAAATTAAATCTGTTTACACCAATTTGTGTTTGTATTGTGTCAGTCTACAAACTGTAGTGTTACAGTTCATGACAGCACAAGTGGACATCTTAAAGTGCAGGAGAGTGTGGTCTGCAATGCAAATGTTCTTCAGTCGTTGAAAATGGGGAAAGGTGCTCGTTGTTGTTCATATATTTCATGAAGAGTAATGAAGATGGAGACAGTACTAGTGTCGACTGCATAAAACATGATTCGAAAATGTACCCATACATGGTTCTCATGCAATACATTTTTGTTTGTAAGAAGGGTGATGTTTTCTAGATTTGTTTTTAGTGTTTATCCAGTGAGCAGGCCAAGTCGCTTTTTACAGCAGGCATGGGTTGCTGAAGATGTATTCTAACCTGGACCATCACGGATATTTCAGTTATGTAATGAGATGAAGAATAATATGGGTGAAAAGCTTACAATAGCACACTTGTATGCCTTAGACGTTCACCGCTTTGTTAAAACCCAAGAGCACGGGATCCGAATCGCAGCTAACCTAATATTCGAGCTCATACCAGTAGGATCGGCGTGCTCCAAACTGAACAAGTAGAGATTGCTGCAGAGCATCAATAGCTCCCCGCCATATAATGTTATGTGCAGAGGAAGGAAGTGTAAGCTATGGGAGGAGAGAATTTGTGTTAAGTACAAATTTGTTGTTATTAATATACTTATCTTTGGAAAGCACAATAAAAGAAACATTGTCTTTAATTGGTCAGCACTAAGAAAACTGGGCCTGTCGGGCAAAACTTGATGTATACCCACTATTAGTACCAATAAAAAAAATCCTATATGTCACTCTAAAGCATGCTTTTGCAGCAAATATCAATATTTCTGGTCAAAATGTTGGTTGGTTTAAATAAAGCAAACTTTTAAAATAGTAAACACCAAAAATGTAATGAATACACTCTAAATATAATTCAGTTCAAATGTAAAAATTCACGCATTCATTAATGGATTCCCATTTATCTAGCATCAAGTTAGGAACATACAGTTTGGTCACGTTATCTATAAATATTGAGAATTATCTTACATATTGTAAAAACAAAGGCCATAGGTCACTTTTCTCAAAACTTCGTTTAAGTAATCACAAACTAAAAATTGAAAAAAATTGTAGATATACAAAATCACCAACCCCATTTGAACAACGTCTCTGTGAAACATGTGATGTCTCAGAAGATGAACAACATTACGCACTGTCTTACATAATACAAACAAGAAAGAGAATCACAAATAATCCTCAATGTCATGTTCATATCGAAAATAAGGCAGACGCTTTTTGACATGTCCTTTCAAACATGGAGATCTACTGTAGATGTTTCTAGCAAATGTGAATATTATAGATATTTTAAAATGCAAATATACGCAGAAAAATATTTAACTGATGTAAATATAAGAAAATGCAGAATATCATTAACACAATTTAGATGCAGCTCACACAGGTTAATGGTTGAAGTTGGCAGGCACAACAAAATACCCAAATGTTTAAGATTATGTAAACAATGTTCTTTAAATGTTGTCGAAGATGAATTTCATTTTCTACTTGTATGTTGTAAATATGACAATTTAAGGAAAAAATATATTGAACAGAAATACTATGTACATCCAAATAAATACAAGTTTATCTCTTTAATTTCACATGTGAGCAAAACGGCTATACAAAATCTCTCTCTCTTTATATATCATGCCATGTTATTAAGAAATGAATCCTTGTAACATTCCTAACCGCTTCCACATTGTCATGTATTCTGTACTATGGGCCTGTAGCCTTACAGTTATATATGAATAAACTGATTGAGAATCACAAATAATCCCCAATCATGATAAAGAATTTGGTACACTCTGTTAAAAGGAGCAGATTCTTAATAAGTTTACCAACAGTTATCTAGAAACAACTTCCAAGATCTGTTAACATATCAACAATTACAAACAAATTCTTTGTACATGTATGTACAACATTACCATAGTTTTGCTCAATTCTCATATTGTTTCCATATCATTATAATACACTTGTTTTAGAAATTAAATTGTTATAATGTACCTCTTTTGAATGTTGAATGTTCCTGTGTTTTTTAATTGTCGTTTATTGTGCATGTATTTTGAAGTTTGTGATTGTTTAATATTGCCACTGTTTCTTCATGGAATGTTCCGCAATACATATCTCATCTAAAACATCTTTGTTGTATAATAGTTTCTTACAGTTGTTTATGGGGGCATGGTTGGCCCAGTCGCCGAAGGCGCTGCAATTCGCTATGCAGAGTTGTGTCCCTTGGGCACGCCAGAAACCTATGACAGTGTGTTTGAATCTCGGTTCGCCCCGATTTTGTTGTGAGCACAAAACCCTTGCTCGTTGGTTTCACCAAAGTGGTGAACGTCTAAGACCTGCATCACTTCAGACTTTCATCCCACTTCAAGCTGACACGGAATACTATTCAAGACGGCGTTAAACCCAACTACCTCACTCACTCTTGTGTATGGTTCCGTTTGGTTAACTGGGCTTGTGTTGTGATTGCTTCCGGCTTAGATTTGAAATTTGTTTAGAAGAATGTTACTATGTTCAACCCAAACATCGTGAAGATATCATGCAACCGTATTATCTTTTTGGAAAATAATTGGAAACTACAGACCAACCTGGTGATTTCCAGAAGCAAAGAACATATACATGTGTATGATCTCTGCTGGAAGTTAATTTTTTTTGTCAAAGCAGTAAACCATGCATGAAACGTAAACCGCCGCATGAAACGGTATGTACCATACATTACATACAGTGAAGTATTAAAAACAATGCTGTGCTCAACTATGCACAGCAAGCGCCATATATGTGATTATGAAGACAACTAATAAAAAAATTCTCATATCAAACCCGTTGTTTTACATGTGTTGTTTATTGAAGAATGTCATACTTTATAGAAGCCTGTTATTTAATCGTGTTGAACAATATGTTGCAATTGAGTGCGCGTGACAGGCTTGGCCTAAATTCCTTCCTGGAACGTTTCTCGATGGCTGCCAGAATAACATACGATACATTGCAAAGGTAGTGCGCAATTGAACTGTTCAGGTAAGGGAGATAATCACTCACTCTCAGTGATACAGCTTGAATAAGATACGATGTACAGCATTGCAAGGTCAGTGCGTGAATTTATCACTTCTATACTACGCCTATAGCTAAAGCAGATAATCGCTCAATGCGCAAATTTCAAAGAAACCAACATGTCGACTTACATGCTCCAAAATTAACCTCTTCCGTATACTTCACCGCCTTATGGGCGGTGAAGAATAAATACAAGGTGACACGTGGTCCTGTGCACAGCTCACAAATCAGGTGAAGTTAACCAACGTCGGTCGCGGAGAGCCCTTAGATGGGTGACCGCGTTTCGGCAGTTTGGCTACTGAGAGCTACCGCTTGGTTAAAGCGTTGGTAAAATATCCTGGTTCGATTCCCAATATGGTACAATCTGTGAAGCACATTTCTGGTGTCCCACGCAATAATTTTGATGGAATATTGAAAAACGGAGTAAAACACTCCACTCACACAAACACTCAACTCACTCCCCCACCCTCTCACTTTTGTGGCTGACCATTATACCTTGCGCATGTCGCCGACCTGTGAAATCTGATGATATAAAACCATGTGGACAAAGCCACTTTGATTCTCTATCCTTGCATACTAACAGTACCTTCTGGCCTAATGTGATTTTTCAAATGTAGATATTTTAAAATGACATCTATTCCCGGTTCCAGACAAAATTAAATGTGTTCATATCGTTATGTCCCTGTTTACAGCTACAGTGGAGCCACGTTATTGCACGGCGGGTTATCCAGTATTATTATGTTATGGTATTTACTGCGATCCTGGCGGCAATCCCGGAGCGGAAGATTGACAGTGTGACTGAACAGGGAGTGGACACACGCCTTGTTCACCAGCGATCACTTTTTTCCACAGTGAAGTTCGCCGGCAGTGAAATCTCTTGTGTCCTATCAAATTTAATTTGAAGAAACAATGGGAGAGAACTTTACAGCACACCAAGTGTCTGGTCGCCATGAAATGCATTTGCAGACTTTATTGTTTCTATACGCGATTTAAGAAGTTATAGTTTGCCCATGAATGTAAGTAATTATGGTATAAAACTATAATTTCACATGCCAGGTGATGGTATTCCTTACGCTCTACAGTGCATGTAAATTACAAAAGAATAGTGTTGTCTTAATTCCTTCTAATACGAGTAGTAATACCTTCTTTTGATTTCAAAACCTGCATGGTCGTGGTTACGTTTGCATGGAGTCCAGTATTTTTACCCATGTGTTACGGTGAGGGAATAAGTCTGCCAGAGAACAGAAAACCGCCACGACCCGCGTGCTACGTGTCGGAACCTTCACAATGACACATATACCTTTATCAGTAGGATTCTTCTCCATTCCTAGATTTAACCTTCATTAAATCTTGTTATGCCGAAGTAAGACGTTATCTGCCCACCCTTATGCGCCATGTCGAGGGCCTGAGTTGATTACACACGACTCCAATTCAAAGGCGATATTTTAGTCTTCTATATAACAAAACATCTGTCCTGCTTAATTAAGCTTTCTTCCAATTTCAGTTCCGTGAGACTTCCTGTGGAGATTGTCAGCATCTTTTGAAATGCAGCTAGCCTCTGCTCCAATTAGAATTTATGGCTTATCAGCGAACTTTTGTTATCTCCACGACGTAAATGAGCTGTAATTCATTAACCAAGATATATGCTGAGCATAATACGTACACCCCACCACAGTCAAGTAAATAGAAGATAAGTAAGGCAGGTGTCTATTAACAAACTGTGGCGCGGCTGAGTCAGTCATGGAAACGTCGAAACTGACGAGTATTTGGGCATCACACGACCCTCACCCTGTGATTGGTAGAAGTTGTTAAGTTCCCAATGTACATGAATCAAGTACCACCTAAACAGTGATGCAAGTGTTAGTAAAGCACGAATAATGTGGCCGTTTAAAAAAATTGGCTTTGAATTCCATTTTCTTTTTATTTGTCCTTTATTAATTAAAGAGAGAAACAAGATTGTTTCTACTGCACCAAACGAAATATGAATAAAGTGAATGTGCTCTTTAATTACAAAAGACTGGGAACTGTAAGGGAAAATCATGTCATAATTGAATTGAATCAAGAATGAATATTAATGCTGTATAACATGACATTGTCCAATGAGAATATATGAGGGTAAATAAAGTTCAGTTCAGTTGAGGCAGGGGAGCTGACAGTGTAGTGTAGTGAGGAATAATCGAGATTCTAATTCTTCAAGGACTAATCACCACAAGAGCGTGAAAGTTAAGCATCCGGTTGAACTGGTCAGTATGCAAGAATACCAAGTTAGTTTGATTCATGCGAGAATTGATTATTTTATTGCATGTGATGTGACGTAAGTTTACTTTTGCTTTGATGGAGTGCAGAAAAGGAGCGAGCTAATAAAATACTACCTATAATGCATCACACAAGCATCACAGAAACAAACAGGCCAGTTTGCATTTTCAAAGACCACTAATGCTTGTGTGATTGAGCGAGATTGGTTATGAGACGTGTTATTTCGAACTATATTTCTTGTTGTAAGAGGCGAGTTAACAAGGCTCAGTGATTTGATTGATAATGTGTCCTCTTACCCTGAACGTGTGGTATGCTGTTCATTATGTCTACCACGGGCGCCTGGAGTCTAACAACGCGTTGCAGTGACGTTGATTAATGTATATTTGCATATTCTTATTTGCAAGGGTCAATGTACAGTTCTCAGTAGGAAGTGACAACAAGGATCCTATGGCTTGCAGAATATATCAAACTTTGCTTTATACAGGTAGATATATACATACAAGAAGCACTATGTACCATGTCAGCACATAGTGGTAGTGGTTGTTGTCTCAGTGACCCGGAACACCTAGCCTAATCCTAGCTAGGCTGTGGGTAAGACCTTCTCTCTCTGATTTTCATCTCTGGACCACAATTTACACAGCCAAATTCAACTGACATGGATTAAGCCATACATATAAAGAACAGTTTATTACTTGGTGCATGAAATGGCGTCCAAGTGTTAATTATGACCAAGCCAAAGCTGTCCGTTTTAGGAAGAAATGCTGTAGTTGTCAGTGTGGGGATGTCCCAATTGCTTACAACAGTATTTACCGTTACTTGCCTGTGTTTAGATGAACACATGGATATGATGCAACAGGTAAGGAACTATGTCAATCAGCAAGTAGAGCCATATCTGCTTTGTACACAAAGTTTATGTATGCAGGGAGAATGTCTTAGATGTTTTTACCAAACTGTATAGGGTTCTTGTTGAGCCTATATTACTGTATGGTGCCAGAATTTGGGGGATATATAAGTACAGAGAAGTAAAAATAGTGCAGAATTAGGCCTTGGGAGATATGGATGGTGTTCTGTAAATGTCAGTCAGAAAACAGATTGTTTTAGAATTCTCTTTCGTCTAACATTCATGCGACCTACTCGCTTTCCTATACAAATTCATGAAAGGGCTGAACTAAAAAAGGTATCTTTAGACTGTAGGGGTTTAAGCATGTCATCCCAGTTTAATGGTGAACTTTAAATTGTAAATGATTGGGAAGCGAAACGTTGTGTTGACCATGTTGAACAATGTTTAATAAACAGCGATTTAGACGTGGTATTTCACCCTTTTACACTGAAACCGGCAGACATGCCAAGCCTCTTGAGCAACTTTCAGAGAGAATTTGTTAATATTGTATTTACCAAATGATGTACATGTATAATATGATTGAAAATGAAAAAAATTTTATGTTGATTTTCGTGTCAGTCTTCTGAATGCAGCATATGAAAACAATCCTTGGTTTTATGACTTTAAAGGTGAAGATATATTTGTATGTATACTGAACCGCCAAAGAAGCATCACCATGGATAGATGAGAAACCATATTTGGTATACCACATATGCTAAACAACACAAGCATCCAAATAACGTTCCCCACGTCGTCGCCAAATTCTCTCTCTGCCATCTGCTGTTGAGATACAGTAACGGCTCTCGTCTGAGAAGAGGACTCTTCTCCGCTGTTGGTGGAGCCAATGTTGGTGCTGTGTTGCCCACTGAAGACGGTCCCGGCGATGACGTGGTGTCAGAATGGGTCCTCGACGTGGCCTGTGACTGTGGAGGTGTCTGCTCGTCAATTGTCGACGCACGGTGTCCGCACTTATGTGTCGCTGGTGTGTCCCCATGGTCTGTCGAGCAGTTTCCACAGCAGTAACAAAGCGATCTTGAAGATGCTGTCGCACAATCTGACGACCCTGACGTCGGGTGTTGACCCTTTGTCTTCCACTACGTGGTCAGTCATCTGTGGTGTTGGTGGTCTGGTATCGTTACTGCAGCCTGTATATGATCCTTACGTGGACATAAAATGCATTGGCTACTTACCGGGCGGTTTGTCCAGCCTGCAATCGTCAAAGGGTTTGGTGTCGCTGATTTATTGTCAATCTTGGCATGTGGTAGCAATTTGATAACGAATGAATGTTATCCGATCTGGGTGGATTTTTGTAGGGCAAGAAATGGGGAAACGCATGTGCATTTCGGTTTTCACGTGCATCGGGTCACGTGCGTTTGGGAGATCGATTTTCTTGTCATATGCTTTGTTTTTTATCATCAAATTTCATTTTTCCGGACAAGGTAATGTTAAATTTTAGAGACTTTGCCAAAAATAACCCAGCTATTTAAATGAACTTTTCATTTAATGTTACTTGGGGTGTCTTTTGCGGTTCAGTATATAATAAAATACAAAGCCTTATAGCCTCAACATTTTTTTAAATGTTTAGAAGAAGGCAAATGTTGTAATATGTATTTTTTATAACCAAGTATTTTTTATTAATTATTTTTTTATTTATGTTGACTTTTTATAGTTTTTTTTAATTAATCAGTGACATAGTTGGACAGCTTTTTCAGGATGGCGGTCATTGTACAATACAATGTGGGAAAACAATTGGGATTAGCATCTCATAAATAACGGCAATTAAGTGATTCAAGACATGTACATGGCTACCGGGTAACTAGCCTTTGGAATTTATGTTCATAAGACAATGCTTGTCCCAAATCGGTCGTTATGACAGTATTTACGCTTTAGTGTTTGAAACAGACAGAATGTTATGAGCAAATATATGACTGTATGTATCACACTTACACGTAATACTTCTGTTCTGTCAGGGATTACCATTGGAGTTTAAACGGCATATTTCCGGGGTTGAGTGATATGATCTGCGTTTGACATAGAAGGAATTGCGTAATAGTGACATATTTTGTTGTCATAAAGGTGTTAACACAAATACTGAAGTAAACTGAGCAAAGTGTTCCGTTCTGAAAAGACAGTAAAATAAACAGGGTTCTCTGAACTTGAGACAAACTTGAGGTTCGTGCAGTAATCATTTAGCTGAAGAAAAGGGCTCATCAAGGCCAGAGAATAAATGAAGCATGCCATGCTGAACTTTTGAGACAATAATTAGATGAAATTCAGACCACAAGAATTGGGAAGCTCAGAAAGTGTGTCAAGACAACAGATGAAGCATGTCCACTTTGTTTGTATAAGGTTTTTATTAAGGCCATAAAGCGATGATGACATGTCAAAAAGTGGCTAAACCTATTCTTTATAGTGACTGACAGGAAATACAGGCAACCCGCTAGGCAAGTATTGAAACTTAATTCTCATTGGCTGCCACCGACAGCTTGCCAATAGAGCTGTACTTCTTTTAGACAAGAGTTTTTTCCAACATTATGCAACGCTGATATTGGTTGTATTTTATTGTCACGGGTTATGTCTGATTCAAATTTTAATGTTCCGACAGTAACATGTAATTAAGTGATTTTGACAGTCGGAATGATCAGCGCCATCACAGATATGATGCAGAAATTATATTGCATATTTTCGGACTCGGAAGTGACCTCGCCACCTCCATTGCTTCCATCTCCGACATAGCACTAAGTACATGTATCTCTCGATCACGACAGTAACTTGATTGGACTGCTATTATTCGAATCATGTTCCAAACGAAAAATATGGTAGCGAATGTGTCTATGGTATTTAGAAAAACACAAAGAGGAAATAAACAAAAGGGCAATCAAGGATGACACACACACGCCCTTTTTATGACCTACGTTGTCGTATAAGTAGCTTCACATATATGACATGCACGTGAAGGTAAGTTCCACCACACCAAGACGAGTCGAATAATGAGTAAGTGAGTGAATGATGCTTTACGCCGTTGTACCACTATTCAACAGTAAATCACGGCGTCCTGTAAAGACCCGAGTCTGGTAAACCACTGACTGACGCCATAGGGGTACAAGGTCCCGTCATCGGTCCTTTTCAACACCACCCATTCTCATTAATCGGCTAATACAAGTCACATAACCCCCAGTCGGGGGAGCCAAATAACCCCTGGGTTCGGAAGGGTGTGTGTGTTAATATAACCCCTGGGTCGGGGGAGTCATATAACCCCTGGGTCGTGGATGTTAAATAACCCCTGGAACGGGGGAGTTAAATAACTCCTTGGTCGGGAGAGTTGAATAACCCCTGCATGGGCCGGGGGAGTTAAATACTGACTTAAGTAAGGTTTTATCATCGCATGGTCTATATATTCGAATCCTGTAACCAAAGGAGGTATTTCGCCCTAACTTATTATGCGATTATTACGTTAATTCGATATTGGGATGCGATTGCTTTATGGATAACAACTTCTGGGGATTTTTTGCATTTAGCGACGTTTCGATATGGATCTTACATTGTTATCAAGCAGGGGTAGAATGCCAATCAAACAAACAGATTGCAGTATCGAATCACATCGCTTATGCTTCCTGAATTTTGTCTCAATTTGTACGTCACTTGTTTGATGACGGTATTAGAATAGACATTGAAGCATCGCCACAGTTGTAATAGTGAAAGTATACCCCAATATCGTCCCTTTAGTGTCCTACGTATCACTCAAAGATGTGGACACTAACGCTCTACGTGGGGGACAACACCAACATGATAATGGTCTCCACCGATCCTTGACGGACCACATGAATCAGCCGTGTCCCAGATACAGATGCCGTCACACGAAGACAAGCGTTAACCCGATAAACTCACATGCGTTCATACTGTGTTTCTGAACGGTGTCGATATCCGCGCGGACAAACGTCAAACGACATCCTGTTTATTTCTACACAAGCGACTCACCCGAGATCAGGCCGTCGCAGCTTTCATTCTCATGGAAGTCTGAAGGTGACTCTGAAACAACTTGTATACATATAGGATGGACGTGGTTCCAAAATACATGCTTAATTCGGTTTGAACACACAATTAACTTATTATACATTGAATAGGCAATGATACTGCCAGTACTGCCAGATGATAATGGGAAATGAAGTTTGTTCGTTCTGTTTTCTATAAATTGCTAAAACTGACGGCTTAACATTACCTATACTTTTTCATAAAACATTTCCACTTTTTTTGTCTGCATCTACTTAAATATCACATCATATGAGGATGCTGAACAAGCCACACAATATATCATTATAAAATACACAGACAAACTTAAGAATTACTATTCAAATATTCAGTACGTCATAACCTGCATAGGGTGATCTGACCTGGCAGCGTAGATAACATATAAAGTAACTTGATAGCATCGCTATCTCCACGCACACTCAGAACGTGGGCAGTACCGCCTTGCCCTCCTCATGACAAGTAACGTGGTTTCAAAATACAAGTGGTCTTATTACTAAATGCCAGGAGCATTTGATCTCTGCTCCACACAAATACCTACCTGCTTTGAAGTCGGAGTCAGATACTCTGCAGGTAGTATCGATTAGTTTCAAAACAAACGACATTAATGTTTTGTATTACTTTCGGAGGGACGGCAACATCCCCTACATCCCCTACATCCCCGACATCCTCCACATCCTCGACGCCTACATACCGTGTAAACACTTACTGTCAGAATTTAAAAACGAATGGTACAAGAACCGTGACACTGGAAGTTAACCAAAACTCACATAAACATTGGAAGTTCCTCTTCTTCACAAACATGATTAAGTTGCAGACATGCGGCGCCACGTCTCAGGTTTTAATACAATATTAAGTGGTTGATGAGTGGAGGTCTATCCTATCTCCTTCATATGAAGGGCTGCGAGAACATGCTGAAGGCACAGTGCGGATTCCTGCCACATATCTACAGGTTTTTTGGACATGTATCAGCTTGTTTCTGTCTTTAAGACAGAGGATGTACTTTGTGGCTGGAATGTTGCATCTGAGAACTTTTAAAATGGGAGGGAAGTGGTCTTGTGCGTTGTCTGTCGTGTATAGTTGCGTCTCTTAGCTGCACCAGGATCTGCTGCGTCTTGATCACCTTGGGATTTCAGCCACATTAAGCTGAGGGTCCATTGATAGGTTGTAATGCTATCATAGAAAGACTTGACCTGAAGATATTAAAATGATTTATTTTTCCACATATTTTTTTCCACATCGATATACTTTTGCCAACAATGTTGAAAGGATTTTATCCCAGTTTCGTAGAATTCCTTCTCTTGTCTGTTCAAAAGGTTCTCCACAGCTGCTATGGCCTCGTTCGAGTCAAAATGGGTTCCGACTATAGCTTTCTTCATGTTTGGAAACAGATGGAAGCCTGATGGAGCAGGATCATGAAGATAAGGTGGGTGCTGAAAGAATTCAAAGTCTTTTGTAGATTGTAGCCATGGCAATGACTGATGTGTGCATTGGCGCATTATCTGATATAGGTACCGGTGACTGTTCAAATGAAACACGACAACAATTACAGGGGGCTTTTCGGGAAGAATTGCTCAAGCAAGGCCTGTTATATTTTTGCAGTAAGAATTAGTATATGCATTACAGTAAACAGTAAAGTACCAGACAACAGGCTAAATTCCGGAATGAAATAGAATGATGTTTGCAAGTCGATTGAGCCTGGTGAGTCTCATCAGTATGTAAAGAGTTGTAACAGTATATAGCAGTTGCCTTATCAGTCTTTTTTCAATCTGTATCTGCAAATATTATACAAAATATTGGATATTGGAATAACAATTCCGTAGAGAGTATGTAAATACTTTAAAGAGTTTCGTTTTAGGAGGCTAGGGCAAACCCTGTAGTGACCCGGCTCCATGGTCTAGTGTACAAAATTTACAATGTAGGTGAAAACTAGTTGTTAACAGAGGTCCCCAAGCACTTGACTGTACACCTTCCACAATCAGTCTTTCAGCACAAAAGAAGCATAACAATTTTCTTTATAATGTTTAATTCTTCCCATGGAAGAGAAGAGTATGAATATTTATAACATTAATCAAAAACATCTTCTTTATGCTCACATATCTCTAGCACCGGTGAAAGTGATGGTGATTCGCTCGTGTAACATTTGAAATTCCCATTTACGTTAGATGGGAGAAACTTATTTTAGAATAATGAAAGTCTTGTCAGGTAATATTATTGTCAATACAACAGGTAAGCCCCTTACACAGATATAACTTTCGAAAGACAGAGACAGGGGGTGTCAGGTGAGGAGTTACAAAAATACCACCACAAGGCAGTGCACATTTAGTTCTATCGTGCGGAACACACTGAGTACGAAGTTGTCACTTTCTGGCATATTTTACAAATATACATTACCTGAAGACACCAATATATTACTTGTGTTATGAAAGAGCATGCGCAGATTGTTTCGGGGAATCTTGGTTTGTGTCTCTTAGAAACTGATACAAAAATTCTGTAGTCATTATCAATAAAATATCACATTATAATACTAGAGTTTATTTAAGATTTAAAAAAAATAATTTGTATAACTTTGTTGTTTAATTCAACACTCAGCAATATCCCTGCTATATGACAGCTGCCTGTAAATAATCAAAACTAGACCAGACAATCCAGTGATTGACATCATGAGCATCAATCAACGCAATTGGGATACGATGACATGCATCAACCAAGTCAGCGAGCCTGGGCACCTGCTCCCGTTAGTTGCCTCTTATGACAAGCATAGTCGCCTCTAACGACAAGCATGGGTTGCTGTAAGACCTATTCTACCCCGATCTTCACGGGTAAAGTTGTATAACTAAATATGCTGAAGATGTGCCCATGATCATGTGACACTTGCCGCCAAGACAATGCCAATAATAATAAGAAGAAGACCAAGAAGGCTATCTGAACGACCACTGCATCGAGTTTATATGCAGTATGTTGAGAAGATCAGAAACCCTGTAGAGTCCTTCTCTTGGATGAGGTCGTCTGTCTGGCCTGAAAAGAGAAACAGAAGGTTTTTTGTTTGCTGCTCAGGACAAGTCACTTCCCACCCGAAACCGTCAATGTGTGATTTTGCTTCAAAATGTAAATATGAAATGTGGATTATGCAATGAATTTAATGAGACTGTTCAACACATTGTCAGTGGATGCCCCGCTTTGGCACAAACACAGTATCTTAAGCGACATGATGGTGTAGCTCGACCCTTTTATCATCGTTTTCGCCATGCTTGTGGTTTGGACACAGAAGTCCATCCATGGTACGACCCGGAATATGTAGAGGGCATCGTGGAAAATGATAAATACAAAATTCTTGGGAATAGGCCTGTATGCAGCCTCTGGGGTATCCAGACCAACAAACCTGATCTTGTCCATTTTGATAAATCCAATGAAATCATTTATATCATTGATTTATTCTGTCCCTTTGGACACTCATGTGATTGACAAGAATGAGTAAAAAACATGGCAAATATGCGCTTTCGAAATATCACGCTTGCATCATAAGTACCAAGTTGTCCGACTCTCCATTGTTCTCGGTGCCTTGGGTTTGGTACCTCCCAATCTGTTGCCTAACATCAGGAGAGTACCCGGGTTCGCTAACAAGAATACATTCCTTCTGACAATCTGGATAATGCAGAAGGCTGCAGTGTTAGTGAGTCTTCACATTCTCAGTATGACGTATGTTCTGTGCATAATTAATAGTCCCCTGCGTCAGTCAACAAAACAGTGAATCGGGAGTTTCAGTGATAGTTGGCCATCGGAAGGTTGTTTAATTGCAGATGCATATTGGGAGGGTCTTTTTCAACTTTAAAAGAGTGGGTTTTAATGTATGGGACAGAAAGCAGCATCTCCTAGTACTTTCATTTGACAGCAAAGTTTTATTCCCATTGTTTTTATTCCCTCTAATTTATTCCCACAAATTGACTCAAACACATTTGTTCTTAGTTCTAATTAAGCTGTGCTGGTACTGTACAGTCAAATCTTATTTTAAAATCTATCAGAAATAACCAGTAGACAAAGAAAACGAGCAACGAGAGACTTCCTCCAGCCGAATGGCATCAGAACCATGCAGTGACCTGCCCTCAGGCCCGATTTAAATCCCATTGAGCACCCGTGGGACGAGATTCAAAGACGACTGAATGACGTCCGATCAAGGCCGACAACTGCAGCTGAACTGCTGTCAGGCGTCCCTCAGAGTGTGGGCTCAAGTGCCTTTGGCCTTCATCAACCGCCTCATCTATACATGTGTAGACGTTGCACGGCAGTCATCTTTCGCCCATGGACGCAACTCAGCACAGCGAATCGCGGCGCCTCAGACGACTGGGCCACCCGTGCCCTCTCCAGGCCATACTGTGACGGTAAAACACTTTTTGATAGAATCACGGCATTTCTGATGCGTGACCTTCCTTGTGCACGTCGACGTTGTTCCTAGTGACGATAAGAATGCAAGGCTACTGATGTGCATATAATGCCAGAAGAAAACACGTACGCCATTACCTTCACATTTGTTGGCAATGACTGGAATATTGAAGAGTATTTATTGTAATATAAACACTCACGTTTGTCGTGCTTCACAGAAACAATTAACTAGCCTAAACTAGGCGTAGGTCGAGTAGTGGAAATGAAGTGACCTTACACAACATGATTTGTTTATTTCATATGTTATTTCAACATCTAAGCAAAATATTCCCAATCTTTGCTAGTTGGTTACAGGCTGAAGTTGCTCTGCGATAATCTTTTATGTTTTAGTTGAGACAGAGTCAGGCTTGCATACCGACTTCGTGGACTCATCGACCAATGAAAATCAAAGACATGCTACTTTGCTGGTAGCTGGTAGTAGCAGTAAATGTTAGTCTCCAGACACGGTGAGACCGTCTTTGTAACTGCTGGTAGCAGCTTACAGTTGCTAACAAATGTGCTAGTAGTAGGTAATATTATCTGGATCAGGCGACAGAATGATTTTGCGCTGCAACAAAACAATACTTTGATGCGACAAAGTGATGGCGCGACAGGGAAAAGTGATCTAGACAAAATGCAAAATGACAGTTTTTGTTTGGTTGTTTGTGTGTATGTGTGTGTGTGTGTGTGTGTGTGTGTGTGTGTGTGTGTGTGTGTGTGTGTGTGTGTGTGTGTGTTTGTTTATTTTTAACTCTACACTCTGCAATTATTCAGGTATATGAAAGCGGCCCAAAGTGATAATGCGATAAGACAGAGTCATTGTGCAGTACGATAGACCGTTAGTTTGAAAGTATGCGATAAAAATTGAAACTATACATTATATCGCACTACAGTATCGAAATATAGTTTGTTATAGTTATAAATGCACCGTCCTGCATCTAAATGGCAATTATCAGAGATCGAAATCTTTTTCTTTGTGAGTTAAGTCATCGACGCATGCAAATATCAAGTTAATGTTCTTGTTAATGTCTATCGAAATATAGTGGATAACATGTGGATTAAGGTTTCTGGGAATAAACATGGTTTCAATAACTGACATGTCAGTAAATGTGTTCTTGTGTAAGTGCGCCATGTTTTGTGTTGACACAAGCGACAGTGTGATGACTGAGCTGCAAGGTGAAACATGCGTCTGGCATTCCTCTGGTTCTCATCTGGACAAATATATAACGATGCTTGGGAAAGCGCAACTAAATAACAAATGATTATATTAACAAATATAGAAATAAGTTGTGTTAGGTACTCAGATGCAGGTAAATCGGGTATTAATTGTTGTACTGCATTGAACCTCTTGCAGTACAGGGGCCTTGTGGACAATGACTACTTTTACTTCTGGGAACGTTTTCCTGTGATCTGTGTTAAAGTCCTCAGATAGGGCTAGCTACCCTGTGCGACTGGTTCCCCTCTGAAATCTGCATGTATAATTTATCCTAAGTATTGTATTGAGATATATATAACAATATCTCATATGCAAATGTTTTATCTCATGTATTGTACTCTTTGCCATGTGGCCTTTGATACCGAACAAACTTCTTCTTTTTAAAACACATAACTACAAGCAGGGCGTTAACATCACCACAATATTCCAAACAAGCTTCCAGGGTCGATAAAGAGAAAGTGGCGATCATTACTTCAATAAGCTAGAATAATTTTGTGGAACATATTCAAGATAAGACTTAGTGTCAAATATTGTATACACCTCATTAGACACGGACGTCACTGTACTGGTGCTGGCACGCAGGAAACACTCAAGGTTCATTCTGCGGAGCCCTCCAACGTCAAGGGGACTAGGACAGATTCTACACCGCCCTTATGTTGGTTTCTGGTTGATCACCCGATGACATCTCCGAATAGTGAGGGGGCTTATCACCAATCGGTTTTGCTGTCTCTGGGTAGTGAAAATATTATCCGTTACCGGCCTCTTCAAGACGAAGACGGGCGTAACCCTTAATCTGGCCCGGAAGTAGGGCTTCTGCTCGTGTCATGTTCGATCTACAATCACAATAGTCGACAACCTGTGCCTAGAGGCTTCACTTTCTACTCCTGGGGACCTAGAATTTCAAAAATTCTCGAACAAATCCATTAATCTTACTCGGCATAAAAGATATCGAGTTTGTCTGTTGTTCAACAGATGTGTTTTTACTAATTAGTCGCATTACGCATCCATTTATATACACATGACGATTCCTCTTTTCTATACAGACAAACAGACAGTTGTATTCTGTGCACTGCGTCCTGCCAAGAGTAGACACGACTCATGATTATGCGCGCGTATTTATAGATTAACAACTGAATGTTTCTTTTACAGTTTGACATGCTATATAAATAGACAAACAGTACCCGTACTCAGTAGGATAGAAATACAATTAGTAATTGCAGGATATTTACTCAAATATTTCCCAATAAACTTGTTCCTTAATTCAGAGTAGGAGTCACATACATAGAAGGGTGTTTTCAACACCAAACGAACCTTTAAACATCGCTATAAATTATATTTTCATGTCTGCCAGTCTCAACAGCAAGCTTGAAACTTTAACATTCAAATTTACACAAGGATGTTTCGAAGAAGGTCAGCTATGCTTAAATGCTTTTTCAATATTTAGAATGGACTTAAGCTGATTAAAGTAAAAACGCTTTTGATTTGCATGTAAGGACGTTTGTCATGACTGAGAGGGATTATCATGCAATCTTTGTTTAAAAACACCGGTGAAGGCTGCATGTTTTTATTGTTTTTAGTGATCCAGTCAAAGCCAGTTCCAAATTCATACAGAATATTTTTTTCGAATTGTGTTGCCTATGTATTGCTGCCTTCACCATCCATAAAATATATATTTCATTATAAAATGTCTTTAGTTTTCATGACCATCCCCAAATATATGTAATATTTATTCCCGATCCTCCTAAAATACGTGTAATATATATATTTATGACCCTCAGCTAGAGACTGTCATGTGTGTGGTGACTCTAACCACCCACAGCTATGATATATGACCGGTCCCTTACAATGTATGGCTTTGGTAGTAATTGTTAGAACCGACACTTCAAGGAATATTTACAGCTATTTGTTATTTCTGTGCTTTCATTTACATAGCATTTGCTATTCTGCCTATTCGTGCTATCCTTTTTGTTTCATCTCAACGTATGAGTGAGTGGTTGGCTTATTGCCTCCTTTGGCCACACGACAGAAACCGATGATCGTGGGTTCGAATCTCGGGTCGCCCCAATTACGCACTCGTGCTCGTGGGTTTCCCCGAAGTGGTAAACGTCTGAGACCTGCATCACTTCGGGCTTTCCTCCCACATTAAGCTGACACGCCGTGATATAGCTGGAATACTGTAAAAAACGGCGTTAACCAAACTCACCCACTCACTTCCACATTACCCTAGATCAATACTATTACAAGTTGATCTACCAACCTCTAACATTGATTTACAAAATTTGATATGCACAGATTCAATAGTATTTCAATATGCGGCGCCCCTTATTTTAAAAACTACCACACAGGAGTGGTGTTGTCATGCAAGCCAATAACTTAAATATATCTGGACAATTGATACTACCCACTTTCCTCTGATCATTATCTACAAACAATATTGCCTTAAATGCTTGTGATACAAGACAGGGGTGAGTCTCCAGATTAACGTAGGGGTAAATACAAGTCCCAGGTATTTGTATAAGGACACTGTTTCTATTAGGGTACCATCATAAAACCACTTTTCATAAGACCTTAATCTTAGATTTATTCAGATTTACGTTCATGCCAGTTATATTCTAGTTGTTTCTCCGCGATGTGAACGTGTCAGGCACTGCTGAGACATCATCAGCAAACATAAGCATGAGACAACACAATCATTATTAGAAGAATGAAGATCACCTTTCATTTCCAAAAGGGTGCAGAACTTAGTTACAAATATATAAACTATGTGTGGGCTTTAAACACACCCTATACGGGTACCAGTGTGACTGGTAAAGCACACTGATATGCGTTTAGAGGTTCTAACAAATGCAGATAACTCCTTAGGTATTGGTGTGATTATATCCCAACATTTACTCTTAATACCAGCTTCATGCGCTTCGGTGTCTACTCCTGGTGAACTGGAATAGTTAGAACTACTAGAATAAAGTTCTTGAACAAAATCCATTACTCTTACTTGAATGAAAAGATATCGAGTTAGTCTTTTGATTAGAAGTACAATTTATGTTTTCTTATTATTCGCGAATGATTCATCAAATCAAATAAGCACAAGAAAATTCTTGAATTATAAAAAAATGCTGACTGGTCACATCCGTGAAATATGCCTCATCATGAACAGTGCCAGACGCACAAGCCACGAAACCAGATAACCCCAGGCCATTCCGCTCTTTACACAAACCGTCATGGTTTCTGGTCACTTTGTGCATGGTCGTGGTCACTGTGCACTCTGTACGTGTCCTTTGTTACATACAGATAACAGGATTCCATGGTCAGTATGCCGGAGCACAAACTGATACGTTTGACAGAAAGTGAAATAACAGCAACTGGACCCAAGATCCATTACGTCCACCATAAAAAAAATATTCTGATTGATAACTAACATTATTGAATGTAAAGCCATTTGATCGACAACGATGTCTTAACGAACATGTGTTAATATACAGGACAGAGATGAACTATGTGAGGAGGCCTCCAACTGTTGTAGACAGGGAGCTCCTATTTGAATGAGAACTAATTAGTATCAATAGTACAGGTTCCATGCCAGTGGCTTGTTCTCGCCAGTGATGAAGTAGAGCAGTTACTCACAGTCACAGTGTCATAGGTCAGACGTCTACTACTTGAAGCCTCATCCTTGACACGGATGTGTAGTGATCATGGTGATTACTGGTGTAACGACGGTGTGGGTCTGGTGATTTAAACACCACAGACTTCACACAATGCACGATCTGGTTACACCATGCATAGCAGCTAGTTGTTGTACTCGTGAAGGAATCCTATACACTTCGTTTTGCAAGACTGTAACGATGTCTGGACGATGCTTGATGTGACTCACTTGTTTGTCGCGCGCAACTTAACCCTGGTGGCACCACACACCAGTGTTACCACTCTTATAGTCCGCTCCCAACATAAACCTACCACACACCAGTGTTACCACTCTTATAGTCCGCTCCCAACATAAACCTACCACACACCAGTGTTACCACTCTTATAGTCCGCTCCCAACATAAACCTACCACACACCAGTGTTACCACTCTTATAGTCCGCTCCCAACATAAACCTACCACACACCAGTGTTACCACTCTTATAGTCCGCTCCCAACATAAACCTACCACACACCAGTGTTACCACTCTTATAGTACGCTCCCAACATAAACCTACCACACACCAGTGTTACCACTCTTATAGTCCGCTCCCAACATAAACCTACCACACACCAGTGTTACCACTCTTATAGTCCGCTCCCAACATAAACCTACCACACACCAGTGTTACCACTCTTATAGTCCGCTCCCAACATAAACCTACCACACACCAGTGTTACCACTCTTATAGTCCGCTCCCAACATAAACCTACCACACACCAGTGTTACCACTCTTATAGTCCGCTCCCAACACAAACCTACCACACACAAATATTGCACCGATAAGCCTTTATAGCTTTTGAATTCGTAATGTTAAGTTCGATAAAAGGGTATATAGTGGGGTACACGGGATTGCATGAGCATAACGTTGTTACAACCCTTAATGTAAAAATTACTCTGAATGTCATTATGGGTTGCGGGTTAACCCTTCTTTCTTGTTGTTCCGTTATCTGCGTGTGCAGTCGTTAACTGTGTTGTTCGGAAATCTGTGTTGCAGCCGTTAACTGTATTCTTCGGTAACCTGTGTTGGCAGTCGTTACCTGTGTTGTTCAGTAATCTGTGTTGCAGCCGTTACCTGTGTTGTTCGGAAATCTGTGTTGCAGCCGTTAACTGTATTCTTCGGTAACCTGTGTTGGCAGTCGTTAACTGTGTTGTTCGGTAACCTGTGTTGGCAGTCGTTAACTGTGTTGTTCCGTAATCTGTGTTGGCAGTCGTTACCTGTGTTGTTCCTTAATCTGTGTTTTCCTGAGTCGACAAATTTCCGTGCCTTCTTTGAGCTTTTAATGGTCAGAACTCAGAAATGGCTCCAATTGTTTTGCTCGAGGAGTCACAGATAATGGCCTAATGTGTTTGATCTCGTGTTAAGCGTTCAACAAACTGAGTGAGACAAGATGCCAATCCGCAGGCCACCACCGCACACAGTAATTCTCTATTCTACTTCAAACAGAGCCTAATAAGAGCAGCTAAGGAACAGACAGACAGTCTCGTGTACAACCAGTTCAGGTCTTCAACAGAAACCTCATCAGTGCCAGCATTTTTCGTCTTTTTTATTCGCTCCCTTTTGATGATACCACATCACGAAACCTTTTATTTCGGCACGAAGCGCCGGGCGTGTTTTTCAGCTGTGGATTCTAGGACTGCTTCAGTAAACATCCTCTGACGTCAAGACGAGCGCGTCCTTCATCTCAGTTGCACCTCCACCTCTAGACACATGTGAAACAATGCGACCGGTCAAAGAAAAGCAGGGACTGAGTGATCTCAGAGAAAAGCAGCACTGTGTGATCTCAGAGAAAAACAGCGACTGAGTGGTCTCAGAGAAATGTAGCGACTGAGTGATCTCAGAGAAATGTAGCGACTGAGTGATCTCAGAGAAATGTAGCGACTGTTTGATCTCAAAGAAATGTAGCGACTGTGTGATCTCAAAGAAATGTAGCGACTGAGTGATCTCAAAGAAATGTAGCGACTGTGTGATCTCAGAGAAAGGTTAGCGACTGTGTGATCTCAAAGAAAGGGTGGCGTCAGTGTGATCTCAAGGAAAGGGTGGCGTCAGTGTGATCTCAGAGAAAAGTAGCGAAAAAGTGATCTCAGAGAAAAGCAGCACGGCGCGATCTCAGAGAAAAGTAGCGACTGTGTGATCTCAGAGAAAAGTAGCACTGTTTGATCTCAGAGAAAAGCAGCGAGTGTGTGGCCTCAGAGAAAAGTAGCGACTGAGTGATCTCAGAGAAAAGCAGCGACTGAGTGATCTCAGAAAAAGTAGCGACTGGGTGATCTCAGAAAAAGTAGCGACTGGGTGATCTCAGAGAAAAGCAGCGACTGAGTGATCTCAGAGAAAAGTAGCGACTGAGTGATCTCAGAGAAAAGCAGCGAGTGTGTGATCTCAGAGAAAAGTAGTGACTGAGTGATCTCAGAGAAAAGTAGCGACTGAGTGATCTCAGAGAAAAGTAGCGACTGAGTGATCTCAGAGAAAAGTAGCGACTGAGTGATCTCAGAGAAAAGCAGCGACTGAGTGATCTCAGAGAAAAGTAGCGACTGAGTGATCTCAGAGAAAAGCAGCGACTGAGTGATCTCAGAAAAAGTAGCGACTGAGTGATCTCAGAGAAAAGTAGCGACTGAGTGATCTCAGAGAAAAGTAGAGACTGAGTGATCTCAGAGAAAAGTAGCGACTGAGTGATCTCAGAGAAAAGTAGCGAGTGTGTGATCTCAGAGAAAAGCAGCGACTGAGTGATCTCAGAGAAAAGTAGCGACTGAGTGATCTCAGAGAAAAGCAGCGAGTGTGTGATCTCAGAGAAAAGTAGTGACTGAGTGATCTCAGAGAAAAGCAGCGAGTGTGTGATCTCAGAGAAAAGCAGCGACTGAGTGATCTCAGAGAAAAGTAGCGACTGAGTGATCTCAGAGAAAAGCAGCGAGTGTGTGATCTCAGAGAAAAGCAGCGAGTGTGTGATCTCAGAGAAAAGCAGCGACTGAGTGATCTCAGAGAAAAGTAGCGACTGAGTGATCTCAGAGAAAAGCAGCGAGTGTGTGATCTCAGAGAAAAGCAGCGACTGAGTGATCTCAGAGAAAAGTAGCGACTGAGTGATCTCAGAGAAAAGCAGCGAGTGTGTGATTTCAGAGAAAAGTAGCGAGTGTGTGATCTCAGAGAAATGTAGCGAATGTATGATCTCAAAGAAATGCAGCGACTGTGTGATCTCAAAGAAAGGGTAGCGGCTATGTGATTAATATTTTATTTTGGCAATAGTAGATATATTCTCAGGGACAGGACCTCTGAAACTTTGAATTAGTTATTGTCTATTTTGTTTGCATGACAAGGAATATTATCATGGGTAACAACATCTTTATTATACAATCAATACACAGCATTGTAGGGCCGTAAGGGCAGGTAAATTGCGATCGCACGAATCAGGGAATGGATACAGGGTTTGGTGTAGGTTTACCAAAATGTTAGCCCTGGGGCTACAGAGGATAAACTCCACCATGTAGTGCCAGAATCAGTGACCAGGACAACTTTGTCTATTAGTGTTTTATTTAAGAAATAAACGAAGAGTGGGACTTATTTATCGTACAATAAAACACTGCAGGGAGAATAAAACATGAGGGGCGCAGCCTCGGTTGTTTTATTCTCCCTGCAGTGTCATATTTAAGGATTGCCTGCGGGTTGTTTTTCGGTTCATTGAGGTATAAATTGAAAAACCGATGTGCAAACTGAATGAATCCTCGAAGCGGATTCTAACAAACGTATGCACATCTGTTTTTCGATAGGAATACATACCATGGCTTGTCATCAATCAGGTGATTGTTTAATTTATGCACAGAACTTGACACGCCTACAAAGTCTGTAGTCAGTCAACGGAGAGTAGGATCAAAACAAAGTTCATAGGACCTGTCAACCTAGGCAAGAAGCGAGAAGAACTGCAACAGTAAGGGACCAGAACAAATATGTTCGGGAGAAGGCGGCCGTTTCAAATGACATGGTCAGTTACCGCCAGATTTAAACATTACTTCCCTGAGAACAGGAAGACACAGTTGGAAGGAATGAAGCCACATGAAATTTGTGGAACCAAGGCAAGCCAGAAAAAAAATACAGGCGAGCGAGTCTGCACGTTTGCTGTTTCAACCCTGCTCGGCCTTCGACCACAAAGGGTAGTTTGGACAATGAACATGCATGAATTTCTCTAAATGTCCTGTGTATGACGATACATGTGAGCAGAAAAGGAATTCCCTCGATTGCAATACTGGGATTCCCCGACATTCCATAGTAATTCCATCTTCGGTGGCCATGGCTTACTTTTTCACATTCATTGGGAAATGAATGCAATAACAGTTACACGTGACCAATTCAGCTAATCAGAATGCAGGCTTTAACAACATTTACCCTTATTAAATAATACAATCCGAGCTCGGCAATGTCGGACAACTCCATTGCAAATTCAGTGTTTGTGTGGGTGGGGTGGGGGGGGTGGTGGTGCGGGTGGTGATGTGTATGTTTTGTGTGTGTGTGTGGGCGGGGGGGGGGGGGGGGGGGGGGTCTCCCAATACCGACTGTCATATCTATCCCACTTTTGGGTGCGATCGTACGACCATTGCGTTCATCTGCGCTGTCCAGCTACATCTATGAGGAACAACTCAAAAGACACTTCCCTCTTAAAAATAACGTCGTCCTATTTACGACGTCATCAAGTTGCGAGCGATATTTCCCAAATCCAGAAATGATTTCATGATAGAACATTTCATTGTTCTTTGCGATTTATCAAGTAGCAATCATATATTCACTCATTAACGCGATTAGGTGTTACATTCTGACAGTGTGGGTTCGGATCTCGGATGCGACTCAACCAAAAAAAGTACTAGAATCTGTACTTTTCTAAAAAAGTGTTATCCCAAATATAACATTTGTTTACTTTTCAGATCTTATGAAAATGCGCGTCAGAACATTAACTCGGCATCTTATAACACTTTTGTGTTTGACGTCACACGTGCACGAGGAATGGCTTAACACACTGCAAACTTCGGTATGCAGTTATCATATACACACGGTGGAACAAGCTGCTTAAATTGGAATGTTTTACAAATTGCAGCGCCATCTGGCGTTCTTTATTGTTAACGTCCATTAGCAGTTTATAGTTCCTTTTTGTGCACTGAAGTTCTTTCGTAAACCTTGGTCTTTCTTTACATATTAAGTACTTGTTTGAGAGTTGTTCGTTGGTATGGTTTTTTATTTTGAATTCATTATTTGTATGTAAATTATAACCTTTATTTCTAACATTCATTCCATATTCTTAATATTTGACTGTTAGGCCTACTGCGTACTTTTGTCCTATATTTCAACTTTGTATTCTTACCGCCCACAGGCGCATCCACATCGATTTTCGGTGAAACAGTTTTTTAAAATTGTCTATTATTTCATTATTATTATTATTATTACATTGGAGGAAATACGGCATGCTGATGTCAACCTTCTCTCATGCCGCAGGCTTTTCACAAACATTTAAACCACGCAACAGCAGTCATACAATTGTCCGAGGCGAGCGCTGGTGCCTCCGAATTATGTCTGTGTCAGGACAAAGGAAAGGGGCAACTGCGGTTGCATTCCAAAGGAATGAGCAATCCTTGAAACGTTTTATAACCACATGTACACCTATTGCTCAGCGTACGGCATTTACAAGTCTATAGCAGTCAAACAAAACGGTTGCTATATTGGTCGTCGATTCGCATCCTCCATATGCACAATATTTCAGGCACCGTTTTACCAGTTCTTGATTTTATGATATCAAAACTTTATTTATGGATATCACAAAATGAATTATTGATATCACAAATTCGAATTATAGATATCATAAAAAGTATGTAGTTTGTGATATATAAAAATACATTTTATCATATCACAAAATTAAATTCATGATATCTAAAAGTCTTGGTATTTTATGATATCATTTATTCAATTTTGTGATATCAATAGTTTATTTTTGGATATGACCCGTGAATATCCTTGGTAGAATAGGTTTTCAACAACCAATGCTTGCTGTAAAAGGCGACTATGCTTGTGGTAAGAGGTTACGGGATCGGATGGTCAGGCTCCCTGACTTGGTTGATGTATATTCAACAACAAAAGTTCCTGTGACACCAATATTCTAGTTTATTTTTCAAACAAGTAAAGTTTGGTTTTCAGTATTGTAGTGCATGTATGGAATCATGTCACAAAAACGCAACTGCTACAGAAAAGCATGCATTCCATGCAAAAGTTTACTTTTATGCAAGCCTCATGCATTTCATTACCCAAGAATGGGTATAAAAACATGTGCGCATAGGGATTCCATATGCATTGTTTAGCATCGTGCTGACAACAACCACTCAGAAAAAAAACAAAATTACGCAATTATTCAACATTACGAAATGCAACGCCTGTCCGAAAATGAGCGTCTGCGAGCCATTGGTATGCTTGAAGCAGGATCGAGTCAATGTGATGTTGCAAGACAATTTAACGTCCACAGAAACACTATTTGGTGTTCATGGCAACGTTGGCAACAGACGAATGCAGTCAGAGACCATCCTCTGAGTGGTAGGCCACGCGTAACCAATATTCGACAAGACAACTGGATTCGAACACACCTACGAAATCGATTCCAGCCAGCAACAGTGACTGCAAGAAGCATCCCTGGTCTTGGACGAATATCTTCACAAACTGTTCGCCGTCGCCTCAGATGTGTGGGGATTGTCGCCAGAAGACCCGCCAGACGTCCCGTTTTGACAGGACACCACCGTCACGCACGTCTACAGCGGTGCAGACAGCATCTACGCTGGACGGCCATGCAATGGGGACAAGTTCTATTCACTGACGAGTCTCGTTTTCACCTCAGCCATATTCACTGACGAGTCTCGTTTTCACCTCATTGTGTCATGGAACATCGATTCGTGGGCGGCAGCGTTATGATTTGGGGTGGGATTACAGCAACACAGGGGACCCGTTTGATAGTGGTAGAGGTAAATCTCAATGGACAGCGCTACCGCGACGAGATCATCGGCCCTGTTGTTCTACCGTTTTTGCGTTTTTATGTCGTCGTGGCCCAGGCACTACCTTACAACATGACAATGCCTGGCTTCATATTGCTCGACTTGTTCAGGATTCTCTTCAACAAAATAACGTGCCGGCTAGCTCCCCTGATCTCTCATCAATCGAGCACATGTGGGATGAGATGGACCACGTGTTCCACAGGCACTCCAGGAACTTCGAAACATGTTCAAGCAGATATGGACAGATATCCCACCGGACTTTGTGTGATGTCTGGTCTATTCCATGAGACAACGATGTGCATGGCAACGTTGGCAACAGACGAATGCAGTCAGAGACCATCCTCTGAGTGGTAGGCCACGCGTAACCAATATTCGACAAGACAACTGGATTCGAACACACCTACGAAATCGATTCCAGCCAGCAACAGTGACTGCAAGAAGCATCCCTGGCCTTGGACGAATATCTTCACAAACTGTTCGCCGTCGCCTCAGATGTGTGGGGATTGTCGCCAGAAGACCCGCCAGACGTCCCGTTTTGACAGGAAACCACCGTCACGCACGTCTACAGCGGTGCAGACAGCATCTACGCTGGACGGCCATGCAATGGGGACAAGTTCTATTCACTGACGAGTTTCGTTTTCACCTCAGCCACAATGATGGACGGATTCGAGTGTACCGACGTCGAGGTGAACGTTACGTCTTTCATTGTGTCATGGAACATCGATTCGTGGGCGGCAGCGTTATGATATGGGGTGGGATTACAGCAACACAGGGGACCCGTTTGATAGTGGTAGAGGTAAATCTCAATGGACAGCGCTACCGCGACGAGATCATCAGCCCTGTTGTTCTACCGTTTTTGCGTTTTTGTGTCGTCGTGGCCCAGGCACTACCTTACAACATGACAATGCCTGGCTTCATATTGCTCGACTTGTTCAGGATTCTCTTCAACAAAATAACGTGCCGGCTAGCTCCCCTGATCTCTCATCAATCGAGCACATGTGGGATGAGATGGACCACGTGTTCCACAGGCACTCCAGGAACTTCGAAACATGTTCAAGCAGATATGGACAGATATCCCACCGGACTTTGTGTGATGTCTGGTCTATTCCATGAGACAACGATGTGCATGCATCGCAACCAGAGGTGGACACACACGCTATTGATTTGTAAATTGACATTTTGGCATGTTCATGTTTTTTTTATGAAATCACGCAATTCTGAAGTCAGTATGGCAAATTAAACCATTTGAACACTTACAGGAGTCTTTCATCTGTTGCAAACCGAAATTGTTTCAGATTTGTTTAAAAACATAACTTTGCATTAAATCTTATCCAATGTCACAGGACCTTTTGTTGTTCAGTATATATCATTGTATCCCAATTGCCTGTATCGATGGGCATGATGTCAATCACTGGATAGTCTGGTCCAAACTCGATTATTTACAGACCGCCGTCATAAAGCTGGAATATTGCTGAGTGCAGCATTAAACAACAAACAAACAAACAAAAAGCATTTTTGGATATATAATGATAAAATTTGTGATATAAGTTATTTAGTTTGTGATATCATAAAATGATGGTGAATTTTAGGTATCGTCACCTTTGAAAAGAAAGTAAGTTTGCTCTACCCGTGTGTAGCGTATTAACGTAATAATGAACTATTACAACGTCACAGCACTCTGGTGCAAGTGTCCTCCTGGTTTAACTCCCATACTTCGGGACAAAACTATACTTTATTACACTACACATGGAGGTAGAGCAAACTTTATTTCTTAAATTGTAGGTGATAAACAACAAAATGCGATATAGATTCCATGTTATGTATTAGCAACATTTCCCCTCAGATATATACATTTTCTCTATGGTGCAACAAACATATACCCCAGTAATACTCCCATATAGATTCAAGATGAAACCTGTACTGCACACTACAAGTAACAATCAGCATCCCTGCCTAATGTCCACACAAACTGATAGGGAAACAGGGAGTTCTACTGAGGCAAGCACATATATATAGTCGGATATACTATAAGGGACATTTGTACATTATTTAGACAACATGAACATTTAGTCATGTCTTTCAAAGCATCCACACCTACAACATAATACAAGTGATCTATTGGAGGGCTTTGAGCTCTTGACAGTTTTTGGGAGTGAGTGAATTGGGTTTTATACTCTTTGAACAGTATGTAAATCATATCATATTAATGTTGTGAGTTATAAACACATCTACCAGCGTATATATGGTGCTGACAAACCAGGAGGATAATTAAGGAGAAGTTGGGGTTCAAACTTGAAACAGGTAAGGCAAGAAAGTCTGTACAGCAAGTTGCTCAACCCTAAACCATCAAGTCAGCCATGCACACATGTTTGACAATTTGGGACAATCTTCTACATACATGCAGAAATCAGTATCTACAGGTAAGCACATATATGCATCTAAGGGCAATTGTCTAATATCCCATGAGGAAATTCTGATTTTCACTCAGTAATAAGCAGTGGTATGAACTGATATCAAAGTATATGATTTTCTTATTTCCATTATTTGAAGGTCAAGTCTGTACAGGTACAGGGGGCAGTCTACTGTGTAAAGGTAGGACACAGTGCAGATTTTCCCAAACAAAGCCTCACACTAACATCTCATTAAGTACACGACATAGAACCCTGGTCGAAGACTCCATCACAAGTGAAATTCAACATAAGAATTACAAAAATATAACAATAAATACAGATGATTGACATGAAAGACAGCATTATCACATAACCTATATATCTGATTTCCTTATGGACCCACATGAAGTAGTTGTCCTGGTGAACACTTACACAGAAAACCTACAGACTTGCCTGGCTGGGTCACACAGGACACACTAGCTGAGAGATGTCAAACATTCTGGACTTCCTTACAGGTATCATTAGGGTTTACAGGTAACACTGGGAGTTTTCAGGTAACATGGAGTTCACAGATAACTAGAGACTTTACAGGTAGCCTGGGAGTTTTCAGGTAACATGGACTTTACAGATAACTAGAGAGTTTACAGGTAACCTGTGAATTTTCAAGTAACATGGAGTTCACAGATAACTAGAGAGTTTACAGGTAACCCTGAGAGTTTTCAGGTAACATGGAGTTTACAGATAACTAGAGCGTTTACAGGTAATCCTGGGAGTTTTCAGGTAACATGGAGTTCACAGTAACCTGGGAGTTTTCAGGTAACATGGAGTTTACAGATAACTAGAGCGTTTACAGGTAATCCTGGGAGTCTTCAGGTAACATGGAGTTCACAGTAACCTTGGAGTCTTCAGGAAACATAGAGTTCACAGTAACCTGGGAGTCTTCAGGTAACATAGAGTTCACAGTAACCTGGGAGTCTTCAGGTAACATGGAGTTCACAGTAACCTGGGAGTCTTCAGGTAACATGGAGTTCACAGTAACCTGGGAGTCTTCAGGTAACATGGAGTTCACAGTAACCTGGGAGTCTTCAGGTAACATGGAGTTCACAGTAACCTGGGAGTCTTCAGGTAACATGGAGTTCACAGTAACCTGGGAGTCTTCAGGTAACATGGCGTTCACAGTAACCTTGGAGTCTTCAGGTACTTAGTCTTGGAGTACTTACTGAGTGACCAAGTCTGAGACAAGCTGAGTTAAACAACATGTAACAGCATTCTTATTAACGTGACTATGTACATGTATGCACAGATGATATGACTTCTACACAACATACATACAACAACAACATAGTGATGACAGCCAATATCTATAACATGTGTGTAACATACACAGCTAGTGTGGCTGCAAGATGACCTGAGAGATGACACAAGTCTATGTACTGTATCACAGTCAGCAGGTGTAGTCCACCTCATCTCTTTATCGAAGTATCTATGTCTTGACCTGTCTGGATCCAGGAGTCACACGGATTGGGAAAATCTAGGAATGAAGTAAAGACACACAAAAATGAAAACAATTTTCAGGGGCAGACTTAAAAGCAATATCAGTGCTAACTTGAAGGGTGGTGGTTCCTGTGAGAGGAAAAATGTGCTTGCTAGCCCAGACATGCCAGAAACCAAAGACGTATATAGATAGGATATGCAGCCTGCTCTGATTGTCCTCACTGATGTGAGACGCACTAATTAAGTAATTATAACAGCACTTTTGGTAATTCACTATCTGAGTGAAAGACATTGGATTGTTTTTAGTTTGCAGCACCTACATAGCATGTCATCAACTCAAGGTAAGAGTTGTCATTACATGGAAGACACAAGAAAGCTACCAATATCTTTTTTTTGTGATTTAATTATTGTCCTTGGCTAAAATCCCTTTTGAAGTATAGGCAGTCATAACTTGTGGCGCCGATTTCAAAACCAAGATGGTGGACACGCTGTCAGCAAAATATGTCAATAAACAACACCAATGGTTAATCCCAAACTGGACAGTTTATTAGAGCAGCATGTCTGTCTGGGGACAAGCAGTACTATGGTGCTCACATGACTTCATCACATCAGAGCCACGTGGCCTCAGCTGTTGTGATGCAGAACCAACAGTTGAGTAAGTAGGTAAGCAGTAAGTTGTATATGAATAGTATATGTCTTTTGTCGCTTAGCTTCTCCCTACTCCTTGGCCTGTGTCAAAGAGAAAGGCAATCGGTCGAAGAAACAAGAGTCGGTGTCGTACTTACCTCTGTCAATTCTCATTCCTCGCCCCATCTTCCCGAGGCAAGTGAGTTAACTGACTATAAAAGTCCAGTTTCCACCCTTGCCGAACTAGGCTGGTATTATGGAGTTACAATGTGGCTGGACTAACGAGTCTATGCATCGTCCAATCAAAATCACGTTTAACGATCAAATATTAAAAGCTTTCAACATCCCTTGACTTATTCAACGAAATTACGTGTGGAGATGATAGATCACTGAGAGGAGCTTATGCACACTAGATGACCCTAGCAACCTTGTTGTTAGGCTGACGTCACATGGCATTGTTTCGCCCATGGATCTTGCAACAAAATTCCACAAATTACGTCATTGGGTATTGTAACGTGATTGTAAACTTTGAGGTGCAAGGCCCCGTTTCATGAAGCGACCGTATTTTAGCACAACAACAGTCATTAGTCTAAGTTAGAGTATGTGAGTTGCGATATCCCTAGCGCTACAACAATTTTGTGAAACGGACCGTGGACCGTTGTGGACTGTTGTAGTGTATGAAATTCATACGTTTCAACTTTTGATGGGTTTGAAGTATTATTCTGTTAAACTCAATTGGATTATGCCATGGATCGTGTAGGTGTCAGCCTATTCACACTCAACAGTATAATTGTAAAAACATTATAAATGGCAAGTAATATATAAAATACTAAATTTGCTCCTGTGCAAAACCAATTTAATGAAACTCATGAATAGTTGTGGTATCTGAAAGTGGTATTACAGGGGAGCTCGTTTAGTATTCTATATATATATACCTATATGTCTGTTTTATTTATTAGAATAATCTTAGAATAATACTACCTAGTGCTAGATTGTTACTACTACAGTGTTCCCTCGTTATTGCGCCCTTCAATAGAGCGCTAACTCGGTTATAGTGCGCGGTAAAGCATGGCTCCCAAAATTTACTAACATTTTCAATAAACTCAAGTTTTCCAATGACACAATGTTTTCCCCCATCTCAGAAAACATTATCAGCTGATCAACGCGATCACATAACACCGGAAATACCAGTCATCAAATCCGAATAGAAGTACGCAATTCATCCTATTATCATAATATCTGGTAATATAAATATATGTTCATTGTTTATCTGGACTAATGTTTGCAATATATATTTTTAAATTATATTAAAAAATTCATTCAATAATGTTTTCAATAATTTCTGTGAAATCGTATGCGAAGTGATCGGTAGAACGCACAACTCACCGTTATTAACAGCCACCACGGTCAGATTACCGCTATTGACGCCTTGAAACGAACTTTAGTTGCACGAGAATGGATACACACATCATATATGTCGTACCATGACCCGTTAAAAATCATATTTGAGGCAGTTTGACAATTAAATGTCAACATAACGAATTCGCAATCGAAATACATGTTGCGCGGGAAGTCCCTACAGTGACTGGTCAAAATCGTTACATATGTCATTAAATATCCTGCATACAATCTGTACCAAAGTGCTATGCTTGTGGTTCCTATAATTTTAATTTTAAGTATATATGGTGGAAGCTGCAACTAAAATAGCACGATATTGGAATATATTATACCTGATAAAATAATAAATTGGATACAATTTCTTCCGACCATTGCACCAAATTTCTTTAAAGTGATACCACTGGGTACATTTTAACTGAATCACTGGTAGAATGTGAGGAAACGTGTGCACAGCTGATTGCTTTTTCCGGCTTAGTGTACGAGAAAATACACACGGTAATCTTAATCTCTGCAAATAAAACAATGCCTTTGAGAGCAGGAAATACATTTTAAATGGTAAATCATCATGTCTAGTGATGTTTTATATCAAATTTCATACTTTTATTGACCAAATTTGTTATAGATCTATCTACTTATTCACCTGAAGGGATACGATGTGTTGTTTTTTTAAAGCGCATATTATACTCGATAAATCTTTTTTTTACACTATGAATCATAAATAACTTCTATTCTAATCTGTTTTGAAACTCTGAAACGTGCAACGTAGATCGTGTTAGGTAGGCAGGGCATGTGTACTGTTTTGTTGGTCATCTACCACTTACGACTCGACCTTCGTTAAACCGCTGATCATCTATAACGCTCATCAATTATTTGGACCCCGAAGGTAGCGTTGTAGTGAGGGATCACTGTATTACAATAGGTGTTGACTCTAGCACACACAGGAAAATTTGCCATCATTATGACGTCATGGCTTAGGTAGTTACAAGACTACTTGGCGATAAATAGTTGTGTGTGTAATTGGCAGTGAAGAGGACGTCTGTTGAAAATCTGAAAATTTTAGTTAGTGTGACTGAAGCCAAAATACAGGATTTATGGCAGAGATGTAATGGAGGTAGAAGTTTCGTAAGAACTACTCTGATATGTGCTATTGTCCTGAAGTTTGGTAACTGAGGAAGTTGATAAAGTAGGCATTGCTCCAGGGCCAGATGACCAAAGATCGACCACTCTCCTCATGGCAGGGGGGTCGTTCACATGTGCTGTCGATTTACTTGGCCTGCTTACGTATCACACATCTTATCTATATATATCTTTGCTGAAACCTACACTGCTTGAGCATATGCTTCAGAAAGATGATTTACACAATAAACCCAATATCACTGTTTGTTTTCTACCAATGACAGTGAGTAAATGAGTGTGTCTACTGACCACTGCCAAGGCCGCTCCACTGGTCTGGAACATGGAGGAAGTAGCGGTCCATAGCCTCCAGGAAGCGGCTGCGGTACAACTGAGGGGAGACAACTGTGGGCGTCTTACCTGACAATCAGGATGAAAAACACCTGCATATAAATCTATAAAACTTTTATGGTGATTGTCGACAAGAAGCATGAGGAAATCATTTTAGAATATCATTTTTCTACTGTAGTGGGCCACACAGCCACCATCACCCACCCTGTCCACCGATGATGCCAATCTGGGACTTCACCAACATCTCCAGCTTCTTGTCCCAGGTGAAGGTGCGAATGTAATCTGGAGAGAGATAACACAGATCTTATGTAGACTGACAGAGACAAGCAATAACTTGCAAAGTGCCTTAGCTCTGTCACAGTAAGACACTTTTCAGTATATTAGACTATTCTTTTGATAATGATAACAATTATTCCAGTAGTTTCTCCAGATTCCCTTTGGTTAACTTGATCGCCGAATGACGAGGTCAAGGTCAATGTTTGTTTGTAAACACTGAAATTAATCCCTACTTGACATTTGATATTTGCATCTCTATCCGCATATGACCCCATATCGCTATAATCCGTTAGCTTTATCCTGCCGAGAAGCCTACCCATTATATGATAAAACTTATTATCATGCAAAAGTGAATGACACTTGACTGAGAATGCCGACTACTTGTTGTGTGTCGTTAGACTGACCGATGATGCCAACCACCAGCTCCTTCCTGGCCTCGTCCAGACCCACCAGCAGGGAGTAGTCCATCACCAGGTTGCTGGACAGGAACTCTGAGTCACTTGAGATGGCAGCATTCAGCACCGTCTTGGAGTGAGGCCGCATGTACAGGGGTGACTCCACGCTTACTGAAACAGCAGTAAAAACGTCAGGAAACAACAGTTTAACTCTTGTATCAGAAAACAGATGGAAGCAGTGTTTCTTACAATTTCTAGGGTGATATCCAACAGCATGGATACAAAATAACCACATGTGTCATGCTGACTGATATGCTTCCTCCACTGTTGTCACATGGCTTGACAATAGTGCTTGCCAATATCAATCAACACGAAGACACAACCACATGCCTTTCAGAGTCAATGTGTTTTGGCTGTCATTTCATAAGAGTGTAGTTTGCAAGTGCTATTTAATACATGTTATTTCTTGTGTTTCACTCAGCAGGAAGGAAGCCAATCGCGGTGCAATGGCCAGGTAGAGCATTTCTCATATATTCCTAACATCTTTCCAAACTTTTACATTTAGAACAGATATTGATTTGGGTGTAAGTGCATCGTTGCTACTGACATTTGAGAAGGTTTTCATCAAGCAGCACCAGTTCTTCCTCTCGTTTTCCGGAAGTATTAACCAAGCGGTTCCTCATCGAGCCCTTCAGGTCAAATGTCTAACAAACATAAAATACATAAAACCATGAACCTCCTAGAACACATGGAAACAACTTCAGGTCACAAGCCTAGCAAACATTACATTTATCGCAAACATGTAAACATAGCTGCGCACATGGAATTTGTTAACTTATCATGCTCGTGTCAATATAAACCATAATGAAATGTCAACGATATGTGCAAAACCAAACAAAAAAACTACAAATCCGGAAGAGTAATAAAGCACAGTGAGACAAGGCGCATACTTAGGTTAGTACACACGTGCATCGGTGTCCCACATTGACGATTGATATTGGGA
Source organism: Haliotis cracherodii (assembly GCF_022045235.1). Classification (NCBI taxonomy): domain Eukaryota; kingdom Metazoa; phylum Mollusca; class Gastropoda; order Lepetellida; family Haliotidae; genus Haliotis; species Haliotis cracherodii. The sequence goes on from NW_027266285.1 coordinate 3,588,888, forward strand.
TTTGAGGACTTAAAAGTACATTTACAGAAGAACAATAAACTAATACATCATGAAAAACATATGAGGATAGCTGCCTGCAATACCAGAATTAGGTTAAACACTTCAAGTTACTATTACCTGAAGTCCATGTAAACAGCATAATCTTCCAAAAAGGTACAAAAGCATATTGTGTAGAAGTGATAACTACATAGAAGTGCAACTGATGTTTAAGCATGTGTCAAGGGAGATAACCTGGGTGATCTTCCTGTTGTAGAAGAGATTCTCCAGCACCAGCAGGTCCTGCTTCAGAGCGTGGTTGGTCTGGGTGTTGCGGAATCCAATCCTGTAGACGCCAAGGATCTTCGCCAGTGCAGTTGGCCTCTACATAGTAACATAGTTAACATTGTCTAACAAGTCAATTTGGCTTATACAAGATAATTACTTGAAAATTATATAATCTTGATGCTTGCACTCATTAACTTAACGTCCATGCATTTTTAGAAATTAATAAATACATATCCACTATGACAAGGCAGAGGAAATGTTTATGTATTTACCAACAAATTAACTTTGCAGTAAGGTTTGGTTCACTTTCATGCTGAGAGTTGAATAATGCTACATCTCCTGTCAATCAGCTCACCTTTTCCCCATAAGCTCTTGTGATGTACTTGAAATATTCAGGACCAAACTTCTCAAAGGATTCAACCTCCATACCAGACATCTGTTTCAAGATGAATCGGTCATCTACAACATGTCACACATGCTCACAAACACCTGTTTCAAGATGAATCAGTCATCTACAACATGTCACACAGGCTCACAGACATCTGTTTCAAGATGAATCAGTCATCTACAACATGTCACACATGCTCACAAACACCTGTTCCAAGATGAATCAGTAATCTACAACATGTCACACAGGCTCACAGACATCTGTTTCAAGATGAATCGGTCATTTACAACATGTCACACAGGCTCACAGACATCTGTTTCAAGATGAATCGGTCATTTACAACATGTCACACAGGCTCACAGACATCTGGACCCCTTCTGTGGTCTAGTGGTAGAGCATCTGCTATATTTAAGTGCAATAATCTTGGATGCGATGTCAAACCTCTTTTCACCTCACCTAACCTCAACTCACAGACATCTGTTTCAAGATGAATGGGTCATTTACAACATATCACAGACATCTGTCACTGCTGTATAAACCACAAAACCACAAAATCATCAACATTAAATTTAACTTTTGTGTTAAAAAAAATAAATTTATCAAACAAATAATATATAACTGGATCAATTTCCAAACATTTAGGGCCGCATTTAATGGGAGAGACACTCTTTCTAGCAAGGTCAACCAGTTGGTACCAGACAGTAAGTGAAGTAAAGACTCACCATCAGTTTTACAGAAGGTGGATCCGGACTTCCCTCCCTTGGCCTCCCAGGGCTTGCAACGACACAAGGACCTGATGAACCTAAACAGCAGAAATGGCAGCTCATCACCACCCTTATCACCACTCTCACCACCCTCATCACCACTCTCACTCTCACCCTCATCACCACCCTCATCTCAACTCTCACCACCCTCACCCTCATCACCACTCTCACTCTCACCCTCATCACCACCCTCATCTCAACTCTCACCACCCTCACCCTCATCACCACTCTCGTCCTCATAATCACCCTCATCACCACTCTCACTACCCTCACCATCATCACCACCCTCATCTCAACTCTCATCACCCTCACCCTCATCACCACTCTCATCACCACCCTCATCACCACTCTCATTACCACCCTTATTACCACTCTCAACACCACCCTCACCCTCATCACCACTCTCATCACCACTCTCATTACAACTCTCACCACCCTCACCCTCATCACCACTCTCATAACCACCCTCATCATAACTCTCATCACCACTCTCATCACCACTCTGACCACCCTCACCCTCATCACCACTCTCATCACCACCCTCATCATAACTCTCATCACCACCCTCATCACCACCCTCATCATAACTCTCATCACCACTCTGACCACCCTCACCCTCATCACCACTCTCATCACCACCCTCATCATAACTCTCATCACCACCCTCATCACCACCCTCGTCATAACTCTCATCACCATTCGCATCACCACCCTCACGCTCATCACCACTCTCATCACCACCCTCATTCCCACTCTCATCACCCTCACCCTCATCACCACTCTCATCACCACTCTCATCACCACCCTCACCCTCATCGCCACTTTCATCACCACCCTCATCACCACTCTCATTCCCACTCTCATCACCCTCACCCTCATCACCACCTCATCACCCCCCTCATCCCCACCCTCATCCTCACCCTCATCACCATTCTTATCACCACCCTCATCCTCATCAAACCTCATCACCACTTTCACCCTTACACTCATCACCACTCTCATCACCACCCTCATCATAACTCTCATCACCACCCTCATCACCACCCTCATCATAACTCTCATCACCACTCTGACCACCCTCACCCTCATCACCACTCTCATCACCACCCTCATCATAACTCTCATCACCACCCTCATCACCACCCTCGTCATAACTCTCATCACCATTCGCATCACCACCCTCACGCTCATCACCACTCTCATCACCACCCTCATTCCCACTCTCATCACCCTCACCCTCATCACCACCCTCATCACCACTCTCATCACCACCCTCACCCTCATCGCCACTTTCATCACCACCCTCATCACCACTCTCATCATAACTCTCATCACCACCCTCATGATAACTCTCATCACCACCCTCACTCTCAAAACCACTCTCATCACCACTCTCATCACCACACTCATAACCACCCTCATTCCCACTCTCATCACCCTCACCCTCATCACCACCTCATCACCCCCCTCATCCCCACCCTCATCCTCACCCTCATCACCATTCTTATCACCACCCTCATCCTCATCAAACCTCATCACCACTTTCACCCTTACACTCATCACCACTCTCATCACCACCCTCATCACCATTCTCATTGCCACCCTCATCACCACCCTCATCACAACTCTCACCACCCTTACCCTCATCACCACTCTCATCACCACCCTCATCATAACTCTAATCACCACCTTCATCACCACCATCATCACCACTCTCATCACCACTCTCATCACCACCCTCATCCCTACCCTCATCCTCACCCTCATCACCATTCTTATCACCATCCTCATCCTCACCCTCATCAAACATCATCACAACTTTCACCCTCACTCATCACCAGCCTGATCACCACTCTCATCACCACCCTCATCACCATTCTCATTGCCACCCTCATCACCACTCTCATAACCGCTCTCATCACCATTCTCATTGCCACCCTCATCACCACCCTCATTACCACTCTCAGCACAACCCTGATCACCACCCTCATTCCCACTCTCACCCTCATCTCCATCCTCATCTCCATCCTCATCATCACTCACATCCTCACCCTCATCACCACTCTCATCCCCACTCTCATCTGCATCCTCATCTCCATCCTCATCATCACTCTCATCCTCACTCTCATCCTCACCCTCATCACTACCCCCATCACCACCCTCATCACCACTCTCATCACCACACTCATCACCACTCTCATCACCACCCTCATTCCCACTCTCATCACCCTCACCCTCGTCACCAGTCTCATCACCAGCCTCATCACAACTCTCATCTCCACTCTCACCCTCATCTCCATCCTCATCATCACTCTCATCCTCACTCTCATCCTCACCCTCATCACTACCCCCATCACCACCCTCATCACCACTCTCATCACCACACTCATCACCACTCTCATCACCACTCTCATCACCACCCTCATCACCATCCTCATTCCCACTCTCATCACCCTCACCCTCGTCACCACTCTCATCACGACCCTCATCACAACTCTCATCTCCACTCTCACCCTCATCTCCATCCTCATCTCCATCCTCATCATCACTCTCATCCTCACCCTCATCACCACCCCCATCACCACTCTCATCACCACCCCCATCACCACTCTCATCACCACCCCCATCACCACTCTCATCCCCACCCTCATCTCCATCCTCATCTCCATCCTCACCCTCATCACCACCCCCATCACCACTCTCATCACCACACTCATCACCACTCTCATCACCACACTCATCACCACTCTCATTCCCACTCTCATCACCCTCACCCTCATCACCAACCTCATCCCCACCTCACCCCTAACCTCATCACCACCTCACCCCTAACCTCATCACCATACTTATCACCACCCTCATGATTCATCATCACTTCCATCACCATATACATCCTCACCCTCATCCACACTCTCATCCCCACCCTCATCACCAATCTCATCACCACTTTCATCACCACCCTCATCTACATACTTATCACCACTCACCACCCTCATCAACATGAAGGTTTATCAGTTCTCTATCTATAAATGATATTGCAGTCAGTATATAGTGAGTAAAACATACTCGAGACCAGTGTTTTCAGAGGGTTCTACTAAGTACTCACATTTCCTCCCCTGCTGAAAAGATGAGCTTACGCAGCTGACGGAAAGGCTCAGCAAAGTAGATCTTGCAGTAAAACCTTGCCCCACTGTCGGAAAACTCTGAATACAGACATAGACAACATACAGTGTAGGATAGAAGTCTGACAGCATTGCCGTAGATTATCATCATCAAGGGTTTGTATACACTCTGTTCCCCCATCACCCATTAATATATGGGGCCATTTTGCAGAGTCAATAGCCACACAGCTCCATGTGAAGACAAGAATCAATAGCCACACAGCTCCATGTGAAGACAAGAGTCAATAGCCAAACAGCTCCATGTGAAGACAAGAGTCAATAGCCAAACAGCTCCATGTGAAGACAAGAGTCAATAGCCAAACAGCTCCATGTGAAGACAAGAGTCAGTTCTCACACAGCTCCATGTGAAGACAAGTGTCAGTTCTCACACAGCTCCATGTGAAGACAAGTGTCAGTTCTCACACAGCTCCATGTGAAGAAAAGAGTCAATAGCCAGACAGCTCCATGTGAAGATAAGAGTCAATAGCCAGACAGCTCCATGTGAAGACAAGAGTCAATAGCCAGACAGCTCCATGTGAATACAAGAGTCAATAGCCAGACAGCTCCATGTGAAGACAAGAGTCAATAGCCAGACAGCTCCATGTGAAAACAAGTGTCAGTTCTCACACAGTCCATGTGAAGACAAGAGTCAATAGCCAGACAGCTCCATGTGAAGACAAGAGTCAATAGCCAGACAGCTCCATGTGAAGACAAGAGTCAATAGCCACACAGCTCAATGTGAAAACAAGTGTCAGTTCTCACATAGCTCCATGTGAAGACAAGTGTCAGTACTCACATAGCTCCATGTGAAGACAAGAGTCAATAGCCACACAGCTCCATGTGAAGATAAAAGTCAATAGCCAGACAGCCCCATGTGAAGACAAGAGTCAATAGCCAGACAGCTCAATGTGAAGACAAGAGTCAATAGCCACACAGCTCAATGTGAAAACAAGTGTCAGTTCTCACATAGCCCCATGTGAAGACAAGCGTCAGTACTCACACAGCTCCATGTGAAGACAAGTGTCAGTTCTCACACAGCTCCATGTGAAGATAAGTGTCAGTTCTCACACAGCTCCATGTGGAGACAAGTGTCAGTTTTCATGCAGCTCCATGTGAAGACAAGTGTCAGTTCTCACACAGCTCCATGTGAAGACGAATCAGTTCTCACACAGCTCCATGTAAAGACAAGAGTCAGTTCTCACACAGCTCCATGTGAATACAAGTGTCAGTACTTACATAGCTCCATGTGAAGACAAGTGTCAGTTCTCACACAGCTCCATGTGAAGATAAGTGTCAGTACTCATGCAGCTGAATGTGAAGACAAGAGTCAGGAGCTACACAGCTCAATGTGAAGACAAGAGTCAATAGCCACACAGCTCCATGTAAAGACAAGAGTCAGTTCTCACACAGCTCCATGTGAAGACAAGTGTCAGTTCTCACACAGCTCCATGTGGAGACAAGTGTCAGTTCTCACACAGCTCCATGTGAAGAAAAGAGTCAATAGCCAGACAGCTCCATGTGAAGATAAGAGTCAATAGCCAGACAGCTCCATGTGAAGACAAGAGTCAATAGCCAGACAGCTCCATGTGAATACAAGAGTCAATAGCCAGACAGCTCCATGTGAAGACAAGAGTCAATAGCCAGACAGCTCCATGTGAAAACAAGTGTCAGTTCTCACACAGTCCATGTGAAGACAAGAGTCAATAGCCAGACAGCTCCATGTGAAGACAAGAGTCAATAGCCAGACAGCTCCATGTGAAGACAAGAGTCAATAGCCACACAGCTCAATGTGAAAACAAGTGTCAGTTCTCACATAGCTCCATGTGAAGACAAGTGTCAGTACTCACATAGCTCCATGTGAAGACAAGAGTCAATAGCCACACAGCTCCATGTGAAGATAAAAGTCAATAGCCAGACAGCCCCATGTGAAGACAAGAGTCAATAGCCAGACAGCTCAATGTGAAGACAAGAGTCAATAGCCACACAGCTCAATGTGAAAACAAGTGTCAGTTCTCACATAGCCCCATGTGAAGACAAGCGTCAGTACTCACACAGCTCCATGTGAAGACAAGTGTCAGTTCTCACAGAGCTCCATGTGAAGATAAGTGTCAGTTCTCACACAGCTCCATGTGGAGACAAGTGTCAGTTTTCATGCAGCTCCATGTGAAGACAAGTGTCAGTTCTCACACAGCTCCATGTGAAGACGAATCAGTTCTCACACAGCTCCATGTAAAGACAAGAGTCAGTTCTCACACAGCTCCATGTGAATACAAGTGTCAGTACTTACATAGCTCCATGTGAAGACAAGTGTCAGTTCTCACACAGCTCCATGTGAAGATAAGTGTCAGTACTCATGCAGCTGAATGTGAAGACAAGAGTCAGGAGCTACACAGCTCAATGTGAAGACAAGAGTCAATAGCCACACAGCTCCATGTAAAGACAAGAGTCAGTTCTCACACAGCTCCATGTGAAGACAAGTGTCAGTTCTCACACAGCTCCATGTGGAGACAAGTGTCAGTTCTCACACAGCTCCATGTGAAGACAAGAGTCAGTTCTCACACAGCTCCATGTGAAGACAAGTGTCAGTACTTACACAGCTCCATGTGAAGACAAGTGTCAGTTCTCACACAGCTCCATGAGAAGATTAGTGTCAGTCCTCATGCAGCTCAATGTGAAGACAAGAGTCAGTTCTCACACAGCTCCATGTGGAGACAAGTGTCAGTTCTCACACAGCTCCATGTGAAGATAAGCATCAGTTCTCAAACAGCTCCATGTGGAGAGAAGTGTCAGTACTTACGCAGCTCCATGTGAAGACAAGTGTCAGTAATCACACAGCTCAATGTGAAGACACATGTCAGTACTCACGCAGCTGAATGTGAAGACAAATGCAAAGGAGCTCGATGATAGCGTGTATAGCATAAAATATTCACATATAAAAAAATCACATCCCTCTTTATACATATAGACAAGGAGTGACACCTGCCATCTTAGTCCTTATTCAAGATTTCGCACTCGGTTTGAATCACAGCTCAATATCGCATGAAATATGAATGTTTCAACCTTTCCATCCACTTTTTTCTTGTTTGCCTCAGCGGCGAAGCTTAGACTGGACATTTTATGGTTGTTTTAAAATAAATAAGAGCTAAGGTGACTACAGATGAACAGGATTGTGTAGCCTATGGTTTGTTTAGCAGGTGCCAATAGGTTGAAATAAGTGACATTCGTATTTCATGTGATATCAAGCTGTGATTCGAACCGAGTGAGAAATCTTGAATAAGGACCAAGATGGCGGGTGTCACTCCTTGTCTACATGTACATATAGAGGGGTGTGATTTTTTTTTATACGAATATATTATGATATACACGCTATCATCAAGTCCCTGAGGACAAATGTTAGTACTCACGCAGTTCAATGTGAGGGCTGATGGTCTGTTTGCTGTTGATCTTGGACTTGTCCACCTCACTGACCGTACTGGATGTCAGAACTGAGTAGTTGTCAGGGTCCTCTGGAAATACAAACCAGACAACAGGCATACTAGATGCAGTGCAAACACTCTTAGACATAATCTATAGATACCATATATTTACACAACACAAGATGACACTGCTGTCAAAATATTACATTCTGAAAACTGTTACTACTTCAGAAATTCTACTAACTTTGTGCACTGTTTAAGACAAGTATGTTTCCTAATTCAACTAAATGTCACATAACCTACTTGCAGCGTCTCGATGGATGATTGTTCTTACATGTCCCCATCATGAGTGATCAATCATAACCATACCAAAAATATGAACACTAAAAATACACGCTAAATAATCTGGCATGTGGAATCTTTTGTTCATAGAGACATAAATTTTAGTTACCTTAATAATTCTCAATTAGACATGTCAATGGCAGCTCAAATATTTACAAAACATTGTATCTATTTGATTGTGTCTATTGATTGTGTTTCACTTTTATTTGACTAAAATATGAAATCCATCCTCTTCATTATATCACTCTCCTACAAAAAATACCTGTTCATAAATCATATTATTCTTTTGTCAATTTCCAAACATGAGACCAATGTTTTTTTTGATGGACATGCTACACTGATTACAATATAACTGATGTATAACACATACCTAGGAAGAAGCAGGTCAACATCATGCATATACAGAGTTCAGGTTTTCCAACATTACATGCCAGTAAAGGGATCTACATTCCACGGTCCCATGTCGCCTAAACCCTAGACACTGTCATTAATATCATGTGAAACTGTGTAATTAGGCTGATCTCTACCAGGAAGATTGATATGCATAATAATACATAAACAAAGTGGTGTTTGAGGGTCATGAACCAAATCAGCTCGGTCTGCCAAATAGACAGAGCCGAGTCCACCTTCAACATGGAGAATGAACCCAAGGTAACTACTGTGGGGAAACAATGAAATGTCCATAACCTCAGCCAAACCAATATTACCAAGCAATATGGCCAAGTTGTTGAGTGGGATGTTACAGACTGAAGGTGTGACCACCAAACACCAGGGTAGGACACACCAGAGGCTGAAGGTGTGAGCACCCACTACCAGGGTAGAACACACCGAGACTGAAAGTGTGAGCGCCTACTACCAGGGAAGGACACACCAGACACTGAAGGTGTGACCACCCACTACCAGGGTAGGACACACCAGACACTGAAGATGTGACCACCCACTACCAGGGTAGGACACACCAGACACTGAAGGTGTGACCACCCACTACCAGGGAAGGACACACCAGAGGCTGAAGGTGTGAGCGCCTACTTCCAGGGAAGGACACACCAGACACTGAAGGTGTGACCACCCACTACCAGGGTAGGACACACCAGACACTGAAGGTGTGACCACCCACTACCAGGGTAGGACACACCAGACACTGAAGGTGTGACCACCCACTACCAGGGTAGGACACACCAGACACTGAAGGTGTGACCACCCACTACCAGGGTAGGACACACCAGACACTGAAGGTGTGACCACCCACTACCAGGGTAGGACACACCAGACACTGAAGGTGTGACCACCCACTACCAGGGTAGGACACACTAGACACTGAAGGTGTGACCACCCACTACCAGGGTAGGGAGCGCCTACTACCAGGGTAGGACAGCCCATGGGTTTGTTTTGGAAGCCGATTATAAAGCATCACATGGATATTTTTTTAAATACTTTCTAGGATTATTTTGAATTTTTCTCTCTCGCAACAAAATCTCAATCATATTTTTCTGTTTACTTGCCCTCCAAAAGGCTGTTGCTTATCACTACAATTTGCGCAATGATAACAGATTCATATTCAAATCTCACTATTAAATCAGTGTTTCTTATATATATATATATTTCATAAAATATTCATACCATATTTTGTTTATTAATGTGTCACACATATGTCAGGGTGTCATTCTTGATAAAATAATGAAACATATTTAGAGTTAGTGAGTGCATGGAAACCTATTCGACCCCTGGATCTCCACTGGGTGCAGCATACTTGAGCTGTACAGTGACATACTTGGTGTACAGTGACATACTTGAGCTGTACAGTGACATACTTGAGCTGTACAGTGACATACTTGGTGTACAGTGACATACTTGGTGTACAGTGACATACTTTGTGTACAGTGACATACTTGGTGTACAGTGACATACTTGAGCTGTACACTGACATACTTGGTGTACAGTGACATACTTGGTGTACAGTGACATACTTGGTGTACAGTGACATACTTGGTGTACATTGACATACTTGAGCTGTACAGTGACATACTTGAGCTGTACAGTGACATACTTGGTGTACAGTGACATACTTGGTGTATAGTGACATACTTGAGCTGTACAGTGACATACTTGAGCTGTACAGTGACATACTAGGTGTACAGTGACATACTTGGTGTACAGTGACATACTTGAGCTGTACAGTGACATACTTGGTGTACAGTGACATACTTGGTGTACAGTGACATACTTGAGCTGTACAGTGACATACCTGGTGTACAGTGACATACTTGGTGTACAGTGACATACTTGGTGTACAGTGACATACTTGAGCTGTACAGTGACATACTTGGTGTACAGTGACATACTTGGTCTGTACAGTGACATACTTGAGCTGTACAGTGACATACTTGAGCTGTACAGTGACATACTTGGTGTACAGTGACATACTTGGTGTACAGTGACATACTTGGTGTACATTGACATACTTGAGGTGTACAGTGACATACTTGGTGTACAGTGACATACTTGGTGTACAGTGACATACTTGAGCTGTACAGTGACATACTTTGTGTACATTGACATACTTGAGCTGTACAGTGACATACTTGGTGTACAGTGACATACTTGGTGTACATTGACATACTTGAGCTGTACAGTGACATACTTGGTGTACAGTGACATACTTGAGCTGTACAGTGACATACTTGAGCTGTACAGTGACATACTTGGTGTACAGTGACATACTTGGTGTACAGTGACATACTTGAGCTGTACAGGGACATACTTGGTGTACAGTGACATACTTGGTGTACAGTGACATACTTGGTGTACAGTGACATACTTGAGCTGTACAGTGACATACTTGGTGTACAGTGACATACTTGGTGTACAGTGACATACTTGGTGTACAGTGACATACTTGAGCTGTACAGTGACATACTTGAGCTGTACAGTGACATACTTGGTGTACAGTGACATACTTGGTGTACAGTGACATACTTGGTGTACAGCGACATACTTGGTGTACAGTGACATACTTGAGCTGTACAGTGACATACTTGGTGTACAGTGACATACTTGGTGTACAGTGACATACTTGGTGTACAGTGACATACTTGAGCTGTACAGTGACATACTTGGTGTACAGTGACATACTTGAGCTGTACAGTGACATACTTGGTGTACAGTGACATACTTGGTGTACAGTGACATACTTGAGCTGTACAGTGACATACCTGGTGTACAGTAGAACATGGATATAACAAACCACAAGGGACCGGAGAAACATTGTTCATTATATACATTTTTGCTCAGAAACATCTGCCATCTAGGCCAAAGCAAAACACAATACACATACATGTTTATACACGTTTCTTCACGCATCTACCAGTGTGTCAGTTAACCTAATGATACAACTTAAAACAATTTTGATGCAATAGAAATTGTATCTGAAATTATAACTTTATCAGAATAATATATTCCAATATTGTGATATTTCAGTTACAGCTTTCACTACATATAAGAACTATAAGCGTAGCACTTTTTGGTACAGGTGATTGCTATTGCCCGGATATTTTTTCGTATGGAAGAATTTGACCAGTCACTGTAGAGACTTCCCCCGCTACATGTATTTCGATTCAGAAAACGTCATGTTGACATCTATAGTTAAACTGCCTCAAATAGGACTTTTAATAGTCAAAGTATAGGATTTATGATACCTGTATCCATTCTCTTGCAACTAAAGTTCATTTCAAGGCGTCAATAGCGGTAAGCTAACCATGGTTGCTGTAAAAAAAGCGGAGTTGTGCGATCTCCATCTCACTTCACACATGATTTCGCCGAAATTAATGTTAACATTATTGAATCATTAGCTGATAATGTTTTTGAGATGGGGAAGACATCATGTCATAGGTTTATTAAAAATGTAAGTAAATTGAGCCTTGCTTTACCGTGCACTATAACTGAGTTAGCACTATATTGAAGAGAGCAATAGCAAGGGAACACTGTAATTGCTGCATTGACTTGTATTAGCAATGGTTGTTTTACAGACAAGATTCGTCCAATTACATGGACACGTAAGATTAACATAATGCAAGTTTAACAAGGTTGAATCATCACCAGTGATTGTGTTGATTCGCCGCTGATTGCGTACAGCCAGTTGTCAGTGACACTGGACAATGAGTGAGATTTCTCAGTTTGCTATACACGTCACTAATTAGTGATAAATGGGCTTGTCGGTGATCAGATATCAGTTTGCTATATACAGTCCGTTAGTTCACTGTAGACAGTTCTTTACGTACGTAAATTTTATATGAAAATATATGGGAGATAAATTGGGGATTTTTTAACAGTTTGTTATATCCGTCTGTTTGCTCCATCCATGGTCCTTATATCCGTGTTCTACTGTATTAATGCATCATACTTGGCATATTAATGTATCATACAAGGTGTATGAATGTAACATGCTTGGTGCATTAATATATCATACAAGGTGTACGAATGTAACATGCTTGGTGTATTAATGTAACAGACTTGGTGTATTAATGTATCATACTTGTTGTATTAATATAACATACTTCATGTATTAATGTAACAGACTTGGTGTATTAAATCATCATACTTGTATTAATGTAACTTACTTCATGTATTAATGTAACATACTTGGTGTATTAATGTATCATACTTGGTGCATTAACGTATCATACTTGGTGTATTAATGTATCATACTTGGTGTATTAATGTATCATACTTGGTGTATTAATGTAACATACTTCATGTATCAATGTATCATACTTGGTGCATTAATGTTACATACTTGGTGTATTAATGTAACAGACTTCATGTGTCAATGTATCATACTTGGTGTATTAATGTATCCTACTTGGTGCATTAATGTATCATACTTGGTGCATTAATGTTACATACTTGGTGTATTAATGTAACAGACTTCATGTATCAATGTATCATACTTGGTGTATTAATGTAACATACTTGGTGTATTAATGTAACAGACTTCATGTGTCAATGCATCATACTTGGTGTATTAATGTAACAGACTTCATGTGTCAATGTATCATACTTGGTGTATTAATGTATCCTACTTGGTGCATTAATGTATCATACTTGGTGCATTAATGTTACATACTTGGTGTATTAATGTAACAGACTTCATGTATCAATGTATCATACTTGGTGTATTAATGTAACATACTTGGTGTATTAATGTAACAGACTTCATGTGTCAATGCATCATACTTGGTGTATTAATGTAACAGACTTCATGTGTCAATGTATCATACTTGGTGTATTAATGTATCCTACTTGGTGCATTAATGTATCCTACTTGGTGCATTAATGTATCATACCTGGTGTATTAATGTAACAGACTTCATGTGTCAATGTATCATACTTGGTGTATTCATGTATCCTACTTGGTGCATTAATGTATCATACTTGGTGTATGAATGTATCATACTTCATGTGTCAATGTATCATACTTGGTGTATTCATGTATCATACAAGGTGTATGAATGTATCATACTTGTTGTATTAATGTAACATACTTCATGTATCAATGTATCATACTTGGTGCATTAATGTAACATACTTCGTGTATTAATGTAACAGACTTGGTGTATTAAATCATCATACTTGTATTAATGTAACATACTTCATGTATTAATGTAACATACTTGGTGCATTAATGTAACATACTTCGTGTATTAATGTAACAGACTTGGTGTATTAAATCATCATACTTGTATTAATGTAACATACTTCATGTATTAATGTATCATACTTGGTGCATTAATGTTATATTCTTCGTGTATTAATGTAACAGACTTGGTGTATTAAATCATCATTCTTGTATTAATGTAACATACTTCGTGTATTAAAGTAACAGACTTGGTGTATTAAATCATCATTCTTGTATTAATGTAACATACTTGGTGTATTAATGTAACAGACTTGGTGTATTAAATCATCATTCTTGTATTAATGTAACATACTTCGTGTATTAATGTAACAGACTTAGTGTATTAAATCATCATTCTTGTATTAATGTAACATACTTCGTGTATTAATGTAACAGACTTGGTGTATTAAATCATCATACTTGTATTAATGTAACATACTTCATGTATTAATGTAACATACTTGGTGCATTAATGTTATATTCTTTGTGCATTAATGTAACAGACTTGGTGTATTAAATCATCATTCTTGTATTAATGTAACATACTTCGTGTATTATTGTAACAGACTTGGTGTATTAAATCATCATTCTTGTATTAATGTAACATACTTCATGTATTAATGTAACATACTTGGTGTATCAACGCATTATACTTGGTGTGCTAATGTAACATATTAAACAGTTTTAACATAACATTGATAGTGTGCTAATGTGGCATATTACACAGTTTCAATGTGGCATACTTGGTGTGCAAGGATGGTGTCATAATTTTAATTACTTGGGGTCATGTAGCGAATGAATGGTCAGTGATTTAAAGGGCAAGTTCACACGGAAATGAACCTTTTTTTCTTGTACTTTTTCCACATTAAAAGTGTTAACATGGAAGTGTCATAGACAAAAATATAAAAACATCATATTTAATTAACATATTTTTTGCACTAAAACGATTTATATTTTTCACATTTACCAAGTGTTCTATTTCCATAACAAAAACACCATGGCTTATGTCCCTTGCAATATGACGTCATTGGTGCCAATTGATAAACATTATGACGTCATCATGCTTTGTTAGAGCCGCTTCACGTGGTGTAGGTACAGTTTTGTGATTCTAGTATCTCAGATGCCAGCCAGAATTGTGTTATGCTGAGTCACCACTGCGCCAGAGTGTGTCGTAGACCATGTTGTTTTACCGCAAACTGGTCCTTGATATCTTTTGCGTTGAGAATAGACAGGGACCCAGTTGAATTGGCACCAATTACGTCATAATCCAAGGGGGATAACTCAGGCCTATTTCACTCGTAAAACGAAGGCCTCATAACGGCATATCACTTTCACACTATTGTGAGCTTCCTACTTTCACTGTGAAAAAAAATGAGTGTATATTTTCAAACACAGATACTATTAATTCTAAAATTGCGTTTTGTTTAGAAAAAGAAAGAAAGTGATTTTTGCGTGTACACTTCCCCTTTAAGACAAAGTGATTGGTTCAAAGTTTGAATTGAATTGTTTGAATATCTGGTCTCAATACAAATTCCCAGAAATGTTGGTGATTCTTGTGGAATATTATCGTGCTCAGGCCAATAATGTATAGGATCAATGTTAGTAACAATAACTTGCTGTTTCATCATCACATCGTTACCACTCACACAAATTCAACCAATGTTTCAAATACCACAAGGATGTAAATACAGGCATCAGTTTTATTATTAATTTCAATATCAAATTGATAAAATTGTAATGTCAATTTCTTTTAAAAAGATTCTTAAAATAGAGTTGGAAAGAAACTGTGTGCCACAAGTCCACAACATATTACACACAACACAATTATAGCAAGTGATGAACCATGCAACATACAGCATTACCTTAGTAACATGTAAACAAGTGCCCATCACAAGCAACACAACACTGTTAATGACATACTCTGAGGAAGAACACAAGCAAGGGAAAATAATAGCTATGTGCTTCTGATTTAAAACAAGGAATTTACAGCACCTAAACCAGACAAACCAGTGAACGGTACCAGGTTATCATGGTGAGAGGAAACTAACATTGGAGCAATGACAGTTTTTTAGGAGAAAACAAACGTCAAGTCAATAATCACAGCCAGAAAGTTTGAGAGTGTGTTGATGATACACACATGACAGTAATTTCATTCAAGGAAACTATGAGAGAATGGAAAGAAACTTTCTGCCAATAAAAGATCTTCCATGTAAGGAAACTGGTTCCTATCAGAAACACACTTTTCATTTCACTGTCATCTCATGCAAATACCTTCATTGCTATCTCCATCAAATTTAGGGGTGTATTTGACCGCATCAATAAATTCATTTTTTCTTGATATACAAGGACTTTGTTCTTTAGATGTTCCTCGGAAAAAAGACAAAACCCCACTTCCTGCACGCTTGCCTGTAGAAATTCCACATAAATTGTTCATGAAAAACAGTACTCATGTGAAGATATCAGGGGCCAACTTGCATCAGGGGGAAATCTTGGTAACATGAATCAAACATGAGGGCACAGGGCACAGAACTAGTACTTAAAACATCCTTACAGACATATCTTCATGCTGTTCATGTTCAACATTCACATTACCTCTACAACAAGTGGCTGTGTGCCTTTCTAAAACTTACAATAACTAAAATAAGTTTCATCTGCTATTATGCCAAAAAGATGAAAGTATCTAGTTGTCAGGCATGTACTGTAGGTGACTGGCTTCAGTGTGACAAAGTGGGAAACCTGCCTTGGGAATACGCTTTCAGTTCTGTATTTCAAGACTTCTCTATCTGGCAGCCATACAGACAAATATTACATCGAGTGGACTATATGTTGCTAATAACATTGTCAAATGTTATGAAAAAACCTTAAAGGTTCCAAATATAGGTTATCGATTGCATACAAGTGATGTGAGGTGCAATTGGCTTAAATGTTGCGATCAAGATTATTGCACTTGCATAGTGATGTGTTTTTGTGTTTTGGCATGTGTCTGTCTGTGTAATTGTACTAGTCCGGACTAATGCCAAAATACATAGTGCCCGCCCTTTGAGATACCACGCTGTGGTTTAACATGTAACTCTAAGCAGACCAGTCCTTATTTTATCTCCTTAAGGCCAAGCACCTGCCAGGGCAACAACAAGTACCATCCTTTCTACATTTTTGGTATGTCATGTCTGGGAATCGAACCACCAACCTTCCGCTCACCGGACATTCCGCTCCACCAGACCACAAAAACAGTCGATTGCATACAGGTACTTAGAATCGAGAAATAAAATAAAAACTCAAATACATGTAATCTGAATTTAAATGATGTACACCTTTTTTACGGAATGACATGACCAAGAAAAGGACTTACACATTTTGACATTCATCCACATATCACAAGACAGTATTCCAGAAATGAAGCGCCTGGCAATGTTGTGAATGCACAACTGGAGCACTGATATTATTGTGTGTGAATCTTGCAGTTCGGTTTCTGTATGACATCCTTTCAATGCTACTGATACACCTGTGTTGCTTATTGATGCATTTTTGTATTTCAAGTTCATTTTCTACTGTGTGTATGCAACTGATAACCAAGAGTGGTAACTATGTTATTGAGCATTAGTCATCATTATTTCATTTGATACATCTTTTACTGTATGGTGGCCCAACGTTTCCCTTACAGTCTAAACATCATTGGAAAACAACATCTGGGATCATAGTTCAAAGATCCACAAGTCACGTAAAAACATATCCTAAATGTACAAAATAGGGATGTTTATGATGATGATGTTCCAGATGACAACATCATGGCAATACAGGTGGTCACATGACTCAGTACATTACTCCAGTAGACAATTACCACAAAGCATGGAAGACTAGCAGCGCCACTTACCAGATTCTAGCACCGACTCCACGGCTCCACCACCCACATCACCAGACTTGGAGCCACCCTTGCTGGAGGACAAACTGGAAGCAAGGAGCCAGGGAGTGAGTGAATGCTGCATACAAGTTAGACACATGACAGAACTAGTTTCAGTTATCAACAGTGTCCATGACACTTTGTAAACAGCTTTACACACCCCTCATAGCAGCATTGCCACTTCATCCCACACTGGTACACTAGTCACATGATAAACTATTTAATGACAAAATTCAAGATAACTCCATAATTACTGTATAAGTCATTAATGTTCGCATTTCTTTCTGACTATGCAGGCATTCCTTCTGACTTTTATATGTCAAAGCTTCAGTCAACTTCAGTGTATGCATTACCAGATCATTCTATACATGAATCTGAATACTTTTGCCAGGGCTCCAGTAAAACAATTCCTAACAAGTATTTGTCACAAAGTGACAATATGTCCCCCGCCTGTATATATACCATAGTACCAAATATG
Source organism: Haliotis cracherodii (assembly GCF_022045235.1). Classification (NCBI taxonomy): domain Eukaryota; kingdom Metazoa; phylum Mollusca; class Gastropoda; order Lepetellida; family Haliotidae; genus Haliotis; species Haliotis cracherodii. The sequence goes on from NW_027266285.1 coordinate 3,607,273, forward strand.
AAGACAATCCTGCGATTAGTTCTTGAGATATTGCGGCAACACCGTTTTCCAACTCCAAAAGCAGATTTGCCTGCTGTGACCTTGAAAATGGGGTCAAGGTCACCAAAACCGACTGGTGTCTGCGGAGTCTGTATGTACACCATAGTTCCAAATATGAAGACAATCCAGTGTTTAGTTCTTGAGATATCGCGGCGACAAACAGGTGGGACGTACGGACGTACAGACGTAAGTACAGACGGTCGTGAATACTATATCCACCGCTTCGCACTTTCGCGAGGTGGGGGACAATCAGACACTAGGTAGCCAACTTTTAAGACCTACAGCAGGTACCCGGGTAGGGTCGGGTAATAGGGGGTCTGGTACCTGGGTAGTAAATTTGGACTTGTCCCAGCCCTAGCTCACAGACCAAATTTGGTTAGATTCCATCAAGTCCTCCAAATGAAGCACATCCTGGGTTTACTACTGACTGGTCTGGCTGGTGCTGTATTGTGGCTTTACCTACCTGCTGACCTGCTCCTTGGCAGAACCACAACAACACTGGTACTCTCTCAGTCGGACATGGTAGTCTCCGCAACTGGGGGAGCAACCACACTGCATCAACACATCAGCATATACACCAAAACAACACACAACAAATCCATCATAAAAGTCTTAAAATTTCATCTCAATGAACAGTATACTTGAAATGTTTCAATGTTAAGATGGCCACGCTGATGATGTCAATATTATTAACCTATCAATACAAGCCTATGTACCCCATGCTGGTTCATCACACCATATCCCCGACAGGGTGCATAACACCACATACCTCCAGGGACCAGTTGACTAGGAATTTATCTTAACGGCACAATTTTTTACCTTTTATCTAAAATGTCTTCATCACTGGGGCTCGCTAACCATTTCACATACATCTTGACTGCTAGCCGATGATATAAACAGTAAATGACCTTACACTACAATCAGATATGCTCAGTAAGTTCGCTAAACTGCATTTGATAGGTGTTCAGTTCTGAGATAATATTATCATATCATCAAAATATTGTAAGAAGTTTGGCATTTCCAATCAGTTTATTTGAAATTTGTACCCTATCTGTCAGCGGTATGGGCGAGTTTCAGCTAATGCTGCCTACAGACCAACCTTAGAGCATATGCTATGACAGAGCTGGGTTCATAGTCATACACAACGACTGGGATCTTCTCACAGGGCGGCAGCAGGTAGTGCTCAGCTGGGTCACTGCAGATACACACACAGGACATGCATCAGTTCAGAGTAACATGTACGACTCATCTTTCTGTTGGTGATTGTTTAATTCATGACGTTATGTATTCCAGCTGTGAGGTTGCAACTATCTCTTTGCATCTATGACACTCCCACCATGGATCCAAATCTTATGATTATGTGCTCTATGTTACAACAATGTGCTGTGTCTTGACTTACAAGGGCATGGTGATAGGGGTGAAGCCAGGCGCTGACCACAAGCTGGACATAAGCGTCCTCCTGACCATTCCCTTCTTGTCCTGCCGGGCGTCCACACCATCTTCTGTCAAGAACATCACATCAAGCGTAAAAACACCTCACCATAACATCACACCTCCACACCATCATCTGTCAAGACTAACACCTCCACACCATCATCTGTCAAGACAAACAACTCCACACTATCACTCCACACCATCTTCTGTCAAAACCAACACCTCCACACCATCATCTGTCAAGACAAACAACTCAACACCATCACTCCACACCATCATCTGTCAAGAACAACACCTCCACACCATCTTCTGTCAAGAACAACACCTCCACACCATCTTCTGTCAAGAACAACACCTCCACACCATCATCTGTCAAGACTAACACCTCCACACCATCATCTGTCAAGACTAACACCTCCACACCATCTTCTGTCAAGACCAACACCTCCACACCATCATCTGTCAAGACCAACACCTCCACACCATCTTCTGTCAAGACTAACACCTCCACACCATCTTCTGTCAAGACTAACACCTCCACACCATCATCTGTCAAGACTAACACCTCCACACCATCTTCTGTCAAGACCAACACCTCCACACCATCATCTGTCAAGACCAACACCTCCACACCATCTTCTGTCAAGACTAACACCTCCACACCATCTTCTGTCAAGACCAACACCTCCACACCATCATCTGTCAAGACCAACACCTCCACACCATCTTCTGTCAAGACTAACACCTCCACACCATCTTCTGTCAAGAACAACACCTTCACACCATCTTCTGTCAAGACTAACACCTTCACACCATCTTCTGTCAAGACTAACACCTCCACACCATCTTCTGTCAATACCAACACCTCAGATGTTGAAACATGTCACTACAACTACACACCTCCACACCATCTTCTGTCAAGACCAACACCTCAGATGTTTTAACACCTCACTACAACCACACACCTCCACACCATTATCATCAACAGAAACACAAGACTCTCATTCCAACTCTCAACTGTATGTTCAGTGATGCAAAATTAGAAAAATACAACCTCAGTGGTGTATACACAAAAAACTTTTTAATAGGAGTTGTAAATTACAAAGAATTACTTTTCAACAATATGATATTTTATCTATCTTGTATTTTGGGGGAAAACTATCACACTGATTTTGCAGGAAATGAAAAGGTTGATTTACAGTTGATATAGAGTGCAATCTGAGGACAATGCTTTGCAGGGATTGGTTGTCTGATACAAGTATGGGCATTGGCAAGTGATGCAAGAGTATGTGCTCTATACAGACAAGCTACCTTCCCTCAAGGCCTCCAGATTGTTAGATGACCCCCCTCGCTCCTGCACCTGGGGGGACAGGGAGGATGGACCTGCAGCACACACAAACAAAAACAATCCACTTAAAACAGGTGCTCGGCACAAACAAATCTGCAGTCTTAGCAAGTTTTAAAAGGATTGGACATTAAAATCATTCCTTAGCATATGGCCTCCAGGGAGACATCAGGTCAGAAGTACCCATGTTTGTCACAAGAGCCAACCAACAATAATCAGTCAGTTACATGTAGGACCTGTTTGATTGTGTGCCATTGCGTCACATTGGTGTGCCATTACCACAGCTTTGTCTGGCCCAGACTGCAGCATAAACACATGGATTCTAAACTATGGTCAGAGTTGCATGATGTAACCAGTTCAAATCATACAAAAATGGAACGTTTTCAGGAGGAATTAAAAACCTGAACAATTTTGTATGAATAAGTACTGTAGCATATACACAAATGGCAGCACCTTTTATTAACGGATTATGCATAGTGCATGACGTCCTCAATCACTGAGCATGAGCAAAAATCACTGCACTGTCTTCTACAGGGGAGTCTTTCTACTATAAGGGAGTCTGTCTACTGCAGGGCAGACTGTCTTCTACAGGGGAGTTTGTTTACTAAGAGGGAGTCTTTCTCCTCTTAGGGAGTGTCTATTACATGGGGAGTCTGTCTTCTTCAGGGGACTATGTCTTCTACAGGGGACTATGTCTTCTACAGGTGAGTCTTTCTACTATATGGGAGTCTGTCTTCTACAGGGCAGTCTGTCTTCTACAGGGGAGTCTTTCTACTATATGGGAGTCTGTCTTCTACAGGGCAGTCTGTCTTCTACAGGGGTGTATGTTTTCTACAGGGGAGTCTGTCTTCTACAGGGGAGTCTGTCTACTATATGGCAGTCTGTCTTCTACAGGTGAGTCTTTCTACTATATGGGAGTCTGTCTTCTACAGGGGAGTAAGTCTTCTACAGGGGAGTCTGTCTACTATATGGCAGTCTGTCTTCTACAGGGGAGTCTGTCTTCTACAGGTGAGTCTTTCTACTATATGGGAGTCTGTCTTCTACAGGGCAGTCTGTCTTCTAAAGGGGAGTCTGTCTTCTACAGGGGAGTATGTCTTCTACAGGGCAGTCTGTCTTCTAAAGGGGAGTCTGTCTTCTACAGGGGAGTATGTCTTCTACAGGGGAGTCTAGTCTTCTACAGGGCATATTGTCTACTACAGCCTGGAAGGTAATTTAAGGTACTGACGTTTACTACAATATCTGAAAAACTATCGGACCTACTCCAGTCAAAGTTGGTATGAGATTATTAAACAGTCATACAGAAGTGTATATTACATTTAAAGACAATCGGTGCATGAATAAAAAATTCCTTCATTTAGCTATCACTTTATTTCATCAACAACCAGACCTGTTCGTCACGGGTGGAACGAGCATTCACTGAAACAGCCATCTGCATAATGCTACCCCTGCGTCACAGGGCCATATGACACAGTGGAACCAATCAACTCAACTCGAAAGGGTGCACGGGAATCACCCACGTTGAGACGCCAAACGCTAACACCATCTTCGTGCATGCCTGATTCCCATGCACCCTTTCGAGTTGAGTTGATTGGTTCAACTGTGTCATATGGCCCTGTGACGCAGATGTAGCATTATGCAGATGGCTGTTTCAATGAATGCTACAAGTGAGTCTGTCTATTATATGGGAGACTGTCTTCTACAGGGGAGTCTGTCTTCTACAGGGGAGTCTGTCTTCTACAGGGGAATTTGTCTTCTACAGGGGAGTCTGTCTTCTACAGGGGAGTCTGTCTTCTACAGGGGAATCTGTCTTCTACAGGGGAGTCTGTCTTCTACATGGGAGTCTGTCTACTACAGGGGAGTCTGTCTTCTACAGGGGAGTCTGTCTTCTACAGGGGAGTCTTTCTACTATACGGAAGTATCTCTTCTACAGGGGAGTCTGTCTTCTACATGGGAGTCTGTCTACTACAGGGGAGTCCATATTCGTGTGTGCGTGATTCCCATGCACCCTTTCGAGTTGAGTTGATTGGTTCAACTGTGTCATACGGCCCTGTGACGCAGATGTAGCATTATGCAGATGGCTGTTTCAATGAATGCTACAGGGGAGCCTGTCTTCTACAGGGGAGTCTGTCTTCTACAGGGAAGCCTGTCTTCTACAAGGCAGAATGTCTACTACAGGGGAGTCTGTCTTCTACAGGGCAGTCCGTCTTCTACAGCAGAATCTCTACTACAGGGGAGTCTTTCTACTATACAGAAGTCTCTCTTCTACAGGGGAGTCTGTCCTCTACAGGGGAGTCTGTCTTCTACAGGGGAGCCTGTCTTCTACAAGGCAGACTGTCTACTACAGGGGAATATCTCCATGGCTTCAACTTACCTCCACTATCACCTTCTGGTACATCAATGTTGGGGGAGTCAGTTTCCTTCCTGCTGTGTAACAACTTCTCTTCATATCGCGGGGAAGATCGGTCAAGCTGAAAGTAAAACAATGATGAAGTGATACTAACTGCATTTCAGTCTGCTTCCTTGATTCCACTCAAGGTCAGCATGAAGTGCTATGTCTTCTCGAGAATTGCCTGGACAGTAAAAGGTATTAACTGTTCTGCATATCTACATTTTACCACTCATTATGTTACTGCTCTCATCTTCCCCCTCTTACCTCATCAGCAGACACAGACAAGTTGTCCTTGTCCCGGTCCTTCTTAGAGCCACTAGCCTGCAGCTTATACTTCTTCTGCTGGAGTGTCAGGAATTCCTGAATTCTGCACAATAACCAATATGTAGTGAAACATCCAACTTAAAGACAAAACGTAACCTGGGTATGTATCATTTTTACTCCACATGTTCAGAAAAAAACTTCATTTTCAGATTTGTCTTTTTAATCAATCAAAACTGTGATATTGGTGGCAACAATATTGATGTATATACTGTGATGTTGGTGGCAGTATGGGTGTCTATATACTGTGATGTTGGTGGTAGTATAAGTGTATATATACTGTGATGTTGGTGGCAGTATTAGTGTATATATACTGTGATCTTGGTGGCAGTACACATGTATATGTACTGTGATGTTGGATGCAGTATGGGTGTCTATATACTGTGATGTTGGATGCAGTATGGGTGTCTATATACTTTGATGTTGGATGCAGTATGGGTGTCTATATACTTTGATGTTGGTGGCAGTATGGGTGTCTATATACTGTGATGTTGGTGGCAGTATGGGTGTCTATATACTGTGATGTTGGTGGCAATATGGGTTTCTGTATACTGTGATGTTGGTGGCAGTATGGGTGTCTATATACTGTGATGTTGGATGCAGTATGGGTGTCTATATACTTTGATGTTGGTGGCAGTATAAGTGTCTATATATTCTGATGTTGGTGGCAGTATAAGTGTATATATACTGTGATGTTGGTGGCAGTATTAGTGTATATATACTGTGATTTTGGTGGCAGTAAGGATGTCTATATACTGTGATGTTGGTGGTAGTATAATGTATATATACTGTGATGTTGGTGGCAATATTAGAGTATATATACTGTGATATTGGTGGCAGTATGGGTGTCTATATACTGTGATGTAGGTGGCAGTATGGGTGTCTATATACTGTGATGATGTTGGTGGCAGTATGGGTGTCTATATACTGTGATGTTGGTGGCAATATTAGTGTATATATACTGTGATATTGGTGGCAGTATGGGTGTCAATATACTGTGATCCTGGTGGCAGTATGGGTGTCTATATACTGTGATGTTGGTGGCAGTATGGGTGTATATATACTGTGATGTTGGTGGCAGTATAAGTGTATATATACTCTGATCCTGGTGGCAGTATTAGTGTATATATACTGTGATGTTGGTGGCAGTACTGATGTATGCACTGTGATCTTGGTGGCAGTATACATGTATATATACTGTGATGTTGGATGCAGTATGGGTGTCTATATACTGTGATGTTGGTGGCAGTATTGGTGTCTATATACTGTGATGTTGGTGGCAGTATGGGTGTCTATATACCGTAATGTTGGTGGCAGTATAAGTGTCTATATACTTTGATGTTGGTGGCAGTATAAGTGTATATATACAGTGATCTTGGTGGCAGTATTATTGTATAGATACTGTGATGTTGGTGGCAGTACACTGTGATGTTGGATGCAGTATACTTTGATGTTGGTGGCAGTATAAGTGTATATATACAGTGATCTTGGTGGCAGTATGGGTGTCTATATACTGTGATGTTGGTGGCAGTATGGGTATCTATATACTGTGATCTTGGTGGCAGTATGGGTGTCTATATACTGTGATCTTGGTGGCAGTATGGGTGTATATGTACTGTGATCTTGTTGGCACTACAGTTGTATATATACTGTGATCTTAGTAGCAGGACTGGTGTATATATACTCTGATCCTGGTGGCAGTACAGGTGTATATGTACTGTGATATTGGTGGCACTACATTTATAAATATACTGTGATCTTAGTGGCAGTACTGGTGTATATATACTCTGATCCTGGTGGCAAAACAGGTGTAGATATATTGTGATCTTGGTGGCAGTACAGGTGTAGATATACTGTGATCTTGGTGGCAGTATGGATGTATATATACTGTGATGTTGGTGGCAGTACGGATGTATATATACTGTGATCTTAGTGGCAGTACTGGTGTATGCACTGTGATCTTGGTGGCAGTAAGGGTGTATATATACTGTGATCTTGGTGGCAGTACGGGTGTATATATACTGTGATCTTGGTGGCAGTACTGGTGTACATATACTGTGATCTTGGTGGCAGTACGGGTGTATATATACTGTGATCTTGGTGGCAGTACTGTTGTATATATACTGTGATCTTGGTGGCAGTACGGGTGTATATATACAGTGATCTTGGTGGCAGTATGGGTGTATATATACTGTGATCTTGGTGGCAGTATGGGTGTATATATACTGTGATCTTGGTGGCAGTACGGGTGTATATATACTGTGATCTTGGTGGCAGTACGGGTGCATATATACTGTGATCTTGGTTTCAGTATGGGTGTATATATACTGTGATCTTGGTGGCAGTAAGGGTGTATATATACTGTGATCTTGGTGGCAGTACGGGTGTATATATACTGTGATCTTGGTGGCAGTACGGGTGTATATATACTGTGATCTTGGTGGCAGTACGGGTGTATATATACTGTGATCTTGGTGGCAGTACGGGTGTATATATACTGTGATCTTGGTGGCAGTACGGGTGTATATATACAGTGATCTTGGTGGCAGTATGGGTGTATATATACAGTGATCTTGGTGGCAGTATGGGTGTATATATACTGTGATCTTGGTGGCAGTACTGTTGTATATATACTGTGATCTTGGTGGCAGTACGGGTGCATATATACTGTGATCTTGGTTTCAGTATGGGTGTATATATACTGTGATCTTGGTTTCAGTACGGGTGTATATATACTGTGATCTTGGTGGCAGTACGGGTGTATATATACTGTGATCTTGGTGGAAGTACGGGTGTATATATACTGTGATCTTGGTGGCAGTACGGGTGCATATATACTGTGATCTTGGTGGCAGTATGGGTGTATATATACTGTGATCTTGGTGGCAGTGCGGGTGTATATATACTGTGATCTTGGTGGAAGTACGAGTGTATGTATACCGTATATGACCGCGGATAAGCCGGCCCCGTAGATAAGCCAAGGTGTTAACTTGACCATTGAAATAGGAAAGACAAGTATTTGTCACAAAGTGACAATATGTCCCCCGCCTGTATATTTACCATAGTACCATATATGAAGACAATCCAGAGATTAGTTCTTGAGATATCACGGCAACACCATTTTCCAACTCCAAAAGCAGATTTGCCTGCTGTGACCTTGAAAATGGGGTCAAGGTCACCAAAACCGACTGGTGTCTGCGGAGTCTGTATATACACCATAGTTCCAAATATGAAAACAATCCAGCGTTTAGTTCTTGAGATATCGCGGCAACAAACAGGTGGGACGTACGGATGGTCGTGAATACTATATCCCCCGCTCCTTGCTTTTGCGCGGCAGGGGACAAAAATGATATGACCCGCAGATAAGACGTACCAGGAAGTGAAAGGCAAAAAACACTACATAGTCGGACTGCAAGACATGTGTCGGTACTCGCAGATATTCAAAAATATAAGATGAAAAACGTTGTAATTATATTGAAAAAGTTATTATTATTTCTAATAAAGATTTAACAAACCCGTCATCCACTTTCATAATGTGGGAAGCTGTTTCTCTTGTCTTTTTTTAATCTCATAATGATCATTATATGTTGCCATCAACAATGAAGCACCATTTTGTGAATTGGTGTATATAGAAATATGAACTCGTGAGAAAATATATCAGCATGGCGTTTTTGTTTCAAACTTATGATGAGAATGTCAGTTAATAAAAATATACCAACTTTTATACCCCCCTTTATACCACTATTGTATGTAATCCAATTGATTTAAATAAACTATGAACAGATTGAATGTCCATCACTTACTCACAGGCTTCTCCAGTTTATTAAACTTATCTCTCGAAAACAAAGGAATAAGCCCCTACTCCCAACACGATCGCTAAGCACCCACAACTTGAAAATGTTTGTGTAAACAACATGACAATACCAATCGGCCCGTTATTACCAATGCTCATTTCCTTGTGTACCGTGTTGCTTTTTAAACAACAGGAAGCAATCACAGTGGTCACCGTTTGTGACGCCACAGGAAACAGATGATCACATGTTTTTGCAAATGGCGAACGGAATAACTCGCCGTTACAGTTGTTTATTTGCCTCTTTCAATAAAGGTAGATACTTGTTCACCCTCAATTTATGAACTTTGCAAAACGTACGTAATAGCTATTGGCGATTTCATCTGGGGATTATATATTATATCTGTAAAGATTGTGGAGTTTATGAAGAACCATAAACTTTGAACATTCAATTGAAAACTTATTATCGGAAGTAGTAACATGCATAACATTTTTTTAATAATTGGTGTATAATAATAACTTTATTGATAATTTATAACAATAATGGCTCTAGTCGTGACAACTTCCAAACTTTCGGGAAGTTGTATTCTATCGGACTGTCATTCAAGCGATGTTTCTGACGGATCACGATCTGAAAAATACTATCAAGAAAGTGTATCCCGTGTATAAGCCGAACCCTTTCTACAGAATCTTTTTTCTGGTCCTCAAAATTCAGCTTATACGCGGTCACATACGGTACTATGATGTTGGTGGCAGTACTTACTTGGTGTTCCAGCGTACCACAGCCTCGGCTACCAATCTCTTCAACTTGATCAGGTCATCATGTATTTCAAGGAACACTGGCTTCATCTCAAGACCTTGGTGAAGGAAATAAACTTCCAAATAATTGAACTTAGCTTATAAGGATTGTAAATTATTAAAATTACAACCAGTTGTGTTACCCTATTTCAACAACATATTTTCTTTACTGTATTGTACATAAGTAATAATTGTTAATAATTCAAAGAATACTACCTTTATTACATAAGAGTCAAAGTTCCTGTAGTTTGGCTGTCATGACACTATAAATATCTTAAGATTTTCAACAGAAGTCCTCTTTATTGTCACAACTAGCCATAACCAGTTGAGATACTAATAGCACACCATAACACAAATAGTACTAATAGAAGCCTGTTTCTGGTGTCCCCGTTGTGATAGTGCTGGAATATTGCTAACATCCATGTTAAACCATACTCACTCACTCACTCACTCACTCACTCACTCCAACATCAGGAACTAGAAGCAGATAATAGGAAGGTCGGTGTTAAATATTTGTATTACTTTTACTAGTATTATGTGAATTATTAACAAAGATAACTATTGTTTGATAAAACTCTACGAATACAAAACCTAAATTACATCAGTGCCAGAATATACCAGGGCAATCGATGGGTTCTGACATCTAGCAATACCCTTCTGAATTTAGCGAGAACTTTAACCCAAACTCAATGATTTCTGTCCAATTTTGGATCTTTAATTCCAGTATTTTGGGGTTACCTTATTCTTTCAAACAACATTTTACTAGTTGTTTTAACAAATATAGATATACTTCATCCCGAAATCATGTCAAAAGGCTTATTTTCAGAATGTCAAGGTTGGTACAATTTTATCTTCTGGTCGGATCATCAGGGTCATCGATGTATCACAAGCTCCCTACTGTTCATCTGATTCACCCAGCCATGATACTTGCTTCCCCTCTCTCAGCACAACGGCCAGGCAAGATTTCTCAGCCTGCTGGTGTGTTAGGTACTCTGTTCTGATTGATGCTTATCTCTGCAGATATTCAAGCATGGCCTGCATGTTATTCTGCTGCTCCTGCAACAATTCCTTCATGACGCTCAAGGAGAGCTGAGGCATGACTTGTCTGGGGAGGATTGTCAGATACTGTAGGAAGTCTGGGTTTTCTTTTTGGCAGCTTAAGAATGTTTTTCTGGGTTCCGCTTGGTGATTGTTCAGAAGCTCCTCCTGCTTCTCAGCCGCCTCCCTATTACACATCATCCTAGATTCAGAGATCGTGACAAACTAATCCTGTGTAAGTGAGACACATTGAGCGCATCTAGAACCCTTCAAACATACTGTAGGATGGCGCTTCCAATAATCAGTTTGAGGATCACCAATGAAGACGACAACACATTACCAAGAGACTAGACCCTAAGAAAACTAAATCCACTAATAACACAATCTTGTCCATTCACACCCTACGTATACTGGTCAGTAACCTTATTCCTGTGTGAAAAATGACAGCTCTCAGGCTGAAAACATGTATCAAAACACAGGCCTCTGGTATGAGGAGCGAAAATCTTAACCACCAGGCTACCCCATCGCCCTGCTCATGTTGGAGAGTAGTGAGGTTTTCTTGCCGCGTGCATGAAGAAAGAGGCTTAGGAACAGAGTAACTATTAGTATTGCAACAATTTACGGATAGTTGACAGTGAAGAGGACTTCTGTTGACCCCCTACTGCCCCACCAACATGAACTATCCCCACCTCCTACTGCTGCACCCACCTGAACTGTCACCCCCTACTGCTCATCCCACCTGAGCTGTCCCCACCCCCTACTGCTGCACCCACCTGGACTGTTCCCACCCCCTAGTGCTGGACCCACCTGAGCTGTCCCCACCCCCTAGTGCTGGACCCACCTGAACTGACCCCACCCCCTACTGCTGCACCCACCTGAGCTGTCCCCATCCCCTACTGCTACACCCACCTGGACTGTTCCCTCTATCTTCGGCTGCACCCATCTGAACTGTCCCCACCCCATACTGCTGCACCCACCTGAACTGTCCCCATCTGGTACTGCTGCACCCACCTGAACTGTCCCCACCCCGTACTGCTGCACCTACCTGAGATGTCCCCACCCCGTACTGCTCCACCCACCTGAACTGTCCCCACCCCATACTGCTGCACCCATCTGAGTTGTCCCCACCCCCTACTGCTGCACCCACCTGGACTGTTCCTACCATCTTCGGCTGCACCCACCTGAACTGTCCCCACCCCATACTGCTGCACCCACATGAACTGTCCCCACCCCGTACTGCTGCACCCATCTGAACTGTCCCCACCTCCTACTGCTCCATCCACCTGAACTGTCCCCACCCCATACTGCTGCACCCACATGAACTGTCCCCATCTGGTACTGCTCCACCCATCTGAACTGTCCCCACCCCGTACTGCTGCATCCACCTGGACTGTTCCCACCCCGTACTGCTCCAACCATCTGAACTGTCCCCACCCCGTACTGCTGCACCCATCTGAACTGTCCCCACCTCCTACTGCTGCACCCACCTGAACTGTCCCAACCCCTACTGCTCCACCCAACTGAACTATCCCCACCCCGTACTGCTCCATCCACCTGAACTGTCCCCACCCCATACTGCTGCACCCATCTGAACTGTCCCCACCCCCTACTGCTGCATCCACCTGAACTGTCCCCACCCCATACTGCTCCACCCATCTGAACTGTCCTCACCCCGTACTGCTGCACCCACCTGGACTGTTCCCACCCCATACTGCTCCACCCATCTGAACTGTCCCCACCCCATACTGCTGCACCCACCTGAACTGTCCCCACCTCCTACTGCTCCACCCATCTGAACTGTCCCCACCCCCTACTGCTGCACCCACCTGAACTGTCTCCATCTCCACCCAGGTCCTGTAGCTTCTGCTGCACATCCTGAGCCAGATCTCGTAGTCTGGACTTCTCAGACTGTTGTTCTGTGACGAACTCAGACACAGCCCGGGCTGTTGATTCACTTTGTGTTTCATTTCGGAGCTTCATCGTACACTCCAGAATAGCACTGTATTTTTCCATACCTCTGAAATATGAAAATCAGATTTGACCTCAAAGCTGTGGTACATAACAAATAATCATTTTCTCTAAGTAGTGTGAGTGTGGAAGTGGGGGCTGTGGGAGTGAGAGAGTGGAGGTGGTGATTCGGAGAGTGTGAGTAGGGCTGTGGGAGTTTAGAGGTGGGGGCTGAGGGAGCATGGAGGTAGGGGCTGGGTAAGAGAGAGTCTGGAGGTAAGGGCTGGGGTAGTGTGGAGGTGGGGGCTAGGGGAGCGTGGAGGTAGGGGCTGGGTAAGAGAGAGTCTGGAGGTAGGGGCTGGGGGAGTGTGGAGGGGGCTAGGGGAGTGTGGAGGTGGGGGCTGGGGGAGCGTGGAGGTAGGGGCTGGGGGAGTGTGAATTTGGAAGTGGCGACTGGGGGAGTGTGGAGGTGGGGGCTGGGGGGGGGGAGTGTGGAGGTGGGGGCTGGGGGAGCGTGGAGGTGGTGAGTTGGGGAGTGTGGAGGTGGGGGCTGGGGCAGCGTGAGTGTGGAGGCTCAGTGATTGTGGAGGTGGGGGCTGAGGGAGCATGGAGGTAGGAGCTCGATAAGAGAGAGTGGAGGTAGGGGCGGGGGAGAGTGGAGGTGGGGACAGAGGAAGTGAGTGTGGAGGTGGGGCTGGGGGAAAGTGGAGGTTGGGCCTGGAGGGATGTGGAGCTGAGGGCTGGGGAAGTGAGAGTGTGGGTTGGGGTGATGGGTCCTTGTTGTTATCTGTCACAGTACTTTAACAATGGGGTTGGGCAGATGTTTCTTGCTTTGGATTCTGACCAATGTTCAATATTTCCAAACTTGTGGATCTGATATAATTACCATCTACATTTGCTTTTCTTTAACAAGATTGAAACTATTTACCATGTTGACATAAGTTTGCATACGATCTTTCTACAGCAGTCAAATATGTATATGCACTACTTACTTGTTTGTGATGCTACGCACAACATCCTTGAGCTTGTCTACACTGGTAGGAATCTGATGGAGGGACACAATGATAGGAGGCAGGGCTAGTTCTCTCAGCAACAGTTCTGTGTATCTGGAAACAAATATTGTTGTGTATTAACCAGAAAGACAAATATGTAGGGCTACTCCCCTTAGCAACAGTTCTGTGTATCTAGAAACAAATATTATTGTGTATTAACCAGAAAGACAAATATGTAGGGCTACTCCCCTTAGCAACAGTTCTGTGTATCTAGAAACAAATATTGTTGTGTATTAACCAGAAAGACAAATATGTAGGGCTACTCCCCTTAGCAACAGTTCTGTGTATCTAGAAACAAATATTATTGTGTATTAACCAGAAAGACAAATATGTAGGGCTACTCCCCTTAGCAACAGTTCTGTGTATCTAGAAACAAATATTGTTGTGTATTAACCAGAAAGACAAAAATCTGATGTAGGGACACAATGATAAGAGGCAGGGCTAGTTCTCTTAGCAACAGTTCTGTGTATCTGGAAACAAATATTGTTGTGTATTAACCAGAAAGACAAATATGTAGGGCTACTCCCCTTAGCAACAGTTCTGTGTATCTAGAAACAAATATTGTTGTGTATTAACCAGAAAGACAAATATGTAGGGCTACTCCCCTTAGCAACAGTTCTGTGTATCTAGAAAAAAATATTATTGTGTATTAACCAGAAAGACAAATATGTAGGGCTACTCCCCTTAGCAACAGTTCTGTGTATCTAGAAACAAATATTGTTGTGTATTAACCAGAAAGACAAAAATCTGATGTAGGGACACAATGATAAGAGGCAGGGCTAGTTCTCTTAGCAACAGTTCTGTGTATCTGGAAACAAATATTGTTGTGTATTAACCAGAAAGACAAATATGTAGGGCTACTCCCCTCAGCAACAGTTCTGTGTATCTGGAAACAAATATTATTGTGTATTAACCAGAAAGACAAATATGTAGGGCTACTCCCTTTAGCAACAGTTCTGTGTATCTGGAGATGAATGTTAGCAGTGGGTATCTGAGTCCTACCTGAATGATGCAACCATGTTGTTGTAGCCGAAGTACTGGTTGTGGTCTTGATGCAGGGAGTGTGCACATGGCTCTGCACTTGCCCGCCTGGAAAACTGCACGCCATGGAAACGCAACTCCAGGTACTTGGCGAAGGAAAGGTTCCAGGTATCCACAGTGATAGGGACAACTGGCGTCACCTACATAAACATTGAACAACATTCATGGAGGGCTCACTTTCTCTGTGTGAAGCACATGATTGCACAAACCTGCTTACAGCACAACACAACTACAGGACACACACCTGCTTGTACCACAAAATAACTACAGGACACACACCGGCTTACACCACAACACATCTACAGGACACACAACGGCTTACACCACAACACAAATACAGGACACACACCGGCTTACACCACAACATAACTACAGGACACACACCTGCTTACACCACAACACAACTACAGGACACACACCTGCTTACACCACAACACAACTACAGGACACACACCTGCTTACACCACAACACAACTACAGGACACACACCGGCTTACACCACAACACAACTACAGGACACACACCGGCTTACACCACAACACAAATACAGGACACACACCTGCTTACACCACAACACAACTACAGGACACACACCGGCTTACACCACAACACAACTACAGGACACACACCTGCTTACACCACAACACAACTACAGGACACACACCGGCTTACACCACAACACAACTACAGGACACACACCGGCTTACACCACAACACAAATACAGGACACACACCTGCTTACACCACAACACAACTACAGGACACACACCGGCTTACATCACAACACAACTACAGGACACACACCGGCTTACACCACAACACAACTACAGGACACACACCTGCTTACACCACATCTACAGGACACACACCTGCTTACACCACAACTACTGGACACACCAGCTTACACTACAACTACAGGACACACACCTGGTTACACCACAACTACAGGGTACACACCTGCTTACACCACAACAACATGACACACAGCTGCTTACACCACAACTACCAGGTACACACCTGCTTACACCACAACTACAAGACACACACCAGCTTACACCACATCTACAGGACACACACCTGCTTACACCACAACACAACTACAGGACACACACCTGCTTACACCACAACACAACTACAGGACACACACCTGCTTACACCACAACACAACTACAGGACACACACCGGCTTACACCACAGCACAACTACAGGACACACACCTGCTTGCACCACAACAAAAGTACAGGACACACACCGGCTTACACCACAACACAACTACTGGACATACCGGCTTACACCACAACACAACTACTGGACACACATCTGCTTACACCACATCTACAGGACACACACTGCTTACACCACATCTACAGGACACACACCGGCTTACACCACATCTACAGGACACACACCTGCTTACACCACAACTATAGGACACACACCGGCTTACACCACAACTATAGGACACACCGGCTTACACCACAACTACAAGACATACACCGGCTTACACCACAACTATAGGACACACACCGGCTTACACCACAACTATAGGACACACACCTGCTTACACCACAACTACAAGACACACACCTGCTTACACCACAACTATAGGACACACACCGGCTTACACCACAACTATAGGACACACACCTGCTTACAGCACAACACAACTATGGGACACATACCTGCTTACAGCACAACTACAGGACACACACCTGCTTACACCACGACTACAGGACACACACCTGCTTACACCATGACTACAGGACACACACCTCTTTACATCACAACTACAGGACACACACCTGCTTACACCACAACAACAAGACACACACCTGCTTACACCACGAATACAGGACACACACCTGCTTACACCTGCAACACCAGCTCCACATCAAGATGTTGTTCTGTCCACCAGCAATCACAGAGTCCAGTTTTTTTAGGACAACATTGAGGTAGCCCTTGTCATGGGCAAATCTGCGGATGTGGTGAACCATCGGAGTGTCACATGTGACAGATGGACAGGAGTAAGATTTCCTGCAGTGAATAAGAATATTGGTTGAATGAGAGAATGAGTGAGTAAGATTATTGATTGAGTGAAAGAATGAGTGAGTAAGATTATTGATTGAGTGAGAGACTGAGTGAGTAAGATTATTGATTGAGTGAGAGAATGAGTAAGTAAGATTATTGATTGAGTGACAGACTGAGTAAGTAAGATTATTGATTGAGTGAGAGAATGAGTAAGTAAGATTATTGATTGAGTGAGAGAATGAGTAAGTAAGATTATTGATTGAGTGAGAGACTGAGTGAGTAAGATTATTGATTGAGTGAGAGAATGAGGAGTAAAATTATTGATTGAGTGAGAGAATGAGTAAGTAAGATTATTGATTGAGTGAGAGAATGAGTAAGTAAGATTATTGATTGAGTGAGAGAATGAGTAAGTAAGATTATTGATTGAGTGAGAGAATGAGTAAGTAAGATTATTGATTGAGTGAGAGAATGAGTAAGTAAGATTATTGATTGAGTGAGAGAATGAGTAAGTAAGATTATTGATTGAGTGAGACTGAGTAAGTAAGATTATTGATTGAGTGAGACTGAGTAAGTAAGATTATTGATTGAGTGAGAGAATGAGTGAGTAAGATTATTGATTGAGTGAGAGACTGAGTAAGTAAGATTATTGATTGAGTGAGAGAATGAGTAAGTAAGATTATTGATTGAGTGAGACTGAGTAAGTAAGATTATTGATTGAGTGAGAGAATGAGTAAGTAAGATTATTGATTGAGTGAGAGAATGAGTAAGTAAGATTATTGATTGAGTGAGAGAATGAGTAAGTAAGATTATTGATTGAGTGAGAGAATGAGTAAGTAAGATTATTGATTGAGTGAAAGAATGAGTAAGTAAGATTATTGATTGAGTGAAAGAATGAGTGAGTAAGATTATTGATTGAGTGAGAGACTGAGTAAGTAAGATTATTGATTGAGTGAGAGACTGAGTAAGTAAGATTATTGATTGAGTGAGAGAATGAGTAAGTAAGATTATTGATTGAGTGAGAGAATGAGTGAGTAAGATTATTGATTGAGTGAAAGAATGAGTGAGTAAGATTATTGATTGAGTGAAAGAATGAGTGAGTAAGATTATTGATTGAGTGAGAGACTGAGTGAGTAAGATTATTGATTGAGTGAGAGACTGAGTAAGTAAGATTATTGATTGAGTGAGAGACTGAGTAAGTAAGATTATTGATTGAGTGAGAGAATGAGTGAGTAAGATTATTGATTGAGTGAGAGAATGAGTGAGTAAGATTATTGATTGAGTGAGAGACTGAGTAAGTAAGATTATTGATTGAGTGAGAGAATGAGTAAGTAAGATTATTGATTGAGTGAGAGAATGAGTAAGATTATTGACTGAGTGAGAGAATGAGTAAGTAAGATTATTGATTGAGTGAGAGAATGAGTGAGTAAGATTATTGATTGAGTGAAAGAATGAGGAGTAAAATTATTGATTGAGTGAGAGACTGAGTAAGTAAGATTATTGATTGAGTGAGAGACTGAGTGAGTAAGATTATTGATTGAGTGAGAGAATGAGGAGTAAAATTATTGATTGAGTGAGAGAATGAGTGAGTAAGATTATTGATTGAGTGAGAGAATGAGTGAGTAAGATTATTGATTGAGTGAGAGAATGAGTGAGTAAGATTATTGATTGAGTGAGAGAATGAGGAGTAAAATTATTGATTGAGTGAGAGAATGAGTAAGTAAGATTATTGATTGAGTGAGAGAATGAGTAAGTAAGATTATTGATTGAGTGAGAGAATGAGTAAGATTATTGATTGAGTGAGAGAATGAGTGAGTAAGATTATTGATTGAGTGAGAGAATGAGTGAGTAAGATTATTGATTGAGTGAAAGAATGAGGAGTAAGATTATTGATTGAGTGAGAGAATGAGTAAGTAAGATTATTGATTGAGTGAGAGGCTGAGTAAGTAAGATTATTGATTGAGTGAGAGAATGAGTAAGTAAGATTATTGATTGAGTGAAAGAATGAGGAGTAAGATTATTGATTGAGTGAGAGACTGAGTGAGTAAGATTATTGATTGAGTGAGAGACTGAGTGAGTAAGATTATTGATTGAGTGAGAGAATGAGGAGTAAAATTATTGATTGAGTGAGAGAATGAGTGAGTAAGATTATTGACTGAGTGAGAGAATGAGTAAGTAAGATTATTGATTGAGTGAGAGAATGAGTAAGTAAGATTATTGATTGAGTGAGAGAATGAGTAAGTAAGATTATTGATTGAGTGAGAGAATGAGTGAGTAAGATTATTGATTGAGTGAGAGACTGAGTAAGTAAGATTATTGATTGAGTGAGAGAATGAGTAAGTAAGATTATTGATTGAGTGAGAGAATGAGTAAGTAAGATTATTGATTGAGTGAGAGAATGAGTAAGTAAGATTATTGATTGAGTGAGAGAATGAGTGAGTAAGATTATTGATTGAGTGAGAGACTGAGTAAGTAAGATTATTGATTGAGTGAGAGAATGAGTGAGTAAGATTATTGATTGAGTGAGACTGAGTAAGTAAGATTATTGATTGAGTGAGAGAATGAGTAAGTAAGATTATTGATTGAGTGAAAGAATGAGTGAGTAAGATTATTGATTGAGTGAGAGACTGAGTGAGTAAGATTATTGATTGAGTGAGAGACTGAGTAAGTAAGATTATTGATTGAGTGAGAGACTGAGTAAGTAAGATTATTGATTGAGTGAGGGAATGAGTAAGTAAGATTATTGATTGAGTGAGCGTGACAGCTGAGCTAGCCATCAATAACCATGGTCTGTACCCAACTGTCAGGCAATTCTAAAGTTTTTTAGTTACAGATTCTACATACTGAACCCAAAAGCACCAATCAGAAAAGAAAAAACATTGTTAGAAATATATTATTTGTCCTCATCCTCCAGCTTTGATGGGATTTAAATTATAAGAAAATGCAACAGTGAAAATCATACCTAATCAAACATGCTTATTTATATTTGATCAAATGCATTGTATGTGTCTCAAGGGCACTGCAAACATCTCTATGAAGAGAACAAAATCATCTCTTTCAGTAGTCTACTGGTATGTACATCTTACTTTAAACATACCAAACAGTTTTGGCATAATTGTTTTCACACAAAAACCCTAACAACTTCATGCCACATGAAACATAAATATATTACTGAGGTTGGATTAAAGAGAAGGAGTCCCTAATCTATGTCTTGTATTATAGCAAATCACACTGTCTTGGTACGTCAGCCTTGCCTGATATGTCAAAAGTCTTACTTGCAGAACAGAACACTGACACCGTGTCCTGTAGTTGTGGTGTAAGCCGGTGTGTCTTGTAGTTGTGGTGTAAGCAGGTGTGTGTCTTGTAGTTGTGGTGTAAGCAGGTGTGTCTTGTAGTTGTGGTGTAAGCCGGTGTGTCTTGTAGTTGTGGTGTAAGCAGGTGTGTGTCTTGTAGTTGTGGTGTAAGCAGGTGTGTGTCTTGTAGTTGTGGTGTAAGCAGGTGTGTGTCTTGTAGTTGTGGTGTAAGCCGGTGTGTCTTGTAGTTGTGGTGTAAGCAGGTGTGTGTCCTGTAGTTGTGGTGTAAGCAGGTGTGTGTCTTGTAGTTGTAGTGTAAGCCGGTGTGTGTCCTATAGTTGTGGTGTAAGCCGGTGTGTCCTATAGTTGTGGTGTAAGCCAGTGTGTGTCTTGTAGTTGTGGTGTAAGCAGGTGTGTGTCCTATAGTTGTGGTGTAAGCCGGTGTGTCCTATAGTTGTGGTGTAAGCCGGTGTATGTCTTGTAGTTGTGGTGTAAGCCGGTGTATGTCTTGTAGTTGTGGTGTAAGCCGGTGTGTCCTATAGTTGTGGTGTAAGCCGGTGTATGTCTTGTAGTTGTGGTGTAAGCCGGTGTGTCCTATAGTTGTGGTGTAAGCCGGTGTGTCCTATAGTTGTGGTGTAAGCCGGTGTATGTCTTGTAGTTGTGGTGTAAGCCGGTGTGTGTCCTGTAGTTGTGGTGTAAGCCGGTGTGTCCTATAGTTGTGGTGTAAGCCTGTGTGTGTCCTATAGTTGTGGTGTAAGCAGGTGTGTGTCTTGTAGTTGTGGTGTAAGCAGGTGTGTGTCCTGTAGTTGTGGTGTAAGCAGGTGTGTGTCCCGTAGTTTTGGTGTAAGCCGGTGTGTGTCCTGTAGTTGTGGTGTAAGCCGGTGTGTGTCCTATAGTTGTGGTGTAAGCCGGTGTATGTCTTGTAGTTGTGGTGTAAGCCGGTGTGTCTTATAGTTGTGGTGTAAGCCGGTGTGTGTCCTATAGTTGTGGTGTAAGCAGGTGTGTGTCTTGTAGTTGTGGTGTAAGCAGGTGTGTGTCCTGTAGTTGTGGTGTAGGCAGGTGTGTGTCCCGTAGTTTTGGTGTAAGCCGGTGTGTGTCTTGTAGTTGTGGTGTAAGCCGGTGTGTCTTGTAGT
The DNA here is from genome assembly GCF_022045235.1 of Haliotis cracherodii. NCBI lineage: Eukaryota > Metazoa > Mollusca > Gastropoda > Lepetellida > Haliotidae > Haliotis > Haliotis cracherodii. The sequence goes on from NW_027266285.1 coordinate 3,628,918, forward strand.
TGTGGTGTAAGCAGGTGTGTGTCCTATAGTTGTGGTGTAAGCAGGTGTGTGTCCTGTAGTTGTGGTGTAAGCAGGTGTGTACCCTGTAGTTGTGGTGTAAGCAGGTGTGTGTCTTGTAGTTGTGGTGTAAGCAGGTGTGTGTCCTATAGTTGTGGTGTAAGCAGGTGTGTGTACTGTAGTTGTGGTGTAAGCAGGTGTGTGTCCTATAGTTGTGATGTAAGCAGGTGTGTGTCCTGTAGTTGTGGTGAAGCAGGTGTGTGTCCTGTAGTTGTGGTGTAAGCCGGTGTGTCCTGTAGTTGTGGTGTAAGCAGGTGTGTGTCCTGTAGTTGTGGTGTAAGCAGGTGTGTACCCTGTAGTAGTGGTGTAAGCAGGTGTGTGTCCTGTAGTTGAGGTGTAAGCAGGTGTGTGTCTTGTAGTAGTGGTGTAAGCAGGTGTGTGTCCTATAGTTGTGGTGTAAGCAGGTGTGTGTCCTGTAGTTGAGGTGTAAGCAGGTGTGTGTCCTGTAGTTGTGGTGAAGCAGGTGTGTGTACTGTAGTTGTGGTGTAAGCAGGTGTGTCCTGTAGTTGTGGTGTAAGCAGGTGTGTGTCCTGTAGTTGTGGTGTAAGCAGGTGTGTACCCTGTAGTAGTGGTGTAAGCAGGTGTGTGTCCTGTAGTTGAGGTGTAAGCAGGTGTGTGTCTTGTATTCGTGGTGTAAGCAGGTGTGTGTCCTGTAGTTGTGGTGTAAGCAGGTGTGTGTCCTGTAGTTGTGGTGTAAGCCGGTGTGTGTCCTGTAGTTGTGTTGTAAGCAGGTGTTTGTCTTGTAGTTGTGTTGTACACAGGTGTGTACCCTGTGTTTCCTCAGATTCCATAGCTGCCCACCATGTTAAACAGCTCACTAACCTGAAACAGTATCTCTCAAGGAAGCCTCCCAGGGTTATGTCATTATTACCGTAGAACTCCATCTTCACAACCCTGCAAATACATGGTAGAAAACAAACTAACTTTTTATTAGGAGATTTCGAATGTTCACTAAACCTTTGAGCAACAGAATCCAGATAGCAGGAGGTTCAAACTCACAGTTCCAACTTCCAAATTTAGCAAATCTACACCAATTTTCATCTCTGTGTGACTATTAGCTCCAGAGAAGCATACTCATAATCATTTTTAATTATTATTTTCTTTCAGTTTCAGAATATCAAAAACTACTTCCAATTATAAAACAAACTTAGTAAAATCTAAATATTTTTTTACATTTGTATACGAACTGACGAACTGTATACGAGAGACGAACTGTGTGAGATCCATCTGCTGAAGAAAGTTGTTTCCATCTGTCCAGGAAGCAGCGCCCCCTCCCACACAGTCGGCACGTGACCCAGAAGACATGATGTCATGTCAAAACACATAACTGCTTTAACATAACATTGGAAACTTCGCTGAGTGCAGGGGAGGCACTTAGACTTCGTAATGCAGGATAAGTATACAAATGTAAAAAATATTTAGATTTTACTAAATTTTTTAACTTATCCTCCATTACTCCGTACTGCATCTTTATCAGACGGCACGGCCGGTGGGCATACCTTCAGATGTGAGCCAGAAGAAAACCCTCGACAAAGGTCCGATGAGACCGCACCACAGGTACAAGAGATGACCGGAACACCAGCGACCATTCCTGTCGAAGGAAACATGAGTCGAAGCAAAAGAGGGAACCCGAAATAGGTGACAGAAATAGTATGAGGCGGGAAAGCCAAAACTAGAACTGACCTAAGAGCGAATGCGGAACGCAGTAGAGCCCTCTAATCTGGGGTGCTAAACACCAGAGAGTTCGACGGGCCCCACTCAGGGTAACGGAGAATCAGTGGCATCAGGGGTTGGTGACCTGTTGAGCTACCACTAGGGGACCAAAGCTATGAACGCCAGCGACATCTTCCTAGGCTACATCACGAAGGTAGTGGCTGGTGAAAACGGTGTCGGACCGCCAAAAACAGCCTTCCATGATCGATTTGATGGAACAGTTACTATGAAGAGCCATGGTAGACGGGACCGCACGAATCTCGCGTGGGTTGTTAGCCTTGGGGGGGGTCCAATCCGGCGACTTTATAAGCTTGGAGGATGACCGCCCAGAGCCACAGGGAGATAGTATTCCGGCTGACCTCCGACTGCCACGAAGGGGAGACTGGTAGGAAAAGGCGTTTCCTAGACTTGCGGCAGGCTTTAGACCGTCGCAGGTAAACCTTCAGGGCCCTAACAGGGCACAAAAAAGGTCCTCCACGTCGTCGGCACCCATAATCGACGAAAGTGGAGGAATGGTGAAGGATATATCAGGCTGTGCTGGGAGTTGATTCTTTGCGATGAAGTCCCAGCACAGCCCAAGATGAACTGCGCCATGAGTCCTGCGTTCGAACCAGACACGAGAGACATTGAGGGCGTGGAGCTCACTAACCCGGGCGGCAGTAGCCAAGGCCAGTAGAAACACTGTCTTCTTCGTTAAAAGGAAGACGAGTGGAGTGGTTTGAAGGGAGCCTCCCAAAGAGCCTTTAAGACCACATTCAGATCCCATGCAAGTGGTCTGAACTTGGCTTTCTGATCTTCGAGACGAAACGAGCGCAGCAATGCCTGAAGTTCAGGAATTCTCGTCATTCTTACAGTCGTCCGGGATGGCAAGAACAGAGTTGATGGCGACCAAGTACATGGAGATGGTAGAGCCTTTTAATCGACGTGTGCTGCGCAAGTACAGAAGAAACTCAGCCAGGAATTGCGGTGACGCTGTCATCGGATCCTGGTGCTTGTCAGAGGACCATTTATCATCATATAGTCCCCGTGTTGATGGACGATGGGCTAAAGCAATAGCCTTGGCTGCTCTAGTCGAATAGCCCTTGGCTCCTAGGGCTTTCTGCAGATGTGCAAGGCGTGCAGACGAAACCAAGCGGGACTTGGGTGTGGCAACCGACTGTGTGGGTGGATCAGCAGGTTGGACCACGTCGGCAGTTCTAGAGGGTTGTCTCTGGCGATGTTTCGGAGGTCGACAAACCAACTTCTGGCCGGCCACCAAGGCGTGACCAAAATCAGTGTCAGGTGTCGAGTGGCCTGGATCTTTTGAAGAACCCTGGGAAGGAGAACCGGAGGCGGAAAAGCGTACGCGCTTAATCCCTCCCAGGGAACACTGAAGGCGTCGACTGCTACAGCGGCCTTACGACCGGCGAGATGTAAGTCGGCAGCTGGCAATTCTGAGACATGGCGAACAGATCGATGTTTGGAGTGTTGATCGTTTGACAAAGGACGGTGAAGATCCCTAGGTGGAGTCGCCATTTGGTGGGAGCCACCTTGTCCGGCCTGGACAGAGCATCTGCCAGAACATTCTTGCAACCTGGAATGTGCTGAACAAGGAATTGGAGGTCTAAGCGGTCCACCAGGTCGAAGAATCAGAAGGTCTGGTTCATCAGGGACTGAGAGTGGAGAGTACCCTGATTCCTCAGACACCACACCACGGTGATGTTGTCCGTGGAGATGGTCAACTGGGCGTGACGGAAAATGCTCTGCCAGTGGGAGACGGCCAGGATGAGAGCTTCCAGTTCGAGGTTGTTGCTGTGCCAGTGGAGTCGATCTCCGGACCACAGCCCTGCAACTGTTTGAGTCCCCCTCACCCTGTTTGGATTCGTCGACGAACAGGTGGAGGGTGGGCTGTAGCGAGGTCAAGGAGACGCCACCGCAGACGTTCAATTCCACTGTCCACCATCAGAGGAAGGGGTGGAGGTTAACCGGGAGGGTGATGAGGGACTCCGGATCCTGCTGTCGGAAGAAGGGAGCAAGAAACCGTTGAATTGGACGGAGTTGGAGGCAACCTCTGGCAGTCAGGTCTTGAGCCGATGTGAGGAGGCCCAAGAGAACCTGCCATTGGCGGAGAATTCGAGCCTGCTGGAGAGCAGGGTAGAGGTGAGCGAGGATTTTCAAACACCTGTCCCTGGGGACTTGAAGGTGGTCCTGATCCATGAGAAACAGGCCCCCGATGAACTGCAGACGGAACGATAGGGTCAGCTCTGACTTCGTCTGATTGACGATCCATCCCAACTGATTGAAGCAATGTCTGCATCCAAGCTTGCATCCAAGATGGATCCATAAACGATGACGGGAGGGCATGTCCATACGTAGGTGGCGCCGCATAAGTCAAAGGCGCCGAAGTAGTCAGAGGCGCCAGAGGCATCTGAGGCGCCAGATACGTCAGAGGCGCCGGAGTCATCAGAGGCGCTGGAAGCGCAGAGTCATCAGAGGCGCCGGAGTTGTCGACGTAGATGGTAGAGGTGACAGGAAACCCGTTACGCGCAATGCTGCAGACGATGAGGTCGAAGCAGGCGATGGTAAGGGTGGTGTAGGAGACCGTGAACGGTCGTATGTCGTGCCATGCGAGGCAGACTCTACGTTGGATGGCATGATGGAGTGTCGACGCAAACGTTGAGTGAAGCGTTTCCGAGACACTCGTAGGTAGGTGGTGAAGGAAAGTGGCGACAGGGGACTACAATATCTGCACTGCACTGTGAGGGTACACGGGGTTGTACAGTCCAGGCAGCAGGAGTGGGGGTCCAGTCCAGATTTATTCCTGCGGCAGTTAGTGCAGCGAGACATACTGGAATTGAAGCAAAAGCATAACGATGTGTAAACACACAACGTGAAACATAATGTAACTCAACATAACTTATTCTGTTACAAAGTTTATGGGAGCAAACAATTACGCTTCAAACACGCCAAATACAAACATTAAATTTAACGTAAAACTCCAACCAGAGAGCGAATTCAAAACGAAAAAAACGAAAATACCTGGACACGTAGTGAATCGCAAAAGGGCGGGGAAAAATGGCGAGGAAAACCAAAATGGCAGGAAACAACAATACGCTCGGAAATACCGTGACGAGAGCCACAACACGAGCGAGAAACATTACCAATTAACAACGGAATGAAGTCAAACAAACCAAATACAATAAACAACACAGCAGAATTTTGTCGTAGTAAACAAAGAAAGTCAGGATCAGATAAAGCTTTAAAAGTTCCACGAGGGATACAGTATACTCCGTTCCGTGTGGCTGACAAAGCAGTTATAAGTTTTGACATGACGTCATGTCTTCCAGGTCACATGCCGACTGTGTGGGAGGGGGCGCTGCTTCCTGGACAGATGGAAACAACTTTCTTCAGCAGATGGATCTCACACAGTTCGTCTCTCTGTCAAAGACAGCAGTAAATGCAATACGGAGTAATGAAGGATAAGTTAAAAAAATAACCACATTTTCTTCTTTTTGTGCCAGGAACAAAACCTAGGTCACATAAGGTCCAAAATACTTTATGACTGCTCTCTACGCAGTTTTGTTCATTTCAGTGCTGAGGAGTAGAGTAACCCGGAATGGAAGTCAATTATCAGCAGTTTAGGCTGGGATTTCTGAGATATATTGTTTGACAATCTTATAATCCACATGCAGTGGGTGTCTGTGAGGGAGAGGATGAGAAACCCTTCTTTCATTAGCTTAATCAGATCATCTTGAGTGTGTGCTGACATTTTGTTTGAAGAAAATGCAAGAATATAACTTGCAATGCCACTAGTGTTGCTGCGTTCGAGCCAAGGTAATAATCCAGCCTAGCTCGGCAAGGGTGGAAACTGGACTATTATAGTCGGGAAAATGTCCCATGGCGGGAGGGTGTTGATATAAGTACTTGATAATGATGCTTCTATGTGTGGCTCTACACCAGGTTTGAACATGGATCATAATAAAGCAATAAATTGTCTACCAGAGAAGATGTAGTTTGTACAGCTAAGTTATTGGACAAGCGATGATACCTACCATGGATAGACACAAGGGTTGGGGTGATTGGCTGACTTGTGAGAGTAGCTGCTGAAGAGGACAGCCATCTTCTGGTGGTTGCCTGTGTCGAGACAATCAATCTGTAACAAGCAACAGTTACTAACAACATCAATCTCTCACAAACATATCACCCAACAAAGCAACTGACTATTATTTGCAGACAAGCAATTATTTGAATGTAATATTCTTGGGTACAGCAAGTTGAGTCGTTAGGTATGAGAAAAACTATAAAAGAGTCCAAGCCAATTCTTTGATCACCTTACAGCTTCCAACAATGTCCACTGTTTTCAAAGCATACCTTCTTCTCCCAGTGAACTCCAGGTTTGTTTTTCTCATTTTCTGATTGTTCATCAAAGATAGCTTTACGCATCATATCTCGTTGTAAGTCAAAGCGTGGATCAAGGGGAGGTAATACGTTTATCCTTCCACCACGAGCTCGGAAGTCGGCCAGTAGGGCCTGTAAATAAAAGTGTATCTGTAACTGAAATAATCTTTACATTCATCAATCAGGATCTGGGAGATTACATATATACTCCACCTATCAATATATTAATCTGAAACATTAAAAATTTTCTGACATTTCTGTCTTCATAATATGCTGCCAACCTGTGTGGTGTTTTCATGTAATGGTGCTGTAAGCTGCTGCAAGATGAACGGATGAGCTTCGGTGATATGAATGTTGGACTTGGGAGTGTAGTGACCGGAGTAGTCACCATCATAATACTTTGACCTTGACCTTTGACCTTGTTCACCTTCAAATAACTGTGACCAATAAATATCCTCTGGCAGATATTTCCTTAATTCACACTTCGACCCATGTGCTGTTTCCAGATAGGGAACTTCATATTTGTGATATGGTGATATGGACAAAACTAAACCTATCAATGCCTTCTTAAACTGCCATTGTTTAGTCTGTTTGTGTTCCTGGAATGACACTTTGCTGTCAAAAATAGACTCATCTTTGCTGTTCTGATAGCTGTGGAGTGGGTCACTCAAATCTGTCAACTCAGTCCTCTCCACTGACTGACGTTTACACGAATCTTTACTTGTACGCTTGGAATCAGTATCTTTTTCCACTGAATGACCTTTCCTCAACACAACTTCTGAATCTTCTTCATTTCCTTCGTCCAACTTCACTGTGGAACTGCCATGTTCAGCCATGACACAATTTTCTACCTTTTCCCCCCCACTCTTTCCCTCCACATCAATAATCTGCTGATCTTGAGCCGGTTTGTCTGTAGTCACAGCTTGTTTGTTTTCATCTTCGTTCTTCACCCTCTCCGGTGCATCCTCCGTCAGCTTTAGTTCTCGGATTGTCTCCGCAAGATCAAAGTCATCTTGTGCCTGTATTTCGTCAGGGTTAGGTGGTGGTAGAGCAAATTCATCCATACAGTAGGATATCTCCAGCAGAGAGTTGTAGGAGGTGTAGCTCATCATCTTCACGACTTCCTTCACCTGCAGCAGAATGAAGTCATCATGTATATGAATGAACAGTTCACAATACAGTATATTAAGACTATAAGTGCCCTGGTTCTCTCCTTCACAGCCTCTTTCCTTAGCCTTCCTGTGGGGACTCACCCATTCTTTTCATAAAAGACAACTAAAAAGAACAATTGGCCAACTGTTGGTCATTATAACCCTTGGTGATGTCTTCATAAGAAGGGAACCTGCAAGATACATTTTTAGCTTTAACAGTCAAGCAGTATCAGAGGAAAAGATATTTAACAGCAAAACTCAGTGTCAGAGTCAGGTCAGTGTCAGGGTTACTGTGGTTTATAGGGCCTTGTACCTTTAAGTAGTCACTCATGAAAAGGACACCCTTCTTTGAAGGGCTCTGGGTCCCAAGCCCATGCCTCAATGGCCGAAGGAATGGCTAGTTTTGGCTTTAACCAGCCATAGGATGACTGACACACTTGTCAAATTGGCAAATACGCTGACCTGGACAGTTAGGGTCTGCTTGCTATGGTTTTGCTCTTTTCTCAAATATAAAAAGAGTTAGGATGGTGAAACTTGACCTAGACCATCCTATCAACAGCCTCTTTGAATGATGTTTGAACCATTTCTTTGCGAAATCAAGTTTAATTCCATGGCAACCATATCCAAAAACCTACTTTTTGCCAGTGTTCCCCAATGTATGCAGAAAATCTAATGAAATATAGTGGCTTGCTAGTGTGTGGTGGGTTCTAAGATACAGTTTTCAATTTTGCAACTACTTTGATGTGTACTGCCCATGACAGCCCTTTTAATTTGGTGACACCAACTATTATGCTGTGAAGGTCAAATCAAGGTCAAAATACTGAAAAAAAGAACTAACTATACATGTGCAAAAGAAAAAGGCTGTCATGGTGGCCATGTTTCAAATGTGATCGTAATCCTGTCCTGTGAACACCTTTTGGAGACACTATAGATAACATCAATCATGCCAAGTTTCACCTTCACTGACCTTTCAGTTTGAGAGGGAATACTGAAAGTCCATTTATCTCTATAAAACAGACGTACATGAAAGTCAAAGGTTGTAACTGGATAAAAAATAAAAAATGCTCAAAAATGTATTATATGTTATTGCCAAAAAGACATATAAAATTTGCTGCTTATCAAATTTCATAAAGATTCAGGAAGAAATGGCTGGGAAATAGGACAACAGAAATTTCAATATTCATGTACAAACAGTGTTTAGAGACACAACAGCTGGAATCATTGGATCCCACGTCATGGTGAACTTAAGAAACCAAGGAGTGAAGTCTGGCCTTAGACAGGTTGTAACAGTAGTTGAGCCTCTTATAATGAGATGTTCCTGCAATGTTTCAAGTAAGGGCCACATGGCTTCTCCCAGAAAAGTAAGTTGGAGGAGAGTTACCTTCCTGAGTTCATACGGGGTGCCCCCCCTGAGACAGATCGTACAGCCCAGGTGCGTGGCACAGCCATCCATTACTACAACAGTCTTCAGACCACCTGCACAACATACATCATGTTAGACTCATGTACAATGTAGCAAACAGTTGTAGAACACATCTGTCAGTCGGTCATTTGAGTAAAATTGTGAAAGAAGGATTTTTCAATGGTTTTAAAGAATACCTTGTGTATGACTGCCAAACTTTCTAGTCCCATGTCAGTAAGCAAAACAAGTAACATAGTTACCAGATACAAGGATATGAACTATGGAAGTAGCCATAGAACAGTTTGGAAGAAGTTAATAAGGCTATAAAACAACTGTGTTTTCAAATAAGAGGTTTCAAATTCAATTTTCTGTTCAAAACCAAACAGGTAATAGGAGTTCTAAATCTTCCAACAAAACACAAAATGTAACAACATGAACCATATGACCAAAAAACATGTCCTCATCTGAAGTTTATCCATTCCCAGAAGAGTGTGATAACTGTATGGTATACCATTAGGCAGTGGATAGGGCTGACACTTGAAGGAATGACAGAAGCCAAGCTTGGGGCGGCTGACAAGACCATCTATGGAGGACACAATGTCCGCCTGGGTGATCCGAGCCACTCTCTCCATCACAGACTACAACACACCATAAGAAACAATTGACATCCAAGAAGAAATACTTTGTAGACCAATAAGACCAAATAACTTACCAGTAATCTATTTTTTATTAATAAAATTAAATTAATACGAAAACTGCGAGTGTCCCATGCTTGCATGCATTAATTAAGTAACACATTTTTATCTGACATATTGGAGTATATTGTCAGGTCAGTGTTACTGAGCATGGGCGGAAAAAACGACATACATAATAAAACTAGATTTAGTGTTTCTCACTAAGTTCAGTGTCAATCATGGTCAGTTTGTCTGCACAAGTTCATCAAGCAGTTATGACAGTCGCCAACCATGTAATATGGCGTCATTTTCTTTGGTAACCGGACAAAAAATCTTATAATGACAACCAAACAGTGTTCACCCATGCAGCAAACATGTCCAGTACAGTAACAGCAATCATGGTGAATACCTAGCACTTCTTACATTCAAAGTATTTCACAAACTTGTCTAACAACTCATGGAGCCTGTAAATGTTTTTCTGTGACCTAACCCATCTAATCTGAATATGCCTTATTTGAAATTTCCTGCTTTCGATTTCATTGATGTTGGATAACAGATCAAGCAGTTTAAGTTAAATCTGTGGTGATATTAGACAAAAGGACTGCATTAGTTTAATGATTTACAGTACATATTTCTCTATTATCTGATTACACACACTAACTAAAACAGTACAAATCGGCCATACCATACCAATACTAACTATGACACGATGAACTGAATATACGGATGCTGCTTTCTAGATTATCTTGACAATGCCTATTAATATTTTTACAACTTAAGAATGTGGAATCCCCTGACTCTGTCGAACTGTTTCGCTGCCCACCTGTTTGACATTGAAGACCAAGGTGATGCCCACGTCCAGGAGGAACTCCTGTGCCAGTCTCGACACAGACTTCTCCACGATCAGCACACTCGGACGGAATGCTGCAATCTTTGCAACACTGTTTTTCAGAAACTCCCTCTCCTACAATACACAAGTACCAGACAAAAGCCTGAGAGGAAACATCAACATGCTACAATAATACACAAACAATCCTTGTATGTCTATTACCTGCAGTATCTGAGGTTCCAGGGAGGAGAACCTGTTGTATACTTCTAATACTCCATACTAACAGACAACTGGGAGAAGAACATGGTATAGAGTCTGACCTGCAGTATCTGAGGTTCCAGGGAGGAGAACTTGTTCTCAACTCTCTGGTACTCAATGGCCCCCTTAAGGAGGAGGATCTGGGGGTTTGGAATCTGCTGTTGCATCTTCTTGTGGGCTATGTTCTTGGTGAACACCACACCATGCAACATGAATGTGTCCTGCTTAAGATCTCCAGGAATCTGAAGCAGAAATATCTTATACAGAGCATAAAAGTGGATTTTGTTCACTAAATTCACAATTTTCCCTACTATTAAACAATGACTGTAAAATTAAACTGAAAGTATGTCACAAATGTGATAAATGGGCTTTAAAACCTGGGAATATTCCAGACTCACCATGATGCATGAATACCTCTCTTGTTCTTAGTGAAAATGTGAAAATATACAGGATACTATCTCATTCCTTGTTGTCAACTTTTGCCAAGAGAGTTGTAATTTTTATTTATTAAGAATGATGCATTTGTACAAAATTTAGAAAATGAATGGAATAAGAAAACCTATTAAAACAAAACAACATATACGTCAGTGTTGGCAATGGCCAAACCTACAATGGGTCGGGTGTTCTCACCTTCTTAATGTGGATGTACTTCCTGATGTCCGGGTCATCTCCCTCGACCTGGACGTCAGGCCGCACGAAGCGGCTGACCTGGAGGATGATGTAGGAGATGACCTGCTGCCAACCCAGAGACAGACCATGCTGACTCAGCAACTGCTTCAACATAGCATCCCACATCTCCGAGTGGGCTTTGCTGGATACAGACAACATAGGATGTATCACATGAGCCCCACAAACACACATTTGTCCATGTTAAGTCAAAGCAAAGTAATCTGCAGAAGTCTGCCTCAGAATGTGTGAGATTGTGGTACATTTACAGAAGTAATGCCCACAAATCACTGCAGAGGTTGTTAATCATAATAACAACAGCAACAACAAAACAGTGTTATCACTATCCTGCGTCATGGTGCACATTAGAAATTTAAATGTTCATAGAGAAGTGAATTTTAACAATAAAATAGCTAATTTCAGTAGTTCCTGAGATAATTTGCACCTAGTAAAATAACATGGATCAGGGGCTGTAACTCTGTAAACAAATAATTTAAAGGGACCAATTTAAACTAAGTCTTGACAAGTATCTCCAAGAATAAGCATGCAAACCTTCATTCATGCAACTTCAGTAGTTTCTGAGTAAACTTGTTCCCATTTCACGCACTTTGCACTTAGTGAAATAACATTGATCAAGTGCCCTAAGTCTGTAAAAATATAATTGACTGTTTGACCAATTTTCGAACTCATTCTCTTAGATGAGCACGCAAACTTTCATTAATGTAACTTAAGTAGTTTCTGAGAAAAACTTGTCCCCATTTCACACAGTTGAAAAGCAAAGAGTAAGGCCCATAACTCTGTAAAAAATGAATGTACAACAGCAACTCATTTGAGATCATGACATCAGTGTGTAAAATTTCATTTCTCTAACTCGAATAGTTTATATGTATTGTGCTTTTACAATCTGGATATCATGCTGAAAGTGCACTGTTATTATCCCGGTCAATTGATCAGTATGCTCTGCTCCCTGGGCATCAAACATCTCAAGCTGTCTGTGATGCTCTAGAAGGTTAACAGTTACATTACCTAAGGAGACACCACACTCATCATGTGCTTCAGTGCTCTTCACTGGTGGTCATGTAAGGGGACTTATTCATCCAACCAAAATACCCACCTGAGACCTGCAACTATCTTATCAAATGGAGAATATTACATGAATTTGGATATTCATGATATCTGTACCCTTACCCCGCATATATATTATAATTTCCTTCTTCTCTTTGATCACATAACACAGAACCAAAAACCTTTCCCATCCCATAGCCCTTCGTTACAAGATTATCTGTCATTGATACTTCACTGCCCCCTCATCAGCACGGAGCTTGACGGGCAACAGCCAGGTGGGCATGTATTGCCTGTCATTGCCTGTCACATACTTACTCAAACATGCAAAACTAGGCTGCATGGTCCAGTACCTTTGGTGATTGGATCCCACGATGGCCCCCTTTTAGGAGTCAATCCCCAAATAGACGCAGGTCCAAGGAGGAACACAGATCCCAGGTGGAGTGTTACAGATAAAGCGCCAGTCGCTGGATCAAAGGTATGTTCGGAAACTCGTGGACAACCTCGGAGGCGTGTCCAATGTCATTCAAGATAAGAGAAACTAGTGGAAGTCAGTCAAGGTGACACTGAAGTGCTAACCATGATTGTGCAGGGTGAAGACGCCTGGGCACGACAGGATACAGTGGTGAACAGCAATGTACTCATCATGGCTGTCACTTCCAAGATCAAATGTAGTCAAGGTAGAAAAAATGGTATTCATGGAAAAAGCATGTTTTTGGTTCTGTATTGTATCAGGATCAGAAATAATTCTGTTTTTGCAAATTCCAAATATATTGCTGTAGCAAATAACTGTACCAACCTGAGCCGTTCATATGCAAGTTTCTCTCCATTCTCTTCCCGGAGCTGGTCGGCATTCCTCCAGCCGTGGGGGCAGGTGATGGTGTCAGCTGAGGCAGGGACCGACTTCCCCACAAACAGGGAACCTGTTGCACAGAGAGTCAGTGAAGGGAAGTCCTATGGTCAGCGTAATGATGTGGGACGAATATCATGTGATCATCAATAGATGTGAAGATTAGTCAGTGTGGTGTTACACATCTCCCATTACCCCCATCCCAACATAGAAGTGGCACAGAGTCAGTGTGGTGTTACACAACAGCCATTACCCCCATCCTAACATAGAAGTGGCACAGAGTCAGTGTGGTGTTACACAACAGCCATTACCCCATCCTAACATAGAAGTGGCACAGAGTCAGTGTGGTGTTACACAACAGCCATTACCCCCATCCTAACATAGAAGTGGCACAGAGTCAGTGTGGTGTTACACAACAGCCATTACCCCATCCTAACATAGAAGTGGCACAGAGTCAGTGTGGTGTTACACAACAGCCATTACCCCATCCTAACATAGATGTAGCACAGAGTCAGTGTGGTGTTACACAACAGCCATTACCCCCATCCTAACATAGAAGTGGCACAGAGTCAGTGTGGTGTTACACAACAGCCATTACCCCATCCTAACATAGAAGTGGCACAGAGTCAGTGTGGTGTTACACAACAGCCATTACCCCATCCCATCATAGAAGTGGCACAGAGTCAGTGTGGTGTTACACAACAGCCATTACCCCATCCTAACATAGATGTAGCACAGAGTCAGTGTGGTGTTACACAACAGCCATTACCCCCATCCTAACATAGAAGTGGCACAGAGTCAGTGTGGTGTTACACAACAGCCATTACCCCATCCCATCATAGATGTAGCACAGAGTCAGTGTGGTGTTACACAACAGCCATTACCCCATCCCATCATAGATGTAGCACAGAGTCAGTGTGGTGTTACACAACAGCCATTACCCCCATCCTAACATAGAAGTGGCACAGAGTCAGTGTGGTGTTACACAACAGCCATTACCCCATCCTAACATAGAAGTGGCACAGAGTCAGTGTGGTGTTACACAACAGCCATTACCCCATCCCATCATAGAAGTGGCACAGAGTCAGTGTGGTGTTACACAACAGCCATTACCCCATCCCATCATAGAAGTGGCACAGAGTCAGTGTGGTGTTACACAACAGCCATTACCCCCATCCCATCATAGAAGTAGCACAGAGTCAGTGTGGTGTTACACAACAGCCATTACCCCATTCCATCATAGAAGTGGCACAGAGTCAGTGTGGTGTTACACAACAGCCATTACCCCATCCCATCATAGAAGTGGCACAGAGTCAGTGTGGTGTTACACAACAGCCATTACCCCATCCCATCATAGATGTAGCACAGAGTCAGTGTGGTGTTACAGATGAGCTCTATATTTTCACCTTCTTTCAGTACAAACTCTTTCGTATTATCAGTTAGAATTATACAAATCACTGGCCAAGGAGGTATGCAATGCAAAAATGCCATTTTACATGCATGACATTATCATTTGAATTGTAGTCAACACAGATACCTTTGAGAAAGTCATCGGACAGCCCAGTGCTTGGCAGGGGTTCATCCGAGCCATCTCGGGTCACGGCTGCCACTAAAACACATGATGGCAGTGCATAACAAAATCACACCTAAACATGTTAACTTCACAAATTTCATGCTGAATAATTCTTACAAAATTTTAAATTTTCTAATAAATTGTATATTCATATACTTATCCTATCTCACAATATGTATTTCTTCTTATTCTTCGATCTTGGTGTAGAAACGTCCTAGAACAAAGTTTCCAGCTTCAAAAACACCACTCACCCAAACACATCCCATACATCACCACTGTCATTTCACGCACCACTAAAATCACATGCGACACGACCCCAGCGACCTGATCACCTGACATATCCAGCACCCTCATTTACAATCTAGAGCGTACAGGCTGGTGTAACTGTGATGCGGGGATGGTTGGGTGGGCATTTAGCGTGTGAGATAGGATAAGTATATAAATATACAATTTATTAAAAAATATACAAATTTTTAAACTTATCCTATCTCACACTATGCATTTATACCATGGTTGGAAGGTGGGGTGCAGATACCTTAGCCTGTAAGGACCTCAACCGTGAGACCTACACGAGGAAGCTGGAACTAATCTGGAAAATTCAAAGGAATTTACAAGGATTAGTGATAAACTCGTGTAAAGGTTGCTTCAAAAACCCTCTTTCTGCTACCAAGAGATATACATCATGACATCGGGGAATCTTGTGTTCCATGGTTTCACACAGGACGCCGTTCCAAGTACGACCACGTAACCATGAGCCAGGCAACACCTACTCGGTCACAACTTAAACCTCATCCCGGATAGGAGGAGGTGTTTTGTTTCAAACACCCCTTCCCGGCATAGGTTCTACAAGACAGACCTCACACATATGATACCAAGGACGTAAGGTGGTCTAGCTTGGCATCTCTTTTATCGCTCCGTCAATCTATCAAACTCACGTAGAGATTGAATAAGGTAAGAACGAGAACAGGAAACGATCGACAATACACGTTTATCACACAGGTCTTCAATAAACTACTGAGACATCACATGTGCAAAAGACAGAGGTGTGCAGGTAGAAGATTGGGACACCATTTAAACAAATGGCCGCACCAGATGGTGGCTTCTATTGACGTAGACCGAAGTCCCAACAAACAAGCATAAATACCCTCCCTCTGGGAGCTTGTCTGGGAAACCCGATTAACATAAGCAATAAATGAAAATATTGCAGTATATACAGGAAACCAGACTTGGGACTTGTAGCCCGCTTGGCTTCCTCATCTGCGCTGTGTGGCAGCTGTGACCTTGGATGTCGGTAACTGAGATTCCGAAAGGAGTAGGAGGCAAAGACCATATCAGAACGCCAGAACATCCCTCCATGATGGCTGAAAGTGTGCAATACTATGCAACGCCAAGGTGGAAGTCACTGCCCTCTTTTCATGAGGATTGGACGCAGTTAGGGTGGTAGTCCCTCAAAGGTGTAGACCCTGAGGATGATAGAACGTAGCCAGTGGAGATGGTGGTTCAAGATAAATCAGAAGTTGCCACAGTAGACAAGAGGATGAAAAACATGCTTGCGACAGCGACGGATGGTCTGAGATGCCTTCAAGTAGATCTCGTAGGCTGAGGCTGGGCAAAGTGAGACGTCTTACATGACATCAGCTCTCAATCAATGAGAGTGGTGGAGGTTGAAAAGACGATCCAGTTGTCCTTGAATACTTATCTTGTTGAAGACGCTGGAACCAGACTTAACCAACGTCTAAGCACGTGTCCCTCTAACACGAGCTGCAGGAGCCAGCACAATAAAGAAGATCATCATGAACGTAAAGTTCGAGGTTTTATCCACAAGTGGTTCACAGTCGGCCAGGAGAAGTGACGGAAGAAGACAGGGAGATCCCATGCTTGAGGGCCAAGTCTGGAAGATTGGTCCGTAAGGTGGTATGAGCGAATCAATGTCTGAAGGTCAACAACAGTGGAAACCTTGTAGCCTGAATTACTTGCAGTCTGAAAGATCTGTGTAGATCCATCGGTTTAGGGAACTGTAGCAAGTTTTATCCCATTAGTAAGTAGTTGGTGCAGAACTGATCGCTCCCCAGTAAGTGCCCACTGTCAAACCATAAGCTGCCTTGTACTTCTTAAGTGACATTGGTAATCTGCTACTTGTGGTGTAGCAGCTTGGCTGCAGAAAACCCTGGATCTAGCAAACTGGTGGAAACTTTTCCATTTATCGTCACAGAGATTCACATTGATTGACAAAGTGCTAAAGAGGTTGCCTTAGCTGCTCTAATGGAAAATCCTCTTACGAGACTGCTCTTGATATACTCCATATATGAAATTCTGGTCTTGGATGGACCTGTTTGGAGGGAGGATGTAGCAGTAGATGTAACCAGTTTGGAAGTCTTAGTAGTGGAATCACTGCCAGTTCGACGAGCTCTGGAACCCAAGTTCTTGTCGGTCAGAAGGCGCTACCAACAGCAGTTGTAGGTGGCTTGTGTGTAGAATCTTGTAATGTCCTTGGTATCAAGGCTGGTGGGGGAAACGCATACGCGTTTAGGTCCTCCCATGACATTATCAGAGCATCGACTGACAAGGCTAGTGGGTCCAGCGCTGGTGACAAAATGTTATCTGATGCAAATAGGGTTATTAGTAGACAACCTTTTCTTTTATTGCCAGTTGGAATGTTTCGGCCGTAGCTTCCATTCTGTTGGTGATAGTCTGGCTGATCTGGATAAGCTGCCTGCTAATCCATTTGCCGCACCCGGTATATGTGTTGCCTTTAAAGGTAAGTTGAGCTTGTCTACTAAAGGTGAAAAGTCAACTGTAGGAGAGTCTCTGATTTCATCGTTCCTTGAAGGTGTATAGTGAGTGCCACAGTTGAAATGAGTGTCCCGATGATCAGATGTTGGTTTCTTGACTGTGGGGTCCAATTAAATATTGCCCGGATTACAGACTCATATTCCAGATAATTGTTGTGGTAGAGCTGTCTGCTTCTGACCGATGCACGAAGAGAGAGAGGTCTGTTGATTCCGTGGAAGAATGATGATCTTATGACTGAGGACGATCTGTTGTTCATCTGTTTTATATAACAAAAGTTATATCTGGGATAACATGTTCTCAGTAAAGAACATATGCTCATACTGTATGGGGTTGAGTCCCGTCCGTGATTCGAACCCACACTGCCAGAGTAAGGGACCTAATCGCCAGCACACAAAGTCAGCGATCTAACCCACTCAGCCACCGAGGCTTCCTGCAGGTAAAGCGGACGAGTTCTTGATTGGAAGATGTGTCGATGTATCGATTAACCCATGTGTCGATGTATCGATGTGTTGATGCCGTAAAGGGCCGTAGTCCAACACAATGACTGTGGAATATTGTTATTTCATGTGAGAAGAAACAACAAAAACAAACAAAACAACAAACTATACTCAACAACAAATGTTCCTGTGACACCAACATTTTAGTTTATTTTTCAAACAAGTTAAGTCAATATTGTAGTACATGTATGGAATCAAGTCACAAAAACGCAACTGCTACAGAAAAGCATGCATTCAATGGAAAAGTTGACTTTTATGCAAGCCCCATGCATTTCACTACCCAAGAATGGGTATAAAAACATGTGCATTTACGGGATTCCATATGTATTGTTTAGCATCGTGCTGAGAACAAACACTCAGAAAAACAACAAAATTACGCAATTATTCAACATTACGAAATGCAACGCCTGTCCAAAAATGAGTGTCTGCGAGCCATTGGTATGCTTGAAGCAGGATCGAGTCAACGTGATGTTGCACGACAATTTAACATCCACCGAAACACCATTTGGTGTTTATGGCAACTTTGGAGACCAACGGTCAGAGACCATCCTCAGAGTGGCAGGCCACGCGTAACCAATAATCGACAAGACAACTGGATTCGAACAACACACCTACGAAATCAATTCCAGCCAGCAACAGTGACTGCAAGAAGCATCCCTGGCCTTCGACGAATATCTTCACAAACCCTACGTCATCGCCTCATATGTGCAGGGATTGTTGCCAGAGCACCCGCCAGACGTCCCATTTTGACAGGAAACCACTGTCAAGCACGTCTACAGTGGTGCAGACAATGTCTATGCTGGGCGGCCATGCAGTTGGGACAAGTTCTATTCACTGATGAGTCTCGTTTTCACCTCAGCCATAGTGATGGACAGATTCGAGTGTACCAACGTCAATGTGAACGTTACTTCAATCATTGTGTCATGGAAGAAGATCGGTTCAGGGGCGGCAGCGTTATGGTATGGGGTGGGATTACAGCAGGACAGAGGGGGCATTTGATAGTGGTAGAGGGAAATCTCATTGGACAGCACTACCGCGACGAGATCATCGGCCCTATTGTTCTACCGTTTTTGAGTCGTCAAGGCCCAGGCATTACCTTTCAACATGACAACGCCCGGCCTCATATTGCTCGACTTGTTCAGGATTCTCTTCAACAACGTGAATGTCATGCCCTGGCCAGCTCGCTCCCCTCGTCTCTCATCAATTGAGCACGTGTGGGATGAAATGGATCGGCGCCTTCAACATCAACCACGTGTTCCACAGACACTCCAGGAACTTCGAAACATGCTCCAGCAGATATGGACTGATATCCCACAGGACTTTGTGCGAGGCCTGGTCCTTTCAATGAGACGAAGATGTGTTGCTTGCATCGCAACCTGAGGTGGACACACACGCTTTTGATTTCTAAATTGACATTTTGGCATGCTCATGTTTTTTATGAAATCACGCATTTTCTGAAGTCAGTATGGCAAATTAAACCATTTGAACACTTACAGGAGTTTTTTATCTGTTGCAAACCGAAATTGTTTCAGATTTGGTAAAAACCATAACTTTGCATTAAATCTTATTCAATGTCACAGGAACTTTTGTTGTTCAGTATAGATATGTATACAGAGGCATATTTAGCCAGTTCTAGCTAACTTTATTTCACACATGTATCTGCATCAGGAAAGGATTTGTTTAATAAGATTTCATAGACTAAAAGTTCGTCTAGGTGAAGGGATACAGACGACAGAACCATACACTAGCCATTTAAAAGCGAGACGACTGTAGAAGCCAGGGAGCGGACACATGCACTGGGGTGTGGTCCGCACAGAGGTGGGAATCACAGCAGTCAAACGAGACGGAAAGCGATTCTCCTCAATGGACAGCGATGTAACCATCGCTGAATAGACTAATATCTTGTTAAGCAAGAAAATGAAGGTACAGCCACAGGGGATAAAACAATCATTTGGGTTTCAAAGCGGAGGAAAAAACAACATGCACGAAAACCATAAACAATGCCTTGAACCAATGAACAGTCACATTTATCGAACACTTAGCTAAGTTTGTTGAGATTCAGTTCTGACAAGGCGATACACTGTAGACATACTTATTAATACCACACACTCTTCATGGTAACGGTAAACTTTAGTAGTGAAGTTGTATATTTAAATTTTATATGTACAAAAAATAAAATTCTCTGTTCAAGTATAACGTCTGAACGCCATAGCGATAGAATTGAGAATGAGGGTTCTGGATATTTCAGGTGATCAGGTCACTGGGGTCATGTCGCACAGGATTTTAGTGATGCGTGAACCATGATCACAGTGGTGATTTGGTGATGTATGGGGTGTGTTTGGGTGAGTGGTGATTTTGAAGCTGGAAACTTGTTCTATGATGTTTCCACACCAAGATCGAAGAATAAGAAGAAATGCATAGTGTGAGATAGGATAATTTTAAAAATTCTTGTATGTTTCAGAGTTAAAAATGAATAATTACATTTTGACAGGTCATTGGGCACACTGCCACTGTCTGAGCGTTCACTGACATAGAAGATAGCTCGAGAGCCAGACTCAGAAGAAATGCTTTTCCTCTGATCAGAGTCTGTTGTGCTTGACCGCTGGTCTTCACCCATGGAGGCTGAAAAGAGATGAACTATGATCATTAGACAATTTAAGAACATCGTTAGACCAAACATTTAATGATACAACCTGCTACAAGAATGTACAAAATGGAATCTTTTCATTAGGCTAAAAAAAAATATCTGGTTCTCAGGCACTGCCGCATCATCATAAAGTTTAATGTTCCGCGTCTTGAACACACAACCTCAACTGTGCAATGCTACAATACTTAAAAACAATGCGATCCAATATAACGTGCAGTTACTTCCCTTTTCATGCGACTGCTTTACTGCGCATCGTGTGTGTTATGGTCATGGTGGCAATAGGAGTTTGTGTGCTCGCTTTGCTGTTTGTAAATTTGGTTAATGAAAACATTAAATTTGCAATACAACATCACTAGACATGATGATGGTATTCAAATACAAATTCAATGGTATTTGTGTACTGTATGAGGGACAATGCGGAGGTTATTTGTCTCGTAAAATAAGCAAGAAATCGATGCTAATTTATATACCCCGGCTATAAAGCGAATCAATTATAGCACATCACTAGTGCATACAAAATCTCTACATTTGCAATAAATATGTGTTTGTCTTCTGCAGAAAAAAACCCAATTACATCGTAGCCCTTCAGCGAATTCAGGGAAACGGAACAGATTATATCAATTAAAATTATACAAATTTGAAATTTGAGATAAAACATCACTAAACATAATGATTAGCCGATTAAATTGTATTTCCTGTTCTGATTGCCATTGTTTTATATGCAGAGATTAAGACTACTGTGTGTCTTGTCTTGTAAACTAAGCCGGAAGTAGCATTCAGCTGTATACACGTTTCTCGGAATCTACCGGTGATTCGGGCAATGATATAACTTTAAAGAATTTTGATACAATGAGCGGAAGAATTGTATCTGAAACTGTTTTTTCAGGAATAATTTATTCCAATATCATGTGTAGTTGCAGCTTAATAACCATAAGCGTAGCACTTTGGTTCAGCTGATCGCCATTGCCCTAAATGTTTTCGAATGGAAGAATTTGACCAATCACCGTCCATGTGCCTGCCATTGCGAAAACTTAATGTTGACATATAATAGTCAAACTACAACAAGTATGACTTTCAGCGATTCAATGTATGGCATTTATGATATATATATCCATTCTCTATCCACTAAGGTTCGTTTCAAGGCGTCAATAGCGGTAATATGACCATGGTTGCTGTGAATAACGGCGAGTTGTGCGATCTTCCAATCACTTCACATACGATTTTGCCAAAATGAATTGAAACAATATTGAATGAAATGTTGAATAAAAATATTAAACAGATTACCAACATAAGTCCAGATATATTATGAACTCTTTCAACAACCAGACAGTGTAATTACATGATTAATTTGAGCATTTAAGTACAGATTTTTTTACATGGTATTTCCGGTGTTGCATGTCCACAGTAATGTCCATGTGTTGCGGAAACTCCCCCATAAAATACTCAACCCTGTGTATAAGACGAAAACCATCCCCCCCCCCCACACACACACACACATACCTTGAAAGCCTCCTATTCTAGTATTAAACTCCTAAACTCGCCTTATACAGAGCGATATACAGATTTGGATTCTTACTAGTGTGTAAACAACCAACAAAAAAACAAAACAAGAGTGCTTTGAGAGCACAACATCCCCCGCATGAATTTTTTTATCGAGTTTAAATTTTCTTTGTATTTTATGAAATAACACCAGGAGATTGCACTGGATTTGAAACAAATTGTGCAGAACATTTTGTTGGGAGTAATCCAGTCTGAATGCTGATGCCATAAGGATGTATCTCACCCATAAAAGCCTTAAACAAGGAAACTAACTATAGTTATAGTTAGATATTGTGATATTCTCTGGAAACTGGAGGAGGAGTAGATTTCATGAAGCTCCGTAAAACAGGGGCAGTAACTCTGTCAAAATTTGTCCAAAAAAAAAGGGACTGCGATATGCGTATCATCAACATGTCGACATCTTGTGTGTAGAGTGTCAGGGATATTCTCTAAAACCTGGGGGAGGAGTTGATTTCACAACCGTAGTACCCTCTCTCACAATTAGGCAAATGAAGCTCCGTAAAACAGGGGCAGTAACTCTGTCAAAATTAGTCGAAATGAAACGGGACTGCGATATGCGTATCATTAACAGGTCGACATCTTGTGTGTAGAGTGTCAGGGATATTCTCTGGAAACTGTAGGAGGAGTTGATTTCACAACCTTAGTACCCTCTCTCACAATTAGGCAAATGAAGCTCCGTAAAACAGGGGCAGTAACTCTGTCAAAATTAGTCGAAATGAAACGGGACTGCGATTTGCGTATCATCAACATGTCGACATCTTGTGTGTAGAGTGTCAGGGATATTTTCTAAAACCTGGGGGAGGAGTTGATTTCACAACCTTAGTACCCTCTCTCACAATTAGGCAAATGAAGCTCCGTAAAACAGGGGCAGTAACTCTGTCAAAATTAGTCGAAATGAAACGGGACTGCGATTTGCGTATCATCAACATGTCGACATCTTGAGTGTACAGTGTCAGGGATATTCTCTGGAAACTGTAGGAGGAGTTGATTTTACAAGCTTAGTACCCTCTCTCACAATTAGGCAAATGAAGCTTCGTAAAACAGGGGCAGTAACTCTGTCAAAATTAGTCAAAATGAAACGGTACCGCGATAAGCGTATCATCAACATGTCGACATTTTGTGTGTAGAGTGTTAGGGATATTCTCTGGAAACTGTAGGAGGAGTTGATTTCACAAGCTTAGTACCCTCTGTGGGACGGACGGACGGACGGAGGGACAGAGGGACTGCGCCACGACATAATCCCCCTTCAGCCATTCAGGCCCAGCGGGGGATAAAAAGGGATGCCCGCACAACATTTTCAAAAGCTATTGCCTTTTTTTATTCAGCCTTAATAATTTTGTTATTCTCAGTCCACCTACAGTCATCTCTGTCCATGGACTCAATCTCCTTGAACCACAGTGGTTCACTACTGGCCGCTGTCTCCTCAACAGTGGTCTGACACTGGCCTTGGGGTGTGGAGTCCACCAGGCCGGCATGTTCCCCCGGCTTGTACAGGCAGAAATCATCCTGGAACACCAGCAGCTGACTGGACACAGGCTCCAGGAAGTTGGCAAACACCAGAGCTTGACCAATTGCCACTGCCTGGTCCCTGGAAACATCATATAGGAGTTGCTGTCTATCTCCAACTTAGTTGATGAATGTCAGAATCAAAACAGAAACATGAGCTAGTATCTTGATAATGAGAAACATTGGTTGGTTAATAAGATCTGAGCCTCACATAGAAAGAATTAAGTTGTGGTGAACCTTTTGTTCTGGACATTACATGATATCAAGGAGGTGTGCCACAAAAACAATGGAGCAAATTGTGTCGCTGTGACATAGTAAAAGAAGCAGGGGTCGGTGACCTCAGGAAAATGGACAACCATGAGGAACATACAGCAGAGGTGAACAGCAGAGTCTTAGAAGAGCCTTGAAGAAACCCACCCTGGGATGAACATACAGCAGAGGTGAACAGCAGGGTCTAGGAACAGCCTTGAAGAAACCCACCCTGGGATGAGTGAGTGAGAGTCTGGTTTAACGCCGCTTTTAACAGTATTCCACTCATATCACGGCGTGTCAGCTTAATGTGGGAGGAAAGCCCGAAGTGATGCAGGTCTTAGACGTTTACCACTTCGGTGAAACCCACGAGCACGGGCATGGTGCTGACAAACCTAGAAACATAATCGGGGCGAACCGGGATTCGAACCCACAATCATAGGTTTCTGGCGTGCCTAAGGGACGCAACTCTGCACAGCGAATCGCGGCGCCTTAGAAGACTGGGCCACCCGTGCCCCCCACCCTGGGATGAACATTCAGCAGGAGTGAACATCAGAGTCTAGGAAGAGTCTTGAAGACAACCCCACCCTGGAAGGAACATACAGCAGAGGTGAACAGCAGAGTCTTAGAAGAGCCTTGAAGACAACCCCACCCTGAAAGGAACATACTGCAGAGGTGAACAGCAGTCTAGGAAGAGTCTTGAAGACAACCCCACCCTGGAAGGTACACACAGCAAGAGTGAACAGAAGAGTCTAGGAAGAGTACTGAAGACAACCCCACCCTGGAAGGAACATACAGCAGAGGTGAACAGCAGAGTCTAGGAAGAGTCTTGAAGACAACCCCACCCTGGAAGGAACATACAGCAGAGGTGAACAGCAGAGTCTTAGAAGAGTCTTGAAGAAACCCCACCCTGGGATGAACATACAGCAGGGGTTAACAGCAGAGTCTAGGAACAGCCTTGAAGACAACCCCACCCTGGGATGAACATACAGCAGGAGTGAACAGCAGAGTCTAGGAAGGGTCTTGAAGACAACCTCGAGCTGGAGGGAACATACAGCAGGAGTGAACAGCAGAGTCTTAGAAGAGTCTTGAAGAAACCCCACCCTGGGATGAACATACAGCAAGGGTGAACAGCAGAGTCTAGGAAGGGTCTTGAAGACAACCTCGAGCTGGAAGGAACATACAGCAGGAGTGAACAGCAGAGTCTTAGAAGAGTCTTGAAGAAACCCCACCCTGGGATGAACATACAGCAAGGGTGAACAGCAGAGTCTAGGAAGAGTATTGAAGACAACCCCACCCTGGAAGGAACATACAGCAGGAGTGAACAGCAGAGTCTTAGAAGAGTCTTGAAGAAACCCCACCCTGGGATGAACATACAGCAAGGGTGAACAGCAGAGTCTAGGAAGGGTCTTGAAGACAACCTCGAGCTGGAAGGAACATACAGCAGGAGTGAACAGCAGAGTCTTAGAAGAGTCTTGAAGAAACCCCACCCTGGGATGAACATACAGCAAGGGTGAACAGCAGAGTCTAGGAAGAGTATTGAAGACAACCCCACCCTGGAAGGAACATACAGCAGGAGTGAACAGCAGAGTCTAGGAAGAGTCTTGAAGAAACCCACCCTGGGATGAACATACAGCAGAGGTGAACAGCAGAGTCTTAGAAGAGTCTTGAAGACAACACCACCCTGGAAGGAACATACAGCAGGGGTTAACAGCAGAGTCGAGGAAGAGTCATGAAGACAACCCCACCCTGGAAGGAACATACAGCAGAGGTGAACAGCAGAGTCTTAGAAGAGCCTTGAAGACAACCCCACCCTGGAAGGAACATACAGCAGAGGTGAACAGCAGAGTCTTAGAAGAGCCTTGAAGACAACCCCACCCTGAAAGGAACATACTGCAGAGGTGAACAGCAGTCTAGGAAGAGTCTTGAAGACAACCCCACCCTGGAAGGTACACACAGCAAGAGTGAACAGAAGAGTCTAGGAAGAGTATTGAAGACAACCCCACCCTGGAAGGAACATACAGCAGAGGTGAACAGCAGAGTCTAGGAAGAGTCTTGAAGACATCCCCACCCTGGAAGGAACATACAGCAGAGGTGAACAGCAGAGTCTTAGAAGAGTCTTGAAGAAACCCCACCCTGGGATGAACATACAGCAGGGGTTAACAGCAGAGTCTAGGAACAGCCTTGAAGACAACCCCACCCTGGGATGAACATACAGCAGGAGTGAACAGCAGAGTCTTAGAAGAGTCTTGAAGAAACCCCACCCTGGGATGAACATACAGCAAGGGTGAACAGCAGAGTCTAGGAAGGGTCTTGAAGACAACCTCGAGCTGGAGGGAACATACAGCAGGAGTGAACAGCAGAGTCTTAGAAGAGTCTTGAAGAAACCCCACCCTGGGATGAACATACAGCAGGGGATAACAGCAGAGTCTTAGAAGAGTCTTGAAGAAACCCCACCCTGGGATGAACATACAGCAGGAGTGAACAGCAGAGTCTTAGAAGAGTCTTGAAGAAACCCCACCCTGGGATGAACATACAGCAAGGGTGAACAGCAGAGTCTAGGAAGAGTCTTGAAGACAACCCCACCCTGGAAGGAACATACAGCAGGAGTGAACAGCAGAGTCTTAGAAGAGTCTTGAAGAAACCCCACCCTGGGATGAACATACAGCAAGGGTGAACAGCAGAGTCTAGGAAGGGTCTTGAAGACAACCTCGAGCTGGAAGGAACATACAGCAGGAGTGAACAGCAGAGTCTTAGAAGAGTCTTGAAGAAACCCCACCCTGGGATGAACATACAGCAAGGGTGAACAGCAGAGTCTAGGAAGAGTCTTGAAGACAACCCCACCCTGGAAGGAACATACAGCAGAGGTGAACAGCAGAGTCTTAGAAGAGTCTTGAAGACAACACCACCCTGGAAGGAACATACAGCAGGGGTTAACAGCAGAGTCTAGGAAGAGTCTTGAAGACAACCCCACCCTGGAAGGAACATACAGCAGAGGTGAACAGCAGTCTTAGAAGAGCCTTGAAGACAACCCCACCCTGGAAGGAACATACAGCAACGGTGAACAGCAGAGTCTTAGAAGAGTCTTGAAGAAACCCCACCCTGAGATGAACATACAGTAGAGGTGAACAGCAGGGTCTAGGAACAGCCTTGAAGAAACCCATCCTTGGATGAACATACAGCAGGAGTGAACAGCAGAGTCTAGGAAGAGTCTTGAAGACAACCCCACCCTGGAAGGAACATACAGCAGAGGTGAACAGCAGAGTTTAGGAAGAGCCTTGAAGACAACCCCACCCTGGAAGGAACATACAGCAGAGGTGAACAGCAGAGTCTTAGAAGAGCCTTGAAGACAACCCACCCTGGAAGGAACATACAGCAGGAGTGAAGAGCAGAGTCAAGGAAGAGCCTTGAAGACAACCACACCCTGGAAGGAACATACAGCAGGGGTGAACAGCAGGGTCAAGGAAGAGCCTTGAAGACAACCCCATCCTGGAAGGAACATACAGCAGAGGTGAACAGCAGAGTCTTAGAAGAGCCTTGAAGACAACCCCACCCTGGGATGAACATACAGCAAGAGTGAACAGCAGAGTCTTAGAAGAGTCTTGAAGAAACCCCACCATGGGATGAACATACAGCAAGAGTGAACAGCAGAGTCTTAGAAGAGTCTTGAAGAAACCCCACCCTGGAAGGAACATACAGCAGAGGGGAACAGCAGAGTCTTAGAAGAGTCTTGAAGAAACCCACCCTGGGATGAACATACAGCAGAGGTGAACAGCAGAGTCTTAGAAGAGTCTTGAAGACAACCCCACCCTGGAAGGAACATACAGCAGGGGTTAACAGCAGAGTCAAGGAAGAGTCTTGAAGACAACCCCACCCTGGAAGGAACATACAGCAGAGGTGAACAGCAGAGTCTTAGAAGAGTCTTGAAGAAACCCCACCCTGGGACGAACAAACAGTAGAGGTGAACAGCAGGGTCTAGGAACAGCCTTGAAGAAACCCACCCTGGGATGAACATACAGCAGGAGTGAACAGCAGAGTCTTAGAAGAGTCTTGAAGACAACCCCACCCTGGAAGGAACATACAGCAGAGGTGAACAGCAGAGTTTAGGAAGAGCCTTGAAGACAACCCCACCCTGGAAGGAACATACAGCAGAGGTGAACAGCAGAGTCTTAGAAGACTCTTGAAGACAACACCACCCTGGGATGAACATACAGTAGAGGTGAACAGCAGAGTCTAGGAACAGCCTTGAAGACAACCCCACCAAGGAAGGAACATACAGCAGGGGTGAACAGCAGAGTCTAGGAAGAGCCTTGAAGACAACCCACCCTGGAAGGAACATACAGCAGGAGTGAAGAGCAGAGTTTAGGAAGAGCCTTGAAGACAACCCACCCTGGAAGGAACATACAGCAGGAGTGAAGAGCAGAGTCAAGGAAGAGCCTTGAAGACAACCACACCCTGGAAGGAACATACAGCAGGGGTGAACAGCAGGGTCAAGGAAGAGCCTTGAAGACAACCACACCCTGGAAGGAACATACAGCAGGGGTGAACAGCAGGGTCAAGGAAGAGCCTTGAAGACAACCCCACCCTGGAAGGAACATACAGCAGAGGTGAACAGCAGAGTCTTAGAAGAGTCTTGAAGACAACCCCACCCTGGGATGAACATACAGCAAGAGTGAACAGCAGAGTCTTAGAAGAGTCTTGAAGAAACTCCACCATTGGATGAACATACAGCAAGAGTGAACAGCAGAGTCTTAGAAGAGTCTTGAAGAAACCCCACCCTGGGATGAACATACAGTAGAAGTGAACAGCAGAGTCAAGGAAGAGCCTTGAAGACAACCCCACCCTGGAAGGAACATACAGTAGAGGTGAACAGCAGAGTCTAGGAAGAGTCTTGAAGAAACCCAACCCTATGATGAACATACAACAGGGGTGAACAGCAGGGTCAAGGAAGAACCTTGAAGACAACCACACCCTTGAAGGAACATACAGCAGGGGTGAACAGCAGGGTCAAGGAAGAGCCTTGAAGACAACCCCACCCTGGAAGGAACATACAGCAGGAGTGAACAGCAGAGTTTAGGAAGAGCCTTGAAGACAACCCCACCCTGTAAGGAACATACAGCAGGGGTGAACAGCAGAGTCAAGGAAGAGCCTTGAAGACAACCCCACCCTGGAAGGCCTGTGATCTGTTTGGATGTGATGCAACCAGAAATGATCCAGTGATTCCATGATATGGTGATGACTGACCGGTGAATGACTGTGTCATATTACTTGTTCAGTCAGCATTTCCCAGTAGAGTGTACATTCCATTATCATGGAAACTTTGGCAAAGTATCAGCTCATTAGGTTCCAAAGCTTCTGACATCTGATCCAAAATACACCAGGCACAGCCTGTCTTGTGATAATCTAGCTCTGTTTGAAGGTTCTTGCAATGATGTGTGACTATAGCTGAAACTTCGATTTCCCACTTCCTGTCGAAACAACAACACAGTGAAAAAGCTGAAGCATCACCCCACCAAAGAAGGCAGAGACTGCCCCATCAGCTGGAGAGGTTAGGGCCTTCATGGATGCTGAGGTTCTCATCATGGTGGACTATCTTCCAAAAAGCCAGTCAATAAATGGAGCATGTTATGCTGCATGTTTGAAGACATTACGGGGATGGAATGATGTCGGAAGCTGAAAAAGGGTGTGCTCTTCCATCAGGACAATGCTCAAGTGCACACAGTCACTGCCATGGATACAATCCACAAGTGTGGCTCTGAACGCTATCAAACATTCCTAAACATGAAGAAAGCTCTAGCTGGAACACATTCGAACGATGACATCATAGCAGGTGTGGAGAATTTTTAGGACCGCCAAGAGAAGGACTTCTAAAAAGGTTGGATAAAATCCCTCCAACATCATTTGTAAAACTGTATCACAGAAGAAGGGGATTATGTTGAAGAGAAATCAATTTAAGGTCTTTCTATGTGAGGCTCAGAACATATCAATCAGCCCTGATATATAAATACTTGGAGGCAATCAGGGCATAGTTAAACATTGCATCTAAGTGATGGGTCACAGTGTCACAACAGAATCCTAACCCTATCATGTGGTTGGGGAGGAAGGACATGAACATTGTCGCTAACCATCTCAACAACCTGGTAAACAGAACAATCACTAGGCTACACTACTACCCCTACTAGGTGGAACTTCACAAGAAGATTACAAACCTATTAGCAGCCTTGTCATTTGTGAGAAGCCAGTTGACAAGTTCTTTACCCACAATGCATTTGTGATATGTCCGGAGACGAACTCGGTGACTCTGCATTTCAACTCCACTCACAAGGTCATTCATCTGCCACCATAATTCTCGCAACTGTATAGAATCCTGGGAAACATGCAAACAGTCAGCAAACAAACATGAGGTTTAAAACCATTATAGTGTGTGTCAGTAAATAGTGACTGCATGGTGTAGTATAGTGATTACATCAATTAAACAAGAATTAAATATGAACTGAAATATTGAATAACATTAATGCAGTTCCCTAGCCTGTAGCCACCTGACCTGGATGAGTATCTTGCTCTCCCGGAGAAGGGATTCTTGTATGGAGAAGTCTGCATGTGGAGTCAGGTCAAAGGGCACATTCTTCTGTACACAAGTTGACCCTGTATCCTGGGGGCTCACAGATCTACATCGAAACATGCAGGATGAGCAACAATTAACACAATCGGCAGTCAGAAACAAGCATTTTCAGCAGTTGGCGGAAGCATAACCCAATTACAGGCTTAAAGTTGATTGAAAATAACTAAACCACTTTTCCGATTGAGTCTGTATGATGCCTTGTGTACTTGGTTTGACACAGCAATGTGGTGATAAAGAGAAATTATATATCATTCCAAAATAATACAGCCAGGCAATCATTCTGGAGATACTAGAACAGCCGGCCAATCATTCTAGAGATACGACAGCCAGGCAATAATTCTGGAGATACTACAACAGCCAGGCAATCATTCTGGGGATACTACAACAGCCAGGCAATCATTCTGGAGATACTAGAACCGCCAGTCAATCATTCTGGAGATACAACGGCCAGGCAATCATTCTGGAGATATTACAACAGCCAGGCAATCATCCTGGAGATACTAGAACAGCCATGCAATCATTGTGGAGATACTACAACATCTAGGCAATCATTATGGAGATACTACAACAGCCAGGCAATCATTCTGGAGATACTACAACAGTCAGGCAATCATTATGGAGATACTGCAACAGCCAGGCAATCATTCTGGAGATACTACAACGGCCAGGCAATCATTCTGGAGATACTACAACAGCCAGGCAATCATTCTGGAGATACTACAACAGCCAGGCAATCATTCTGGAGATACTACAACAGCCAGGCAATCATTCTGGAGATACTACAACGGCCAGGCAATCATTCTGGAGATACTACAACAGCCAGGCAATCATTCTGGAGATACTACAACATCCAGGCAATCATTATGGAGATACTACAACAGCCAGGCAATCATTATGGAGATACTACAACAGCCAGGCAATCATTCTGGAGATACTGCAACAGCCAGGCAATCATTCTGGAGATACTACAAGAGTCAGGCAATCATTATGGAGATACTACAACAGCCAGGCAATCATTCTGGAGATACTGCAACAGCCAGGCAATCATTCTGGAGATACTACAAGAGTCAGGCAATCATTATGGAGATACTACAACAGCCAGGCAATCATTCTGGAGATACTACAACAGCCAGGCAATCATTCTGGAGATACTACAACAGTCAGGCAATCATTATGGAGATACTGCAACAGTCAGTCAATCATTATGGAGATACTGCAACAGCCAGGCAATCATTATGGAGATACTACAACAGTCAGGCAATCATTATGGAGATACTACAACAGTCAGGCAATCATTATGGAAGGAACATACAGCAGAGGTGAACAGCAGAGTCTTAGAAGAGGCTTGAAGAAACCCACCCTGGGATGAACATACAGCAGAGGTGAACAGCAGAGTCTTAGAAGAGTCTTGAAGACAACCCCACCCTGGAAGGAACATACAGCAGGGGTTAACAGCAGAGTCAAGGAAGAGTCTTGAAGACAACCCCACCCTGGAAGGAACATACAGCAGAGGTGAACAGCAGAGTCTTAGAAGAGTCTTGAAGTAACCCCACCCTGGGACGAACAAACAGTAGAGGTGAACAGCAGGGTCTAGGAACAGCCTTGAAGAAACCCACCCTGGGATGAACATACAGCAGGAGTGAACAGCAGAGTCTTAGAAGAGTCTTGAAGACAACCCCACCCTGGAAGGAACATACAGCAGAGGTGAACAGCAGAGTTTAGGAAGAGCCTTGAAGACAACACCACCCTGGAAGGAACATACAGCAGAGGTGAACAGCAGAGTCTTAGAAGAGTCTTGAAGACAACACCACCCTGGGATGAACATACAGTAGAGGTGAACAGCAGGGTCTAGGAACAGCCTTGAAGACAACCCCACCAAGGAAGGAACATACAGCAGGGGTGAACAGTAGAGTCTAGGAAGAGCCTTGAAGACAACCCACCCTGGAAGGAACATACAGCAGGAGTGAAGAGCAGAGTTTAGGAAGAGCCTTGAAGACAACCCACCCTGGAAGGAACATACAGCAGGAGTGAAGAGCAGAGTCAAGGTAGAGCCTTGAAGACAACCACACCCTGGAAGGAACATACAGCAGGGGTGAACAGCAGGGTCAAGGAAGAGCGTTGAAGACAACCCCACCCTGGAAGGAACATACAGCAGAGGTGAACAGCAGAGTCTTAGAAGAGTCTTGAAGACAACCCCACCCTGGAAGGAACATACAGCAGGTGTGAACAGCAGGGTCAAGGAAGAGCCTTGAAGACAACCCCACCCTGGAAGGAACATACAGCAGGAGTGAACAGCAGAGTTTAGGAAGAGCCTTGAAGACAACCCCACCCTGGGATAAACATACAGCAAGAGTGAACAGCAGAGTCTAGGAACAGCCTTGAAGACAACCCCACCCTGGAAGGAACATACAGCAGGTGTGAACAGCAGGGTCAAGGAAGAGCCTTGAAGACAACCCCACCCTGGAAGGAACATACAGCAGGAGTGAACAGTAGATTCTAGGAAGAGCCTTGAAGACAACCCCACCCTGGGATGAACATACAGCAAGAGTGAACAGCAGAGTCTAGGAACAGCCTTGAAGACAACCCCACCCTGGAAGGAACATACAGCAGGGGTGAACAGCAGGGTCAAGGAAGAGCCTTGAAGACAACCCCACCCTGGAAGGAACATACAGCAGAGGTGAACAGCAGAGTCTTAGAAGAGTCTTGAAGACAACCCCACCCTGGGATGAACATACAGCAAGAGTGAACAGCAGAGTCTTAGAAGAGTCTTGAAGACAACCCCACCCTGGAAGGAACATACAGCAGGGGTGAACAGCAGAGTTTAGGAAGAGCCTTGAAGACAACCTCGAGCTGGAGGGAACATACAGCAGGAGTGAACAGCAGAGTCTTAGAAGAGTCTTGAAGACAACCCCACCCTGGGATGAACATACAGCAGGGGTGAACAGCAGAGTTTAGGAAGAGCCTTGAAGACAACCCCACCCTGGGATGAACATACAGCAAGAGTGAACAGCAGAGTCTTAGAAGAGTCTTGAAGAAACTCCACCATTGGATGAACATACAGCAAGAGTGAACAGCAGAGTCTTAGAAGAGTCTTGAAGAAACCCCACCCTGGGATGAACATACAGTAGAAGTGAACAGCAGAGTCTTGGAAGAGTCTTGAAGAAACCCAACCCTAGGATGAACATACAACAGGGGTGAACAGCAGGGTCAAGGAAGAGCCTTGAAGACAACCACACCCTGGAAGGAACATACAGCAGGGGTGAACAGCAGGGTCAAGGAAGAGCCTTGAAGACAACCCCACCCTGGAAGGAACATACAGCAGGAGTGAACAGCAGAGTTTAGGAAGAGCCTTGAAGACAACCCCACCCTGTAAGGAACATACAGCAGGGGTGAACAGCAGAGTCAAGGAAGAGCCTTGAAGACAACCCCACCCTGGAAGGCCTGTGATCTGTTTGGATGTGATGCAACCAGAAATGATCCAGTGATTCCATGATATGGTGATGACTGACCGGTGAATGACTGTGTCATATTACTTGTTCAGTCAGCATTTCCCAGTAGAGTGCACATTCCATTATCATGGAAACTTTGGCAAAGTATCAGCTCATTAGTGTCAAAGTATCAGCTCATTAGGTTCCAAAGCTTCTGACATCTGATCCAAAATACACCAGGCACAGCCTGTCTTGTGATAATCTAGCTCTGTTTGAAGGTTCTTGCAATGATGTGTGACTATAGCTGAAACTTCGATTTCCCACTTCCTGTCGAAACAACAACACAGTGAAAAAGCTGAAGCATCACCCCACCAAAGAAGGCAGAGACTGCCCCATCAGCTGGAGAGGTTAGGGCCTTCATGGATGCTGAGGTTCTCATCATGGTGGACTATCTTCCAAAAAGCCAGTCAATAAATACTAGAACAGCCATGCAATCATTGTGGAGATACTACAACAGCCAGGCAATCATTCTGGAGATACTACAACATCCAGGCAATCATTATGGAGATACTACAACAGCCAGGCAATCATTATGGAGATACTACAACAGCCAGGCAATCATTATGAAGATACTACAACAGCCAGGCAATCATTCTGGAGATATTACAACAGCCAGGCAATCATTATGGAGATACTACAACAGCCAGGCAATCATTCTGGAGATACTACAACAGTCAGGCAATCATTATGGAGATACTACAACAGCCAGGCAATCATTCTGGAGATACTACAACGGCCAGGCAATCATTCTGGAGATACTACAACAGCCAGGCAATCATTCTGGAGATACTACAACAGCCAGGCAATCATTCTGGAGATACTACAACAGCCAGGCAATCATTTTGGAGATACTACAACAGTCAGGCAATCATTATGGAGATACTGCAACAGCCAGGCAATCATTATGGAGATACTGCAACAGCCAGGCAATCATTCTGGAGATACTACAACAGCCAGGCAATCATTCTGGAGATACTACAACAGTCAGGCAATCATTATGGAGATACTGCAACAGCCAGGCAATCATTATGGAGATACTACAACAGTCAGGCAATCATTATGGAGATACTGCAACAGCCAGGCAATCATTATGGAGATACTGCAACAGCCAGGCAATCATTATGAATATACTACAACAGCCAGGCAATCATTCTGGAGATATTACAACAGCCAGGCAATCATTCTAGAGATACTGCAACAGCCAGGCAATCATTCTGGAGATACTACAACATCCAGGCAATCATTATGGAGATACTACAACAGCCAGGCAATCATTATGGAGATACTACAACAGCCAGGCAATCATTCTGGAGATACTACAAGAGTCAGGCAATCATTCTGGAGATACTACAACAGCCAGGCAATCATTCTGGAGATACTACAACAGCCAGGCAATCATTATGGAGATACTACAACAGCCAGGCAATCATTCTGGAGATACTGCAACAGCCAGGCAATCATTATGGAGATACTACAACAGTCAGGCAATCATTATGGAGATACTACAACAGCCAAGCAATCATTCTGGAGATACTACAAGAGCCAGGCAATCATTCTGGAGATACTACAACGGCCAGGAATCATTATGGAGATACTACAACAGCCAGGCAATCATTATGGAGATACTACAACAGTCAGGCAATCATTATGGAGATACTACAACAGCCAGGCAATCATTATGGAGATACTACAACAGTCAGGCAATCATTATGGAGATACTACAACAGCCAGGCAATCATTCTGGAGATGCTACAACAGCCAGGCAATCATTATGGAGATGCTACAACAGCCAGGCAATCATTATGGAGATACTACAACAGTCAGGCAATCATTATGGAGATACTACAACAGTCAGGCAATCATTATGGAGATACTACAACAGCCAGGCAATCATTCAGGAGATGCTACAACAGCCAGGCAATCATTATGGAGATACTACAACAGCCAGGCAATCATTATGGAGATACTACAACAGCCAGGCAATCATTCTGGAGATGCTACAACAGCCCGGACATCACAAACAGAACTTCCACTCTGTCATTTGATTTCAAATGGAATGTACCGTCAGACCACAAACAGAAAGTACCCTGTCTGATCACAAACAGAACCTGTGCCCTGTCTGATCACAAACAGAACGTACCATGTCTGATCACAAACAGAAAGTACCCTGTCTGATCACAAACAGAATGTACCATTTTTGATCACAAACAGAACATACCCTGTCTGATCACAAACAGAACATACCATGTCTGATCACAAACAGAATGTACCCTGTCTGATCACAAACAGAACGTACCCTGTCTGATCACAAACAGAACGTGTGCCCACCCTGTCTTATCACAAACAGAACGTACCCTGTCTGATCACAAACAGAACGTACCCTGTCTGAGGACTGTCTTCCCTGATGCTGGAGATACGACGTAGGTTGGGACTCCAGATTCCAAGATCCTGGAAGCTGCCTGACTCAAAGTCTATGGAGAGGCTCCTCAAGTCTTCCCTGGACACTTTGACATCTCCAGCTTGGTCGGACTGCTGGGCGTAGCGCAAAACCACTTTACAGCAGTAGATGCAGACTCGGATACCACCTACAACACAGAAACCCTCTTCTATAACCAGAACTGGGCTCAATACAGATCACGGTTCCAAGATATACCTTCACAAAAACCAGGATAACTGCCCAATACACAGATCTCAATATATACCCTCACTATAACCTGGATAACTGCACAATACACAGTTCTCAATATATACCCTCACTATAACCTGGGTAACTGCACAATACACAGTTCTCAATATATACCGCCACTATAACCTGGGTAACTGCCCAATACACAGATATCAATACATACCCTCACTATAACCAGGATAACTGCACAATACACAGATCTCAATATATACCCTCACTATAACCAGGATAACTGCCCAATACACAGATCTCAATATATACCGTCCCTATAACCAGGATAACTGCCCAATACACAGATCTCAGTATATACCCTCACTATAACCAGGATAACTGCCCAATACACAGATCTCAATATATACCCTCACTATAACCAGGATAACTGCCCAATACACAGATTTCAATATATACCCTCACTATAACCAGGATAACTGCACAATACACAGATCTCAATATATACCCTCACTATAACCAGGATAACTGCACAATACACAGTTCTCAATATATACCCTCACTATAACCAGGATAACTGCCCAATACACTTATCTCAATATATACCCTCACTATAACCAGGATAACTGCACAATACACAGATCTCAATATATACCCTCACTATAACCAGGATACCTGGGCAGTACACAGTATACAGATCTCAACATCTACCCTCAATAAGACCAAAATAGTTGAAAGCTGATATCATATATTTTGGCATTTCCACCAGGGAAAACCCCTGGCTGACAAGGTGGTTCTCGAGAACTTCTAACCTGAAACTAGTGGGCAGTATTCCTTTCAATGACAATTCAAATTGGTTTTTTTCTCTTAGTTTTGGTGTATCTTCAGAGCAGCACACAATATTCACATCAAGCGATAGATTCAGACAACCTGCCTTTATATCCAATGATCTTCCCTGGTAGTTCCTGGTTGCAACACTTGCTACAGAAGATCTGTCCACAGATCCTGCAGTGATGGCGGCGGCGGAACGTGGTGAACTTGTCCCCACAATCATAACACTCCTTACAGCTGCTGTCGGGCATCCAATACTGCTTAAAGTCACTGTCCTTGTACGTCTGCAGGGTCTGTTGGGGAGATAGTCTCATCAGTATCACGCCAGTGGACCACACAGTGTATAATGTCACACATTGAACATGTTGCCTCAGCCTAGACTGTTTGGTTTGTTTGTTGTTTAATACCACACCTAACAATATTCAAGCTATATGATGGAAGTCTGTCAATAATCGAGTCTGGACCAGACAATCCAGTGACTGATATCATGAGCATTGATCCACGCAATTGGGATATGATCACATACTTACAACAAGCATAGTCGCCTCTTACAGCAACCCTGGGTGCCTGAAGACCTTTTCTAAGCCGGATCATCATGGGTCCACCTAGACTAACCACCCTGACAACAAGGCATGGCATTCTGATTCCCAATTCTGTGAAAGGTTTTCCACAGAAAAGAAAGTCATCTTCTAACTGTTTATCTCTGATCTAAACTTTATGAAAAACACACAAAACAGAAAGTAAAAATTTTCATGCAAACAAAACCCGAAAATTGTTTTGTAAGTTTGCCTCTCTTGGCACTAAGTGTTTGTCAACTTACATTGCTACGCCTATCTAGAATGTTGCCAAGACGACTGAGCACACTTGACAACGTCCGCTTCTGGACATGGTCATCTACAGCCTGACCCTCAGAACTCTCTTCTGATTGGCTGCTGCTGTCATCATTCCCTGCAACACAAAGTTCTATTCTTTGGATTCAATACACTAGCTTAGATTCTGGCTTGTATACTTTGATAGTCAAAGTACTCTGATCAATTTGTGGAACAGCAACCTGTTTTAAACAAACACAACTGCAAACATGCTCAATCAAATAGTTACTGGCTAAATTACCGTATATGCCGACCATAGATAAGCCAAAAAAATAGATAAGCTGAGGTATTAACTAGGTCCTTTAAATCTGTATCAAAATGTTATGTGCGGTAGATAAGCCGGCCCCCCAACATAAAACTATATCTCGTTGTAATGTCATTGGAAATAGAATATCAACAAATCTGTATTGAATTACACAAAGTTAATCCTGCCGTTATCCCATTGGTAATAAAAAGTGTTTAATATATATCTAGACTACGGTACATCTATTGACACCTTGAAATGAACCTTAGTTGAGAGAGAATAGATACATATATCATGAGTGCCATACTTTGACTCGTTAAACTTATATATGTTGTAGTTTGATGATTATATGTCAACATATTGTTTTTGTGATGGAAATAGCGAGTCCGCCGAAACCTCAACAGTGATTTGTCAATTGATTTGTGAAAAAAGTAACGATCAATACACAAAAGTGCTACTTTGCTGCAAAACCCTGGTTATGGTTATCATTATTTTGAAGATATATGGTAAAACCTGCAATTAAAATAAAGCGATATCAGAATATATTATTCGTAGAAAAATAGTAATTTAAGATATTATTTTTTCCGATCATTGCATCAAAATTCTTTTCCGTTAAATTATTGGGCATGTTTTAACGTAATCACTGGTAGACTGGGAGACTACATGTGTAGAGCTGATTGCTATTTCTGGCTTAGTTTACGAGACAATACACACAGAAATCTTTATCCCTGCATATAAAACAATGCCTAGCACAACAAGAAATACAATCGAAACAGTAAATCACCTATTCTTGTGATGTTTAATCGCAAATTTCACATTTTCATTGACAAAATTTGTTACAGCATTGTTCATTCACCTGTAGCGATACGATGTAGTTTTTTTACCAACAGAAAAAGAGTTTTATGAAAGTGTAACTCGTACATAAGCCAACCCCTTTCTATAGAATCCTTTTTCTGGTCCTCAAAATTTGGCTTATCTACAGTCATATGTGGTAAAAAAAAGAATATTAACCACTGTTATTAAGGCCACAAAAAATCAATTATTTGATCTTCATCTAATTTTTTTTTAAATATGAAGCATTTATATATTTTAGGCTAAAAAAACATGATTGGTTCTCGGGAAAAGGCTTTTGGAAAAATAGAGTGAGTGGGCATCTCTTTGTCTGGATCTGTCCGAACTAGTATGTAACCCAAAATAGTTGTACCTGGTCATAATGCCATCTGGTTATAGTGCCACCCTGGTTAAAATGCCACCCTGGTTATAATACCAATGCCAATGTTTTTCAGGACCAACGTTCCAATTCACTGATTATAATACCATTGTTGATCAGTTATATTGGTGAACAGTTGTGTACAATCAGACCAGGAAAGGGCCTCCCTACTTAAATGTATAGGTCCGGAAAAATGGGTCTCTTTGTCCAACTTGAAGCAGCTAGTGCTGTTCACTATGGTATGTTTTCAGGGAGGAAGACCAAACTTTGGTACTATTGTAACTCACAGACCTCAACTTCAGTGAATCTTCATGTTATCAAATGTATGTTATCAACAGCACACACAATCTTCCATGCTTACCAACCAGTTAACCAGCTTTGTGTATCTTAAAAGTAGCATCACCGTTGCGTTATATTTTTAACATTCCGTGAATTAGTATTAATTTTCTTAACACAATTTTACAATCTCACTATAAAACAATGATTATACTCTTAATTATTGTTTTCTTAAAATGCTGCATAACCCAATATTGTTTTAATATCCAAAAGATTTATTAACATGAATAAACAATGTTTAAGTAAAATAACAAAATAAAAGGGTACTCTGGAATATTTAACAACCCTATTTTCTTCTTCTTGCACACTTTGTTGTTCATTGTGTATCTGGACTTGTGAGATCTATTGTAGCAATTTATTCAAGAGTTCATTCAATATTGTTTACATTGTCTTCAGCGAAATTGTGTGTGAAGTGATCAGCAGATCGTACCAACTCACCATTATTTACGGCAACCATGATCAGATTATTATCGTTAGCATTATTTTTAGTATTGCACCATTTCACTGCCAAGGTTGTGTGTTTGAGACACTGAATATTTACAAGTATTTTGTTTTAATATGGAACTAAAAACAATACGTGCAGCAGAATTTATAATGCTGCGGCTGTCCCAGAGAATAGTGAAAAGTGCAATAGTCATATCCTGAAAACAAACTGTTCAAGGGATCTGTGTACATGGACTGTACATGATGTGATTTCGCCGGAATATTTTAGAGGATATTTTTGTAATGAAGACTGAGCACATAATTTCATAAAAGTATCCCCAAAATATTCATGATCCCTAACATTTTTTCATGGTGTATAGTGAATTTCATCAAATAAAGAAAAAAGGTAACCCATGTCCTGACTTTCTTCTACTGAGAGAAGTTGGGGGCAACAAATGATGTAATGCCATGTTTGGTAACGAGGCTGGCAGGGATGAAAGTCTGATAACATTTTAATTGTGACCTAATATTAAAAAACAGACCTTAACTGATCTTTATGATGCATATATTATAAAATAAGCAAGTGTTTACCAACACCTGACACAAGTAGTGCTGGTTACCCTTCACTGTTGCCAGGTTCCCTGCGGCAAGGGATGTAGTGGATGGGAAGGTGGCCTCGTCCGACACCCCAGAAGTCAGTGACACTTTAGAGGGCACCCGCTGGGAGATCTGTACTGGCATAGAGCCAGTTCTCTCTACTGATGCCTCTCGGGATGAAGCTCTACTACCTGGAGTAGAGGAGCCACTGGAATTGTCAGAGTCATCTGAGACAAGAGACAGAAGAATTAGGAATTCTGTGGATATGAGTTGTGAATGTCGGAGTGAATATTGTTTAACCATTGTAGCAGTCATCAGTTATCCAGCAGATAAATAGTCCACTTTGGACCAGGCAAACCAGTGACAGATGCCATCTCTTGATAATGATAATTTTTGGACTACTCTTACGACAACATTGGACACTAAAGAACTGAGCACAAAAGACAAGTTCAGGCAAGAGGACTTGTCACACATGTTTAGCAGGAATCCTATACCTTGATATACATATTGTATGAACAAATGACTTTCGTGTCACTGACACTAGTGTCTAGTAGTAGGTGAACAATGGATGGGCATACAATTAGTAGCAGTCTGATAGAAATTTTGACAAACCTGTAGAGGTTATGAATTCTCTGATGAAATCCTCCTTGGGGCACTTATTGCATTTTCCTTGTTCAAGAAAATCTATATGACATAGTTGTAACCATAGTTGTTACCACACAAAAAACTTCGTTTTTGTATGATATACGTTCACCTTTACAGTGCCTCACCCTCCACGGCGACCCACGCCAGGGGGAGTAACTCTCACCCAAATCACTTTCCATATGTCAAATGCTGACGGAATGTGGGGAGGTGGGTGGCCTTGCCCCAAGGAGGATTTCATCAGAGAATTCATAACCGCTACAGGTTTGTAAAATTCTCTTTCGGATTAAATCCTCCTTGGGGCACTTATTGCATCAAGATAGACTCCTAAAGATAATCTAGGAAGTGGCATCCATCAGCAACAAGCGTAAATAAATACATCGTATTCTGATTATTTCAATGAATAAAAAGAGTTCAGTAAATGGAACCAACCTTATCATGAGACACCACCGTCGAGAGGCGCGGGCTAGAGACAGGGCGTGGTCGACCATATACTATAAAATAGCCATCTTTGTTTGAACAAGTGAGATAGGGGCGAAGATCCTGCAAGACTTAACCTGTGCAAAACTAGGTCAGAGGTTCCCTGAGGATCGAAGGAGTGTGTGTGCAGAAATGAGTATTATCGAGTAGTAAGGAGTAGTATAGGTAATAGGGGTTCTGGCTCACTTCCACTGGAGTCAGATTTATATACCTATACTGCTACTATAGATGGAATTTTTTATGCAAAAATGATGATGCGATTCAACGATCGTCATGAGATTAAACCAAATTCCATTATTATATATTTATGTAAGCACTCTTCTAAATGTTGGTTTTGACTTGGATTAATTGTTGTCTCCCCTGTTCTATGAACTTTTTTCCTCGTCTTCGCTTCTAATACCACTGGTCTTCAATCGAATCTCCTGCTTCATTGCGTTGTATTTGGTGAGTTCTGACAACACTAAACGAAACTCCTCTTCGGATATCTTACAATCAGCCATTGCTGTTGAAATATGGTCCTAAATGCTGTTCAACTTTGCTTCGGCGAGTATCCGAATATAATCGTGTTTTCATGCTTTCTTTTGCAACTTACGAGAAATGAATTTTATCGCTATTCCTGCCAGTCCGGCGCCTATTTGCATGCCAAGTACGATAGGCTCGGCAATTATAGTTAATAATAAACCGACACCGGCTACACCAAGTCCCATGCTAGCCGTTACAAGTGTGGTGTCAACTCCGTCGAGAGCATTCACGGCTCTGCGATACTTTTTATACAATCCAAGTCTCAACTCCCTCTCCTTCTCTATTCGATGTTTTATGTCGCTTATTTGATGTAATCGAAATTCATCAACTTCATCGAGCGCTGGATATAAATCCATATTATTATTATATCATATAATAGTCTTTTATTGTTCTTGCTTCAATGTTTTGAGAGTATACATCAACCTTGTCAAATGTATATTATACGGCATGAATATCTTAGTAAGAGAAATGCTGTTGCAATGGGTGATGCTTCAATATGAATAATACTGCAACATTGACATTGGTGTTTCTTTAGCCATTTAATCGATAGACCTGGTAGTATTTCGAAGGCATCTTCCGGTGCATCTCCGAACAAGACTTCAATAATAAGTGTAGAAAGATTAGGTATTGCACTCAAGTTCTGTTTAATATCATTGAATTCAATAACCAATTTTAAACGAACATTTTTTTATGCCGGACGACTATATAACATATAACCTGGGTTTTCTGGCATGGGTGTGACTAACACACTTTGTCGTTTTGACGGGATATAAGCCCCGAGTACGACCCCACTATTTATTATCTTAGTTAAATTATGTGCCTTACCGATCATCACATACGGTGGGGTAATGACAATATTCAGTAGCCACTCGATGTTTGCTTCGATCATAGTCCATTTATTATCATCGTTGAGAGTAAGATTATACAAAGTGTTTTTATGGAGTCTACTAACGTTGACATCGCTTAAATCTCCTAGATTACCTGTGAATGTAACTTCTTTCTGCTTGTATACATTATCTTGTAAGTGTAAAGCGTATAACTTACCATCGGTACCAGGTTTACCAAATCCTTCTGTGTCTCCGAGATCGGAAAGCGCAATTGTATTACATTGTCTGAGTGTTCCAGGGCCTGATGAATCAACCATTATTTATAATATGGAGTGTTACACTCAAGTATCCTATATGTACAGGTTGATGTTTTACATCTAATACAGAAATTTTGAGATCTGAAATAATACCACGCTTTAATTTGTTATATTGTAATGATGAGAAAGATTCCGTTCTACCGCTATTGTATTTTTCATCTTTGACTGGAACAGCTCTGAGTAGAGTTGAAGGACTTTCTAGGTGAATATTATCCGTCGTACTTATCTGATCAAGATGGATGCACAACTCTTTATAGGGAACTAAATCGGGTAATTTAACTTCATGCACTGTTTTGTTGGGTGGTTTTAATCCTACTCCGCGTGCAAGTCCAAGTGTATCTGCTATGTTCCAGGCAAAAATTACTTGCTTTTCTCCAGAGTTCAAAATCAGCATCCCATTCGACTCATTTTGTGTGAGACTAATTCCCAAAGGCTTAAAAAATTCATCATTGAGTGAGCATACACTG
This sequence comes from Haliotis cracherodii, assembly GCF_022045235.1. Classification (NCBI taxonomy): domain Eukaryota; kingdom Metazoa; phylum Mollusca; class Gastropoda; order Lepetellida; family Haliotidae; genus Haliotis; species Haliotis cracherodii. The sequence continues at coordinate 3,673,292 of NW_027266285.1, forward strand.
TAAAACCCATCAGGTATAATGTGTTTTTTTCTATTTATTATTGTCTGAGTATTTCTTCTCGCAGCACTTATATTGATCCACCGAGGGTAATACGTTACATCGCAGAGAGCGACTTCAAGTTGTCCATCCGAGTTATCGATAGTATGAAGCAGTTCAATAGACTGACCATTTGGTATTCCCGGGAGTGTAACATACATATTAAATATACAGTGATACTATATCATAACTTAAATATGAAATCATCCTATATTACTAATCAGTCGATTTTAGTAAGTGCCTCTGGTGCTAATTTTTTTGTTAAATTCCCTGATGGTGCACACTCTGTTAAAGCACGATGTCGAAATCAGGCGTGGTGAAAAAGAGACCCACAGTAGTCAAGCTATCGTTCCGATTTCATTTCGATCTCATACTGATACCCAAACAAACGTTCCACTAATGTTCGGTTAAATCTTTCAACGATAGCTTGACTACGGTGGGCCTCTTTTTCACCATGCCTGATTTCGACATTGTGCTTTGTTAACAGTTTAGCTATTGATCCCATGAAGTTGCGACCAGGATCTACTTGAAATAGCTTAGGCCATTTAGTGGTCCGCGTTTATATATACGGCTCAGTGCATTAGCTACTTCTATTGAATCTTTCGAGGTTATTGGCTCAGCCTCTTTGTATCGACTAGCCACATCCACTACGGTTATTTATACATTTTGCGTCTTACCTTATCATGGGGAAGAAACAAGAGGTCAGCCTGATAACTTCATTCATTGTAAAAATATCAAACTTCTTCCTCGGTATATAATGAGGTGCTGGTAGATATATTTGCCACATCGCTTGTTTCTTTAACCAATCCTTGGCCACATCTTTAGATATCTTAGCCACGGTGGCTAATTTTTTTATGCTCCTATACCTTTCCAATATCCTCGTGGGCTATAGTAAATTTTATTCATTATTAATTAATATTGATGTTTCTTTTAATAAGTCTCATGAAGATTGTTGAATCGCATCATCATTTTTGCATAAAAAAAATTCCATCTGTAGTAGCAGTATAGGTATATAAATCTGACTCCAGTGGATGTGAGCCAGAACCCCTATTACCTATACTACTTAAGGACTGATATTTATCGACCGCAGAAGATAAAATCCGGACCATTACTGAGCAGTATAACCAGAGGTCGGTCTACAATCTCGAAGGCTCAATCGGCTAGAGATGTAGAACTTTGCCCGGTTCGGAGAACTGACTGACCAAATCGAGCACGCTCGCTTGAGTGTTTGTCAAGTTGGTAATGTTTGATGAACGTGCTCGGCTGGCTCCAAATAGCCACGAAGCAGATCTCCTCAATGGGCAGAACTGCGGCATATGCTTGTGACATAGCCACTGCTCTAAAGGAATGAGCCTTCAACCTGTTAGGCGGGTCCCTGCCTTGAAGCGTATACGCTGTACAAATGGTTGAAACTATCCACCTCAAGATAGATTGTTTGCTCGCAGGTGAGCCAGCCACCTACCGCCATAACAGCATAATAGTTGGTTATCCTTACGGATACCCTTAGTTCTGCTGATATAGGACTTAAGGGTCCTGCGGACATCCAAGACATGAGCATGTCTTGCAGTGGTCCCCGATGAGGAAGGCTGTGAAAGAGCAGGTAGCTCAATAGCAGCCGTCACGTGGAAGGCTTGTGCAACCTTCAACCGGTGAGAGTCCGGCAGCCGAATACTGACTGTGTCCCGGTGGAAGACAGTTAGTTCAGGGTTCGGCTGACCCTGTCTGCCGGACGTTACCGCCACAAGGAACGCCGTCTTCCAGCTCAATAGCTGAAGAGAGAGAGATGACAGATCCGTAAACGAACGATTGACAAGTCCCAAAGGGGACTGATCCGCTGGACAGGCGGTCAGATCCTGTCCACACCTGCTAAAAACCGCTGCACTAATGAATCCTGGGATTCGGGTGGAGGGCCCCATTCTGGGATAGGAGGTCCGGTCGTAAAGGTAATAGAACAGGAGGCTGAGCCAGAAACCTGAGTATTACTGGAAACCAACTCTGTGCCGACCAAAGAGGTGCCAGGAGCACAAGTAGTCGCGCAGGCTGAGTGGCTAGCTGAGATAGGACCTTGGAAACCAGAGGGACTGGCGGGAATGCCCACAGAACTCCGTCCGTCCACATGCGCAGCCAACTCCAAGGAGTCAGCCGGCCCCTCCCCCACCAGCTCCCACTGTACTGAAGACCGATAGGCGGAGTGTACGGAGATGTGAAGCTGTTGGCATGCATTACGGTATTGATCGTCAACAAACGTATGCAGCCTTCAGCTCTGCACCGCACATGGGAAAGGGGGGCAACCGCCAGTCCTGCTTGGCCTTAGCCAAGGTGGGGATCAGAAGTCCAGACGCATTTGTCGACCACTGGCACCTCGAAATCACTGTCCTCTGCTAACGGGTACCGCTTAATAAGTTAGGGCAGGTCAAACTTCCTGCGGGCACCCGAAACCAGAGGATCGATGACCTCGTGCACCAAGGAGGACAAAATGCGGAGCCGCACCTGGGGCTCCCCGAAGCCTCCGAGTCATCCCATCCACTCCTCCTCTCTCGATTCCGAGCCAACCGTAATCAACTCATCCTCAAGAGAGGTAGCGTACGAGACAGGAAGAGTACGCCTGAAGGCCTGGGCCTTCGCATCCCCGGGCTGCCCCGGCCCGAAGCAGAATCCCGGTTCCGGGGTGCCGGGGGATCAAGGGAACCCACCTGGCTCTGGGCCACAGATCCACTAGTGGAAGCCTCGGCCTTGGAGAAGGCTCTGCTAGGGAAAAAGGTGCGGAGGACGAGACCTCCACTCCCCGCTGGGGAGCAACCTTGACCCGGAGCCAAAGCCTGGTCTCGGATCGTCCCCGAGGCCAAGTGGCCTGCCTCGGCAGACGCCAGGCATTTTCCACAGGGCCTCGAGGCCGCGTCCGGCGCTGACAACGGGGAAAGCCCAGCCCGCAGCTCCTCTCAGAGTTGGGACTTAACCTCCTCCATAATCGATGCCATCTGCGACTTAAGTAAAGCAGAAATGTCTGCCAAAGAGGGTGCAGGAGAGGGCGCAGGTGTAGGAACCTCAGGGACCCTAAAGCCCTCTCCCCCTGGCCCGAGAGGGGGCGGAGGAGACTGTAGCAGAAGGCATAGATTTTGCCTTGTTTTTACCCTTTTTAGATGGGGGAGAATGGCCTTCTTGGAGTGAATGTCCACCCCCGCCTCAAGTAGACCCTTAAAGTGGATGAGGTCAGCGTGTAGACGCTTCATAGTTCTCGGGGTAAACTCCCGGCAGATGGGGCATGACGGGTTGGGTGGGGGGCTGGAAAATAGTGTATCAGTGCGATATAAAGATCGGAAAGATACATGCAAAATTGTGAAAACAGAAGCAAAGGCGTAATGTAGAATGTGAGTTGGAACGCGATACTAATAGCCAATGTCCGTAGTATAATTTTAACACCAAAGGGGCGTGTTACGCGCTAAGGTGTAAAACTCGTAAAAAAGGTAAGTGTAGTTATAATCTAGCACACCACCTAGGGTTTATGTAAAGGAAACCTGTAGTTCAATTTTGTATGATATAACAAAAAAACAAGCCGTTTTGATGGCCTTGGTGTTACATGTGTCAGACAGTGGAACTACACAATGGACGCCATTACGGCCATTTGAATTCAAATGTACCGTGCACGTGGCGCTTCTTCTATTAGAATTACAACACTATAACTTTACAATGCGAGGTATTACGCCTTTGCAAAGAAAGAAATGTACCATACATACAGTTTGGTCAGTCATGGTCTCTCAGTTAGCGATTAGGTTCCTCTTTGAAACTTTCTTGAAAAAATGAAACGTCTTGACAGTCAAATGACATAAAGGAAAGTGATTCGGGTGAGAGTTACTCCCCCTGGGCTGGGCACCGTGGAGGGTGAGGCACTGTAAAGGTGGTCGTAAAAAGGTGGTCGTATATCATACAAAAACGAAGTTTTTGTGTGGTAACATTTTATTAAGGAAAAATGGTTACAACTATGTCATATAGATTTTCTTGAGCAAGGAAAATGCAATAAGTGCCCCAAGGAGGATTTAATCTGAAAGAGAATGGAGGTTGGATGGCTTGAGATCGATGTATCTATCATGTCAATAGCCATAGAGACAGCATGGCATCCACGTGACACTCACAATAATCAATTAAGTAGATGAACATATTCAGGAACAGGTACACACTGATATCTACTGTGAATCTTTACATCACATAAATACCTCTTGCTCGTTTGAGTAGTCGAGTAAAGAAGTTCCCTGCAGGCCTGACTTCTGAACTGAGCGGACCAAATTCTGTGAGGCCTGTTGATATATCTGAGGGCTTTCTTGTCCCCATTTCCGCTCCAGAACCCCCTCAAGAAGCCGCTCATGGACTACAGACACAACAGCTGCACAGTTCTCATTGTTGACAGGATAAGCAAACCTTAATAGAAGAGATGTCAATCACGGCATACTTTACTACTTGTAACTCACTTATAAAAGCTCAGATAAAGGTTTCTTTATCCTTCCATTAGCATTCACAATCTAATCAGTACTTAGTAATATCCTGACAATATTCTACTTAAATAATTCCATTATTTCTTCATTCTTTTATGCCATGCTTCATCATATCCTGACATGCTATTTTCATCGTTCTCCATTATTTGATGGTTGAACTTATCTCAAAATATTGAAGAACACATGCAAGTTGGGAGGTCACATGAGTTGTAAAGATGGGTATCTGTGCTCCTACAACTTTTCATAAAACATGTTAAATATAAAAATCTGGAAAGTAAGCAAAATTTATATACAATGAAAACAACATATTTTGGACTGTAAACATATCTTGTCAAAACATTACCATCTTCACTTTTCTGCCATATAGGTTAATTCTAAAATTTGACTTCACAAAACCTGATGATGCCTAGTTGTGAATACTAATAAAAAGTATTTGGAATTGATAAGATGTTGCATATTATCAAGTGAGGCAGGTGCATTTGATTTAGCAGCTGCATTACCCTTGTACCGTATTCGATGTAATAAGTGCCCCGAACTTACAAGCGCCCACTGCGATATTTGCGAATTGAACAATCCCAATTAGCACCCCTTCCGATTGATCAATGTACACAAGCCTTATTTTTTTGTGTATAATACGCACTTGTGTGTTATATGCACCCTTAATAATGGTCAATTAAATTCTGGGAAAATATATCTGTTGCATATAAATATCTCAGGCTGTCAGCATAAACCACGAAATTTATGACCTTTCAACTCTGTTTTTTTTACCAAAATAATATTCTAATAAGAGTCCCTATTTATATTTTTGAGAGCGCCCTGGGTGCTTATTATGTTGAATACGGTATTTAAATTTCATCAGAGATTTAAAAGCATTTGTGGTTACTTTAGCAATTGCAGGGTCATTTTTTCAAGTAGCGGTGCCTACCATGTGGCATTCAATCAAGACGATTTAACCAGTGCATATGATTTGGATCAATGAATTAATGATGCAGCATGCAGCAAAATGTTGGAGAGTTACCATCCCACTCACAAGACTGTCAGAGGTCATGTTGACATTGACAAGTTATTACAACAGTTACAGGTCATGTTGACATCGACAAGTTATTACAACTGGGAAAACAACATTAAGGACCAGAAGAAGAGGCAGAGCTTGTTGAACACATCAAGATCATGAGCAGAGAAACAAGAAAATTAGACTATGGACATGCCAAATCTGCTACTCAGGAAGCAATTGATAATTATTTTTTCAAACACTCCAAAATAATGACCAAGCACAAGCCCGAGGAACATTGTTTGAAAACAATAGCCGATAACCCTGAGCTTACATGACTCTACTCGCCTTATTTTGTGAGAGAAGTACCGGTATCTGCTCCAGTGACCACACCACAGCTGTAGGTTTACAAATAGACCTGACTTTTCTCTTGTTTGTAAACAAACACACTTACTCTGAAATAAGAACAGACGGTCCTAATGCATGCCTTTCAGGTGAGCTTTACATACTGTTTTGCATAATTATATAGACATACTACTGTACAACAACTGCGACAGTGAGGTGCATGACAATATAGCTTTACACATCAAAGTAACCGTATCGCTAGCTCTCTGTAGGGCTTTGATGACAGCAATTGGAGGATTAATTTGCATTTTCTCAATGAAAGGTAAACATTTCATTTCATATGTTTATCTAAGGGTGTAGACTTGTCCAAAATAAAACAGATGAAAAACATATGGATGGACTGTGTAAGACGTGACAATGTGACAGAGGTTCCAGACTGACTGCAAGAAACGGTAAACACTGGCTTTGTATCAAATCAAGTTAGCAATTAGTATTTTGTAACTCATCTGTTAGAAAAACACACAAGCTCTCTCTTCAGTTTGTGATTGACGCAAGTATACTCTGGGCAAATGCTGAGCAGCACTTGAGAATAGAATCAGGCATGAACTAAAGGTATCAGTAATGCTTGCTTGAAAAACACATAGAACCGCCAACATACTGTCCCTTTATAGCGACCGGAATGAGTGAATGTCAAAACATGTGAAAATGTCTGTAAATTATCGGGCCTCGACCAGACAATCCAGTGATTGATGTCACGAGCATTGATCCACACAACTGGGATACGATGTCATGTACCGAGCAAGGCAGGGAGCCTGACCACCCCATCCCGTTAGTCGCCCCTCTACAAGCATAGTCGCCTCTTGCCATGAGTAAGTGAGTGAATACATAAATCAAACTTAAAGCTGCATGTCACATGATCAACATTTCAGCCATATAGCGACGAGAGATTAGATCAGTCAATGAGCAAATAAGCGACAGACAAACTGCGATGTCTAGCCAAAATAACGTGAAACGAACTGACACAGACAAACTCGATCTTGACACTTACGACGACGACTTTCCATGTTTACATTTACTTCCGGTATCAGATCTCGTGATATTGAAGGTTATTTTCGAACAGAAATGTCAAAATTGATGCTTTGTTTCAATTTGTAATTGCATATAGGTATCTCAGAATATTATGGATTTTTGTGTACTTTTGGTATTTCTTTTGTTTATGTTTAACGACATACGAAACAAACGAAGCTAGTACTTCCGGTATTTCATGGCAGACGAAAATACCCGAGTAAGTCAGACATACCGAAATTTGAGGTTCAACAAGTTACTGTACATTGTCATTCATCCAACTCGAGTTTTAGGATGACATTTTGTTTCTTCAGTATCTCTGAAACAAATAACATCTTTTCTGTTTCCACTTTTCTGACGTATCGAGTGTAACACTAGACTGACTCGATGATGTTGCAAAATTGAAGCAAGAGTGTTGGGAAAACAACGAAACAGAAGACTCGAAGAGTCAGAAGTCAGAAGTCAAAGTGAAGGTATGTGTATTACTCTAACTTCTCAGCATGATGTCTGCTTCATGATATATTGGTAGATGCAATAAATTTCCGAGTCCCGTGAAGAGATTCGAACCACGGACCCCAGCAAACATTTTCACGTTGTCACGACGTTGTGACAACGTTGTGATATTACGTCCATAGGAGGTTATTCTAAGGACTATCATGTCACAATGTTGTCAACTATCGTTGTGTTAGAATGTTGAAATATCTCATTATGTCCATATGACTATAATGGGTGGACTCCCATTGACACTTGTCAGCACAGTACGTTTAAATCTGTAAACAGAAATGGACCCAATAAAATCAGCATACAGAAAGTTACCCTCTGATGTGTCCATTCCGCCCGCAGTCCGTATTGCTCAATGCACTTAACCAGTTCCTTGAAAGCTTACATAGGCCTATACGACACATCATGGATGCCAAACCGTGGTATAATTCAACATGGCAGTACGCGTTTGTAGCTGCGAGTACGCACGTAACTGTCATACTGTTGTATGAGATGAATTCCAGTGTTCTATATAAAAAACGAGCAAACATACTGAAGCACGTACATTACTCTTATATTCCACGATGCACAGCATTTTCCAGCATGCACTCGGCATCAGATGATTCAGAAGTACAAAAAGAACTGGTTTCAGTTTCGGTTTGAGGAGTAGGACTCGTCCGCCGTTAAGGGTACCGGGTACCTTTCTGTATTCTGAAATTAGCTGGGGTACTTTTCAGTATACAGAAACTGACCAGAGTTATGTACGTGTAGTACCTGTGCCGACAATGACCCCTTCAGCCCCCTGACATCCTTACAAACATATGATAGAATGTTAATTAGCTCGAGGAGAGAATGGTTGAAGGTTCGATTCCCGGCCGTGTGATACTAAAAGATGTTATCAGATGGTTGTTAGCCTGTCTGGCACTAGGGAATAAGACAAGAACTGGTAGGCTCAGAGTCAGAATACTGTTGGGTATCCATGGTAAACTGTAGCATGGTATCTTAGCGAATGCACACACACACACACACACACACATTACATAATGCTCTGATCATAACACAATTTGGAGCACTTTTAGAATACAGTACCACAACTTCTCGGGAGGATGTTCTCTGCTGTTAGTCACATGTCTCAAAGACAAGCAACCAGTTTTGTGAGAATCCGTCTGACGTGAACTCGCAACTTTCGGATTGTTAGCCCGACAGTTAACTGACTGAGCTACGTTGACACTGTGAAACTAAGTTCAAATTTACTTAGTCATGTCTCCGACGTTACAGAATTGAACATGAAGGGTCGATTGGGCAAAGAACACTGACAAAGGTTACGGGTAGGCATGGTGTCTCGTGACTAGTCTATGGGCACTTACAAGGGATCCCGATGCCATACTTATTCCATTCCATAATCTCCAAGATACCGAGTGGTGAGGAATGTTGAACTCACGGGAACGCATTAATGATATGGTATTTAATAATTCGTCAGGTGATTATTGTGACAGAAAAGTATGGTAGGGAACACTGTGAACTGCTTTCTCGATGTTTTTGTGTGAAGAATATTAGTAACCACTACATAATCAGTAATAGCCACTAAATGGGCCCCTAACCCTAATGATAGTAAAGCTAATGTTGATTGATCGTAAAGGGGATCCAAGGGCCAAGGAAAGGGTTTGGGGTAACCAACCCTAACACCAGCAACATTTTGATGAGTTCAGCGCCAATGTAACTGATATACCTAATGAACTGCATTCTCGACTTTATAATGAAAATTAATGAATGTGCATTCATAAACTAGTAACTTCTATAAAATGTGTCGCTATATTTAGAAAACAAATATTCAAAATTCTCAACATCGCTGGGCTTATTCAATGACATTGTGTTTGGAGATGATAGATCACTATGTATGCCATATTTCGTCATAATTACTTTCATTGTTTTTAAAGTTTGTTATGGCTTAAAGAAAAATAAAAGAATTGGTTCTCAGGCAACGACTTTTGAAAATAAAGTGTAGTCTTGCTGTAGTTTTTTTTGGCTTGTTCAAACTTGTATGTTACCAAGTAAACAGTTGTGTACCATTAACCTGGGAAAGGGCCTCCCTACATAAACAAGCATACAAACTCCTATTGCTACAATGACCATAATACGAGATGCACAGTAAAGCAGTGCGCACGCAAAGGGAAGTAACTGCATGCCATATTGGATCACATTTGTTTAAGTGTTAATATTTTTTGTATTTTTTTTAAAAATGGAAACAAAAATGAAACTTGAAGCAGACTTTATGATGATGCGGGCGGTGAATGAGGACCAAGACTATTATGTTTTTTTAGCCAACGACAGGTTGTTGTAAAATTGTTAATGTACATATCCTTTTTATCACCACCTCTGCTCTTAGTATCAGGATATCCAAATTCACCCGCCTAAAGAGCAGAGTACCACGATCAATATTGTAGAAATTACAGACATTACAATAACAGTAAACACACATGTTTAAAATACCGAATTTCGAAATAGTTTACTTTGAACATAACTAACATTTCCCATCTTGAAGCAGGCATCTTTTACTATTTTCTTTAATATTTTGGCTTAAAAGTTTCAGCCTTGTAGTTGCATTTTCACTGTTCTGTCTAACATGTCTAATGCACTATCAGTATCTGTAAGAGCAGACATATATAAAGCATTCTAGCCTTGTTGCTAGGGATGCTGTCATTCAGACACTTTACAGTGATACATTCTAGGAACACTTACATTGTTCATTTGCTCAAGCACTGCCTATGTGACTAAACAACAGACCCCATTCATTCTGACACTGTAACAAGACATCTCAATATTAAGCATAGGACTCTAACCGATTATGTTAGAGGCGATGGTTTTGTGATTTAGTAACTGTGGAAACAGTTCAAAAGCAGGAATAATACATATTGGACATGTCAATGTTTTAGACAATCAATGTTGTCGTAATGCAATATCATGGTGTGGAAAATGTCAAATCATTGTGTTATAAGACTCTTCTAACTTTAGGTACATCTTGTTACTAATTGTTAATTTTTAAAAGTCTTTCATGGAGGTGGGATATGAAAGCATGACAAATGAGGTCAACAAATGAAGGCACCATACAGGAATTCTCGCGCCATGCATTTACGCAGAGAGAAGACCCAAGGGGGGTAGGAGTGGGGTTGGGATGGGGGGCAGTTGATATGGGATAGTGTAGTTTCTCCAGGAAACAGTTCTGTCACACATTACGCATGCCATTATCGAATCAATGAAAGTGTGGGAAGTGATGTGAGTTGTATTATTACCTAAATAAATTCAAACAGATTCTCAAACCACTCTTTTTGATATTACATTTGCAGTTATTTCATCAGATAATGTAATTATATTACCGAGAACAACAAGACAGCGCTGATACAACACACCATTTTGGTTCATGCACTCTGAGATATTTCACGAGGCTGAAAACAATTTATCTGTCAAAAACATGGGATGCAGAGCAGCTTTCATGCAGACATCTGGCAATATAGTTTCAATGGCTCTACTCTAAAGTAGTTTTCCTTGCCATTAAATCTCTGTTGTGACAAAAACAAGCACTGTCCAGAGATGCTCACTTTCGACCAGCAACGGTCACTCTTGCACCCAAATGTTTGACTGAAATTGCTTGTAACACTATCTCTAAACAGCTACTGACAAATGATGTGGAGTTTATCTTACTCATGTTAGTGGCCCCACTAAACTTGTAGTCTTCATGGTCTATGTACTGTGTAATGTCAATATGAACTTTACAAACAATAACTTGTAGAAAGAAATGACTTCTGTCTTGTTATTGTTTGAATTCAACAAAGAATAAGCAGGCATATGCTAAGGTGTGATAATGGTATTGACTATTTGTCACTTCACTAAAACTCAGACCATAGGGTGCATTTAGTCTTTTGTGACATTTTGACACATTGTTTAGAGTATCAAACAAACCAAACTGCTTTGGGACCATCAGATGCCATGATCGACCATGGCAAAGGAAAGTAACTGTAAACTTCTGTTCATGGGTACATGGGTCAGATAGGGCAATAGCTAGTGTCTACCAATCCCAGCCCTAACCTGTTCTCTTTACAAGTTACATTTAGCGTTTTAAAATGTCTGTTCTTATCTTTTAGTTGACAGTCAAACCATGGATGACTACGTTACAGAACGTCATTTAAAGCTGATGCGTGAAAAGTTGAATGCTGAGAAGATCAAGCTATGGTTGACCCCATATACTTTGGAATCCGGAGAGAGAGGGGATGTTCCAAAGGTTAGCAAATTCTTTCATTTGATCAGTTGTTCATCCAGGTCAATGACTCGGGCTGCAACTTTAGCCACTCATCTGAGAGCCTGAGTCTGGTAAATTTATTTCTGATCTAACATGAAAGCCATTAATAACACAATAATTGTTTTATGCACATTACCATATACTCAGTTGGTAAATGATGAGGTGTGGGATGTGTAAGGATTTGATACTGACAGTCTGGCTTCATACCCAAGATCAACTCTCATTTATGACCTTAGATGTTGAAATCGCAACATGTGTCACAATCACGTACACAAGATTCTTGTATGGTTCATGATGTGCACATTCATTGCCTGTTGCCAGGTTCTTTAATTGCACATCCAGATGTCTGTAAATGGTGAAAGTGCAGATGTTGGTAAATGGTGAACATGCAGATTTGATAAATGGTGAACATGCAGATTTGATAAATGGTGAACATGTGAACATGCAGATATCAGTAAGTGGTGAACATGTAGATGTCAGTAAATGGTGAACATGCAAATATTGGGAAATGGTGAAGATGCAGATGTCAGTAAAATGTGAACATGTAGATGTTGGTATATATGGTGAACATACAGATGTCAGTAAATGGTGAACATGTAGATGTCGGTAAGTGGTGAACATGCAGATGTCAGTAAATGGTGAACATGCAGGTGTTGGTGTATGGTGAACATACAGATGTCAGTAAATGGTGAACATGTAGATGTCGGTAAGTGGTGAACATGCAGATGTTGGTACATGGGAAACATGCAGATTAGGTAAATGGTGAACATGCAGATGTTGGTATATGGTGAACATGTAGATGTCGGTAAGTGGTGAACATGCAGATGTCAGTAAATGGTGAACATGCAGGTGTTGGTGTATGGTGAACATACAGATGTCAGTAAATGGTGAACATGTAGATGTCGGTAAGTGGTGAACATGCAGATGTTGGTACATGGGAAACATGCAGATTAGGTAAATGGTGAACATGCAGATGTTGGTATATGGTGAACATGCAGATGTCGGTAAATGGTGAACATGCAGATGTCAGTAAATGGTGAACATGCAGATGTTGGTATATGGTGAACATGCAGATGTTGGTAAATGGTGAACATGCAGATGTCAGTAAATTGTGAACATGTAGATGTTGGTACATGGGGAACATGCAGATTAGGTAAAAGGGGAACATGCAGATTAGGTAAATGGGGAACGTGCAGATCTCGGTAAATGGTGAACATGTTGATGTCAGTAAATGGTGAACATGCAGATGTCAGTAAATGAACATGCAGATGTCGGCAAGTGGTGAACATGCAGATGTTGACAAATGGTGAACATACAGATATCAGTTAGTTGAAGATCACTGTGGTACATCTTCAAGTACAAATGCAGGGTTTGAAATTGGTACAAGTCCTATAGCCCTTGCCAAACTGCCCAATTGTTAAGGTATCATATGGACGAGTAGAAATTTGCCATTTCTTAAGGGTTTTTCTATATGTTATCATTATATGGACTAGTGGACTGAAAATGTTAGTTTCTACCGCTGAAATAGCCACTGTCTAAGCTTATGGCCTTAAGGATTATGTTACAGTTGAAGCCTGGTGATGTATGCTAATACATTAACATCAAGTTCTTTGTGCTATATTGTAGGAACTGATAAGCAGATATGCTAAAGATCTGGGACTTGCAGAAACAGAAGTTGTTGAGTTGTTGGAATCTCTAAGGCAACATGCTCTTCAGAAACTTTCTGAGCGTGACAAGTTTCAGAAGGAAGGCATAGCTACTTTGAAAATGATCATCACTGCCTGCCAAACAGAAGAGGTATGAGAATGAGGATACGTCTAGAATATGTAATGTTCTTTTTAGCAGTTGAGTTGGGCTTTTGTTGTCAAAACAATTTATTTTTATAAACACAAGGCCTCAATTATCGTAAAATATTTAATGCTCAGCCATATAACATGATATAATGTGTTGGTTTTAGTGTTTTGTATATCAACAGTTTGGTTTTTTTAATGTAATTTTAACTCAGTTTTTCATTCAATATTGTTTTCCATAAATATGGGGATGGTATAAAAAAATTTGTTGTGTTGTATTGCATTGTGTTTCCAACTGTATCCATATGTATACATGAATGGACATATTTAGTTCAAACATATGTTCTTTTTCTGATCATATGCAGGGTTTGAGGAAGCAGGCTTACACAACAGAAATCCAATTAAGTGCTGATGGATCTGACCTGAGGAAGAAGGTGGCCCATAAATGTAACCTTCCCATTGACCAGATCAAACTCATCACCTGTGGCCGTGTCATTAAGGATAATGCTTCCTTGCAAGAACAGAGTGTTAAGGTGCCTATTTTAAATGTCAAATCTGCAGTTAACATGGTACAAGATTCTTTTCCAATTATTTTTGTAATCTCAATTTCCACGAAATTCATTAAAGTTAGGGTTGACATGCAAATATCTCCTGGGTATTAAACAATGTATTGTCTGTGAGTCAGACAGATATGTTTCACTGATGTTTCAAGTATTTGGTACTTTTATCATCAGAATGGGTCCAAGGTGATGGCTGTGCGGCTGTCAGTTGCTGAGGCAGAGGCACACAGGCAACAGAAACAGGCTTCTAATGTCGCCAAAACTCGCGAAGCCGCGGAACTTCTCACATCCAAGATAGACTCAGGTAGGTGAGGTACAGTGTCCTATGTTATGCAATATTGCATGTGTACTTTGATAGTACTGTACTGCTGTTATTGGGTAGACCTTACATTTAAAATGTACAGTCATATTTAATCTGGGGTATTCTAAATTCAATTGACTATATGATTTGTGGCTATCAGCTTGGGAGCAAGTGACGGGACTTCTTTTGTTTCTACAAGTGATTATGAAAATAACTAAAGAGCGACGAGGAATTACTGTTTATTTTTCCAAAGGGAATTAATGTCGTAGATCCCATGTGAGCAGGAAAGATAAACCTCAATTCCTAGATTTGAGTTGATTATTCTCTTTCTTACCCATAATCTAATTTACTGAACACCTCTCAGGAGATCCCATTGGAATTTATCATGTATCAGCACATGGATGATAGACTAAAAGAATGATGAATGGAAAGTAGTACCGACATCCAATAAACAAAAGCTGAGTTATTTATGGAAACACTTACCAAGAGTATTGCAGAACATTCAATACCTTCTATCCGGCTTCAATTGTGGGTAAGAAAAGACGTAACAGATGATACTTTGAATGTTGCAGAAGAAGATGACTTTGACATCCAAATTGCTGACCAGTCTGGGAAGCCATTACAACTCCCTCTGGAAGAGAAAAAGGTTTGCTGACATCCCTGTTGTGTATTCTACCATATCAGTTGAAAATACTGTGTTCTGATTGTGACCCCAGTGGTATTGAAGCTATGTTACACAATTTATTTTGCACAACTCTATCATGTATTGATACATGCTGACTGCTTCAGAATTGTTTGTAGAGCATTAATATATCATAACACATGCTTCTGACATCATTCTATAGGTTTAACTTTTTGTATTAGTGCAAAGCAACATGTTGATGTGAACAGCTAACCCCCATGCAGCCACTGACTGTTCCGACTTACTTACTTACTTAAGTTTGGAGATTTAACGTGCGCTTTCCGACTGGAGCGTATTTCGCACACGGGCCCGGTCGGGCCATTTAGCGTGGTTTTGAAGGGAAAATAAAGGTGTTGCAACCAGAGGGGGGTTTTAGTGGTAGCTTATATAAGTTTTGGAGATTTTGAAATTTGGAATGCATGCCTAGGGGTGTGGTAGTGTACTAAGGGAGTGTGTTGGTGTGTGTTTGTTTGTTTATGTGATGTGGTTGAGTGTTTTTAGATGCGGACAACTGTTCCGACAATTCTGTGGTAATTAAGAGCTTTGTTTCGGTCAACCTCAGTAGAGGTGTGTGGTATTACCAGTTTACCAGTCTACCCAGATTTAAAATACCAATGAATATGTATCATAATACATTTTGAAAATATTGCAGTGTGCAAACGCTGTGACGTTTTTGTGATGTATATGAGTGGTGGACCACAAAGTTAAAGACACACATACACAGACATCATCTACTGAAAATGCAACCTAATGCATGCAATATATTGTGGTGCATATAGCAATATATTGTGGTGCATATATCGCAATACATCAGTCAATGCACCAGTGAAGCCAACACCATCACTGAACCTCAGCGTGGTCTGTTTCATTTTAATAAGGGTGCTTCATTGTAGTTGCATGTAGACTATCTATATTTGTTGAATATCTCTATGGCAGAAGGTGTATGATGGCATGTATTTGTTCTAATGAAAATATACTTGGTCGTTATATTCTCATTTCTGATCAAAATGATCACATAGCAAGTTATTGCTGTTGGGATGAGTTAATATACTAGAGTATGCAGTGTCCATATTTTGCCAATACAAATCCACCAGTCAGGAAATAGCCCACATTGACTTTCTGTTACAAGTATATATCATGACATAGCATGATATGGCTGGAGAATTGCTTACTTTAATTTAGAAAACCATTTATACTGTAGGTAATGAAGGGATCTATGTAAGTTTACAGAGCATTATTCACGTTTGCCTCATTCATGTCACACAGTGTGACAATACAGTGTTGTCCTCTGAATGCACCAGGCCCTGACTCTTGCCATGACACTTCATGAGAAGGGGCGAGCATCGCTGAAGAAGAAGGAGATATCTCAAGCTTTGTTGTTGTTCCTGGAAGCTGACACAGAGTTTAGGTAGGTAAAGAAAAGCTTGATACGTTGGTCCATTTGTCAACATGACCATTGAAGAAGGTCTGTTGGAACATCAGTCAGAAAAAGAATGCACTCCTATGTCAGTTTAACTATTTTATAGGCCTGTAGCCTGTATGCATAGCCTAAGTGGTGGTGGGGTAGCCTTGTGGGTAAAGCATTCATTGTCACCAACACACATGGATGCACGCACGCATGTGCGCACACCTCACCACTGAGAGTTGTATGGTTGTGTGTCTGCTACAGCAAGTGCAAGGCTGAACTACTGAATGCTGTCGACAACTATGCAGTCCTGTGTCTGGATATCGTCTGGTGCTATCTCTGTCTCAAGAATGTGGATCAGCTTCCTGATGCAGGTACAATATGTCATATCAGCTAAACCTTCCCAATACCACTATGGGTATTACATGTCAAGATAAATGTGTATCTTTATTTGATCCCTCTGCACTGTTGTCTTATACAAGAGTCTTTTCCAACCTTAAAATGTAATGCGTTTTGTTGTGCTGCTTTGCTCTCAGCAATTTCGTCTTGTTTGTTTCTAGAGTGGAGACTTGAGCAGAGTGAAAAATGTTTCCTCCGAAGTTATGGGGCTAACAATGAACGTCTGACGGCCGTGAAGGTACATGAGAATTAGCATACTTTATAAAATTGTTGACAGCACTAGTTATTACGTGTAGGTTAATACACTCTTTTATTTTGGTTGAAAGTGTAATACCTTGAGCAAGGGAAAGGCCAATTCACGTCATGGAACTTTTAACAGATTAAAAGGATGCTGTAAGTCCATAGCTCTCCATGCTGTAGTCACCCTGTTGTCAGTCCAGTGTACCTCTCCATGCTGTAGTCACCTAGTTGTACGTCCATAGGTCTCCGTGCTGTAGTCACCAAGTTCTAAATCCATAGCTCTCCATGCTGTAGTCACCCAGTTGTAAGTCCATAGCTCTCCATGCTGTAGTCACTCAGTAGCTCTCCATGCTGTAGTCACGCAGTTTTAAGTCCATAGCTCTCCATGCTGTAGTCACCCAGTTGTAAGTCCATAGCTCTCCATGCTGTAGTCACGCAGTTTTAAGTCCATAGCTCTCCATGCTGTAGACACCCTGTTGTCAGTCCAGTGTACCTCTCCATGCTGTAGACGCCCTGTTGTATGTCCATAGGTCTCTGTGCTGTAGTCACCCTGTTGTACGTCCAGTGTACCTCTCCATGCTGTTAGGGCTGCAACGATACACCTAAGTCACGATACGATACGTATTTCGATACTTACATCACGATTCGATACGTATCTCGATACGCTACGATACATATTGTGACAAGAGAAGACGAGATAAATGAATATAACTTAGTTTATTAAAATGAAAAATTAAATGAAAGTGAATGAATGTTCATGAGTCAACTAATGATTTGCCATTTTCATGTATAAAGGCAAAAAACAATTAAAAACAATTATAGCAACAGCCATATTATACAACATTTGAAAGGTCTAATCCTAGTGTTTATAAATATGAAATTTATGTTTATCACATTATTTAAATAATGCATTGACAACTTAATTAAGTTTGTTGTAAATTATAAAAACGTGAGCTAACACATTCATAACGTCCAAATTAAGGACCAAAGAAGCGAAAATTTGACGATTTGGGGCAAATATAAGATTTCAAAAGATCTACTTATCATTTATTTTTCATTTTCATTATTTACGTAATTGAAAAAAGAATTATGAATAGTATCTGTTTTCACCCATTTCCGGATAACAGCGGCTGTCCGCTCAGTAACATGAAGAGATACCTCCGTTTTCGAAAGCTTCGTATGAATAACACGTTCGTCGAAGAAAGCTTGTTTGTTCATCTACACGCTCGTAACATTGCCTGGAGTCTTTTCGTTGCTATAACATCAGATTTCATTGGATAACAAATTGTTTCTAACGACGCTTTCTTGACGAAATCTGCTACAAGGTTCATGATTGGTCAAATTTGAGCACGTGACTTGAGGCAGGCAATCAAATTACAAATCCTCGTGTACGATGAATTTCAGATTTTTACGAAATATTTTGGTTAAATCGTGTTATTCTGAACGTTTTAAGCAGGAAATCGCGATCGATATAAAAAATATGGAGCTTCGTGGATGTATCATTTTAGCTGTGACAAAGATTTTTCATGCATATATTTTGGCATTGAACATCGTGTCCGAGCCGAGAATTCGAGGCGATGAAAGCTGAGATGTCATTTGACTAACATTACACGCTATCGCATGAAAAGATGGAAATAATGACTTAGCTGTAAGTGTGACCACTTTTAGATATATTTTTATTGATTTTATTTATCACTTTGTATAACATATTTAAAGATTTGCTTGAAACGTCTTTGTTTTGCTCTTTGACATGTTCGATGTGCACCAGTTGTCAAAGTGTGAGTCCGAGAATTATATTTTCAATGACATTGCAGGAAATAGTGAATAACTTTTTAATATACCGATAAAAAATGATAAATTGAAATAGAATACGTATTTCACACATTGTGAGATGTGATAGATTTAATAAATGAATGGTATGACAGGTAGGTTCTTAAAACTATATACTATATCTGACTACGGCTTGGCCGGTTAACCGGCCTACGGACTCTAGGGACTCGATGCTTCTTAGCCGGTTTACCGGCCTACGGCGTTGAAAGAGTTAAAACTCATTTAAAACGTATCTGTGATAAAAGTTTATTACAAAAAAACAAGACGTACATATATACGTCTTTGAAAAAACGTTTCGTGAAAAATCGAGATACAGCACCTCACAAATCGCACACCGTATCGTATGGAGTGAATCGCGATGCATCGGTGTCCCGGGATATCATTTCAGCCCTACATGCTGTAGACGCCCTGTTGTACGTCCATACGTCTCCGTGCTGTAGACACCCTGTTGTCAGTCCAGTGTACCTCTCTATGCTGTAGACGCCCTGTTGTACGTCCATAGGTCTCCGTGCTGTAGTCACCCTGTTGTCAGTCCAGTGTACCTCTCCATTCTGAAGTCACCCAGTTGTAAGTCCATAGCTCTCCATGCTGTAGACACCCCGTTGTCAGTCCAGTGTACCACTCCATGCTGTAGACGCCCTGTTGTCAGTCAAGTGTACCTCTCCATTCTGAAGTCACCCAGTTGTAAGTCCATAGCTCTCCATGCTGTAGACACCCTTTTGTCAGTCCAGTGTACCTCTCCATGCTGTAGTCACCCTGTTGTCAGTCCCGTGTACCTCTCCATGCTGTAGTGTCTCTGTTGTAAGTCCAGTGTATAACTGCAGGGTGGGACAGGGAGTGAACAAGCCCAGGCCTTGTTCATGAGGCTCCATCTTCTGCAGGGAGTCATGGCCTTCCATCAACATCGAGTCAAGGTTGCAGCCAAACTCCTTGGCCAGGTAATGTATCCTTAGCTCTGCTTCCTTCAGATATCATATCTTATCACTCTAGGATAAGGAAAACAACAAATGATTCTCCAATTCAGATCCATAATACAGGTAATGGGTCATTTCCTCCTTAAGTATTCACATCAACATTAAGCTCTGGTTTTATGAAGTATGTTTTGTAAGGGTGTGCAGTATTATGGGTATTTCGGTAAATTGATGTTAATTTTTTCCACAATATGTAGCACAATATCATTTTTAAATGTTCGATATATGGGATGATTTCAAATAGCGATTTTTATTATGTGTTTAGTGTTATATACTTGTCAAATGCATCTTGGGCCCCAAGATGGCTGTGTATTTATTGACTGAGTAAACATAATGTGTACCAGCTTCTTGTTATGTTCAATTTATGAACGTCAATTCATACCTTAATGTATCAGATTGCTTCTGAATTCAAAATTTAGTACTATACAATATATCATTGCAATACGGCCTTGTGCATCACAAAATATTGTGATACACTTTAAACCTCCAATACCCATCCCTTAATTGTGTTGTGTCAAGGATATTTCATGCTATTATATGGTAATCTCTTACAGGCTGAAGAAGAGTTGAAGTCTTTACAAGTAGATGAAAATCTTATCACTGAAGGTACCTATTATTGAATTCACCCTAATTAATTGAGAGAGAATACAGTTGATCATAGAATCAATAATGACATTCATTGGTGTCAGATTGTGCTCAATATTCCTCTGATATCCACTGACATTAAATTAGTATGTATTAAATTTCTCAAGTGCATGAAGTGTAGAACACTCCACCTGTAGTATGACATTTATTTCAGTGATGTCTGTTGGCTTCAAGGAGAAGGAGGCTCGACTTGCTCTCAGGGCTTGTAAGGGGGATGTCCAGAAAGCCGTGGATCATATCATCAACAGGAGAAAGGTACATTTACACTACATTAAGTTGCTCCATAGGCAATGCTCTGTCCAGGTGCCTCATACTAAGTGTTTTTAACGAATGAAGACCTCTGAAGTGATCACATTTACCTTCAGCTTCAAGATCTGATATCTGAGGCTCTTTGCTCATTTTGATTTTTTTGTACACAAATGGAAAGACTTGAATGATGAATGCACAACAGTACATGTGTCAGATAAAAAACATATATTAGTATTTGTCTTCATCAGGAGAAAAAAGAGATGAATATGAAGCTGAATCAAGAAAGGAAAGAAAAATTGAGAGCCAAAAAGTTTGGAAAAACTGCAAGTGGAGAGTGGTCAGTATTGGTCAATTATTAGTGTAGATAAAGGAATCAGAACCTCATTTCTCTGTTCTGGTATATTTCATACAAGACATCACGCATGAAGATTAGAATAGGTCTTCACCAATCCAGGCTTGCCATGAAAGGCGACTATGCTTGTCATAAGAGACGACTGACGGGATTGGGTGGTCAGGCTAGCTGATTTGATTTCCAGTTGCGTAAATTGATGCTCATGATGTCAATCACTGGATTGTCTGGTCCAGACTGGATTATTTACAGACCAACGTCATATAGCTGGAATATTGCTGAGAGCAACGTTAAGCAACAAACAAACAAACAAACAAAATCATACAAGAAATACAGATTGATGCAACACTGTTGGAAATTAAGTTTGAAATACAAGGGATCCTTGTCATAGCTCTATTGTTAAAAGTTAATACTATAGGAGCAAACCTCTTGGACCACACAGGGCCCTGTTCCACAAAACAACCTGAGCACACAGGTGATACTAAGTCGTGGGATTTCAACCTTGGACCTTGTGTTGTGTATATGTCTTTCTTTACCAAATGGTTGTTTTTTTATGTGTTAGGTATTTATTTTTGTGAATTACCTATTTCTAATCATTTATAATGGTTCATGAATAAACTATTTTGATTCAATTGCTTTAAACTTCAAATATAGTTAATTTTTAAAAAAACTAATCACATGTTAAATTAATACTTAATTGTCATATCTATATAATATCTGTCATTAAGAATAAATAGAGGATATTTGTATTTGCTTGCTAATAATGCAACCATTTATGCCAGGTTGATAAGTTTATTACTTCCAAGATAGCATGTCCTCCACATATGTATGGAGTACTTGTTCAATCCATACGTGCATACACTGATTTGTCATCTGTGCTCACACAAGCATAATTTCAGAGGCATGTTTATTCATAAAACTGGCCAAATCATGACAGGTTGCATGGAAAACAAGAAATTTGAGTGAAGCACCTAAGAATTAAAAGACATTTTTAAACCTCCCTGTGAACATGGTGAAGCAACATCCGTCAATTTGGAAGGTGATCACACAAATATTTTTGTTTCAGTGGAAGCGGTACCATAATGTCTTCATCTTTCCACTTAATGGATTCCTTTTCTGGTAGTTCAAGGGGAACACTCTAAGTTGTTCCCATCTTCTTTATCCTGGATGTGTTGTGCTCCATGTTTTTATTGAGGAGGAATTAATAAGTGGATGTATACATGGATATCAAACAACACGTAGGCATGCAATCACGGTAGCTTACAATGTGGTGGAAGTTAGCGAAGCCGTTTTTGTTTAGAAATTACATATGACGATTAAGTAAAATTTGTTCCCACAAATTATGTTAGAAATAGACAATAAAATCCTTAACTGTCCTGGTTTTAACAGTACATTGAATGATGGTTTTACCCAATGGATGTCATGCAGCCTTACGAACACAACCTTAGTGAGCACTTCAGTTGGAAACTGGGTTTTGATTGAGATAAAGTTCTTTTGTGAAACAGCTGTTACTTCAGAGTAAGAATAATTTTTACCTTAGTGGTTAAGGTTCCTTAGCTAAGGTTGTTTTGAGGATGGGGCACAGGATCACCCTTAGTTTCAGATGCGGCATAATAACATGAAGTGAGTGATGGAAAATATTATGTCATGATGTCAATGTTTCAGCCATTTAACAAGTTCTTGTAAGGATCAATGGTGATAACAACAGTAATAGAAAGATCAACTGATCTCATGTTTGTCCTGCTGTGTAATACTGACATCAGACTTGTCCAGTAGCATTCTCTATTTTGATTATTTCACTATTTTATCATTTAAGGATTGATTTTCATGTTGTGCATTTATCGAAGGATATCTGTCACAAATTGTATAAAATCATGGATTTATAAATGTTATATCTATCCTATGTTGACGTGTGCACAGGCTGAACATGCACAACATGGACATGTTGGTTGGTATGGGGTTTGCCAGCGGTGCTGCTGCGGAGGCTCTCAAACAGGGTAATAATGATGTCAACATGGCTCTTGAGGTGAGTTCTTACACCACACTCATCATACACATATTATTCTTCCATCACAAACTGTGTTCATATAGTTTTAAGGAAAACTAAAGCTAACTACATTCAACAGCCAGTATTATGGCAGGGTACATCACATAATAATTACTATCACAACCCCAACCCACAAAACTGGTATGTAATGCAACTCCGCCAACACAGAGCAGAGGAAATGGGGATCGTTGACTTGCCCACATGGATGACGAAGGCACATCTCTTCACACGTAACTCCACCTCTGGCAGAAATGGACAACGAAGACGATAACCCTCTGCGACGGTGACTACGAGGATGAGAATGTGCAATCAAGCATTTATCAGTACAATAATGGGTCAACCTTACAAGCAATAGACACTCGGCATATGAATTCAGTGACGCCACCACATGGCATCGTCGACCCAAGACAAGTCAACCTATCGGAATTGCTGCAAATCCCTTCAAGACATGGTCTCCAGGCTTTCAGCCAGCTTATAACCATATCTCAGGGACAGGCAACTCAGGAATAATTGATGAACACAGAACTTGCCACAATGGTGGAGGGTAACGTGACTGGCAAGGACCCCAACACCTTACCTTGGTTGGATGCTATTTCCTCATCTCTCCGGCAACAAATATTTGAAATTTAAGATGTTGACTTGTCGACTCCTGATAAACTAGTGCATCAGCCTTTATTCATGTGGAATTTTATAAAAGCTTTTTCACACTACAAAAGGAAAAATGACTAAAGTTAACGGTTGGCGGTCTCAGGAACTTGATCAATATCTACAAAATATCATTACGCTGAGCACTGAGACAACCGATGCTTCATGGTATACATACCATAAACTGTTATCTGCCAAAGCTGCTGCAGCTATTGAGCAACTGAATCAAAAACTGTACTGGGGCACGTTTTTCACTTTCAAGAAAGTCAACCTGTATGATCTGTGCCAGGACGTAAGATACATGATGGAATTCTGCCCCCTATCAGCAGAGGCAGGTCAGACCACACGGCAGGTCACCCCAAGTTTCTGAGGACAGGGGGCATACCCCTGGCAGTTCCCAATCCCAGTATTCAAGAGATTCAGGATTCATCTCCTTTCAAGGTCGGAAAGTGTGCAACAACTACCAAGATGACCAATGCACATTCCCACAATGCCGTTTCTTACACATCTGCATTACGTGCAACAAAACCCACCCCAGAAGCAGATGCCAGCAGGACCCTACCCCTGATTCATCAGACAGTGCTGGCAGGAATGGGAAACGTCATAAATGACTTGGCTTACAACAGTTGGGCACGATAACATCATCATTGATTATAGACAGTCTCCAAACCAAATTGCAAGATCACCCCGACAAACATATGGCTAACTAACTATCTCATGTCAGGTTTTCAGCAGGGATTCTTCATCGGCATACAATTTTGCCCAACTACTTCCAAAGTATTTGCAGTCAACGCATGGGTTACACAATGCCACTGTTGTTTCGGAACTGGTGAACACTGAGCTGCACAGAGGTTATATGGTTGGTCCATTTGACTCCTGTCCCTTCCTACATCATAGAATCAACTCATTTGGCCTAGTGGAAGGGAAGTATTAGAAAAAACGAAGACTCAGAGGTGGACATGTCAGCACCACACAATGATCTACTCAACCCCAGCTTAAACTCACTGATTGTTAAAGAGAAGTTCTCCCTCTCCTATGTCAAGGTAGATGATGCTCTCACCATCATTAAGCAATTGGGACAGGGTTCCTTTATGTGCAAGACCGACATAACAGATGCTGTCAACTTATTCCCTATTCACCCAAGTATCTGGCATCTAGGACAACTATATTATTTTACAGGACTGGTATTTAGGTGTAGATCCAGCCCAAAAATCTTCGACACACTCTCCACAGCCATCTGCTTTATAGCCCAAAACAGTTACAACATTAGATATATCCTACATTTGATGGATGATTTCATATGTTTTGTGGAATCACTGACCAGAGAGCACATGATTATGACAGCACTGATACAGATGTTCAAAGACCTTGGAATCCCATTAGCATTACACAAGACCAGGGGACCATCCACATGCCAAGATTACTTGGGTATCTGTCTACCCTGATACAAGATTTCTCGTATCTTGGCCATCATTGACAGTCTGCTACTTCGTCACCAAGATCGTCACCAAACGGAACATGTTGGTTGTGTTGGACTTTGCCA
This sequence comes from Haliotis cracherodii, assembly GCF_022045235.1. Taxonomy (NCBI): domain Eukaryota; kingdom Metazoa; phylum Mollusca; class Gastropoda; order Lepetellida; family Haliotidae; genus Haliotis; species Haliotis cracherodii. The sequence goes on from NW_027266285.1 coordinate 3,698,646, forward strand.
TGCAAGTAATTTGACCTGGACGTTCATTTATTATCAGTTTGCTGTTTCGACTTGCTTATTCACTACCAAGTTTATCTGATAAACTTCAATGAATCAATCTCAATGAAGAATGCAGGATAGACTTCGACATGTGAAGAAATTTCTTGCGCTGTTGGAATGGGGTTTTGATGTTTATTATGGAAACCGTAGAATCACCAGATGTCACGTTGTTCACAGATGCTTCAGGTGCATTAGGCTATGGAGGATACTTTCAAAGACAATGGTTTTCCTCACCATGCCCACAAGCATTAACTGAACAGGCATGAAATGTCTATAGCATTGTTGAAACTGTATCCCATAGTTTCAGTAGTAGTTTTATTGGGTCACAGGTGGAGCAGGAAATGCATCAGATGCACTGTCTGTATTGTGAACAAAGGCCAATCTAAGTCTACTATTATCATGAAGTTGATGAGAAGGTTGATACTGCCATTAAGTACCATTTTGTGTTTGTAGCTAAGCACGAACCTGGGAAGTTTAACTGCATAAGTGATGCACTCTCTCAGTTGCAGTTCACCTGATATCGCCTGCCAACCCCGTGTCCCACCATGGTGGAGACGATGTATCCATAACTGAGACAATGATGATTCGACCTCGAATAGTTATGGCCTTGTGCAGTGTCAGAAAGGACATCCCATGTCTATCAGTCAGGTTACGAAACCTTCATCAGATTCATGGCCTCATGTGATGTAGTTTGGGGCAGCGAACTGCCATCTTTGTCAGAACAGACACTGTAGCTCTTTGTGATCTACTTTTACAAAACATTCAACCATCAAGTCCTATATTTGTGGACTGAGATTTGTGTACATGAGAGCAGGTGCAGATAATCCATGGGTGACAGGGTCCAACAAACTGAGTGTCATGTGTTAAACCATTGTGCTTTCCTTAGAAGTTTAGTCCATCCTCATGAAAGCATGTGTTGCTTGGCCTTCTTTGCATTTCTCAGATGCGGGGAATTTACATGTGAGGTATTCAAACATCTCTCACTTCAAACTCAAGTTAAAATCATCTATCATTGATCCATTTCGACAAGGCATCAACCCTCACCATTCACAGTGTAGGCAACGACATCTGTTCAGTTTCGAGGATGTTGACCTACCCACTCTGGTGGACCCAGGCGACTCTGCAACCTGAGGCCCCCCTATTTGTGTCGCTTGAGGGATAGGCTCTATCAAGAACTTTCTTTATTAAGCAAATAAATATTCTATTAGCAGCAGCTGGTTAAAACACAGAATCATACAATGGACACTACTTCAGAATTGGTTCTGCTACATCTGCAGCAGCAGCAGCCATACCAGATCACATGATCCAGACATTCAGACGTTGGTCATCTCAGTGCTACATATGCTACATTCGAATGTCGGATAAATCCATTGCCAGGGCTCATAGATTGCTGTCTGTTGTTCTGTTGTGCTGTCTGTGTAGGTTCTAACACCGTTATCAAGCATGTGATATACAGAGTGTGGTTGACAAGTATATATATATATATACAGGAAGGAGGCAGTGTCTATACAGTAGAGTAGATATCAGATGTAGTTACATTGGAGTGGAGAAGCCTGTTATGTACAAAAAGGGGAGTTAACATTTTGACCGGCAAAGTCGCTCCTATGTAATAAAGAAGTTGTTCATCCAAAAATATTATCCTTACTTAGTACTCCAACTTCTAAATGCCTCCCAAAGAAGGTATGTATGTGTTGTTCAATGTCATCCAAACAGAGTTAGTGTTAGAGTTAGCCACTATCTTGAGTCCTGTCACTATCAGACAACAGTCTAGTGCTTTAGCATGTTTAGTCAGGAATCCGTCAAGGTGATTCGGCATCTATATGAACATGATGTGGAATAAATTTTCAATTTTCACAGTCGCAAACTTGTTGTCAATGCTGTGTCTTTAATTCACCATAATGCATTCAGTGCAATGTTTCCTTTTTTTCTATTACTACTTCTTAACATTTTAAGCCAACTGATCATTTGGCAGTTATCCACAGATCCTCTTGTGGTTCTTTACCCGCATATTTACAGTAATCTAAGGCTTTCCTGTCAATTTAGTTTACCCAGTCAGCACTGCCTGGGGATCAGGGCAAGTAGTTAGGGTCCGAGACTCCTGCTTGTGTGGCTTGACTGGAGTGGTGGTCACCATGGTACTCAATCACGAGCTGGTGCACTTGCCTTTTAATTCCAACCAGCAAGGTCAACCTGACAATCTAGGCAAGTATAGTTTGGAAGGTAATTTAAGGTACCGATGTTTACTACAATATCTGAAAAACTATTGGACCCTGACGAACAGGTCTGGTTGTTGATGAAATAAAGTGATAGCTAAATAAAGATTTTTTATTCATTCACCGATTGTCTTTAAATGTAATATCCAGTTATGTATGACTGTTTAATAATCTCATACCAACTTTGACTGGAGTAGGTCCAATAGTTTTTCAGATATTGTAGTAAACGTCGGTACCTTAAATTACCTTCCAGACTATAGCGCGTAATCCCTGCATGTGTGACCTGGCTTTGGAATATTGGTACAATGAGAATCTCCCTCCATCAAATCTTAATAAATCTTTATTTCTACATCTTGTGTCTGTCGTTTGTCATTATAAATTCAGACTTAAGAATTAAGTGCAGTTCATGATGGCAAACACAAGTTTTAACAACAGTGTTGAAGATAATGTGTTATGTTTTTCCCCCTAAAGATTCTACAGACACATCCAGAGCTGCTTGACATTGTTGATCCAGAGGACGAGGAGTGGGAGGATGTGCATGTCACAGATGATATGTTGGCTCAGGTAACTAGTACAATAGGGTTTGCTTGTATGTAGACTACCAGTGGCTTGTTGGCTCAGGTAACTAAACTCACGTCCAAAAGAAACTTTACCAGAGTTTGAAATCACTCTTGCTCAAAAACAACAAAACATACATGCATGAAGTAAAGTGTATTGAGAAGATCAATATATCAACATAATCAACACTGAAAATGACAATCATACCGCGACCGAGAATGACATCTGAGCCTCACAAAGTTGGGTATGGTAAAAAAGTCGAGCTTTCAGAATCATGGACAATAGGCAGAGTACATAAACAATCGCTCACGTTCAATAACAAGTCATTAGTAGCGTGTGTGACCACCAAATGCCTCAATACATGCAAAAACTCTTCGCCGTACAGAAAAAGTCAGTCGTCTGATGAGGTCACGTGGGATTTGACACCATTCTGCTTGAAGGGCCAAAATCAGTTCTTGCCGGTTGGCTGGAGAGTGTGGTCGTTGCCGAACACGACGATCCATCAAGTCCCAGAGGTGTTCAATGGGGGACATGTCGGGTGAGCGTGCAGGCCACGGCAGGACGTTGACGTCGTTGGCTGCGAGGAAGTTAGTGACAATTCTGGCTGTATGGGCTCTAGCGTTGTCATGCTGATAAATGACACCACGTGGCTGCTGTTGGACAACTGGACGAGAATGTTATCCATGTAACGCTGAGCTGTCAAGTTTCCATCAATGATGACCAGTGGTGTCCTCTCCTGCCCACAGATCCCTCCCCACACCATGACACTCCCTCCACCATATGGTACGACCTCCTGCACGCAACACGCCGCTGTTCGATCATCCCTTCGGTGGTAAACACGTTGTCTTCCATCAGCCCTAAACATACAGAATCGACTTTCGTCAGTGAAGACAACCCTCTGCCAGTCACGTCGTTGCCAACGTTGTACACTCCGGGCCCATCTCAATCGCAGACGATTTTGTGCTGTCAATAGCTGTCCTCTGTATGGTCTAAAAGCCCTGATTCTTTGAGCCCTGAGTCTCCTGGCCACTGTCTGTCGACTAACCCTGTGACCTAAGGCATTTGTCGCCGATGACGTCACTGTCAGGAAGCGATTTTGGAGGTGCAATGTACGCAAGTACCGGTATCATGGGGCGTGGTCACCCTGGGTCTGCCTGTTCTTGGCCTGTCAGTGGTCCGCCCTGTCTGTCTGTAACGTTGCATCAAGTTGGTAACGACAACACGGGAGCAACCGAAGGTTCGTGCAATATGGGCGTGGGTGGCTCCCATCTGTACCATACCCAAGGCTCGTTCACGTTGTTCGACTGTGAGTCGTGGCATTTCTTTTGTGTTTTTTTTTCACTGTGGATGTCTGACTTGCCATTGCAATCGTTTTATACCCTTACCCGCATGTGCATTTGCAGTTGTCTGTGATGCATGTGTTTTTCACTTTTTCGCGTGTTATCTCGCAAACATGTAACAGACGATTAAGATTTTCTGTATACACTATTGTTGTATTTAGGTTATGTGTTTTAGATAGACTTCATCGGAAAAAAAATTATACTTTGTCTGAAATTTATATTTTCAGTTGGTAAAGTTTCTTTTGGACGTCAGTTTAGTACAATATAAGTTGAAGCAGGATCATGAGGGGTAAAACCTAACGAGGGACGCATAAAATCCCTTGTACCTGAGTGTTCCTGCTGTAACGAATTTATCTTACCGACATGTTTTAATATGACATTGTAAAATGATTCAAACAAATTCAAAATTGATAGAAACAGTTGTTTGATTAGGTTGCTTTCGCTATGTCACCTGACTTCAATTGACTTGGAAAAAGTGTGCAGGGGATTTGCTTGTGGTGGGGTATAAAAGATTTATTCCCCCACTGAGAAATTTATTCCCCTCCAAAGCAGGTTACACATTATTTTACCAAGATCACATTGACCAATCAGAACCCACCATTCTGACATGGACATATGATAATAGGGTTTGTTGTCCACAGCAGAAGAAACTAATATGTTTAGTCCACTATTCCTTATTAAGATAGCATGAAACCAAAAAAAACAAAAAATAGCCAATTTCTACTTGTCCTTATGATACCTTAACTGTTGTGCAGTTTGGCAAGGACTACAGGACTAGTGCCAGTTTGTGACATTGGTTTGCATGTATGTTGGCTCAGGGAGCTAGTCAGTAATAGTTCATGCTGATCACAAAAACAGTGTTGGTAATCAAATAGGGGTCCTGGGGAGATATTTGTTCTTGTAGTTTTGAAATCAACCTCTAAATCTGTGATCGTGTTTTACAGATTGAGTTACCTTAGTCCTTTATGAACCTGTTCAAATAATAGAGTATGTCTTCTTTATTGTCCTATTTGGGGGCTGACTTGAATTTGATTTGTCAATTTGGAAGAAGAGACAAGATAAATTGATGAGTATACAAGTTGCCGTCTTCACGACTGGTACTTTCAGTTTATCAGGCAATCAGTCATTCCTTCTGTCTGTGTTGCTGTTTTACAGGAATGTAAATCGAATGAGACATATATCCTTATAAACATCCAGAACAAAATGATTTAAAGTGCACATGTAAATTTAGTACACTTGTCAAATCATGCAAAGTTCAAGTGTAGTTTTCCTATTTCTAACCATAAAATGATAGTTCTCAGAAGCAATTGTGATACATGTATAAGTTTCTGAGTCTATCATACTGATAAAACTGCACCCACATTTTCCAGCTGACAGCCTTGGGTTATGAGTTGGAGATGGGCCGACGGTCACTGATGAAACACAAAGGAAATGTTGAGAAGGCTGTTGATGACCTGATCAGATCTGGAGGCTTCATACCTCCTAATGCCCCAATGCCAGGTACTTTATATTTGTTGAACAACAACAAGAAGCACCTGTCAGTAGTCACAGAAGACCAGGGTCACCTGGAGACACACATTCTTGGGAGAGCTGTTAAAAATATGTACCGTATTTTCTTGAGTATAGTGCGCACTTTTTTTCGAAAAAACACAGCTGTGTAGAAGGGGGTGCGCATTATACACGAATTATGAGTTTGGATGTTTTTTTCCCCCATGGAAAGACATTACCGTGAGCACGAAACACCGGAAAAACCATGTCAACAAATCCATACTGAAGTACGCAAAATAATTATGTAATTACACTGTCTGTCTATAAAAAGTGTTCTTTGTATTTCTGGACTTATGTTTGTAACTTACTTTATTAATTTTATTCAAAATTTCTTATAATATTGTTTTTATTAATTTCGGCGAAATCGTGTGTGAAGCCATCGGAAGATCGCACAACTCACCGTTATTAACAGCAACCACGGTCAGAATACCGCTATTGACGCCTTGAAACGAACTTTTGTTCACAGAGAATGGATACATATATCATAAATGACATACTTTGACTCGTTAAAAGTCATATTTGTTTTTGTTTGACGATTCTATGTCAACATGAAATTTTCGCGCTCACGTGATCCCGTGCGCGTGAGCCTTGACGGTGACTGGTCAGACATGTTCCATGTAAAAAATAATACCCGGGAATAGCGATCAGCTGCTTGGCTTAGGGTTATTATTATTTTAAATATGTTTAGTAAAGGCTGCATATAATTAAGAAAATAATGGAATATATTATTCCTGATAAATAAAATAGTTTCAGATACAATTGTTGCCGATCCTTGCATTAAAAATCCTATAAAGATATCATTGGGTGTGTCTTGACCGAATCGATTCCAAGAAAACGTGTGTACAGCTATGTAATTTTTAGGAGGGCCATAAAAACAACTTAACTGATGTAGAAAATAGGATTGTGATGATTTATTGAACTGTAAATGCATTGCAAAATTTTGGTGACAAGTTTAAAATAATCAATAGTTGACGTTGATGTGACACTAGAGTATCAATAGTTTGATGAATGAAATGATTGACAAAATACTGATAATCACACCTCTTTAATAATCTATCATTTGAATTGTCAAAATAAACTCTTGTTTAAAGATATGTGTGAGTATTCATTCAGATCATGTTCATAAGTTTTGATCAGACTATAGTCGGACTATATGCAACATCCCTTGCAATGACCTGCTCTTGGTAAAAAGACTTCAGGTCTCCTTGACTCAGTATCAGGTACTGATAATACCATCACTACGGAATGTGCAACTGTCACGATCTTACATGTTTCTTTTCAGTTCTTGTTTGCCAGTCAAACTAAGCATACAGATTGTACCTGTCTAAACTTGAGACTCCATACTTCAGGTTCCTCCCGGGACAGAGACAATTCTAATGAAAGGAAGGAGGAGATGGAAGCCCTGGACAGTCTGATGTCTGACATTTCCCGGGACGAGGAAGACTACCTTGATCTGACATTGAAAGAGGAATCCGAAATACTCTGTGAATACAGAACCATGCTTGCCAGTCTGGATGTGTCATAGATACATGTCTTTGACACATCTATGTGACAAGTCATTCATAAGATCACCTTTATATATGTACTCAAGATACAGCCTGCTGATGTTTTGACTAAGTACTAGTTCAACTGTTTAGGAACCAGTAGAGTATATGTAATGGTGAGCAAATATGAAAATCTGGTCAATATTCAGTCAGAAGTCACATGACTTGAAAATATTGATTGATTTGGACCAATTTCAGTTTAAGCCAACTAAATTATTGAATATCAAGGATGAGTAGAGGTCGCATGATCATGCATGCATGCCCCAGACTGAATCGGATCATTTGAGCTTCACTCATCTGCTTAATGTTATGTTTCGAGATTAAGCTGGCAGGAGCTGACAACTCTCATTCCATCACATACAAATCATAGTATAGTATCTGGGTCTAAATGTATAGTCATTCTTAGTTCAACTTTGGGTTTTTTTACTCTCATTGGAAAGGCTGCAGGCAGTCATCTTGGTTGATATCAGAAACCCAGTCAAACTAGATAGAGCTTGATTTGATCTCAATATTCAGTGGGGTTGCATGATCCAATGGAGAGTCTAACATTTGGATTCAGTCAGAAGAAAATGTTAATGACAGTTTGAGAATACAGTAGCTCAGTAAATCAGTTTATTGTCCTTATGGTTTTAGATTAGCTTGTTTATAAGATCCTTATGGAGCCCACAAGTATGGACATCATTTTGACAATGCATGTTTTTTTGTTTTTTTGTTATCTTTTCGACAATAGGGAAAACACTCCTATTCTTAAGCCACTTTAAAGTGTGGATAATTTGGATTAATATATTCATGTCTACTGATTTTACAATATTGGTGTCTAAATTCATCAAAAGTTTCTTGACTCTTGTTTCATTAAATCAGAACAAACTTGAGTAATAATTTCTAACACAAAGTCCATGATTTTAAAATAAACAAACATCAATGATGTCAGATAATATCTAAGATATCCAGGAACCAAATATGCAAAACTTGCCACGCTGTACAGAAGTATGTATTTGGTTATGAATCTATTGAAACATTTATGTTTGTTATTGACTTTGACAGCCAATGAAGCCAATTTCTTTTCATAGCAAGACGATATTACGGATATAAAATCAACCATGGTTCTAAAATACATGGTTTATGCATTGTAATAGTTGGACAGTATGTTCACAGATATATGGCATACATGAACCAAGAAATTGTGTGTTTCTTCATGTCATAAATTGTGACCTTTTGATTTCACAAGCAGTTTTTCACTCATTGAAAAAATGTAAATAACCATGAGCATCATAATTTTAACAAAAAGATATTTGCATAAAATTTCATTGTGGGATTTTGAAAGGTTGATTTCACTAATATGCCCAAAGTTTGCAGTGTGTAATGCATAATGTATCAAATTTATGCAAATTCTATGCAGTCTATGCAATTTTCAACATATTAATGTATTCTTGTTTGCACCTATGAGGAGAATGGTTGATAAAAATAATAACTATATTGATAATAAAGAGACACACCTTATATATTGTTTTTTGCTTTTGCTTCTTAGCTCATCAGGACTAAAGACAAGATTGGATGGGTAGTGACACAGTAGGAATCAGATATGTTCATGCCAGTCAAATATTATAAACATGAACTTTCTTTTTTATAAATCGGTAAACTTTCCAGTACTTTATTGAGAGAACAATCATACAACATCTTCTATACATTTAAGAACAATCGTCACCCTACTTCTGGTAGTGTTTTCATGTTTTCTTTTGTCCTAAACTGCCATTCACAGAACAAAGATGTTATCATTGCCTATGATGCATCAAAGTGTCATATGCATGGCAAAAGCAAAGTAATACAAAGTTTTACAGGAAAGATATGCATGTACAGACAAGACAAAGGGAGATAACTCTTATTTTCATGAACTACACTGTATTATCAGATACTGCTCCACTTTTCACTGATTAGTGTAAGTTGTAAAGGTAAGCAAATTATTTTCTACAATTGTAGGTTTGTATTAAACATGTTAAAATCAAGAGAATGACATGTCTCACCTGAAACATATATTCTGAACCTTCTGATTGCCAAATACTGTCATTACTACATTTTCCACTTAGGCTGTTTGGAAGGAGAACCATTTGAATACTATTTATGTTTTAAGGAAGTTTTGTCATGAATATGTATGGCCTCGTACAATTATTGTCAGCCATTAAACATGAAATTAAATGGAGAAAGACATAATCTACTACAACATCATACCAGTTTAAACTACCTTGCCTCTAGCAAGCATAATGAGGAACCATAGGGGAATTCCATTATTTTAACAGAACTTCGAGTTTAATCACTTTTGGTTTGGGAAACACATGCCAAATGTACAATTTTAGAGAGCCCTATCCAACCGGCTACCTTACATAAGTGGATGTGAATAATATCTAAAACGGCACATAAAGTCAAGCCAGCTTTTCCTGAGGCCTAGGTAGGATATAGGAAAGCCAGGGGTACATGAAGACCTAATATTAGAGGTGAAACCAGAATTCAGCACAAGTTGTGGGATTATATGGATACAAATAAATCTGAAGAAAAATAAAAATATGTTTATTGGACTTTTCTACTTGCCTGAGATCACCTCCATGGTCTAGTGGTAGAGCATCCGCCCTGAGAGAGGAAGGTCGGGGTTCGATCCCCGGCCGCGTCACACCAGAAGACGTTAAAACGTACTTGTTAACCTGTCTGGCGCTTGGCTTTAAGGGGCTAAAACAAGGACTGGTCGCCTCGAAGTCTGTATACTGTGTCCGAGTAGGGTATTCATGTTAAACTGCGGCATGGTATCTCAGTAGGCTAGCACTATAAATCGGCATCAGCCTGGACTAGTACAATCAGACACACACACAAATACACACACACACACACACACACACATGCCTGCATGTCGCTATATAAGTGCAATAATCTTGGACGCGACGTTAAACCCCATTTCACTTCACCTCTACTTGCCTGAACCTGATATGAAAGACACTACGGAATTGCAGACTTCATTAGAACAGAAACTGGTCACCATTGTTTTGTTTGGTTGTTGTTAAAAGCCGCACTCAGCAATATGCCAACTAAATGACGGCGGTCTGTAAATAATCGACTCTGGACCAGACAATCCAGTGATTGACATCACGAGCATCGACCCACGCAATTGGGATACGATGACATGCATCAATCAAGTCAGCGAGCCTGACCACCCGATCCCGTTAGTCGCCTTTCACGGCAACCATGGGTTCCTGAAGACAACGGACCTTCACGAGTGAACTGGCCACCAACCCCTAAACCATATGTTATTGACCGGCGACTTTAACTTGTATAAATTGGAACTCTTAACTTCATGCACGTGTGGTCCGTGATATACAGCAAGCCATGTTGGACACTGTAGGTGACACACACCTTATACACATTCATGACAGGGAAGGGAATCTTCTCGATCTTGTCCTCATGACAAACCCTCACTAATGAAGTCAACATGAAACACATCAGACCATGACCTAGTGGTGACAGATCTCACATCTCCCCAGAGATCGCAACAGGCTTCAAAGAAGTGTTATAATTTCTCAAAGGCGGACTGGACCAGCAATAAGGAAGATATGATAAGACTTTCTAATGATATTATTATGCATGATTAATTCACAAGCACTGAGATTGTATGGATCCAATTTAAAACAAGATTTATGGCACCAATAGACAAACATATTCAGTCGAAGATGCTAGATTTAAGAACTCGCACACGGTTCAACAGTTCAATCAAAAGACAATGTATACAAGCAAATAAAACTAAAACCTGGTCAACTTATAGATTCACCAAGAACGAATGTAAGCGCCGCATAAGAAGAGCGGTTTGCCCCGATCATGTTTCTAGGTTTGTCAGCACCATACCCGTGCTCGTGGGTTTCACCGAAGTGGTAAACGTCTGAGACCTGCATCACTTCAGGCTTTCATCCCACATTAAGCTGACACACCGCTATATAACTGGAATACTGTTATAAGCGGCGTTAAACCCAACTCACTCACTCACTAAGAAGAGCGGGGTGGTCATATTAACGAAACAATCGTACATTGCCTCAAGGAAAACAACAGTAAGCCATTATGAAAATAAGTCCAAGAAGCAAGATAATATTGGTGCAGCACCGTTGATGTTGAGTTCTGTGTTTTCTGGGGTTAAGTGCACCAGTTTCCCAAGGGTGGCTAAGCAAGTCGAGGGCACTATACCCAGCTTATTCCTTAGTACAACAGGAGTATTGAAGATGCTAAAGGATCTGAATGCATCTGAACAGCATACCCACAAGAATACTACTATATTTCTATAGACACAGTCACACTTCCATCTGACTTCTGTTATCTGCATGGTCAAAACTCAGTGATAATGTTTATCACTAGCAAAATAGATATTTCGTAAAAGGAACAGTGTGCAATTTTTGTCAGTACTGTAAGTAATACGTCCTTATGTCGGAATGGCGTGTTTTCACTTTATAAGTATTAGTACACATGCACCTATCTTCATTAATTAATCATCGCGATATTTCGTATTCTATTTTGAGTGAAGAGGACTAAAGCAAAACAAATGTTACTGTGCTTCATGTAAAATTAAAAAACAAACGTTTATTCTGAAATCAAATAATGCATCTTTCAATACATATTCATGAAGACATCTCCACACCATGATTTACAACTGGGACGTGCATGTTTTCCAAGTGATGCTCATATACATATTTTTTTAATGGAAACAGCAAACTGGTTGTTTAGGTATCAGGTGCTGAAAAAGCACGTTTGTTCAAACGTAAATAACGCTTACGCAATGCCACGGCTTGCTGAAAATTAATGTCTACGGCCGTGGGTATGCTGCAACAGGATGGGCGCCAAGAGAAGTTGCTAGACAATTTTTGTCTATTGAAACACAATATCATCTCTTTGAGAGGTAATGTATACATATCAGGGCAACACTCATGACTTGCCACGAGCCGATCGTCCACGTGTGACTTCACGTCAACAGTGCAACCATATTCGGTTGGTTCATCTACGGAATCAATACCAAACTGTCACATTAGCAAATCGGAGAATTAGACCATTTAGTGGCAGAACCGTACGAAACCGATTGAGGGTGCACAAACACCGGCCCCGATGTCCATCAATAGGACGATGCTTCCACGCCACCGCCAGGCACGCCTTGCTCGGTGTACACAGCATCTGAGGCTCAGAAGACACGAATGGGACAGTATACTGTTCACAGATGAGTCAAGGTTTTATCTGGACAGCTCTGATGGTTGTGCAAGGGTCTATAGGCGTCCAGGAGAACGGTTTAACGACGCGTGCTTTACTCAACGTCGTCAGTTTTATGGGGTAAAAGTGTAATGATATGGGGCGGCATCACGGCTCATGGGAGAAAACCACTCATCAATGATAGTGGCAATTTGAATGACGTGCGCTACCGGGACGGCATTGTTCGAGATCATGTTCTTCCCTTGTGCAAATGCAGGGACGTAACATCACGTCGCAGGATAGTGCCCGCCCACACGTGTTAACATTGCTGTACTGCCATGGCCGTCTGTGTCTCCAGACCTCTGTCTGGGATGGGATGTTTCGACGCCTACGACAGGACCAAAACCAGTCGGTAACGCTGGCTCAGTTGGGCCAATCATTGGCTGACATTTGGAACAACATCCCCCTGGCTATGTTCAATCATCAATGCGCCGCCGCTGCCTCACCTGTATCAAGGCAAATGGTGGTCACCCCCGATATTGACATTGTTAATTGAGTTATACCACTACCACGCTTTTACGACGTGTCTGCTTTTACCAGGTATGGTTTTTGTCAATGAATTTGTTACATAAAACTTTGATCAGACGAATGACGTGTTGTTATTTGCAATAACGTAGCGCTTACACCACTTTATATGAAGCACAGCCACTTTACACACATACGGTATACATCAGTTTTAGACTTTTCCAGCATATGCCCTCAAGAACATGGTAAGTATTCTCAAATCAGACAAAGATGCGTTTACAATTCTTGAATGGTACAACGACTCAAGAATATCAACAGTAAGTAGCCCCTTCTTAAGCTAATTGCATTTAGCTGCTTCCAAACCATTTTTACAAGACTATTTCCGATAGGATATACTGCATGTCTAAAGCTATAGAAGGCTGTAATGACAGGTGAAACTGTATCCCTCTGTACTGATACAAAATAAATAGTGCAATGCAGGAACGAATTTGGTACTATATCGGACATATTATTCACTTTTACCAATCTTTACCAAGCTGAAAGACATCTCTAACACTGAAAACTTCAATCAGAGATAATCGACAAGAAGAGCATGTTTGTTAACATCCCTCCTGGGATTCTTCTGGCCACATAAGACTTTCTGGAAGTAGGCAGATATATACAACTTATAACTTAAGGAAGAAAATTGATGGATGTCAACTTAGTTGTGTTCATCCGCCAGATGAAGGTGTTAGCATATTCTCCGAAACGTTGTGTTCCTAATAACGAAAAAGTTGACATCCATAAATTATCTTCCTTATGTGTATCACTTCTAAATGCCTTTTAAAGACTTAGCTTTTAACTCCAGGGTTGCTATAACGAAAATAAAATGACCTCAACAAGGGTGATCAATGTATAACACAACTGGGCTATGAAGGAGATAAAGACAGTAAAGGAGGAATCATGAGAATCATGAGAATGCGGGAGTTGGATTCGAGGAACTTCTCTGACTTAAACGACGTTATAGTTGAAACATAATGTCTCTTTAATTTTGCATAATAACCTATATTTGCGTCAGTTTTACTTGTTAAAAATGCATGTTCAGAATTGTCAGTGAATTCATGGCTCACAATCAACAAGAACAATAGCATGTCGTCATCACAATGGCTTAAACTGAACACTTGATGAGTGATAAGTAATTGACAACAGGACAACAGTGGACACACCTGAACACTTGATGAGTGATAAGTAATTGACAACAGGACAACAGTGGACACACCTGAACACTTGATGAGTGATAAGTAATTGACAACAGGACAACAGTGGACACACCTGAACACTTGATGAGTGATGAGTAATTGACAACAGGACAACAGTGGACACACCTGAACACTTGATGAGTGATAATTAATTGACAACAGGACAACAGTGGACACACCTGAACACTTGATGAGTGATAAGTAATTGACAACAGGACAACAGTGGACACACCTGAACACTTGATAAGTGATAAGTAACTGACAACAGGACAACAGTGGACACACCTGAACACTTGATGAGTGATGAGTAATTTACAACAGGACAACAGTGGGGACATCTGAACACTTGATAAGTGATAAGTAATTGACAACAGGACAACAGTGGACACACCTGAACACTTGATAAGTGATAAGTAATTGACAACAGGACAACAGTGGACACACCTGAACACTTGATGAGTGATGAGTAATTTACAACAGGACAACAGTGGGGACATCTGAACACTTGATAAGTGATAAGTAATTGACAACAGGACAACAGTGGACACACCTGAACACTTGATAAGTGATAAGTAATTTACAACAGGACAGCAGTGGACACACCTGACCACTTGATGAGTGATAAGTAATTGACAACAGGACAACAGTGGAGACATCTGAACACTTGATGAGTGATAAGTAATTGACAACAGGACAACAGTGGACACACCTGAACACTTGATAAGTGATAAGTAATTGACAACAGGACAACAGTGGACACACCTGAACACTTGATGAGTGATAAGTAATTGACAACAGGACAACAGTGGACACACCTGAACACTTGATGAGTGATAAGTAATTGACAACAGGACAACAGTGGAGACACCTGAACACTTGATGAGTGATAAGTAATTTACAACAGGACAACAGTGGAGACATCTGAACACTTGATGAGTGATAAGTAATTTACAACAGGACAACAGTGGACACACCTGAACACTTGATAAGTGATGACATATTGACAACAGGACAACAGTGGAGACATCTGAACACTTGATGAGTGATGAGTAATTAACTTGATAAGCGATGACATATTGACAACAGGACAACAGTGGACACACCTGAACACTTGATGAGTGATGACATATTGACAACAGGACAACAGAGGACACAATTTGTATGGATCACATTTTGGGGGATGTTGGCCCTCTCAGCTTGTCGTGCATGTCCAAACTGTTGTAGCAGTTGTATCTGTGGTTCAGGATCATAAATTTTTCGACCTCCTGTCGCTGCAGTTGAGGGCATACGAGGGGTGTTCATTAAAGATTTCCCTTAAACCACTTAGGGTTATCATATTTGGTTGAAATTGCACATGTGTAATGATACATGTACTATGGGTTATGTCTGAATTTGCAGCACCGAACTATTAATCTTACCACTTTTACAGGTGTTATGATCGAGTAGGGAGTGGCAATGGAGCCAGTAGAATACCGAGCAGTGATTAGGTTTTTATATTTGAAAGGTCGCTCACCAAAAGAAACTTTCGATGAAGTGAAAGCAACTTATGGGGAAGATACCCCATCAGGTGACGTTGTTAAACACTGGCATCGCCAGTTCAAGTGTAGTCGGACATCTGTGGAAACAGCTGCCATTCCTGGTCGCCCCCATTCAGCCATTGATGGGGACACTATCCATCAAGTGGAGACCGCCATTTTGGCAGACCGACGTATAACTTTTCGCCAGTTAGCACAAGATGTCAAGATCAGTGTAGGGTCTGTGGAAAAAATCATCCATGACAAATTGAACATGCATAAGGTGTCTGCACGATGGATTCCCAGGTTGCTCACACCTTTCCAAAAGCAGGAACGAGTCAATTGCTCAAAGGATCTTTTGGACATGTGCCAAAAAAAACAGGCAAACATTTTGACAGACTTATCACACAGGATGAAACATGGGTCCATCACTATGATCCTGAGACTAAAGTTCAGTCGATGCAATGGAAGCATGTGGAGTCACCACCCCCAAAGAAGGCACGTGTCCAACCCTCTGCAGGTAATGTCATGCTCTCGGTGTGTTGGGACCAGCACGGAGTAGTGATGATGGATTTCTTGGCAAAGGGTACCACAATTACAGGAGTTTATTATGCTTCACTGCTGCGGAAATTGCGGGACGCTATCAAGCTTAAGAGCCGTGGCATGCTGACCAAGGGTGTCCGTCTCCTGCAAGACAATGCTCCAGTACACAACTCTCATGTTGCCCAGACAGAAGCGCGGTCCTGTGGCTATGAAATCCTTCCACATCCTCCTTACTCTCCTGTGCCTTAGTTGACTTCACAGTCACAATTGCGAACCAAGAACTAGGCCCGTCATAACTTGGATAACTGGGGACGGTTTCATTAGCATTCCGAACTGATTACAAAAATGTTTACACCTGTATCCAATGTCCTTGTTGAATATTCTTATTAATCAGTTGCCATTGCCTATATGAAACTGTCATTGATATTAACGTTTTCAACTAGAGACAGTGAGTCCATGTGGATTATCTTCCCAAGGCAAGAGTGTCCACCAACCTTTTTCAAAGTCTTGTTTTCATCCTTGCCATTTCAAGCCTACTTAGCTTGGTGCAGCCGTGGCAACACCCCTTGTAGAGCACGACCTGTCTCCCTTGGGAAGAAAATCCATTATCCATTCAGATCGCTGTTCATATCTCGAATAGCTTCGCAAAGATAACCACCGTAGTAGGCTGTCAAGATCACAAGGTTTTTTATATACGTTAAAGTCACTAGTTTTAGTATGAGATGAGCTGGGTGTATGGTCTTGTTACGTGGTAAGCTGACATCTTCCTGAGGCAAGAGAGTTAACTGACTTTAAAAGTCCAGTTTCCACCCTGGCCGAATTAGGCTGGTATTATGGAGTTAGATTTTGGCTGGACTTACGAGTCTGTGCATAGTCCAATCAAAATCGCGCACCGAAATCGAAATCCGGTTCGTAAACTGTCATGCAGATTTCGGTCGATTGCAAGATTTGCAAAGCATGTGCACCGACGTCTCGGTGTCAACAAATATATTCCAAATCTTTTCATGTTTTTAATCAAGGTGCTCACGTGATTTGATGCATTTCGCGATGTAAGATCCGTTTTATCACAATATAGATCTTGCTACTCAATCAGATCGTCTCGACTCGGCGCCGCCATTTTGTTAGAAGGAAATGCATGTGATACGACAGGTGAAATCTGGTCGGTCCTTAGGAGAAGCACAGAAGAGACATAACTCGTAATAGCCACTGGTGGTGCTACGATCGAGCCCAGGTATTCAAGCCTAGTTCTAGCCTAGCAAGGGCGGAAAAGGGTCTTTCAAAGTCAGTTAACGCTCTTGCCTCGGGAAGATGTAAGAGGGTATGGTGAAGTCATTGTAGAGGTTTGGGTGAGAAAGCAAGCTGTAGCAGATTGTTCATTGTCACATATAAAAGACTGACAAATGGGATAGTCAGTGCAGATACACGACTTTATCATACCTCCATGTCAGAATGATGAGATGACGTCTTGACAAAATACTGTGTAACCCGCCACGAGCAGGCTGCAGCAGAGACCTATTATATGGTCTCTGGCTGCAGGCTGCACGTGCATTTCTGAGAGACAGAATGAATCCCCGCTTCAAAGCAAAAAGCCGCACGATTTCCGAGCCAATGAATGTCACGTGACAAGCTAACCTCGGTTCAATCGAGCAGCTGTTTTCTATCAATTTATAATTTATTTGAATTATTTTATAATGTCATATTAAAACATGTAGATACGATAAATTCGTTGTAGCAGGATCGCGATGGGTACATAAAACACCGTGTACGCCTCGCGATCCTGCTACAACTTATAATGTTCCTTGGGTATGGAGTTTCAGTTTGGGGTTGTCTGGACTGTGACTCCCCTGTCACCGTCGTGAGTATTTATGTATATTAATCATGTACAGTATCATGTATATTATTTGTTTGTTGTTTAACGCCGCACTCAGTAATATTCCAGCTACACTCTTCAAAAAAAGAAACGCACAAGTAGTATGTAGTTCATTGAACCTGAATACACAAAAATCCGGTATATAAATTGGATATATGCTATTGGAAAATGTTGGTGGCCAGATATTCGACAAACGGTGCTACATAACGCAGCCATTGTCGATTTGCAATGTCTTAAACGGCATTGTTTCACACTTGTTCAAAAAACAGTAAAGAAAATGCACGTGCAAGTTATGGTATTCGTAACTCGTGGTAGTGGCTATAAAAAGGCCAATAATGTGTCATTCAATTGTCAACATTTTTCAAGTTCGAAAATGCCGATCGGAACATCGCCATAGGACGTATCCAAAGTTGAGGCGAATCGCAGTCTTCTGTTGCACGCCACTTTAACGTCAACCACAGCACCATTTTCCGCCTTTGTGACCGATACACACAGTTCAGTTCCACTGCAGATCGTCCGAGAAACGGCCGACCAAGAGTTACCACCTCGCTAGATTCGACTGTTCCACCCCCGTCATTGCAATGCCACAGCTACGGTTTGAGGAGGATATCGGACCAGACTGTCAGGATCCATCTTCGCGAGGCTTTAAGAGGCCAACAACTCAGAGTAAATGTCATTATTTCAATTCAATTCAAACCCTTGTTTTCTTCATGATTGACTCTGGAACGCAGTAGAACGCTCGAACGCATTTTGCAAGAGGCTGCACGTAAATTGACTCATTCATTATTACAATTTGGGCGGTGTTTGGTTAATTTCCAATTTGTATATAAAAGTTGTTGTTTAACGCCGCACTCAGCAATATTGGAACGGTCTGTAAATAATCTGGACGAGTCTGGACGAGACAATCCAGTGATTGACGCTATGAGCATCGATCTACGCAATTGGGATACGACGTACATCAACCACGTGACCACACGATCCCGTTAGTCGCCTTTTACGGCAATCATAGGTTGCTGAAAACCTATTCTAACCCGGATCTTCACGGGTGTATATAACAGTACTTGGGCGAGTTGATTGAAAACTTTGAACAACTTCGAAAATATTTGTCTATGCTTAAATTTTGGGAATAATTCAGCGCAAATTCGACAGCTACCACGTTTCCGCAACCTGGATATTGATTTTGTAAAACATTCTGATTGGACTATCGATATATGCAGTAGTCCTTTCCTAAGCGAGTCTGTTTCAAAAGCTGGCCTGAAAGGGCAAGGTTGAGGTGAGGTGAGGTGAAATGGGGTTTAACGTCGCGTCCAAGATTATTGCACTTATATAGCGACGCGCATGCACGTGTATGTGTGTGTGGCTGCTTGTACTAGTCCGGACTGATGCCGATTTATAGTGCTAGCACACTGAGATACCATGCCGCAGTTTAACATGAATACCCCACTCAGACACAGTATACTGACTCGAGCCGACCAGTCCTTGTTTTAGCCCCTTAATGCCGAGCGCTCGACAGGGTAACTCATTATACCTTATCAATGTAGCCGTTTGATATCTTGAAATGGTCAAATGGATGCGAAACGATTTGTCAAGAAATTGGTCTAAAACAAGATTGTTCAAACCTGACAACCCCAGTAAAAACAGTCCACTTTCATAGTCCTATTCATGATGTGTGTTGCATGTGCATCAAACATGTTTTCGTGTGGTTCCTTTTTAGTATCGTTACGTTTGGGTTGCTGCTGCGTTTTGATGATTCCAACAATGACATTTTAATCGGCCACCAAATGTGTGCTAATGTTTTTTCTATGCGTATATCAATAAAATTATGCACTTATTTTGAGGAGGAAATGTTGGTATGGATAAAAATGTCTGTTACACCTATGTAGGACTAAATGTGTGCAAGTGATTATTGTACATCAAAATTGTTGGGTGTTCATCAGGCAAAGGAAACTAGGGGTCTGCTTCCATTTTTACATGGCGTGATTCTCATGACAACCACTTCATGCCTGTTACCTCTAATGTCCAACATCAATTCACTTTCACCACATCCTAAAATTTATGAAGCTACAATTATTTTGTAAGGTAGCAATAATGGCATTAAGTAATCTGATCATATCTATCGTTTTGATGAGAACATTTTTCAAAGATATTGCTGTGTGATCTACAGAAAATGTGTTGAATGAATGTTGTTAGATTTGCAGGTATTAATCATGCCTGTGCATTGTGTAAAGCAGTCAACAGTCATTCTTGGACAAATTGTTTACTTTGTTGACAAAGTCATCAGCTGAGTGAGTTGGGTTTAAACGTCACTTTCAACAGTATTCCAGTTACATCACAGAGTTTCAACTTATTGTGGGAGGAAAGCCCGAAGTGATGCAGGTCTCAGAAGTTACCACTTCGGTGAAATCCACGAGCATGAGTATGATGCTGACAAATCTAGAAACATAATTGGGGCAAACCGGGATTCGAACCCACAATCATAGGTTTCTAGTGTGCCCGAAGGACGTAACTCTGCACCACAAATTGTGACGCCTTAGACGACTGGGCCACCCATGCCCCCCTACCGTCCTCAGCTGAAATTGTATACAAGATTCCAAAAGCCACACTGAATGTTTTACATGCCTTTATTGCACAACGACATGTACACAGTATATAACAGACAGATCTAGAGAGGTGGAAGTTGGCAGGCAGATCTCTCCTAGTAGTGGACAGTCGTACGCATGTACGTGGACTAGCATGTACTGATAACCACAACCTAGAACATTAGTGACACTACTTAAGCAGCAGTAGTACAAATGGATGCTTTTGCAATCACCATCGATACCTTGAATTCAACTTCCTTCATGCTTGCCTGACATAACTGGAAACAATCATCCTCCTGTTAGACAAAAAATGTTTGTATTCTATGCAGCATAATTACATGCCTCAACAGTTTCATAACTTAAAGGAGGGAGATGATATTGCCTGTAGGATTTCATACAATCAAATTTTTAACATCAAGTCAAGCGCCAAGTTAACAAGAAACATGCTCTTGCTGAATAATGCTTACAAATAACTGGCCATTGGAAAAGAATGCCTTGCCTCCACATAATCCTTTGATTGTAACTCACCATGCTGCAGTTACCCAAAGACAGGTCACACCCAACCCTTCCCACCTCAGCTTGTATCCCTCACCTCAATATCATTTTGATTAAATACACATACTCCTACTCTACACCTAAGCAGACCTTTTGCAAAATATTCTGAAAAGGCCATTGTGCAAGCACAAGATATTCATCTTAGAAGTGACTTAATGATGTTTACATAAGCAATGGTGTAAACTTAAAGTAGCAGTTCTCACCTACCAACCATTGAAGTCACCAAGCACTAACATGCAAGCCAGAAACATTGACAAGCCCTGATACCCCATACCAGCCTATCCACATGTCAGATCTTAGAGAGGTGCAGGACAAGGTGGATCACTGAGAGCAGACAATCCCCATACTGAAAGATATTTGTGTTCTCAATAACCCTAATCAGCAGTTAGTCAGATAATGGCAATTTCCCTGGATTAATTTCTTAGAGATTAACATGATAAAATAAAGTACTGGTAGAACAAAATTACAGCTAAAGGTACAAGTCTGATGTCAACTAAGTGTTCAGTAACTGGGGAAGTTGTAAAGAGCACTAAACGCCCAGTTCAAAGGGTTACAAATGGTATAAAGCTCAGTTGTTTCCAAAGCAACTCTTTGGTTATTGTGATGAGAATAATCCTTGTAACCCCCATGTCATAAAACTAATGATAAATGAAAGAACACAAAATTTGTCATGGACACAACTGCAAAACTATGGTGTACAGATGACAGGTGGTTCTGAGAGTTGCATGATCATGTGTGAAGATCTGAATATGAACATCTGGAGCACAATACTGAACACAAGACCGGATTTCCTATCACTGTTACAATGGACATTCATTTTCATCAAAGGGATGCTTGATTTTTCATCTTCTGGTCATATCAGACAAAATACTTGGGATTCTTTGTTTAAGTAAAGGATACAGACGCAAAAATATTTTCTTTACTTCTGAAACTTGACAATAAAGCAGAGAAATATTTTGTCAGTTTATCATTTCTGCGTAGACAAAGCATTGTATACCATGGTAAAATGACATGAAAACATAGGAGCACCAAAACAAGCCAGCCTTTGCTGTTCACAAATTACACTTAGCAGCATTATTGTACAACCTAGTCAGCACGCATGGAAACATGCTGCAAACGGCCTTTGTATCTAATGGCAACAATAAAATAATCACAACAATATTACAAAGATTGCATCTAAACAAAGCTAGTATATATGTATACAGGAGTCTTTTATAAACAATATAAATAGATGTATAATGATATTTGATCCAGTGCTATGAAAAATTTAAAAAAAACAAAGCAAATTTTCATTTGGACTGATGAAAGACATTATCAGCTCTTCAATGAATTGCCTCGTACTAAATATATCTTGTTGACTATCAAAGCAGATTATCTCAGAAAAGTTCCTTGTTGTCTCTTAAAATAAAATGATTCTCCTAACTACTGAAGTCACATTTGTCATGTTTCTAGAGAGGGATAAATGTTTCCCATCATAAGGCTCAAACATTCAAGTCCAATGGTCCATCGACCTTGATGAGAAAACAACAATAAGACAATTCCATTAAGACAACAGGAACAGATCAGACAGCCTCTATATTATTGTGAACAGATGACAACTCTGCAACAATACTGAGATAACACACCTTGTAGTCTTCAATCTTTCTTTAACAACCATAAGCTTATTCCATAGGCTAAGTAATAACAGTTGCGGTTCTCCGGCAAACACCCAATTGAAAACATGTTAGTTCTGCTTTTAAACAAAAGAAAATACAATAGTGACAGTCGGATATCAACAAGAGACATCAAAATTTCAAAAGTAATTTCCTGAGAACTGTTTGTTTTCATTTCTGATCAAGACATATGCCTTTGATTAGCATTTCTTTACACAAATACAGAACAAGTTGAACAAATACGTGTATATTTTCTATTGCCTAAAGACCTCATACCAATGGATCATTTTCATAAAATATTTTGCAACATCAAAACATTTGATTAAAATAAAACTATTCATATAGATCAAAACCATCCTATCACAAACAATTTATTGACAATTTGATTAGAACGGCACATCTTTATAACCTGTGACTAGTGTTCTGTTTTGGCAAGCAGATGAATTTACCAGAAGTCAAATGCTGCAACGTGCCATCTGGGGTAGGAGTGTTCTTGTCATAAAATGCAATTTGCCTTAAAAACATTGACACTACAAAAATAAACTACATCACATTATTTTGGGGCTCAATAAATGCAACGTCCATTAAACAATAAATTGCTATGTTTGTAAGTATTTGACTTTGAAAAATAAACATTCACTGATGTACATTACAGTTTCTCTGAAATGTTACAGAAATTGTTCAAGGGGTCAAGGATTCCACACACTACCATAACAGATACAGGAATTGATCATGTCATCGGGATATATGCGAAAACAAATCCTGTCATTGTTATGTGCCTTATCATCGCATGACTGGAGTTACCTCCCTAGGACCACATACCAGCCACCACATTAAAAGTACCAGTTTTGGCTATTTTGTACTCTTATGAAGACTAGGTATTGCCATTTATAGTCACAATATTTGAACTGCATAAATTATTGACTATGTCAACATAAAAAGAAGATGATATAGTACATGTTGTAGAGTGTGGAATCACTGATTGCCCAGAAAAGGCTTAAGTACAACATGTTGTATTTGGTCCATCTCTCTAAATGCTTTGAAATGTTCACTTGACAACAATGAATATGTACACAATGAAACAACCAAATAAACAGTTTCACACTATAACAATTGAAAAATAACATTCTGTCAGTTTAACAGAAATACAGTAACACACCCTTTGTCAACTGAAGGCTGAACTGGACAAAAAATACATGCCTAAGAGGCTCCTTGTTATTGTGACATACTTCCACAATATATACAACATCTGTACACTGACACTGTGGAACTAGAACCTGATAAAGGAAGACATTAACTTGATCATGTGGGCCTTCTGTGGTACATGTACAGCAAATAGAAATGTATTAACAATAGATTTCAAGGTGGGATTGTAAGCATTATTGCACATACCAGTAATTCCATTTCACAGACATCAACTTGTTAAGTTCCATGGGAGAATAGTTACTAACAGTTAGCATTATTCCGACAATTGACAAAGGGCATGTTTTACTCAGGACTCAATGGACTGGCAATACAACAGGGGCAAAACATTGACAAAAATAATAATTTTCTTTCATAAATATTGAGATTCAGCCTGTCTATAGGGCAAGACTAGAACACGGACAACACAAGACACTGGTAGTCACCACAGCAATATTGGTAGTATAGTTCATTGGAAATGGCAACAAGAATTATTGCAAATGCAAATGGTAGCTAATCCAATTTGTATCTGGATATACAGAGAGGTGTGTGTGTGTGTGTGTGTGTGTGTGTGTGTGTGTGTGTGTGTGTGTGTGTGTGTGTGTGTGTGTGTGTGTGTGTGTGTGTGTGTGTGTGTGTTTATATGTCAAAAAATCCCTCAGTGAGTACAGCTAATAGCATCTATCACAACGGAATTGCCCTAAAGTCATCAGATTATGACACTCATGACTTTAGAAGAAGCATGAATGAAGTTACAAAAATGTATGTTCATTAGGAACACTGCTGCCTCAACAATGACTTCTTCATTAAATTGTTTTGTGAAACTGCACAATGGTACAATTAGAGCCAAGTGTAGCCTCCTGATTGCGAACACTGCTACATCACTATTCAGTATGTTGGGAGCTACTATTGGTCCAGCACAATGGCAAACCTACACCTGTTCCAAAAAGCCTTCTCAGAAGGTTTTATGAAAGACTCAACATAATACAAAGAATTTAAATGATCAAACACTAAATCAGATATTGTCCTCCTACTTTCATCAGAAACAAATCAATACCTATCAATTCCATTATCAAAATAATTCTTTTTCCATGGTCTGCTGCCAATAACATGATAACGTATCAGTGGAGGATTTGATGAAAAACATGACAGTGGCAATGAACAAAGAACAAACATACAACACTGGAGAATACCCTGTATATATCTACTAATGATAAAGTCATAAGTGCCTTGGACAACCACTTAGGCAGAAACAGTTTCCACAATGGATTCCTTGATGATTTCACCAAAGTTGTCGCTGCCCTTTTTGTCATGGTTCTGAGACAAAGTGTGGTTTTCTTGGATATCTTTCTCACTTGCTGCTGGTGTGCTGCTGACTTTCTCTGCAGATAATGACAAAGATGTGTTGCTTCCACTGCCTGCTATACAAATGTCAGGACCTGACCCTACAGAAGAATTGTCATCCCCAGAGGAGGAACCAAGAGCACTGTCATATGCAAGATTTGAGTCCAGGGTTGATCGTTGATCAACAAAATCTGGGTATGATGGTTCTGAGAGGTTAGGCGACTGGCCAAGAACTGCAGACTGAGAACTGTCTGAATCCAAACCAAAGTCAGTATAGATATGGGCTGCTGCTCGACTGGCAGTAGTGACATTGCTTACATACCCTGCATCATGCCGAGCCATGTGTGACGAGATCAGGGGGCACTTTTGTGCCAACTGGTCTCTGGTAGTGGTTGTCATGGTTGCGTATGTTGACACATCTACTTCTTTAGATATTGGTGGCACAGAGTCTAGACGTTTTTCAGCAGTGTCACTATGGTTTTGAGGCTGTCTATGCCAATTACCTTTGGTTTGTAAGTTGGGGGTTGAAGAAGCATTGAGGGGATTCAACATATCGGATATTGGCTGCAGCTTGTACATGTGGTTTGAGGAATTGTTCAGATCCATGTATTTCTCCTGGGTTTGATTTTTGGGAACAAACGTCCTTGCTTTTGACACTGAGCAGAATTCCTGATTGGTTTCTTCATCCACTGTGCCAATGGCAGTGAGGTTTTGATACGACTTTGGATAATCTGTTCCCTCAACAGAATTGTCACTGGAGCACTCACTGGCCTCAGAATAGCTCTCTTCTTGCTTACTAAAGTGAAAGAAGTTTGTTGTGTTTTCTGCATGATATACTTCTTCATCACTGTCATTGAACAACATAACACGAGGCAGTGGACTCCCATTGGTTTGTGTGTGTTGCTGTGGCTGCGGCTGTTGAACATGATTGGAGGAAGTAAATGTCTGCTGTGGCAGGAGTGACCTCTGCTGAGCATACCTTACCTCTTGCATCATAGCATTACACATCTCACTATTCTGGCAGTCCCGACAACTGCCTTTCTCGTTGCTGTTGAACTGAGTCCAGTCAATACTATCATTAGACGATGACATTCCATTCATACTATTTGACCCATCTCTAGAGCAGTGAGCTTTAACACTAGATTCACATTCCTTTTTTTCCAACTCCAGACGCATGAGTGTGTGGATGAAGTGAGTCCTTACACGGATTGGATTAAATTCAATTCTCCCTGCGATGTTCCCACAGCCATCTTTGCTGCATCCACATGGAAAGGACAACCGATCAACCTGGCACTGAATCCCAGCCAGACTACAAGCACATTTCTCAGGATCGCAGAACACTTTACAATCACATCCACAAACTTCCCTTGATACTCGGATCTCCCGACACTCATCCTTCTCCAGATTTTCAATCTTTTTCACCCCTGATGTGCGAAGCATATTCCTTCGCTGTCGAATGGGCACAGGCTGCAGAAAATAGTAGTCATCGAACTCGCTGTCTGATTCACTACCTGATGACACTTCACCCTCTTCCAGCATAACTGTACTCAACAGCGGGCTAGGAAACAACTTGCCCTGGCGCCGCTGTTCCGCAATAATCACCCGATGGATTCGCTTTTGTTCTTTGGCATAATCTCTCAAGCTGAACTTCTCAACAAAATTGTGTTTGTTGGCCATACCTGACAACAAAAAAACTTTGTCTAAATGTGATAATATTTCATACCAAATGGCAATTCATGACATTATGTCTGGCAGACCTCAATATGAGCTAACAAGATGGGTTACTTTCGAATTCTTAACTCTTTGATTGCCAAAACAAAGAATTTTGGGATCAAAGTGTCACTAAACAGTCAAAACTAGAGTATTTTAACACAAGCTCCTAAATGATAACAGTACTGCTCACTCACCTAAAGTAGATCCCCCTTCACTGGGAACACATGTGAAGCCTTGCATTCTGGGGAAGTAGAACACTGTCACCCCTTGGAAGGCCACCGCCTTCTTCGCCCGCTTCGTGGATTCTAAACAAATTTATACATTTGAAAGAACAAGCACAATATATTACATCAAACACTGGTTGAATTGCTGCTAGTATTGACAATAATGCTTATATTTCAGCCTGCTTTGAATCCACTGCCATAGCAGGCAGTCAACCAGTCAGCAACAGTAATCAACTGCCTTTGGAATTATGTCATAAAAATTATTGCAACACTTTGAAACCATTCAGTCATTTTATCATGATATAGAGTATCTAAAATAACAAAGATGTGTTGTCATAGATTGTTTTGATCAGCCATAGTCACACGCAAGTAAATATTTTAAACCTTCCGAAAGCAAATTCACAATGAAACCTAAGTTTAGAACCATGAAGACAACCTTGCTTTTTCACATGTGTAGCACTACCACCAAGTTGTCGAAAGATATGTATATCATTATTCAGTCCTTTGAAAAAACAAGCTGCAAATACGTAAACATGGCAAAAGCCTTCATATATGAGGTGCAATGGGAAACGAAAGTAGGACGTCAGTATCACACACAAAGTGACTTCATAGTTTACCGGAAACTAGAAATATATCACAAAATAAACTTCAATCCATGTTTGATAACCTCATTGATAACCCCGTGACACTACGACCGCATGTTTTGCATTGAGGTTTATTGAACATGTGCGAACAAGCAAAGTTGTAAACATCTGTGCATTTTTCCAAATTTAACTCATGGAATTACAACACCTACCAACAGTTTTAATCAAATAACATGCAAAACAATAAAATAATGTCAACAAGACAACCATACATTGTTACAGTTGCCAGTTTGGAAATCAGTCAAAGGGATCATTCAGACTACAAAAGTTCAAACTTCTCCTGTATCTATACACTAGCGAAGCTTTTCGCATGCTTTTTTTCTTTCGTCTAGAGTGTATAGACCTGATAACTGAAGCTGCTTCCTATGGAAACAATCTGGGATCTTTTGCAAATCACGATAAGCAAACCAAGTGCAACTGATTTAGTTTGAATTCCAGGGTTTTCACATTTATTGCACCATCTGCGATTCTGGAGTTGGCCTGTATTGTTCATCTGAATGACCATATCCTAGAGTAGGTACATATACCAATCCTAATGACAAATGCATTAATTCCTTTTGTAAAACTGTAACCACAAACTGCTGAGTTTGACATGATGTGTCAAAAGAATGCCCTAGGGACATTTGGAAGGATTCCATGGAAGAATAATATCAAAGGCCAATAAATCATTGTGTTTTAGGCCTTTGAGAAATCACTGGTGCCAGTCATATTCCAACAAAACCATATAATATTTTTAGCAGTCCATTTCACGACATAAAAAATGAAAAGTAAAGATTTCATGTTATTTTCATAAGGAGGATTTTTATGGTGATGGGACATCTTATGATGCCAAATATCTACAAGAAATGCTGCTTCTAGATTGAGGGATGTATTCTGAAATTCACCTGATCACTGCATGTAAACATCATGTACAGCACATAAGTAATCATCATGAAAAATTTGTTGTTGCTACACAAAAAGTAGTAGACAGTAGTCCTATAAGGTAAACTAGCCATTATCAGTTTTTCAAGTTAGTGTTAATGTATCAAATACCGCTCTTAATTGAAACATTGTTTTAAATGGATATCATTGTTGTGGATGCCATGAGTGTATGCTGACCCAATAAACAGTTTGTTTTCTTCATCAAGGGTTCATAAATTAGAAGATAAACCTGAGTAGCTCAAAGATATATATAACTGCATAATTTAAAATGTTTTGAAAATATGCATAAGATCTATCTCAACTGAAAGTAAGACGAAGTTTTTTAGAAAATAAAAAAATAAATAAAATAATTTGAAATTAAAATGATCAGCATTAGCATGGTTTGATTTTTAAAACAATAAATACTGGCAAATCTGCTATTGACAAGCTTTCAAATAAAGACATACCAATGATACAACAGAAAAGAATTAAATAAGTTGTAATGACATTAGAAGACTGGCAGCATTAAGTTCTCCCCACATAACTAGATGTACCTTTCTTGGTGGTGACATCTGTGCTGCCGTCAGTGCCCACACTGCAGCTACTGTTGCTGTCATCTGACTCGGGTGTACAAGGCGAGGACGACGTGCACGCCACTGCCGACGTCTCCAGTTCCTCTAGCTTCCTCTTGGGCATGGTGGAACAGGTCTTAGCCCTGCTGGTGCTGGCTGTTTGAATCTCTCTGGGGCATGGTCTGAAGAAACAAGCTACTGTCAGAGACAAAATACTCATGGCTGGTATTGACATCGCAGTGTCAAGTTAGTAAACTTCTGACCAATAGAACAAATGAGTATCAATAGTTATTGGTTAAAACAATTCTGAGAGAGTATGGTTCTACGCCGCTTTTAGCAATATTCCAGCAACAACACTCCCAGAAATGGGCTTCACACATTGTAACCATGTCGGGAATCGAACCCGGGTCTTCACCATGACAAGCGAATGCTTTAACCACAAGACTACCCCCACTGCCCCTGTTCAGTGCTAGGCAGACAGAAGATTCTATTGCAGCACTATTATCTAATTTATTAGTACACAAATTCGTTGCACAAAATAACCACTGGTCTGATTTTGAACAATTTGCTATCAACAATCAAATAATTATGCATTAGTTCACAAATGCATCTTCAGAGAAACTTCAACAACATATTGTCATTGGCCCCCTGATGTATTTTATCATCATGTGACATAGGTTTGTGAGCAATTCTTTCTGAAACATTTCTCAAGAACAAATATCCCATATAATGACAACCAAAATATAGAAACATAGTTTGGAAACGCTTTTCATATTTCTCAAGTTCAGTACAAAAGAATGTCCAAAGAGGAAAATACATATTCATCAACAGCAGTTCCAACATTTGACACATGATTCAGACACAATGTAACCAATTCACAGAAAAATAATACACAAATAATAAAGATTATCCAGTATTAGTATGTGATAAATAGACACATCTGTGTGTAAAGTTAAGCAGGTGTCATGTGTAATGAACACTTTACTTGATCACTTTCCAATCCCTATTCTCAGCGTGTCAAGAAGATCATTTAACTTGTCTCAAGTTCACCTCAAGCAATCATTCAAAATTAGGGAAAGCAATTACCCACTTAGCAGACCAGAAAAAGCCTGTCTCTCCCGCCTGGAGAAATAGCACGTAACATGCAATCACAGACTCAGTCCCCAGCTTCTTCATAAGTCGATTAAATTACGACAAATATTGATAAGTGTTTCAGCACCCTTCAGCTGTTTTGCAAGCCCCTAACGTGACAAAGCTTTGTCGACTGATCATGCTAATTGACTCTGCCAAGAAGCGGAGATTAGATCAACCTACAACCTGCTTGTAATATTTAAACCAATGAGAATTAATTAACAGCAAAACACAGCGGCGGCAATGAACTTACCCACGTCAGGATTCTTGTATTAAACAAAATCAACACCGAAGTGCCTGAAATCGCAGCTTACTACACAAGTCTCTTAATCACACTGCTGTCTTTTTTCCTAGCGGCTTTCTACAGAGCAAGTCCATCTGCCCGTAGTCTTAAACTCCAGTATTTACAGGCAGTCTTGCTGGTTTCCATGGCAACGCATCCCATTCCACTATAATTTGACAGACTCGACTAGCTAGCCTCATTCAGCAGAGTCAGAAAATCAATACTGGCTCCCTGTCAGGGACTTTGTAGGGAGGAATGATCAATATTTATAGCCTGTTTCTACTTCTTCAATTAACTGGGGACCACCAATTTTCACAATGGACAAAAATTAATATAATGACTTTGATAGCAAAAATATGTTGGCTTCCTGTTTCAGCAACCAAGTACTGATTTGAAATTATGACCATCATGAATTTGAAATAAATATTTTAAGATCCCACTTTCTCCTTAGGGAAATCTGATTAAGTTCAAGGAACTTTTGAAAAGCTTGACATAAGTAACATCCTTTCATACTTGATTTCATAAATTGCATTTTAATTTATTCTGACAGCTTAGAATAATTACAAAAATCCATTTAGAGGATAGACATCACTGCAGGCATGTAGTTGTTGGCTGGATAATCAGAAGGATAAAGTCTGTTTCTATCAGTAGGAGCATAAATCGTGTCATCCAGAACAGTGGGCAGCACTTCCCAATCCAATTACACCAACCAGGTCTGCCCTGACCAAACCTCGCACTCAACCCATTGTCATACCGACACAATATTCACTGGAACATCTGATGGGGGATTTCTTAACTTCATTTTAAGCCTGGCAGTGTCAACCAAGCCATAGTTTAATCACACATTCATCACAATCAACACACAGAGCGATTAAGTCTTAACTGCTAATACAATGGACAGGGCAACAAGAGATGACTGGTTTAGAGTTAACATTTCATAAATTAAGCAGTAACAAAATACTAACTGTACATTTTAGCATGTTAAGCAGTGACATTTTTAATTTTGACCATCTAATGGTTTGAAAGTAGTTATGTCATTTGATATTGCCAAAATAAAATATACCAGGAATACCTTTAAGACTTAATCATGCTACCATCTAATTATTTAATTTCCTTATGGACACAGTACCATAATCATCACTAATAGACACCCTGGCGGCTGACAAAGGGTGGCGCTTTCTAAAACCATACAAAGGATAAACTTTGTTTCAGTGATCAAACACTGTCGAACAAACTTAGTTCAAATAGCGGTGAAACAATTGTTTTTGTTTATATAATAAGAGTTCCAGGGCAATCATACAGCCCTTTTACACTGCTGTTTTCTATACAAAATCTGTAATACATGTATGTACATCAAAATACTGACTGTCATGTATATTTAAAGTCTTAGAGGGGTACTTATAAAGTTTACTTTCAGATTGGTCCAGAAGATGGTCGGGAGGTTATTGGAGCAACATGTACGGTTATAAAAATCATTGACAGCGCCTCAACATGTCACAGACAATAGGAACTACTTTTGAGCATTGTTATTGACATATATATGTCACCGACCAGTTAACACAATTTTTTAAATATTCCATATACAAAACTGACTGTGCCAATAACTTCAGTAGATTTATGTGTTAATGACAATACGGAATCAAAACGGTGAAAAATAGAAGTTTCCTGTCAAACAGCTGTAACAGTTATCGACATGGTCTAATCAGCACATGCAACTTGATCACTCGCACTGCTTCAG
This sequence comes from Haliotis cracherodii, assembly GCF_022045235.1. Lineage (NCBI taxonomy): Eukaryota > Metazoa > Mollusca > Gastropoda > Lepetellida > Haliotidae > Haliotis > Haliotis cracherodii. The sequence goes on from NW_027266285.1 coordinate 3,731,297, forward strand.
TTATACATTTTACTCTTGGTACCATGCTCAGTTTTCATATTAATTAAAACTAATCAGAAGTTCCTTTATCCATTTGTCATCTGCATACTGATGTGAACCAATATTCCACAAATTCTATTTACACATGCTTATCCTTAACACTACGTACTATGGATTTCACGATATATACAGGCTATGTGTTTCTGAAAAAGAGCTCAATTAAATTTCAGAATTGCATTTTTGGGAAGAAACGATATACAGATAGTAAGCAATGACAAAACTGAATGTTTATCGTGTTGTTTGATTTTAGTTTACGCTTGAACTAGTCATGTGGCACCACCTGCTTGTCTTTTCTAAAGTTTTATTTGAGCAAGGTGATTATATGGTGTTTTGAAATATTTCCTGGCAAGAGTCAGTTTTGTTCATTTTTAAATAAATATTTCTCTCTTTTAATGAAAATGAGCAAAAGTTAAACGAGATGTGATCATGTATGTGCTATAAGTATAACTGGGAGTTGACCAGTAGCTTCTTTTCTGTGGCTAAATATTATAATACATATATTTGTTTCAAAACACAACCACTATATCTTCATGCAAGATTTTATATCTTAGCCACAGGCTAATTTGCATTTCACGTGACCTAACTTTTCTCGTTTGTTAATAAACACGCTTTTTCAGAAATCACAACAGAACAGACTAATGCAAGTATTTAGGGACGCTTTACATATTGATTTGCATAATTATATACAGTGTTAGAAATTGGCACTAGTCCTGTAGCCCTTACCAAACTGCCCAATAGTAAAGGTATCCTAAGGACTAGTAGAAATTGGCCCATTTTAAGGGTTTTGCTACATGTTATTATAAGGACTAGTAAATGAAAGTGACCTATCGCTAGCTCTCTGTAGGGCTTCTATGACAGCATGTGGAGCCGTACAACCAATGTAAACATAGGATAATTACGCAAACAGAAATGTTTTTTCACGATTTAGGATATTTGCTCAATGAAAGTCAACCATTCCATGACATGTTTATCTAGATGTGTAGACTTGTCAAAAATGAAAAGGATGAAAAACATATGCAATATCTTGAATGGACTGTGTAAGATGTGATGAATCGTCACATGGTGCTGGCCTGTGGCAGAGGTACTATGCTCGTCGCATGGAACTCTGGGTAGGAGAGTGCATGATCTTGTGACATGGTGTCTATCCTTGAACTTCTGACAAGGGGGGGGGGGGGGGGGGGGGGGGGGAAGGGGGGAGAGAGAGGAGGGGAGGAGGAAAGGAGAAAGATCATTATTTCTTTCAAAATTGGATTTCTTAAAATCAGGGGTTTTTTTTAACATTGAACCATGAGATTACATTCAATGCAACATTTTAACAGTGAAAGAGGTTTAATACCTCTCTACAAAATGTTCAATGCCCCAAAATTAGTTCTTAGATAAATTGGGTAATATACAAATCCAACTTGGGAATTCTTAATGACATTTGCTGCCAACTTGGGGCTGAAAAGCGGCCTCTAAGCAGGTGTAGGTAAATCCCTGAACATTCCTCTCTCTAAATCTTGGACATGTGATGACAGGTATCAGACACAAGTAATAAAAAATGACCATTTTGTTAGAAGGTATCATCACTCCAGCATACCACTGATCACAACATTAAAAATAATTAATGACAGTTTGTACAAAACACAATATTGTTGCATTGTGGTTTTGTTTCTTTGGTGTTCAACACTGCACTCAAGAATATTCTGGCTATATAATCGCGGCAAGCAAAATAATCTAATGATCATGAGCAACAATCATTGCCATCGGATTATGGTGACACACAACCAGTCAAGTCACCAATCCTGACCACCTGATCCATTTTGTGATCTGGGGTTGCTGACAACTTGTACTAACCCGGGAATCCCCATGAGGACACTTAAGTTTTCAAAGGAGCAGTAACTGAAAATGTGAAACAGCCAAAGCAGCATGTTATGTTGTACAGTGTTCAGTAGCTAAAGGGAAAACAAATGATATTCTGATGGATAGCATGTTTTTTTCAAATAACACCAGTGCCAAAAAAAGTTTCAGAAATCGTACAACTTAACAATATTCGGATCTGAAATAATATTACATGAATTTGGATGTTCTTCTTAATACAAGCAATCCTAAACAGATGACAAGGCTGATCCAGTCATAATCAGCTGATAATTTTATAAAACCCTTTCCTTCATTACTTTAATTTCTAAAAATAATCATAAAAATCGACTCATACAATACTTTCAATATATGATGCTTTCTCATCTTTTTCTCAAAGAGTTTGAATATGCAGGGTGTCCCTGATGCAAAATGCCTGTGTATTTGATGCAGTGTAAGCACGTAAACATGTACAAATATATGCATCAGTGTTGACACAACTGTTTGTGTAAAGTTAGTACTATTAAACTTTCAGTTAAAAAGAAAAGATATTTCATATTTATACATGTGTTGTCAAAACCTATATCGCATCTCTGCAGGTGAACGAACAAATGGATCAATACAGGATTCCAAATTAAATGCCCTTAGCAGCCAATTTGGGAGAAAACCATTAATATTTTGCTGAAATTGGTCAGTAAAGTCACCTCAACAAAATCATATCGGTAACATTAGCTATTATATATCAAGAACAGGGAATTTAAAATTCCAATCTATGAATTTTTACTGACATTTGCTGCAGACCTGTAACATGGGGACAATGTTAAGTGAAATTTGTGATGAAACATTACGAGACATTATGACTCACAATTTTAGTTGTATTTCCTGTTGTGCTCGGTATTTGTTTTCCATGCAGATTAAGAGTTTTGTGTGTAATAGTCTTGTAAAATCAGCTGCAGGCCTACACACATTTTCTCGAGTCATCTACCATGTTTGTTTGTTTGTTGTTTAACGCCACACTCAGCAATATTCAAGCTATGTGGCGGTGGTCTGTAAATAATCGAGTCTGGACCAGACAATCCAGTGATTGACATCATGAGCATCTATCCACGCAGTTGGGATGTGATGACATGCATCGACCAAATCAGCGAGCCCCACCACCCGATACCATTAGTTGACTCTTATGACAATAATCTTTTGTGATTCAGATTAAGACACACCCAATATACTAATTAAGATTAAGAATTTGAAGACAATGACGGAATGATATATTTGAAACTGTCATTGTACCAGGAATAATATGTATTTTGTTATTTAAGTAGCTGTGTTTACTACAATGTCAATATACTTAAACATTATAAGTGATCATAAGGGTAGCCCTTTGGTATTATACCAGTTTATGTTTATGTATGTAACAGTTTGATGTGTCACAGTTTGAGATCAAGCAAGCAGCGACTGCAACATGAAAGATTCCTGTGGTCTTGCTATTTCATCTCAAAAGCATGTTTATATATAGTCAAACAACAAAAGCAACAATTTACAAGTCAAGTATAACATTTAAGTGTATGACATTAATGATATTTATCATACCTCCATGTCAGAATTATGAGATCTGATTGGTCCACGTGATCTTCATAAGGGGAATAAACCTCTTATACCCCACCATGAGCAAGTCAGGCTAAACATGAATTTCTGAGAGGCAGAAAAAAATCCCTTTTCCCCTCCATTTCAAAGCAAAAAGCTGCACGCTTTTCAATGGAAGTCATGTGACATAACGCAAGCTAACCTCAGCTTAATTGAACAGTTGTTTTCTATCAATTTTGAATTTGATTAATTTTTTTTACAATGTCACACTAAAACATTTTGGTAAGATAAACTTGTTGTAGCAGGAACCTGGGGTTTCATGCATCCCTGGTTAGGTTTTATACCATTCGCGTACCCCATGTACCCCAAGTGATCCTGCTACAACTTATAATGTATCAATTCTGACAATTTAGGTTCATTTCAAGGTGTCATTAGCGTTAATCTGATTATAATTGCTGTAAATATTAGTGACCTGGCGCAATCTGCTAATGAGTTCACACATGATTTCGTTGAAATAGTATCAACATTCAGTGAAATTGTGAATAAAATAGATTAAAAACATAAAGCAAGATAATAAACAACAGTTTTTCGGGCATAATGTGCCCCCTATTCTACAGTTGTATTTTTGAGGGGGAAAGTGTGGCACTGTATCCTGTCAGTTTACAATCATGTCCAATTACTCTCATTAGTACACTTACAACACACCAATATAACATCACCCTAACACACACATTTAGTGATACAAATCATTGAAACAAAAAAATATGAAACTCATTTTTAAGAGTAAGCAGCGGTCATTCTAATAATGTTTCACACGTTGTTAACTGCAATAAATATCATGGCTCTCAAATATATATTTTGACTCTTAAAAAGAACATGATGACTCCACAAATTGAATGCCTGGGGGAAACTTGAATCTGATATAAATTTTGTCTTCATGCTAAACACAGTCAGGTTATTTGGACTGGTGGAAACTAGGTGTTTTGGAGTTTTTGGAGTTCAAGTAGTTTTCTCAGACTTTCACTAGTATATGGACCAGCAATTTATTATTCCTTCGTTTCCCTCCTTGACATATCATCTTTGGCATAAGAATTAACTTGGCTCAGCACTTAGCGATGTCAACTCTAAACAAACCTGTTAAACTCACCTTTAAGTCTGATTCTACACCAAATCTCTAGCTATCATGGCCATTACTATAAGATTTCCTTTATATACACAAGTAAATTGTCACCATACTAGGCTATGAATGTCAAAGTTATCTCCCTTTAATTGTTCACAACAATTTCTCTACTTCTTGTCATCTTGAAGGCACACCCATGAAACATTTCATGTGCTTTTGTAAATACTAGTGGGTTTCTGAAAGTAAATACTAGTAACAGGAAAGCAAGTTGTATAACTGGGACTCTAAAAGATGTGTTTCACAAAAAGCATTTACCGTAAATTGTTTTCAGGATACTGTCAATATTGGGTTACAAATTAAAAATCATGCATTGTTCAAATACTGAACTAATCTGAGGCTGCAATATTTAGGGAACCCCTAACTTACAACATCAGGTATTGGACAAAAACTTCATAAAGAAACAATCATTTCTTCTTGTAACCGAATAAGAAAATAATTGCAGGGGTACTAATATGATAATTGCTGACCTAACATTGCAATATATACTGGAGTGACTGCTCCAGAATGTGTGACAAGCACTTAATTATCTACCCAGTCAAGAAGTGACTATTTCTCATGTCAGGTGAACATAAACCTGGTTCAACACATACTAAACTTGTGTCTCCTTAAGTAACAGAAATGGCTCCTAAACAGGACTGCTAGTACATTGAGGACTGCTAGCCAATAGAACAGGAATAATATTAGCATTATTCAAATTTGCATAAAATACCTCAGGCATCCGATCAGATAAAAACTAAAATAATGTCGTTAATATGAAATTTAACATTTCTGAACAATTCTAGCATTAAACATTTCAGTCATCTGCAATGATCCAGCGTTTTAAAGCTTCATTCTGTTATCATACACATCCTGGACTTATTTGTTACCAATAGTATACACAGCTTTCTCTGGAGTATGATTTTCCCCCATGGAGGTGTGCCGGTATCAGGTCAGAGAAAAAGATCCAACCTTAATGAGATCACATGATGCTACAAAAACCCATCTTATCAAATTTCACAGAAATTCTGTAGGATGACAATGAATGGGACCAGGGAACCCAGCGTTTCATGCGATGCACAAATGTTGAGATAGGATGCAGAAAAAGAATATAGTGGGTCCTAAGGGATGCACAATAATATTCATTGAATCTACAGAGCATCAAGAGCAGTTACGGGTGTCTGTCATTCCATCCATCAGTCATGACCACTGTCCACATGATCAGTGATTCATTCCAGGCTCTAAAGTAACCATCAAAACGTACAGTACACTACACCATTTCATAACTTTACAGGACCCTCATATTCATTGTCTCGGGGACCCTAAAAATAAATATTAGGGTCCCCTGGGCCCCCACTTTTGTAAGTCAAGGTAAGACCCTCGTACCGTATTTCCTCCATTAGATGCCAGACCTCCAATACACACTGCTATGTCCCCAAAACAGAAGCTAGCCTTAACTTAATGCTGGGTCTCCAATACTTTGATATACCGGTGATTACTAATGACTGTTTCCAGCAAATTCACCCTTTGAATGACTGTAGGATTTGGGATTCGGAAAGGTACAGAGTTGCCACTGTGCCAGCATTCAGAAAATAGACACCTGGCCTCAAATACATACCAACCTCTAATAGACAGCGGTTGAACGCCTTGCACCAAATTAATAGATGCCCAGGTGTCTAATAGAGGAAAAGGGGTTTATTGTAACTCAATGGATACATACTAAAATGCTAATACACTAGTCACTGGATACTCAAGGATATGATAAAGTGCATTCATACTTTATTTTCATGATTATGTTGTCAGTACTGAACTTATTATATCATTATATGTTAGGACTGAGCAACAGTTTACTTAAACAACTACATAAATATTCTTGTAGTAATGATTTACGTTAACACAGCATTATAATGTCAAATGGTTCTTGTGACTTGTTTGCCCTGGACTTGCCCATGTTAATGTTACAAGGATTTATACAAGATTCTAAACTAAGTGCTCTTTGCAGGCAATTTTGGAAAAAAATAAAATAATGTTTAAAATTGGGATTTCTGTAAGGTTCTCATTTCCCTGAGGTATTTTAAGTATCTTCCCCTGCAGTGGTCCTGTTATCAGTGATATACAATTTACCCCTACAAAGCCATAACACAACTAGTTTAATTGTATGAACACGAATTAGGAAAATATTAAATCCAATTTGGGAATTTTTGCTGACATTTGCTGCAGACTTTGGACCAAACATCAGCCTCTGAGCAGGACTAAAAATAAATCCCTGTTATCTAGACATTTCTACATGGAGCCAGTGAAAGTTGGTGAGGATAAAGTTAGAACTTATTAATGTCATGACTGAGAAACCTTCAGAAAAATATTTTCACCGTCAACTATTAACACAATTTGACATGATGATTTATTATGCAAAATTCTACACTGGTTTTGCTGAAACAAATGAAGGAATTTTTTTTTTTTTTTTTTTTTACATCTTTGTAAGTGGTATCTGCAAAGTCAGCAAACTTTTGATTGGTTAGTCTGATTGATTATATTAATGAGGTGATTATTTCAGAGAGTGATCATCCTTTCTCAACATGGTCAGGTAATTGGCAATGTACCATTCACAACAACACCACCAGTGTACTAGTATGTAGTTAACCATAATTTTAATCATGTAATGGATTCATTACAAGGAAATTGCTAAACAATTTATGTGACTTGTATTACCTGCTTGATATGCATTCTAGAAGTTGGTGAGAAAGAAAACATACAACCTTATGGATGACAACTTCTGGTTTATTGCATATAGCAATGTTTTGAGGTAGATACTTACACCCTTATTATGCTGATAACTTGACTGGGATTCAACACTTTTAATTATTAGAAACAACTATGAATGTTGGGGACTTGCAACATGATGCACAGGTTCTACAATGAGTCAGATGCTGAACAATTACATTTAAAAAGACTAATGGATTACAGTAAAACAAAAAGGAATCATATATGTAGATCATATATACTTCAGCCATTTTGACATGAAAATGGTGATGAATATGATAAATAAATATATAGAAAAAGTAAATGTACTGAGGGAACGCTTTGACTACCAGGCTACCCCACAAGGGTATATCAAGCAAGCTTTACGTGTGAAAAATGAATGGAATTTTTTTTCTATTTTAAATATGATGAAACTTACTAGCCCTGATAAATAAAAATATCTTTGACATTTTTGAATAAAAGGGGTATTTGACAACATATTTATGTCATTGGTTTCTTCGTCTCCTTTAATTATGTAGAGGCCATCTTTTTCAATTTATCTTCTCTACACAAACCCGCTAGGTGCACTGACCCAGCTGGTATTGCCTTAAAATTACGTGTTACTGTCAGACTTATCAATAGATGGTTAACCTGTGCAGCCTTCACCTACTTCGTAACATACATGCAGGTATATGTGTATAATGTTTTGGCAGTGTCCTGAAAAATATAGTCTGTGATTCAGTTATATATCAGGGATGACAACTGCTTATATCTGAATTGTAAACCACTTGATAGACATCCAAAGCTAGGCATCAGGATCAACTGATCATTATTTCAGGTCACTTTGTTGACGTTTTGCTATCAGCATCTAAAGTGTTTTTCTTGATGTTTGAATTCAACACTTTAAGACATAAAATATATTTCAATTGTACACACATGCAGACACTTACTCTATCATCGCGAAACGCTACATGCATACATTTCAGTACAGCAGATGGGTGATTAAACCTACAATGGAATGTCTTCTGCAACATGTAAAGTTGGTCAGATTATTTTGACATATGACAGCAAGCAAAGTAAGCGAGTTAAACTTTAATGTCGCATCAGCATTTTTTCAACCGTCACGAGAACAAGTTGATATGAATACATGTGTGACATGAATACATAGTTATAGTCAAAAGCAAATTTGTCAAACATATTCTGGCATAACAATAGTAACACAAGTACTGAGTAGGCACATTACTGAATCATGTGAGATGAAATTGTGAAAGAAACAAGTACTCACAAATTATGTCATAAACTATGTAACATAAATAGTGTTATGGAAATCATGGACATCACATTTCTGTATTTGTGATATGGATGAATACTCCGATGGTTGGTGCATTGCATAAAAAAGGATTTGTATGGAAGATTGTGGCTTAGGCTTATTGTTGGAAATACAGAAATGAGAATGGATTTAGTTTTAAAAACACATACGGTCAGTTCACCGACTACTATCCAGTTTGCTTTGGCATTGATGCGTGTGTATGTGTATGTGTATCTTGCTTAATGCTGCACTCAGCATTGTCCAATTATATGTGACAGTAGCCCATTTTAAAAAAATCAAGTCTGGACCACTCAATCCAGTGCCTGATATTGTGAGTAACGATCCATGCCATCAGGGTACGATGACATGATGTCAACCAAGTCACTATGCCTGACCACCCACACTATTTAGTCGCCTCTTACGACCAGCATGGGTTGCTGGGGACCAATTCTTACCTGGAATCCCCATTTGGTTTGATCAGATGATTACAACAGATAAAGCTCATTTGGAACTTCATTTGACCACAGCCTTTAGTGTTTCAGTTTTCTAAAAACATTTTTCCCACACGAACAAATCAATGCATAGAACAATATTTCATAATATTGAAAAAAATATTTTTTATTTAATGTCTTTATACAATTGTGCATATTGCATTACTGTTTTTTCACATATGCATTACTTTATGAGCAGTCATTATCAATATTATTTATCATATAATAAAAGATAACATATAAAAACATTTAGACATACCAACCATGTCTACACAGAATGTTTTTGGGGGTCATGATAATTATATTTACACATTTACAAATAGATGTAATAGTTTTGTTTTCTGGAAGTTCTGTTGAATGAAAGTCAGGATATCAGGGTACTGCATGGCTAAGGGACCTAACTAGTCAACATGTTGTCAAAACAAGAAGTAGATACAAAAATCAAACATCTATTTATGTACATTACACATCTTCTTGAGTAACCAGCATGATTTCTTATTTGTTGGGGCAAATCGTTGTAATTTAATACTATTTTAAGGGCATGAGTTTTGAATCAAATTAATTAACACCTGTGATGACAGATACATCTAGATGGACACATTTTACAAGGGACAATAAAATATGGATAGATGGTTTATTTCAAACTGACTTCTATGGATATTTCAATTTAGTAACTGAAAGGTTGATAGATGGCAGGTTTGCACAAGCCATATTTTAAACTATTTTCCAAAATTAAACAAAAATGAAATCAGATATAAGGGGACACGCTGATATGAAAGGAACATTAACAATCACTACAAAATATGTAGTAATTTCAGATATTCAGCAGTAAACAACAGTTTTTGAAAGATGGTGCCACAGAGAACCATTTTAGCTTGGTAACATTTTTGGCTGACTAGTCCTTACATGGGTGACACATAGATAAACCCTTTAAAATGGCAAATGTCTACTTACAGCGTTAGAAATTGGTACTAAGTCCTGTAGTCATTGCTAAACTGCCCAATAGTTAGGGTATCATAAAGACTAGCAGAATTTTTGTCCTTTTTTAAGGGTTTTGCTATATGTTATCATTATTAGGACTAGTGGCCTAAAAATGTTAATTTCTTCTGCTGCCTTATGATACCTTAACTATTGGGCAGTTTGGCAACGACTACAGGACTAGTGCCAATTTCTAATGCTGACCAGCAGAGGAACGATGTTTCAACCATCGCTTTTATCGTTTTACATGATTGCCTACTGAAATGAAGCCATGAAAACCTTATGAAGGATTGAGTCTATAGGTGATTAGATCTTTATTGTCAAACTGAAGAATGAGGAAAATGTTTTCCCTCATATATTAATGTTTCAATATTAAACACCTAATCATGTTAATGCACTGAAACCATGGTTTTGTTTGACTTTGCTCATTGATAACAATAATCAACTTGGCCTAACACTGAAGAGTTTGACATGAAACTCAAGCCGCTGTCAGATATCGTCAACATGTTTCAAGAATGTTTCATTTCTTGTGCACTAGCCAGACATTGTTCCAATGATTGTGATTCGTATCATAAATTTTGCCAGGAACTCTAATGTGACTATGAATGGACAGTCTTGCAAAAACATGAAAACAAAGACCGAAAGACAACACCGTGTAAATGTCAACATTACAAAGTTATGAATCTCTTCCTGACCATACTCTCCTGCTATGTTAACAAAGGATCGACAAAACGTCACTTGTTTACCGAAGGATACGAGCACTACAAACGACCATTTCACTTAGTCACAGATGCACTAACCAAAACATCCTAAACATGCAATGTTCCGGAGACAATTGATAGACTGAATTTCGTTAAAATGAGGGAAAATTCCATCATAGATTTGACTGTGAAAAAGTTTATGCATGGGAAAATGCGAGATCATCAAATCCCGATTCATACTTACATTAGGCGCTCTCAGTGAGAAATAACACGTGTTGTTGATGACAGCAGCCGACACTAAGCGTCTTTAATTGTCCCCCTTACCATTCATGAGCCGGGCCAGTTTAATACGGATGAATTAATAGCCTAACTCTTGATAAATCTACGTGACCTTCCACAACTCAATATGCATCTGGCTTCCTCGCCCATGCGTATTCATCCCCGACAAGAAAATAGTTCCGTCTATGTGGTTGCTGTTTACTTTAATATGTTTCTGCAATCAAGAAAAAGGGAACAGTTATGGATAAAGTACATTGTTTTCATCAGATTGATCTGTGTAGATAATTAGTTATTGACAAAACAATTTACATTGGGATTATTCCGCGGGACATTGTCTCTACCATCCTAAAAATGTTGACGTCATAGACTAAGTCATGTCCGCTTTCTCCATGCCTTTTAGGGAGGCCGAGTTCATTTTTTCTTGTGGGGGTGTACCATGTAAAATACCATTACAACCTATCCGCTTTCCAACCAAAACACATACCTTCACCTACAATATACATTGTATTACCTTACAATATCATAACTGATGTAATGCTTATAAGAGAAACCAGAACATACAAACTCCTCGCGCACATATTTTGAGAGGTTACCCAACAGAAAGAGTGAAGTCGGGGGTGAAAGGTTAAGTCTTGTTTTGTTTGTTCCACCACGTGGTTTCGTTTACGTTTTGACAGCGTGAAAACTTGCACAGCTAAAGTAACCATGCCATGTTTTAATTGCCTGGATCACTAAAATGAAAGGTATTGTACTATATTGGGTGTACGGTGATTAGCTATTCTTGCATTGTTGTCACTGCCGTAATGGTCAATTCGCGCCAAAATATTTGTTTACATACTGTCAGAAGTATTGACACCGACGCGTACACAGTAACTATGAACGCCGTGAGCATAAGGTTAGGTCACGTGGTATTTTCTTATCACGGTCTTATTTTTTTATATGTTTTCTTACAGTCCTTTCTCATAAATAATTCCAAAGAAACACTTAATCATTTTAAGTTTACGTGTGTTGCGTGGAAATAATGAAGCTATTAATGTGACCAGAAAAGACATAGATATGATTAATTGTCTCTGATGTGACTAGGAATATATGATTCTGAAGTACTTAGATAATCTCTTTTAATAATGAGTAACAAAGCTATATGTTTAGTGTGAGGTAACATTTACTCATTGTTGAGCTTTTGCAGCCTGTCAGATTTTTGGTTCAATGTGATGCAGTTGATAGGTTTTTTAAATTGTGTCAGCTTTCTATATAAATAAATAAAATATTATGCTGTATAGAGTTAAACTTCAAATCTTTATATTTAATTGGTTTACCTATACAACAAAACAGAAATGAAGGCCACAATGAGAACATAGAATATTATAGTTTGAATTTTGTTTAAATTCCCTGGCCGTACTATCTTTGGCCTTGAAAAATTATTAGTATACAGTATTATGAAGGATATTACTGTGTGTGTGCATAAAATGTTGTACCAGCTGGAGTATTGCACTGAGAATGGGAGGTCGAAAAGGAAGTACAGTGTAACCTAGCAGTGAAAATGGAGCTATGTACTGTTTGCTTTTACTGTGCGATACCACAGCACGCTTGCTGAATACGCGCTTTAGCAACCAGTGGATGTTGGATAGTCAAAGTGGACACAGCTACAGTAGTGGTATGGTCCCCATTACAGACAAAACAAAACTGGAACCCAGAGGACCTGTGTAATAAATTTGAACCCAAGCAGCTTGCAGCTCCAGTATTTTCTGTTTGACCAGATATATTTGGAGTAAACACGTAAGTATCATTGCTGGAGTCACTATTTTACTGATGGCCACAGTGTGATACAGGAAGATAAATTAAAAATATCAGGAAATTTATGATAATGATCCTAGTAATGCATGTGAAGTGTCACTGAAAGAGATAATCTTAGTCAGTGTTGTTTGTAAACATAGGTTTTTTTTTCAAATTTATAATATAGATAATTAAAAAAGTCCTCAATATAACTTCACACAATCCAGCAGAGATTTTGGTTATGTTATTTACATCTCTATTGCTGTTGGGGTCGTCAGTCAGTGGCCTTGTGAGGACCTTCCTCAGTTCTTCTTACTGACCTCTCTTGGATTGCACCCAGGAGATAGTGTTTTCTTTCATATTACAGTCATGACACAGGCCATGAATGCAAGAAAATAGAATTGCTGAAAGTTATTAACTTCAAATACATGTCCCCCAAAAATGGACACCTGGTGTAATTACTCCTACATGTACACAAAAAAGGACCAACAAATGATGTGAATAATTTTGGAGGCATAACACTCTCTTGCATAATAGCCCAAAAAATTATTTCAATCATAAATAAAAGAATTATGTTTTTACCCTTGATAAGATTGGTGAAGAACAAGCAGGATTTAGACGTGGGTACTCAACTACAGGTAACACATTTATTGTACAGGCTATTATAGACAGATCTGTACAATCAGGGACACTTGTCTGAAATGATGTGGACTTCTCCGTTTCATGTGGTTCAGTGTGAAGAAGTACATTAGGGTTTTTATACCAAAATTACTATGTAATATCTATCAAGAGGTAAAATCCTGTGTTGGAAATATTAGTGTATATTTAGAGAATTTTACTTGTGAGTCTGGTGTGCGACAAGGCTGTGTGTTAAGATCTATTCTCTTCTCATTCTTTATGAATGAACTTGCCAAACTTATAAAATGTAACAATGATGTGGGTATTCAAATACTCCCAGAAACTTTGAAGATATTTATGTTACGTTACACTTTGCTGATGATATTGTTATGTTCTCACATACTGTAAAAGACCTACAAAGGTTAATATATCAATAAGAAGTATATTGTAGCATTTGGAAGGTCAAGGTTAATGTAGATAAGACTAAGTTTATTGTGTTCAGTTGAGGTAATAAACTTGCAGAAAAGGAAATATGGTTTAGAACATCACTATCACAATTTGGATGTAGTTCACATAGATCAATGATTGAACTAGGGAGGCACAATGATATAATCAGAAACAAGATATTGTGTATGCAATGTAATTAAAATTCAGTGGAGGATGAATATCACTTTTCAGTTCTCAATTTAGCTATATAAAACATGCACCACTGCAACCTATTATTGAAAAATGCAACGTAGTATTTATGTCTACATGTACCAAGTGCATGTAAAAAACATTCTAATTTGAGTCTAACCCCTACACGTCCATACAGCATCGATTCTTTGAACACATTCCATACCTCTTAGCTTATTTTCCATAATAAGTCAATAACCCCTTTTTAATGTGAAATTTGTCATGGTTCCTTTGACTTAGTGAAATGGTGGGAACATCAAGATTATACTGAATTGAATAAAAAAAAACAGATTGCATGTTTCAACTGTGCTAAATGTATGGGTGAATGTACTAATTTGTTCATCCAAATGTAGATAAAATTGTTTCTTTTATGAAATCAGTCCATACAAGTATTGTTCCTGACTTATTAATGTATATTTATCATGCCATGTCAGTTAGAAAGTAATTGATGTGTGCAGTCTATCCGCATATATTATAGGTTGTTGGCCTTTTTTTTGTGAGAGAGAGAAAAAAAGAAAGAAAAGAAAAACTTCTGTATTTGGACTTGTTGTAGACGTGTAAAGGTGAGTTGTATTTACAAGGCCAATTAAAAGGACAATTGAGGTTTTTATGCTCACTTATACCTTATTGCACAGACTGTACCGTTAAATTCCCTCCTAATTTAAGAAAAAACTTTAACTTTAAAAGTTTGAAATAGAAACAGGCTCCCATAAACATAGGTTTAGGCTCGGTATCACCCCACCATCTGTAGTCAAGCTATGCAGGTCATTGTTTTCTGAAGGAATGATTCTTAACTGCTTTCAAACTTCAAGGAAATGAAGGGCTGGCATGCAGTTATATTTGTGGATGTGTAATACACATATCTGTGGCTTGAACCCATACCTGTAAAGTTCTAAACTTTGAATCAGCTTGTATTGATGCTGATAATAATGCCAGTCCAATTTAACTACCGGTACTTAATTTACGTATCCGCCTTTTACTTTTGAGCAATTTTCCACAAAATGCTTTACAGGTAATACTCTAGTAACATTTTATTGAAAAGTATACAGATGTTTTGATCTATGCTCATGATGTAAATCACTGGATTGTCTAGTCCAGACTGGATTATTAACAGACTGCCATCATATAGCTGAAATACTGCAGACTGTTGCATTAAACAACAAACAAACAAATACTAGAGAAGCTGATTGACAACCTTAATAGTATTTCCAGTTATGATCAGCATTTGTTAAACATTGTTATATCATAATAACTAATGTTATTACTTCATATTTCTAAGTGTCTTGTATTTCACTGACCAATCTGAGAAACATAAGCACATCTGTCTCAAATTGCCTGCCATGGGCACTTTGTTTGGTTGGGGTTGTCCCATTTGTCAGACAGTGGAATTATTTTTAACTGCAACACACCCCTTATAATGATATGACCCAGACACTTGCAGTCTCTTCGAAGTTTTAAACGGCTTAGTTAAACTAAAATTATGTTGTATTCACTGAAGTTTGTGATAAGGTGATAAGAATACAACCCGGGTTGTCAATGTGCAGCTTTTTGACAGTATGGTAATAACAGTTCTTCTCTACAGATGCAAAGTACATGTATGGGGATTTGAAAACATCTCAACTCTGGAAGATGTCCATTTGCATTTTTTAACATATCTTTTATCATTGAGAAAATGTACTCCAGATTTCATGGTATATAGGGAACTATGAAGGCTCCATCTATCAAACATCGCTAAAATGAGAATAATCAGTTTTGGGGCAAAATTAGTCTCCGGGATTTCATCTAAATCTTCCTTTCTTGTGTACAAGTTATTATTTAATGAGGACCAATTTGGAAAATGTAAACATAAATGGATTACATTCATCAAACAAGCTTTTGATGAACTTGGACCTACCGGTACATCTGATTTTCCACAAGGTTTCAAAAATCCTTCTTATCTAAAACATTGAATCCATGAAAAATTAAATGACATTAACCTACAGTGTTGGACAAGTGCAAGAGATAAGTCTTCAAGATGCACATTGTTTAGTATCATAAAAAATGATCGCCTTAATTTTGAATGTTATTTAAACATACTACAGGAAAACGTTTGGCGAGTCTTACTTACCGTAGTCTTTAGAACTTGTAACCATGTCCACCTTGTAAACTATCTGACATAGGTGATGAATTCCATTATTTGTTAAGTTGAATGACTGACAGTACATTGACATTGATGTGGAAGTAAATATTACTATATTCATAACGATTGATGGTCATTATATATTATGTATATGTTATGTATAATACTTCATGTATATAACGTAAAACTCCTTTAACTGAGCAATATGTTCCAAAGCATAAAGCAATAATAAATCAAGAATAAACACCGATTTGTTTAAATCTTGTTTTCGTCATGATAAATGGAAGAATACATTTTAGGATGTATAATTTAGACAAAGGTATAATTTAGACAAGGTATTAAACTATACCAAGACAACTTGTCAGTAAGCCCATGCGGTATATCCACCAATACTGTTTAGTCTGGAAAACGGTATAGTCTTGGGAGTGACCGGGCACTACCAATCTGGCCATTTTCTGGTCATATAATGGACATCCCTGA
Organism: Haliotis cracherodii; assembly: GCF_022045235.1. Taxonomy (NCBI): domain Eukaryota; kingdom Metazoa; phylum Mollusca; class Gastropoda; order Lepetellida; family Haliotidae; genus Haliotis; species Haliotis cracherodii. Next base: position 3,748,071 of record NW_027266285.1, read on the forward strand.
CAGTGTGTGATTGACAGGTGACAGACAACAGATCTCTGATTGGGGGTAGCATTTGCCTGATACTTTGTCAGAATTACAGATGTACAGTTTGATTACCATGAATTGATTAACATACCATCGCAAATGGCTTGCATCTCTTTATTATACAAGAGCATCTTGGTGTCCTGGCTGAAGTTAAATAATCAATGGGTTTTTTTGGCCAGTCGTCTGACTGTCAAGACCATCTTTGTGGTATTGATCTGTTTGCTGCAACTTGCACATCTCGTGTGAGTATTGATTACCGGGCTGGGGTATTCATATCTCACATCAGTTGATGCTAACGCGAGGCGAGATTAAACATGATTCACTTTTAAAGCAACATTACCTGAAGGGTCATCTTGGACGAGGACTGAGTTAGTACAGTGTCGATGATATGTATATGCTGCAGACTTGCTTGGAGGTTCCATGTTTAAGGTGCTATGAATCCCCTGTTCTGCAAAGAAAGGGGACATTAGATTTATGGGTGTCTTGAAGAAGGATTTGGTTATTCATTTATTTGATGAAATCTGTTTAGTGACCTTCTTTTCTTTTCAGATTTCCGTCAGTATTGCACTTATCCATTGCATCACTAGAAACACAAAATATATCAGTACTTACAGGCATTAAATCAGTACTTGTTTTACATGAATTACTGCAGTCTGCAACTAATCCAAAGCCAGAGTTTGGTCAAATTTATCTTGGTCTCCTCAGCTCATCTGATAATAGTCCATATTATACTAAACAAGTCTCAGAAAGAAAGCTTCACTCCAGTAGAAAGTAAAAGTTTTGGACACAGGTTGGTAGGGATGGGTGTTGCAGGTTTAAAGTGTATTGCAATATTTTGAGATGTACAAGGCCGTAATGTTATGTGTGTCATGATATTTTGTATAATTCTAAATTTTGAATTCAGAAGCACACACGCAACAAGACTGCAATATTTGCTTCATGAATTTTGTCATCCGTTTGTTTTAGAACGAAGTGCTTCCACACTTCAGCTTTTCCTTTTGCATTTAAACAACTGACAGCGTTCCCATCTTGAGACCCCCAAAATGTATGAATGCACAAGGTAACTGAGAATCATTCTCTAGCTTCGTGAAATTGCATTTTGGAATTAGAGAAACATTTCAAAGACATTTAGCAAGTGTATAACATTAAACACATGATAAAAATTGCTATTTGAAATGACTGAAAAAAATGCTGAAATACCACAAGCTTGCCGTAGAAGCCGACTAGTGAGGACCAGGTGGTTACTGTGTGTGTGTCTTGGATAAGTAAATGAACAAATGGCAAAATGAAGAATAGGCCAGCCCTCAACGTTTGTCTTTTTTTGTAATGGGCCTGCTGGATCTCAACAATTGAACAATAAACCATTCTGAAATAAAAGGATTTAGACTTTTGAAGCTACAACCAAAGTAACACATGTACCCAGTGCCCCTTTGGCAAAGTAAGCCAGCTTTGTAGACCAATGTTTGTGAATGTGGGTCGATGTTTGAAACAATTATTGTCATCAAGAAGATTTGACATATTTAGAATCCTGACTAAGCCAAATGAGTTAAAAAAGAAATGTTGTGGTGATTGGTAATCATACATGGGTCTGTCCAGTAGGTGGTCCTGTTTCAACATTTGGGGTGATTAGGTTCTATGAATATACTCCAAAGGTATGACCACATTGTGTGTAATTTATTAATGGGGCTGCTGGTGGCCTAGTGGTCTAAGGCATAGGTGTATCATGGTTAACATTTATACTAAGTTATCTTATAATAATTAGATCTACATCAAGTGCTTTTATGAGTTATCATGGTGTAATATTTATACATCATTTCATATAATTATAGTTTAGCAAGTAATAATTATCATTAGGTAAAATGCATATATAAAATATCAGTAGTTTCAGTTATAGCTTTTTAGATGGTTGCTAGCCTAAGGTAATGGGAGCGCATCTTCTAGACATACTATTCAATAAGACAAGAGTTACGTCTACATAGTTTAATTGATTTGAAGCTTTTAGATAAATGCTAGCCTAAGGTATCAAGATTCCATCTCCCAGATGGATATTTAATTAAGTATATCTGTCATCACCTACCGGGGTATATTAGAATAACATTACTTCAATTAAGACCGACCTAAATTAATAAATCAAATACTTAAAAACTCCAACGACCTAACTAAGGCAGGCAAACAAATAACCTTCTTGTGGATCCCCGCCCACGTAGGAATATACGGTAATGAAAACGCCGATAAAGCAGCTAAACTATCCCTCAAAATCCGAGAAATAAGCTTAAACTTACCCATCTCAAAATCAGAAATTAAAAGTGTAAACAAGCAAAAAATCACCAAAAAATGGCATAACCTATATCTAAACTCAAATAGCCAAATCAAAAAAGTGCTCAGCAAACCACTAACCAAACCAAAAATTCTCCATCCATCCCAAAAAATCGACAGAGTAATCACTAAACTCCAAACAGGACACACCAACCTAAATAACCACCTAAAAAAAATATAAAAACACACTACAGGTAACTGCCCACATTGCAAACAACTGGAAACCCCAGAACACGCACTCATCCACTGCACACACTACCTCACACATCGAACCGCATTACAAACCACCCTCAATCTAAACAAGGCTCTCACTCTAGAAGCAATACTAAACCCACAAAATAAACTAGAAAACTTCAAGGCCTTAGGCGTATTCTTAATCAAAACGGAACTAATAAAACGCATCTAAAAACATAATAACCTACCAAATCAAAATCACATAAACAAACAAACATCCACCATACCCAGCTCCCTTAGTTCTCCTCCCCAACCCCATCGGCATCTATTCCAAATCTCAAAATTCCCCAATTATATATAAGCAACCCCTAAAGCCGCCTCTTAGGGTTGCACAGGCCACCTTCGCCCCTTTCGGAAACACATTAAATGGCCTGGCCGGGCCCATGTGCGAAGTACGCATCAGTCGGAAAGCGCACGTTAAATCTCCAAAGTAAGTAAGTAAGTCAATTAAGACTCATTAAGGATTAGCCCCCATACAAGCTCGTCTATAGTGCATTAAGGATTAGCCCCCACACAAGCTCATCTATAGTGACACCCTAATCTCTTTCAAAGCATCCAGTAAATATGTCAACAAGATTAGTGCCAGTCCAACAGGATAAACAGGATTTAGTATTCCCCTCTGTCTAGCCATCCATTTAGCTTAGGACACAACCAATCGTGTATCAACCAATCACATTCCTTTTTATTGTTCAAATTTCTGTTAAATACATACTATAGGCAGGTTTTAAGCAGAGAAAGGGTTTGACTCTCTTACCAAGCAGACCTCTCTCCCACAGCCCAGAGTGTGTACCGACTCTCTGTGGCACCCTCAGTTATTATCTAAGTATATTGTAAATTGTTAATTGTTCTTGTAAATAAAATTGTAATTAGTCTCCTGTGACTCTGGCTCTTTGCTGACTAATTCCCCAAGAAAACCAGCGCGTCATTTGGAAGGTATTGTTCACCCAGAAAAGTTCCATGATAGATGGATCCAGAGGGGGGTTCAGGGGGTCCGGACCAACCCATTTTGAAAACCAAATGTAGTATTTTGTAAGCAGTAAAATTATCTGAGAGAAGATTTTTATATTTTGGACCCTCCCTTTTAAAACTATTGGATCCACTCTTGTAAGGCGGGCCCACAAGAATCCTATTGTCAAATCCTTTCCCACATTTTACATAATTATTATTTTTGTCAGCCATACTTGTGGGTTTCACAAAAGTGGTTAACATCAGACACCTGCATTAAACTGACAAGCTGTGCTATAACTTTTAATACTGATCAAGCTGCACCAAGCCCAACTCACTCACTCACTCACTCACTCACTCACTCACTCACTGGAGTAATGATAAGATCTGTTATGGCCTAAGTGCATTTGAGCAGTTATAAATTGGAAAGTGCATAATAATAATAATAATAATAATAATAATAATAATAATTATATAAATTCCCATGTTTATGATTGATGCAGCAGTGACATCCATGTGTGGTGTCATCTAGAGGAGTCACAATATTCCTACCTAGAATTTCAATTCACATCGCGGTACTTGAGTCACGAATCACTACATTTCGTGATTTACCCTGTTTAGGGTCGTTATTGGCCCAGGTTATTGCAAAACATTTTACTTTTTGAAAATCATTACACTCTTAAAATATGATTTGATACACATGATCCATGAATTGACATATTGTATTGTCAGTTATATTTATGACATATCGATCAATAGAGACAGTTATATTTATGACATATCGATCAATAGAGACAGTTACATTTATGACATATCGATGAATCGAGACACCCCTTTGTCATCAACCATTGTCATAGTTGTTGCTGTTCCGCAGAGTAGTATTGTTGCAATTGTTGCTAGGAGCAGGGCTTCCATAACCCTGTGACAATGTTTGCGTCAGCTGACAGAGATTCAACTGTTATCTACTCCCTGTATGTTGATGTTGCAGAGAAGGTGATGAAGGCATCAACCCTGACTAAAATTGCTGAGGACCCTGTTGAGAATGAAGCCAGTAAGAAATCTATTAGATGGGCGCCTCAGGTGGGGAAACGGAAACGGGCACGTGTTATCTGGCTAGACAAACAAAGGCCACCTTCACAAGGGGGTACTCTTAGTAAGGGAAAACAACTCTCGGCTTCTAAGAAGTCCACTAGCGAGAATGCCAAAAAGAAATTCAAAGTACAAAAAGAATACAAAAACATCCACAGCACTAAACCTCCAAGAAACCCAGTTCAGAAGGAAGGAACAAGTAACACCGAATCCAAAAGGAATGTTGCAGAGATGAAGTCACAGGACCAGAAGATGACCGGTCAGTCACCAGTACAGAAGAAGGTAAAGGAAGACAGCTTTAGTCCTACTAGTAATAGTGTTTTCAAGAGCACCTCTGTGTCACAAAACAAGGTGCTTGACAAGGATGGGAAGACTGCTGGGTTGACAAAATGGAAGATCATAAGCAAACTGCCAGAGATTTCCTCTTTTCAGAACAGGAGATCACTTGGGGATATGCGCCCTCCTAGTCCAGAAGATGCGCTGGGGCTGCCATTTGGAGGAACCAGGAACATTTCAGACAGTAGTTTGTTAACTGCTAACAAAGCTACCAATGTCATCTACACAATTAATCAGGCAAGAAAGAAGCGCCTAAAGGAGTCCATCAATGCACAGATAGCTGCTGTCCATGAAAGAGTCAGATGGGTAGGTGGACATGACAGGTAGACAGAACATGTAGCAGTTGAAAGGTGGTCAAAACATGTGGACAGGTAGACAGAAGATGTGGAGGTAGACAGAACATGTAGAGGTAGACAGAACATGTAGAGGTAGACAGGTAGACAGAACATGTGGAGGTAGACAGAACATGTAGAGGTAGACAGAACATGTAGAGGTAGACAGAACATGTAGAGGTAGACAGGTAGACAGAACATGTGGAGGTAGACAGAACATGTAGAGGTAGACAGGTAGACAGAACATGTAGAGGTACACAGAACATGTAGAGGTAGACAGGTAGACAGAACATGTAGAGGTACACAGAACATGTGGAGGTAGACAGAACATGTAGAGGTAGACAGAACATGTAGAGGTAGACAGGTAGACAGAACATGTGGAGGTAGACAGAACATGTGGAGGTAGACAGAACATGTAGAGGTAGACAGGTAGACAGAACATGTAGAGGTAGACAGAACATGTAGAGGTAGACAGGTAGACAGAACATGTAGAGGTACACAGAACATGTGGAGGTAGACAGAACATGTAGAGGTAGACAGAACATGTGGAGGTAGACAGGTAGACAGAACATGTAGAAGTAGACAGAACATGTAGAGGTAGACAGAACATGTAGAGGTACACAGAACATGTAGAGGTACACAGAACATGTGGAGGTAGACAGAACATGTAGAGGTACACAGAACATGTAGAGGTAGACAGAACATGTGGAGGTAGACAGAATATGTTGAGGTAGACAGGTAGACAGAACATGTAGAGGTAGACAGAACATGTGGAGGTAGACAGGTAGACAGAACATGTAGAGGTAGACAGAACATGTAGAGGTAGTCAGAACATGTAGAGGTAGACAGAACATGTAGAGGTAGACAGAACTTGTAGAGGTCATCTTCCCGAGGCAAATGAGTTAAAGTCCAGTTTCCATCCTTGCCGAACTAGGCTGGTATTATGGTTTTACATTTTGGCTGGACTAACGAGTCTATGCATAGTCCAATCAAAATCGCGCTCCGAAATCGAAATCCGGTTCATAAAGTGTCATGCAGATTTCGGTCGACTGCAGGATTTGCAAAGCATGTGCACCGCTAACTCGTTGTCAACAGATATTTTCGAAATCTTTTCATGTTTTTTAGCAAGGTGCTCACGTGATTTGATGCACTTCGCGATGTAAGACTCGTATTATCACAATATAGATCTTGATTATCGATCTGATCGGCTTGACTGGGTGCCACCGTTTTGTTTGAACAAATGCAAGTGATACGAGAGGCTAAGTCTGATTGGTCAAGGCATTGAAAGGACATAACTCGTAATAGCCACTGGTGGCGCTACGATGGAGCCCAGGTATTCCAGCCTAGTTCTGCAAGGGTGGAAACTGGACTTTTAAAGTCAGTTAACTCTCTTGCCTCGGGAAGATGGTAGAGGTAGACAGGTAGACAGAAGATGAAGAGGTAGACAAAAGATGTAGAGGTAGACAGAAGATGTAGAGGTAGACAGAACATGTAGAGGTAGACAGGTAGACGGAACATGTAGCGTTAGACAGAACATCTAGAGGTAGACAGGTAGACAGAACATGTAGAGGTAGACAGGTAGACAGAACATGTAGAGGTAGACAGAACATGTGGAGGTAGACAGAACATGAAGAGATAGACAGAACATGTAGAGGTAGACAGGTAGACAGAATATGTAGAGGTAGACAGGTAGACAGAACATGTAGAGGTAGACAGAACATGTAGAGGTAGATAGGTAGACAGAACATGTAGAGGTAGACAGAACATGTAGAGGTAGACAGAACATGTAGAGGTAGACAGAACATGTAGAGGTAGATAGGTAGACGGAACATGTAGAGGTAGACAGAACATGTGGAGGTAGACAGAACATGTGGAGGTAGAGAGAACATGTAGAGGTAGACAGAACATGTAGAGGTAGACAGAACATGTAGAGGTAGACAGGTAGACGGAACATGTAGAGGTAGACAGAACATCTAGAGGTAGACAGGTAGACAGAACATGTAGAGGTAGACAGGTAGACAGAACATGTAGAGGTAGACAGAACATGTGGAGGTAGACAGAACATGAAGAGATAGACAGAACATGTAGAGGTAGACAGGTAGACAGAATATGTAGAGGTAGACAGGTAGACAGAACATGTAGAGGTAGACAGAACATGTAGAGGTAGATAGGTAGACAGAACATGTAGAGGTAGACAGAACATGTAGAGGTAGACAGAACATGTAGAGGTAGACAGAACATGTAGAGGTAGATAGGTAGACGGAACATGTAGAGGTAGACAGAACATGTGGAGGTAGACAGAACATGTGGAGGTAGAGAGAACATGTAGAGGTAGACAGAACATGTAGAGGTAGACAGAACATGTAGAGGTAGACAGGTAGACGGAACATGTAGAGGTAGACAGAACATGTGGAGGTAGACAGGTAGACAGAACATGTAGAGGTAGACAGGCGGGCAGTATCACCAATGATTAATGTAATCACCAGATACTGATGATGTGTTTTTGTTTTGTTTACCAGGCCCTGGAATACGCTGACATATATGAGGAGGACACGGACACCAAGGACCAAGAGGTAGATTCACAAAGGATGTAGGAAGGGTTTCATTCCAAATACAGGAGGTTTTAGATATGAACATACTATCACTTCTGTGTTTTCAATGTAGAGCTTGGTTAAAATTACCCGTAGATTTAAGCACAATTGTATTTGAAATAGATCACCCAATCTTTCTCTAGATTAAAAACACAATATGTTTATCTCCATTCTACCAGGACAAAACTAAAGGCAAAGTCTGTGGGGTTAGCACAGATACCGAGTGCCACAGCATAGGTTCAGTGGTTTCAGTTTGTTGTTGGTCTTAACCAAGGAAACACTGTCATGGACTTAAACAAGAAATGGTGCTGTATTTGCTTGAACATTGGGCTGTTTTCTTTGCATCATTATTCTTGACATGCAAGTATATGGAAGGCTCTGAAAGGGTGAATCACAGCTCCTTCACAAAACAAGTTGAAGAGGTCACTATGAAATAAAATTAAACAAGCATTGCAACATTTAGATCTACATCACATGTCACAATTATGATGTCACATTGCAAACAGATACACAGTTGGATATAGCAATGCACCAAATTTTGACCTAACTTAAAATATTCTCTCTTGGTTGATTTCTTTCGGGTTTTCTGCCCAAATTGTTTTGTCACACATACTTTTGAGTCCTATGGTAACTGCAACTCTTCATTTTGTAATTTATAAATGTACATTCAAAGTTTTATACTGGCAATAATTATACAGGATACTTTTCTTTAAATACTGGCTTCCATGGTAATGCAGCCGTTTCAATCAGAGGTGGTTATTTTGATTTGAAACCTCTGATTGACCAATCAGAAATAAGTAATTTTACCTTATCCTGATTCATACTGTATGCTTATATCTTCTTATTCTTGAAAGATAGTGATAACTTCCTGTGCTGTGTTCCCAGAGAACCCAAAACTGCTCACCCAAATGCACCCGTCTCATACGCAGGTTCACCAGAACTAACCCGTCTGACTCATCACTCTCTACCTATTAAAACATTTGGTGCAGATTACCTTTATCAATCATTCATTCATCATATTCATTGATTATTACTTTGATTTGAATGAAAATATTATCTTTGTGGCTCTTGAAATTCTGTCTATTTTTCGTGATGAAGACAGTGCAGAGATTACAACCTTTTCTCAACACTAAAGTTGTTTATAAAGCATGCTTGATTGATTCATGCTTTATCAAATCCACAAAATCTTATGATTTGCTCCTGTCCCCAAACAAGAGATTGTACCCCACGACAGACATTGAAGAACAACAACTGAGCCTAGAAGATGTCTGACCACGTTTCCATTGAGTTTCTACAGAACGGACAGCGTCAGAATCACACATCTAGGCGAAACCCACAGATAACTGTGAGATTCAAGCAATACTTAAGAGTCAGGATAAGGTAAAATATGATAAAAATGTCATTTCTACTTATCCTGACTCATACCCTGAAGCACCCACCCACCCAGCTGTCCCAGATCTCCCTGATGTGATTTTGGCTCAAGAAGACTTGGAGAAAATAAAGACTGATGAGTCAGACAGGTTGGTCAATTGGTTCTGGTGCACCTGCGTGTGAGACTGGTGTATTTAGGTGAGATGTTTTCTGTTCCCCGGGAACACAGCACAGTAAGTTCCCATACCTTTCAGGATTAAGAAGAGATAAGCAATTAGTAGCTAGATGGTTCCAGTGCAACTGCGTGTGAGAAAGGTGAATTTAGGTGAGATGTTTTCTGTTCTCTGGGAACACAGCACAGGAAGTTTCCACTATTTTTAGAGAATTAGAAGAGATAAGCAATTAGTATGAGTCAGGATAAATATAAATGATAGTTTTATCCGAAAAAATTCATTCTCCAAATTCGTGGTGGAATATTCAGTAATATTTCTAGTGAAATTGCACCAAATTTCAACATTCAAGTTCCAATGAATTCTATGGATGCCATGAAACAATGTAATAATGGACACTATTCACCTGTGCCCTGATTGGCTGTCTTTGAAATCTAATAGATTCTGTATATGTTGAAAGTTATATATCAAAGAGGTCAGCAATACTTTAATCGATCTAGTGAATCTTGTTGATGTATTTCCCTGTTCGCTTGCAGCCGGAGGGCATGTTCAACACACGCACCAAGAGGGAAACTGTGAGTCTGCTGGTTGATGTACCGTCTTCCTTCCTCCTAGGTAGCCTTGTGTCAGCTTGTTTCTTCCCATCTTCCCGAGGCAAGAGTGAGTGTGTTGGGTTTAACGCCGCTTTTAACAGTATTCCAGTTATATCATGGCGTGTCAGCTTAATGTGGGAGGAAAGACTGAGGTGATGCAGGTCTCAGACGTTTACCACTTCGGTGAAACCCATGAGCATGGGTATGGTGCTGACAAACCTAGAAACATAATTGGGGCGAACCGGGATTCGAACCCACAATCATAGGTTTCTGGCGTGCCCAAGGGACGCAACTCTGCACAGCAAATCGCTGAGCCTTAGATGTCTGGGCCACCTGTGCCCCCTTCCGATGCAAGAGAGTAAACTGACTTATTAAAAGTCCAGTTTCCACCCTTGCCGAACTAGGCTGGTATTATGGAGTTTTGGGCTGGTCTAACGAGTCTATGCATAGTCCAATCAAAGTCATGCAAGGAAATCGAAATCCGGCTCGTAAACTGTGGAGTTGATTTTGGTCGATTGCAGGATTTTCAAAGCATGTGCACCGCCAACTCGTTTTTAACAGATATTTTGCAGATCTTTTCATGAACTTAATCACTTCGCAATGATGCACTTTGCAATGTAAGACCTGTTTATCCCAATATAGATCTAGATTATCGATCAGATTGTCTTTTGTTCGAATCAAATGCAAGTGATATGAGAGGTGGAATCTGATTGGTCCATAGGAGAGGTTTAGAAGGGACATAACTCATAATAACCACTGGTGGCGCTACGATCGAGCCCAGGAATTCCAGCCTAGTTAGGCAAGGCTGGATATTGGACTTTTATAGTCAGTTAACTCTCTTGCCTCAGGAAGATGGCTTCTTCCCAGTGGCCAGGCTGATTGGGTGTCAGTGTACAGTGTTGTTCTTCTGTCAGTCCATCAGTCCATGGCTTGCCTGAATTGTGGATTATGTTGCTGGAATAATGCTGACACATTCATTTCCCTTGTTGTTTCTACAAGTGATGAGGTGTCATTTTACTTTTGGTCTATCCAAGAGTCCTTTGTCTATCCGTCCAGTTCTTAACTTTGTCATTTTTGACAAATTCCAAGGGCTATAGACCTGAAACTTGCATGAATCATCCCAGCTATGGTGTCTCTAAGAAGACGTCACATAGTTCCTAGCTAATTCACCATGGCAGCCATATTTAAAAGGGCATTTTGCATTACTCCGCCAATTCTACATGTATCATTATGAAAGGTATAGTTAGATGTGAGGCATAACATATGTATGTTCCATATTTTGTGACATGCAATTTGACCATGAGTCCATGATTGCATCTTTCAGGCATAATTCGGCATCACCACAGTAATAATGCTCTCATATGAAAGATATTGGAAAACCCACCAAACACTAGCCTACCACCATGTGTCATTATCTCAGTACATTGGGGAGCAATGCCAAATATTTGGTTTCTCCTTTGGTTGCCATGGAAACTCAAGATGTTCGAGTAATATAAGACGTCGGATGGTCCAAGCCAAGTTTTACGGGTACATAACCCTGTAAAACCAAGAAACCCTGACACCTTTGCAGTGGAAATACTTTTGCACTGTAACTATTCTTGAAATCACTTCTCTGATACTGCTGAGCTTGAATCAAATGCTGCTCTACTGATGAGGCTGAAATTTCACATGCAGATTTTTAGTCAACTTAATGAGAAATACATATTGTTGATGTGTTCAGATGAAACATCGCAGTGAGTTGATCTACAAGCTGCGAGAACATATTGAGGAGTGTCACCAGCGCATGGTGCTTATCTCTGATGTCAACAACTGGATGCAGATACAACAGAAGGAACTGGTGAGACTGCCACGCACAACACACAGCAAAACACAAGCATTCTACACTTCTCATATTGCAACCCATAAACAATGTAACTGTTAATAGAAATTTCTTGCATATTTGAGATTATATAATCTGTGCAATTACTTAAATAATGTACAGCAAGTGTTCATGTGTTTGTGTGTGTGTCCAGGACAGTGAGCTGATCAGTGAGGAGGAGATGGATGAGACCTCAGTGGAGTTGAACACCATGCACAAGAAGATTATGTAGGTTGTCTCCCAGAGAACATCACCGTGGCCCCCATCTCCCAGAGAACATCTCCATGGCCCCCATTTCTCAGAGAACATCTCCATGGCCCCCATCTCCCAGAGAACATCACCGTGGCCCCCATCTCCCAGAGAACATCTCCATGGCCCCCATTTCTCAGAGAACATCTCCATGGCCCCCATCTCCCAGAGAACATCACCGTGGCCCCCATCTCCCAGAGAACATCTCCATGGCCCCCATTTCTCAGAGAACATCTCCATGGCCCCCATCTCCCAGAGAACATCTCCATGGCCCCCATCTCCCAGAGAACATCTCCATAGCTCCATCTCCCAGAGAACATCTCCATGGCCCCCATCTCCCAGAGAACATCTCCACAGCTCCATCTCCCAGAGAACATCTCATTTGTTAAGAAAGGAAAGAACAATGTGTACGAAAGCATGTCAGCACGAAAGGATGTTTACAATAAAGAACATCAGTGAACACGAAAGGACATTTACAATAAGTTGTTTCTTTGTTTGTTGTTTAACACTGCACTCAGCAATATTCCAGCAATATGTCTAGTAAAATTTCTTTCAGTTTAGTTAGCCTAGCAAATTATACTCCATATATTAAAACTAAAATTATTCTGGAAATAATGTCATGTGACACGTTCTGGCTTAGAAGTCAAAGTATTTGGCATGGACTGCAGCACACTTATTTGGATATGATAATTCTTACTTGAAGTGCAACTGTATTTCCTACGTACAAATTTATATACAATGTGAATGCGACTGAATATATATAATATAGTTCTTCTTTATCAGTCTTTGTGGGTAAGCATTTCTTAATAATTATATGTACAATTATAGGTTGCGGTTACTACAATATCAAAAGCATGTGTGTCAAAAGATTTTATGCAGAAAACATGATAGAAATGTAGAAAGAATTTATCATAAAAAAGGAGATATCGCTTGGTTGATATCAAGTGATATCACCGAGGAGATATGACTACATTCATTTTGACAGCTTTCTCACTGTAAAACATTCCATGTTTTACTCAACTATATGCGCATTATTTTCTTGGAATATCCAGCCTTTAAACAGATGTGAAAAGCACATATTATATCAACATACCCAAATTAGAAAACTGTGCCAAATATTTTGACAGTGTTAGTCACGTGATAAACGGTCTCATTCACTTGTAGGTTAGGTTCTAACCCTGGTATCTACTGACTAGTGACCATGCTGTTATCGCAGAAGACCAGTTATCGCCAATCTCATTAAAATCAGATCTTAGTTCTCGCTACCGCTGAAAAAAGATCTGAGGATATTGCATTAGGGGTCACGTCAGAATGACCTTTCATCCGACCAATCAGAGAGTCGCTTACCAGATCATGAAAGTGACAATCGGAATGTGATTTCTAATAATGCAACCTTGAAGACTTTAACACAGGGTATTCCGAACGATACAATGTAAGTTAAAGTTTTCATTACACCTGAAGAGCTGTTGAACAGTGAAAGATCTTGTGTGGATAAAGGAGTTTTGACAAGCACGTATATCTGGACGCATGTATGACGTCAGACAGTGAGTGCACGAGGAATGACATAATACTTTGTGCACCTGAGCATGCAGTTATCATATACACAGCGGAACAAGCCGATTAAACTCGGAATGTTTTACAAATTGCAGCGACATCTTGTGTTCTTTATTGTCTACTTCTTTATGTGCTCACTGACGTTCTTTATTGTAAATGTCCTTTTGTGCTCACTAACGTTCTTTCTTACACATTGTACACATTTTTTTAACATTTGACTATTAATATTGTGTACTTTTTACCCTTATTTCAACTTTGCATTTGTTTAACCGGTGTCTGTTTTTGTAATTTGACCTTTATTGCGTATTTTTTTTACCGAATGGCCACCCATACAGTGGTACGTGTGTTGTAGATGTGAGTCCATGTACAGTGGTGTTTGTGTTGTAGATGTGAGTCCATGTACAGTGGTGCTTGTGTTGTAGATGTGAGTCCATGTACACAGGTGCTTGTGTTGTAGATGTGAGTCCATGTACAGTGGTGCTTGTGTTGTAGATGTGAGTCCATGTACAGTGGTGTTTGTGTTGTAGATGTGAGTCCATGTACACAGGTGCTTGTGTTGTAGATGTGAGTCCATGTACACAGGTGCTTGTGTTGTAGATGTGAGTCCATGTACAGTGGTGTTTGTGTTGTAGATGTGAGTCCATGTACACAGGTGCTTGTGTTGTAGATGTGAGTCCATGTACAGTGGTGCTTGTGTTGTAGATGTGAGTCCATGTACACAGGTGCTTGTGTTGTAGATGTGAGTCCATGTACAGTGGTGCTTGTGTTGTAGATGTGAGTCCATGTACAGTGGTGTTTGTGTTGTAGATGTGAGTCCATGTACACAGGTGCTTGTGTTGTAGATGTGAGTCCATGTACACAGGTGCTTGTGTTGTAGATGTGAGTCCATGTACAGTGGTGTTTGTGTTGTAGATGTGAGTCCATGTACACAGGTGCTTGTGTTGTAGATGTGAGTCCATGTACAGTGGTGCTTGTGTTGTAGATGTGAGTCCATGTACACAGGTGCTTGTGTTGTAGATGTGAGTCCATGTACACAGGTGCTTGTGTTGTAGATGTGAGTCCATGTACACAGGTGTTTGTGTTGTAGATGTGAGTCCATGTACACAGGTGCTTGTGTTGTAGATGTGAGTCCATGTACAGTGGTGCTTGTGTTGTAGATGTGAGTCCATGTACACAGGTGCTTGTGTTGTAGATGTGAGTCCATGTACACAGGTGCTTGTGTTGTAGATGTGAGTCCATGTACAGTGGTGTTTGTGTTGTAGATGTGAGTCCATGTACACAGGTGCTTGTGTTGTAGATGTGAGTCCATGTACAGTGGTGCTTGTGTTGTAGATGTGAGTCCATGTACACAGGTGCTTGTGTTGTAGATGTGAGTCCATGTACAGTGGTGTTTGTGTTGTAGATGTGAGTCCATGTACAGTGGTGTTTGTGTTGTAGATGTGAGTCCATGTACACAGGTGCTTGTGTTGTAGATGTGAGTCCATGTACAGTGGTGCTTGTGTTGTAGATGTGAGTCCATGTACACAGGTGCTTGTGTTGTAGATGTGAGTCCATGTACAGTGGTGTTTGTGTTGTAGATGTGAGTCCATGTACACAGGTGCTTGTGTTGTAGATGTGAGTCCATGTACACAGGTACTTGTGTTGTAGATGTGAGTCCATGTACAGTGGTGTTTGTGTTGTAGATGTGAGTCCATGTACAGTGGTGTTTGTGTTGTAGATGTGAGTCCATGTACACAGGTGCTTGTGTTGTAGATGTGAGTCCATGTACACAGGTACTTGTGTTGTAGATGTGAGTCCATGTACAGTGGTGTTTGTGTTGTAGATATTCCCTGGAGTCTTTCACCAACTGCACCAACAGGATCATCTCCATTGGACAGAAACTTATCGACATTGTAAGAAAGGTCCTCCATGCGTATGTATCTTTAAGATTATATTCTGAAAAGGTTTCTTTTGGTTATAAAAGCTTTGAGATGTATTCTAAATACTTTTTTTCACTTTTTAAAATGTGTATGATATGTCACATTAAACGCTCTTTGAGATTTTGCAGTATTAGTCGGTTTAAGATCACAGTTTGTCATTAATATCATGGCGGGTCAAGTAGTTGTGTGAGAAGCCTCAACATTTACCACTTGTGTGAAATGAGCACTCATATGGTGTTGGCAGACCTAACATTGAGCAACAAGTTACACAAAAGGATTACATGTTATGTGTGGATTCAACAAAGTATGTAAATTAGTTGTTATTTTCTTAAATCCACAGATATCTTAGTATTTCATTCAATACAATAATGTAGGGCTAATTTGTAAAGCATTTTAATTGACCCTCTTATCAGAGACACTTATAAGTCAGCTTTGCAAAATTAGAAAACCCATATTGAAATCAACATTTAACGTGGTTAATTTACTAATATTTGCTACAACTTATCTATATGCTTACTGTCCTTTGTAGACGATCTAAAGGGAAAGTGGAGAAGATCCATGTGATTGATGGTGAGTGCTGTACCACAGAAGCTTTTTCCCTCACTCTCTGGTTGCTAGGTCAGTCTAGCTCATGTCATTAAGAAGTCCTCTGTGAAGGTCTAACAACTGGCCTTCATCAACCCATGCCCCTTGTAAGATTGAGTTGCCAGGCTCGCTTTCTTGGTTGATGCATGTCATTGTATCCCAATTGCATCATAGATCAGTGCTTAGGATGTCTATCACTGGATGCTCCGATCCAAGAATGATTATTTTCAGATGGTGTCATATAGCTGGAATAATGCTGGACGTGATGTAAAACAACAAACAAAACATTGACAAATGATGTTCTCTGTAAACAGTAGGGTGACAACAGTTCTTTTTCCTTCTCTTCAATTTGTTTTTCTCAATATTGTAATGCGAAGGAAGAACATTTATTATGGGCAACAAAGTATTTTTTCAGTACTAAGAGGGAGGTTTAGAAGTGTTTGCTTGACAGATGTCAATATCTCATTAACTGATGGAATTTCAATAATTATGTAGATTTCTTTTCCCATCCTGCTGAACCTCTGCAGAGGGTTCTTTCAGCAGTTCAAAAGACCTAACATCCTTTCATATCAGCAATTTTATAAATGGATTCATAAGCAGAAAATGTTGGAAGAATGATGCGGGATGATAAATAGAATATCAGCCTTGTGTCTTTCCATATCAAATATATCAACACCTGTTGATTATGGATCAACAAGTGTTGATGTATTTCATATAAAAAGACACTCAGGTAAGATTCTCTGTTTCCAAGTGTGATTAATTAGTTCATCAGACTGATGCTGGCAAGTGTATACTTTCGGCCATGGGAGCAGTGCCAGTTTACATGTATCAGAGGGGTACACAAAGTATATGAGCTAGACTACCGGAACCAGTTATCAGACTTCCATTTTGTGGAAACCTCGGTGGCTGAGGGGGTAAGGTCGCTGACTTTGTGTGCTGGCGATTAGGTGCCTTATTCTGAGATGTGTGGGTTCGAGATGGGACTCAACCCCCAAAAGTACTAGAATGTGTACCTTGGTAAGACATTACAACCTCAGATGTAACAAATGTTATACAGTATGATGGTTGGCTGTTGTGAGTGGCAGAGTATGATGCCCGGCTGTGGTGTGTTCTTACAGAGAAGACTATGCTGTCCAACAAGGTGAAGTGGGACGAGGCCGTGGCCAGCATCATGGACCTCTTTGATGATGCTGCACGCTGGGTAAAAGGCGTCCCATTCAAAGCTGGTGAGTTACACTGGAACAACCCTCCTGCTGTCCTAGGTAAATGCATCTCGTGGGGACTCCGGGTTAGAGTTGGTCCCCAACAACCAGTGTTGGTCATTAGAGGCGACCAAGTGGCTCGTGTGGTCAAACTCAGTGATGGCATGTCATTGAAGTGGATTGTTGCTCACAATATCCGTCTCTGGATTGTCTTGTTCAGGGAACAACAATAACTGTAATGGGAAACACAATTATAGTTTGTAAATGTCCTTGTCTAGTCAGCTTTATTGCAAACTATTTTGTTATGTCAGCGTTTAAACTATGTTTGTTCTCTCCAACTCCATCTCTGACATCAAATTTACAATCACCCCCTTTTTTAAGTTTATGAATGCCCAGCGTACTTAGTTATGTGAACATGGTATATATGCTTAGGATCTTAGCATTGTTGTTTAAGATTATGAAACAATATTCCTTTGAGTGAATAAAACAATTATTTGTTTTCTCAAACGTGTCCTGGGATCATTAGGGCTACTACAGTTTGTCTTACCATGTATGTTGAAGTCTGAGTCTGTATTCACTAAGGGCTGCTATAGTTTGACTTACAGTGTGTGTTGAAGTGTGGGTCTGTATTCACTAGGGCTGCTACAGTTTGACTTACAGTGTGTGTTGAAGTGTGGGTCTGTATTCACTAGGGCTGCTACAGTTTGTCTTACCATGTATGTTGAAGTCTGAGTCTGTACTCACTGGGGCTGCTACAGTTTGTCTTACCATGTATGTTGAAGTCTGAGTCTGTATTCACTCGGGCTAGTACAGTTTGCCTAACCATGTTTCTTGAAGTCTGTATTCACTAGGCCTGCTACAGTTTGACATACAGTGTGTGTTGAAGTCTGAGTCTGTACTCACTAGGGCTGCTACAGTTTGTCTTACCATGTATGTTGAAGTCTGAGTCTGTATTCACTAGGGCTGCTACAGTTTGTCTTACAGTGTGTGTTGAAGTCTGAGTGTGTATTCACTAGTGCTGCTACAGTTTGTCTTACCATGTATGTTGAAGTCTGAGTCTGTATTCACTCGGGCTACTACAGTTTGCCTTACCATGTTTGTTGAAGTCTGGGTCTGTATTCACTAGGGCTACTACAGTTTGCCTTACCATGTTTGTTGAAGTCTGAGTCTGTATTCACTAGGGCTGCTACAGTTTGTCTTACCATGTATGATGAAGTCTGAGTCTGTATTCACTAGGGCTGCTACAGTTTGTCTTACCATGTATGTTGAAGTCTGAGTCTGTATTCACTAGGGCTACTACAGTTTGTCTTACCATCTTTGTTGAAGTCTTGGTCTGTATTCACTAGGGCTGCTACAGTTTGACTTACCATGTGGGTTGAAGTCTGAGTCTGTATTCACTAGGGCTGCTACAGTTGGACGTACAGTGTGTGTTGAAGTCTGAGTCTGTATTCACTAGGACTGTTACAGTTTGTCTTACCATGTGTATTGAAGTCTGAGTCTGTATTCACTAGAGCTGCTACAGTTTGACTTACCATATTTGTTGAAGTGTGGGTCTGTATTCACTAGGGCTGCTACAATTTGACTTACCATGTGTGTTGAAGTCTGAGTCTGTATTCACTAGGGCTGCTACAGTTTGTCTTACCATGTGGGTTGAAGTCTGAGTCTGTATTCACTAAGGGCTGCTATAGTTTGACTTACAGTGTGTGTTGAAGTGTGGGTCTGTATTCACTAGTGCTGCTACAGTTTGTCTTACAGTGTGTGTTGAAGTCTGGGTCTGTATTCACTAGGGCTGCTACAGTTTGTCTTACCATGTGTGTTAAAGTCTGAGTCTGTATTCACTAGGGCTGTTACAGTTTGTCTTACAGTGTGTGTTGAAGTCTGAATCTGTACTCACTAGGACTGCTAAAGTTTGTCTTGCCATGTGTATTGAAGTCTGAGTCTGTATTCACTAGAGCTGCTACAGTTTGTCTTACCATATTTGTTGAAGTCTGAGTCTGTATTCACTAGGGCTGCTACAGTTTGACTTACCATATTTGTTGAAGTCTGAGTCTGTATTCACTAGGGATGCGACAGTTTGTCTTACCATGTATGTTGAAGTCTGAGTCTGTATTCACTAGGGCTGCTACAGTTTGCCTTACAGTGTATGTTGAAGTCTGAGTCTGTATTCACTAGATCTGCTACAGTTTGACTTACAGTGTGTGTTGAAGTCTGAGTCTGTATTCACTAGGGCTGCGACAGTTTGTCTTACCATGTATGTTGAAGTCTGGGTCTGTATTCACCAGGGCTGCGACAGTTTGCCTTACCATGTATGTTGAAGTCTGGGTCTGTATTCACTAGGGCTGCTACAGTTTGACTTACAGTGTATGTTGAAGTCTGATTCTGTATTCACTAGCGCTGCTACATTTTGACTTACAGTGTATGTTGAAGTCTGATTCTGTATTCACTAGATCTGCTACAGTTTGACTTACAGTGTATGTTGAAGTCTGATTCTGTATTCACTAGATCTGCTACAGTTTGACTTACAGTGTGTGTTGAAGTCTGAGTCTGTACACACTAGTGCTGCGACAGTTTGTCTTACCATATTTGTTGAAGTCTGGGTCTGTATGCACTAGGGCTGCTACAGTTTGACTTACAGTGTGTGTTGAAGTCTGAGTCTGTATTCACTAGGGCTGCTACAGTTTGTCTTACAGTGTGTGTTGAAGTCTGAGTCTGTATTCACTAGGGCTGCTACAGTTTGTCTTACAGTGTGTGTTGAAGTCTGGGTCTGTATTCACTAGATCTGCTACAGTTTGTCTTACAGTGTGTGTTGAAGTCTGGGTCTGTATTCACTAGGGCTGCTACAGTTTGTCTTACAGTGTGTGTTGAAGTCTGAGTCTGTATTCACTAAGGGCTGCTACAGTTTGTCTTACAGTGTGTGTTGAAGTCTGGGTCTGTATTCACTAGATCTGCTACAGTTTGTCTTACAGTGTGTGTTGAAGTCTGGGTCTGTATTCACTAGGGCTGCTACAGTTTGTCTTACAGTGTGTGTTGAAGTCTGGGTCTGTATTCATTAGGGCTGCTACAGTTTGTCTTACCATGTATGTTGAAGTCTGGGTCTGTATTCACTAGGGCTGCTACAGTTTGTCTTACAGTGTGTGTTGAAGTCTGGGTCTGTATTCACTAGGGCTGCTACAGGTTATCATACCATGTGTGTTGATAGTCATGATACATAAAGGAACATACAGGAAGGAGCCTTATTCCATTATAAAAATGGAAGACCTGTGATGCAGCAATAACGTAGTACAGAAGTAAGTAAGTAAGCAAACAGTGAGAGAGTACTATATTCAACAGGTGCTTCTTATATGTGTATGTGTTGTATGAAATTCTTGAATACAAATTCATTTTGCTCGGAACAGAAACAGGAAAATACAACTGGCATTATTTTCACTGGAGTCGAAAAGGACTGTAATGTTGCCAATGTAAAGTCAAATTGACATGATATGCATTCACAGTGAAAGGTCATCTTTGTCAGCAAGCTGCACACTGTGTATTTTGTTCTGTCATTTCAGCTCTTCGTAATGGAAAGAAGCAGTACCAAGTCCTCATCTCTGCTGTTGACAAGCGTCTGGCTGAGCTCAACCAGATGTCACGACTCAATGAGGACCTACAGAATGTAAGCACATCTCCCCGTGGAGATTCCAGGGCAGGATATGCACTCCTTGGGGAAGAATAGATCCCCAGTACCACTTGATTGTTTCCCTTTTGGGCTGCTGGGGCATAATGGATCCCCAGTACCCCTTGACTGTCCCCCTGTGATGCTGCCGGGGCAGAATAGATCCCCAGTACCCCTGTGGGTCTGCCGGGGCAGAATAGATCCCCAGTACCCCTGTGGGTCCGCCGGGGCAGAATGGATCCCCAGTACCCCTTGACTGTCCCCCTGTTATGCTGCCGGGGCAGAATAGATCCCCAGGACCCCTGTGGGTCTGCCGGGGCAGAATAGATCCCCATTACCCCTGTGGGTCTGCTGGGGCAGAATAGATCCCCAGTACCCCCGTGGGTCTGCTGGGGCAGAATAGATCCCCAGTACCCCTGTGGGTCCGCCGGGGCAGAATAGATCCCCAGTACCCCTGTGGGTCCGCCGGGGCAGAATAGGTCCCCAGTACCCCTGTGGGTCCGCCGGGGAAGAATAGATCCCCAGTACCCCTTGACTGTCCCCCTGTAGGTCTGCCGGGGCAGAATGGATCCCCAGTACCCCTTGACTGTCCCCCTGTGATGCTGCCGGGGCAGAATGGATCCCCAGTACCCCTGTGGGTCTGCCGGGGCAGAATAGATCCCCAGTACCCCTGTGGGTCTGCCGGGGCAGAATAGATCCCCAGTACCCCTGTGGGTCTACCGGGGCAGAATAGATCCCCAGTACCCCTTGACTGTCCCCCTGTGATGCTGCCGGGGCAGAATGGATCCACAGTACCCCTGTGGGTCTGCCGGGGAAGAATAGATCCCCAGTACCCCTGTGAGTCCGCCGGGGCAGAATGGATCCCCAGTACCCCTTGACTGTCCCCCTGTGGGTCTGCCGGGGCAGAATGGATCCCCCGTACCCCTGTGGGTCTGCCGGGGCAGAATTGATCCACAGTACCCCTGTGATGCTGCCGGGGCAGAATGGATCAACAGTACCCCTGTGGGTCTACCGGGGCAAAATGGATCCCCAGTACCCCTTGACTGTCCCCCTGTGATGCTGCCGGGGCAGAATGGATCCCCAGTACCCCTGTGGGTCTGCCGGGGCAGAATAGATCCCCAGTGCCCCTGTGGGTCTGCCGGGGCAGAATGGATCCCCAGTACCCCTTGACTGTCCCCCTGTTATGCTGCCGGGGCAGAATAGATCCCCAGTACCCCTGTGGGTCTGCTGGGGCAGAATAGATCCCCAGTACCCCTGTGGGTCTGCTGGGGCAGAATAGATCCCCAGTACCCCTGTGGGTCTGCCGGGGCAGAATAGATCCCCAGTACCCCTGTGGGTCCGCCGGGGCAGAATAGGTCCCCAGTACCCCTGTGGGTCCGCCGGGGAAGAATAGGTCCCCAGTACCCCTGTGGGTCCGCCGGGGAAGAATAGATCCCCAGTACCCCTTGACTGTCCCCCTGTAGGTCTGCCGGGGCAGAATGGATCCCCAGTACCCCTTGACTGTCCCCCTGTGATGCTGCCGGGGCAGAATGGATCCCCAGTACCCCTGTGGGTCTGCCGGGGCAGAATAGATCCCCAGTACCCCTGTGGGTCCGCCGGGGCAGAATAGGTCCCCAGTACCCCTGTGGGTCCGCCGGGGAAGAATAGGTCCCCAGTACCCCTGTGGGTCCGCCGGGGAAGAATAGATCCCCAGTACCCCTTGACTGTCCCCCTGTAGGTCTGCCAGGGCAGAATGGATCCCCAGTACCCCTTGACTGTCCCCCTGTGATGCTGCCGGGGCAGAATGGATCCCCAGTACCCCTGTGGGTCTGCCGGGGCAGAATAGATCCCCAGTACCCCTGTGGGTCTGCCGGGGCAGAATAGATCCCCAGTACCCCTGTGGGTCTACCGGGGCAGAATGGATCCCCAGTACCCCTTGAAAGTCCCCCTGTGATGCTGCCGGGGCAGAATGGATCCCCAGTACCCCTGTGGGTCTGCCGTGGCAGAATGGATCCACAGTACCCCTGTGGGTCTGCCGGGGCAGAATGGATCCCCAGTACCCCTGTGGGTCTGCCGGGGCAGAATTGATCCACAGTACCCCTGTGATGCTGCTGGGGCAGAATGGATCCCCAGTACCCCTGTGGGTCTACCGGGGCAGAATGGATCCCCAGTACCCCTTGACTGTCCCCCTGTGATGCTGCCAGGGCAGAATGGATCCCCAGTACCCCTGTGGGTCTGCCGGGGCAGAATGGATCCCCAGTACCCCTGTTGGTCTGGCGGGGCAGAATGGATCCACAGTACCCCTGTGGGTCTGCCGGGGCAGAATAGATCCCCAGTACCCCTGTGGGTCCGCCGGGGCAGAATGGATCCCCAGTACCCCTTGACTGTCCCCCTGTGGGTCTGCCGGGGCAGAATGGATCCCCAGTACCCCTGTGGGTCTGCCCGGGCAGAATGGATCCTCAGTACTCCTGTGATGCTGCCGGGGCAGAATGGATCCACAGTACTCCTGTGGGTCTGCCGGGGCAGAATAGATCAAGTCACACATTTAACCAACTACCAAGATTCAAGATACCAGAGCGTGAAGTTCAGACATTTTTGCGAATTTTCCCAAGAATTCCTACCTAAATAAAATTGAAGTTATTTATTTGAATAAATACGTACAGAATAAGAAACGGAAGAAATGTAAAAATTGTGTGAAAACTAAAGAAGTTGTAAGGCCTTGCAAACAACCATGGACAAATCTATAGTGTTATCACAGATACCAGATTCAGAATTTACTGTGACTGTGTGAGACTTGTTATTTGCAGATGATGAAGGTATTAGGGCTGGGACGAGTCCAAATTTACTACCTGGGTACCCACCCCGCTATAACCTGACCCTACCCGGGTACCCACTGTAGGTCTCAGGAGACGTCTCAAAATGTCCGATTGGGAATATTTTTAACATAGCCCAGGCAAAATGTATTTAGATACACGTATTAAACAATCTGGTCATTCATACACTAAAGTTGAATTAAGTTATATCTTTATTCAACCATATGAAAAATCAGAAGGAATGGGTGAACAGTCAGAAAAAAATGCGAACATTAGTGACTTGTAGTGTAACCATAGAGTTCTAGATAATCTTTGTCATTAAACAATATATCATGTGACTTACCACGGGTCTGGGTAGTCCTGTGGGTACTCGGGTCCTACTCAGTACCCACCAGACCCGGGTAGCCGAGTTACCCATCCCAGCCCTAGTAGGTATATTTTTAAACTCTTTTGTTGGTCCCCAGGATCATTTGAACATTCTTGAACATGTTGATTCATATTGTTATGAATACAGATAGGAAGTACAGTAGGAAAGACAAATGTGATTTTGTTTACATATAATGAACACTTTGTTTAATTTGTAATTCATTACTTTTTAACCTCACCCCATGCATGCATGTCACCTCACCCACCAAGTATCCTATTGTTGTCGTAAAAACCAACTAGGATGGGGTTGTTTTACGATGCGGGGGATATGACTGATTGTGTGGCGTAGTGCTGTGGGCTCATGCTGTTGACCACTGATCTGCATGACCGAGAAAACATGTGATGTGTAGAGTTTATTGCATATTGATCTGTCATATAGATTTTACGAGAGCTTCTTGTATGCAACTTGACCAGGGAACACTGTACAGTGACTGAGAACCACCATTAAACATGTGTATTGAAATACAGGTTAGGTTCAGTTGTCCATCACTAGGAACCATTACAATGATTCCTAGCTAATTTGTTGCTCGGTTTCTTACAGAGAATCCCTATCAGTCTAAGGTCAAATATTCTATAAGGGAATTTCACCTGTGAAGATCCGAATGAGAATAGGTCTTCAGCACCCCAAGCTTGCCTTTAAAGGCGCCTAATCTTGTCGTAAGAAGTGACTGTTTGCCGTAAAAGGGGACTGTGCTTGTCGTAAAAGGCGACGAACAGGATCGGGTGGTCAGGCTCGCTGACTTGGTTGATGCATGTCATCGATCCCAATTGCGTGGATCGATGCTCATGATATTAATCACTGGATTGTCTGGTCCAGACTCGATTATTTACAGACCGCCGTCATAAAGCTAGAATATTGCTGAGTGCGGCGTAAAACAACCAACCAACCAACCAACCAATGCCAGACCAACTGTATGGTACCAAATTTACTATGTTCATTTATCATCAACTGAAGTCTAAACCTTTCATTCCTGATTCCAGAATGAAATTATGGGACAAAGGACAATGTTATGTAAGTGACTCTCTTTGATCCAGATGAACTTGTCCGATAGGCTGTTGTCATCTACATGCAATATCATTATAACACAGATGGATGCCGAGAATGGCTTTGGCTCGGTGGTTCAATGTTACGGGATTAGCAGTTTACTGTCTTCAGATGAGAAGATGAGACAACTGGATGTAGCAGTAAATGTATCTTGGCTTCCAAGGATCGCCTTCATGTACAATGTAGACATGTCAGCTGTGATTTGTACCTGCATATTGTTTTTATTGAGGAGTTAGCCTTTCTCCAAGGCATATCATATAGGTATTACTGAATGAGTAAACACATCTTCAATCTTAACTGTTCATTCCTCAGGAGATACCAGTGGACATAACTCTTTGTTAGAATTTGATTTCTGTCTTCTCTAAACTGATGTCTATACCAGTAAATGCCTTATAATTCTTACAAATCCTCTACCTCTATTACATCATTGCCAAACTCCTGTATCACACTAAACTAAACTTTCAGATTTCCCACACAAGTCCTTTTCAGTGTCAACTATGTAACAATCTATTGTTCCTGCAATAGCACTCAATCAGCCCAAGGCGCTCTTTTGCATAAAGGCGGGGAAAAACTCACTTTCTTCCTGTGTGTGCTAGAGTCAACACGTCCTACGTACTGCTCTCCTACAGCAATTTGTTGTAGTCACAACTATTCTAATCCATTTCAGTAAACAAGCCAATTACTTTTTATTCATAAATAGTAGTCTTATCGTCTGTTTATATTACGTGAGTATTAAGTAAGTATAGGTGGTTCTTGCGAATCTTCAAGATGACGTCATCTCATAATTCAGCTTGTCATAAGTGTAGCTGACTTATGATCTTGGGTGACCCTCACTTAGCCTGCTGGAAATGCTGAGAAGTCAATCGCACAGAAGAGAAGTGTGTGCTCTTTACTCTCCTCTCCTTAAAGAATACGTATGGGTGGCCATTCGGTTAAAAAATATAAAGTTTTAAAAAAAGGACAAAAGTACACAATAAAGGTCAAATTTTACGAATAAAGAACTAAATGTTAGTAATAAAGGTCAAAATACAAAACAAACAGAAGCCAGTTAAATAAATACAAAGTTGAAATAAAGGTCAAAAGTACACAATATTAATAGTCAAATGTTACATAAAAAGACATCATAAGAAAAGAAAGAACAATGTGTACGAAAGAACGTCAGTGAGCACGAAAGGACGTTGAAGATTAAGAATGTCAGTGAGCATGAAAGGACGTTTACAATAAAGAATGCCAGCTGGCTCTGCAATTTGTAAAACATTCCGAGTATCGGCTTGTTCCGCTGTGTATATGATAACTGAATGCATGCCCATGTGCACAATGTATTACGTCATTCCTCGTACACTCACCGTCTGACGTCATGTATATATGTATAATGTATAATGTACACATTGTGAATATACATGTTGCGTTTAAGCATCGTCACTGGGCAAAGGCCTTTTCATAAATACAGGATACTGTGTAATCCGACATATGCCTAATTAGTACATGTATTTTGTATACAACCTTCAATAAACATTCATTTAACGCTAAACTAGGATTAATCTACAATGATCCAATTAACTGTTCATGCACGTTTCAGACGCACATATTGTTATAACATCTGAACAGTGAACGTTGTGCGAGAATTTGTTTTATTTAACAGCTTTTCAGAAACTGTGTGCGAACAAAATGCTGCCTAATATCTGAATGTCAAAAATAAATATCAAATATAGTTGCAAGCAGCGATGCAGGCTCCAAGCGATATCAAGTAGAAGTGCTGATGCTTGTTTACATTCATGGTAGTGCATTTCACAATATCTCACTTTGGTTATACAGAGAACTAAACCAATGAAAATGAGTTTTTCATGGCTCAAGGCGATTACTTTTAAGACAATTATCACAGCTGACTCATAATTCACTTCCAGTCTCGGGAAGGATATATGCACTAGTGTACACTCTTATACATATTATCTATCCTGAGTGCCCATTGAAACAATTAGAATTGTAGGTGGTTATGGATCATGTGTTCACAGTTTGTATTAACCGAGAAAAGCGATGGGGTCAAACGCAACCAAAAGACCTGGGGAACAATGCAGTTTACTGAGTGCATTGACTGGTACAAGTATGTCCATCACCGCGATATAGCGTTACTGCAGTCTTGCTATAGTGTTACAGTGGCTGGCTGGCTGGCCGTTACCATGAAATACACCTTGTCAGTGCCGGCTGAAGCAGGGTTTGGGTGCTTATACACAATATGTTCGAAGTTTATTTGTCCATGGGGCTAAACCATCGATGCACGACCCTGCATCACTGCCGAGGATACCACCTTCGGACATAGCCAAATCAGCATGTTGACATGTTGTACGCACATGCTTTCTATAGATAAGTAAGTATGTCTCTCTGCCACTAGTGAAATCGGTAAACCATAGGAATAACACAGTTGCAGTTCACCAGGGAATAGGGTACGGGATCACAGAACAAACGTCACGTTGTCCTGTATTATGTTAAGAAATATGTAATCATTTTGGAGATGATAGCATTTTCAAACAACAAACAGGGTTTGTTTGTAAATTTATACTGCTGCTTCTTTCAGTGTCTTCAATGAACCAATTGGAAACGTCATAAAATCGCTTTGTCTCCCCCCGCCCCCCTTCCCACTCGAAATAACATTTTCAAAACGTCAGATCACAGTTTGGTATATGTATGATTCGGATGAGTAAATACTAAAAAGTGCCTAGTCTGACAGTTATTGGATGATCTGCTGAGGTACAGTAGGTTCAAGTATGTTGTTATAGATGAATCCTGTTTAATGTTTCATCCCGTAGCCTTCGATTCTATGCCGCTACAATTAAACATGGCTATGGGCAAGCCCAGTGTACATACAAACATGAAATTTGGTCGAAATCGGACCATTAGTAGCTAAACTGTAATCTGAAAACCATATCCATAGAACACAGTTGCAGTTCACCAGGAAACAGGGCACAACATCACATCACAGAATCACCGGGTCGGTACTAATTCAACAAATAAGTATGCCTATTGGAGAAGTCTGGTGTGAGCACGTTATCAGTGTTCTAAGTAGATTGAAATGCTGTGAACGGGGCTTATTCTGAAATTTTACAGCAGCTTCTTTCACTGCTTCAAAAATAGATTTCTATAGTCCATTTCTTCTTGCGTTGTTCACCATCAGAATGTACACTGTATCTCACTAACACTGACAACTGTTCTCGGCACTCTACAGCGGATGAACACAATCGCAGTTCCCTGAAAATTATACGCAAAGTCCACGTACTTGTGTCTATAATCCATAAACCTATACCACAGGTTTACCGACAATACTATAGCGTATATAGTAAGAATATATAAGCTATCCAACTTTCAGTCACAAACTCACCTCAAATCCCACAGTCTGAAAGAGATTTATGAATGAGGTGTTCAGGGTCAGGATCATGTTTTGACTGTAGAACCCTACACGTGGCTATCGGACGAACCCGCTACCAGCAGCTTAATTAACACGCTATAGCGCTACCGTTGTGTCGCTATACCGTTTCCGTGGCTCAGGCTCGATATTCACTCGACTGACCCATCACCATGGGTCAAAGGCAAAGTGAGGTCAATCACATGCATGCTCAATTCTTGGCTAACTAAGCGATGCTTACCTATTGACGTTGTGTATCGTGAATTCGCGCCAATTCCTGCAACGCAGATATGATCAAGTGACATCTATCGCGCACAAGACAAGCAATCACATTGCCGACTTGCCGAGAATAACACGTTCATCCATGAATTATCTTCCTTATGTGCATTAATTCAAAATGTCATTCAAAGACTTTGCACTACATATTCAGTTTGTATCGGTTGAGAGGAGGATGGGGGCCACACAGTCAAGAAACAACCTTGGAAACAATACAGTTTACTAAGTGTATCCTTTGGTGCCAGTTTCCTCCTTATAACGCTACAGTGTTCTCGCTATACCGTTACCGTGACTCGTGCACCAGTGTACCCCCCCAATTTACCCATTCCCATTGCTATTGGTGTAGCAAATACACTATACCGTCTAGGTGTGTATTGCCAAATGGGGTCAGACAGTCAGTGTATGACCTTGCATGAGTGCTGGGAATACAACTTTCAGATATAACCGAATCATCATGTTGACACGTGATTTCTATAGTCCTTTTCTGCAAATGTTAACTTCTGGCAGAAGGTAGTAAGTCTCTCTGATATCCGTAAACCATAGCGATAGAATACAGTTGCAGTTCACCAGATAACAGGGGCAACAATAATCACATCACAGAGCTCACCGGGTCGGTATTAATTCAAGAAATAAGTATGCCTATTGGAGTAGGCCCTTCCGAGCACGTTCATTGGTATTCTGAGTTGATTGAAAAGCTGTGAACGGGGCTTATGCCGAAATTTTACTGCGGCTTCTTTCACTGCTTCTTAAAGTATATTTCTATAGTCCGTTTCTGCTTGCATTGTTTACCCCCAGTATGTACACTCAATTTCACTGAGACTGACAAATGATCTTGGTAGTTGATAGCGGATAAGCACATTCGCAGTTCGCTGAAAATTACTAAAAGCCCACGTACTTGTTTGTGAAATCTACAAACCGACACCACAGGTTTACCGACAATACTATAGCGTATAGCGTCAAGAAAGACGCTTCTTTCAGTGTCTTTACTGAACAATTTGAAGTGTCGTAAAATCTGATTGTTTCCCCCACAAAATGACATTTTCACCGTCAGATCACAGTTTGCTGTATGCAAAACGTGGACTTTTGTGAAAGCATTTCAATATCGAACTGCATATTTAAATACTAAAGAGTGCCTAGTCTGACAGTTATTGAATGATATGGTGAGGTACAATAGGTTAAAATTTGTTGTTATAGATGAATTCTGTTCATATTTTTCTCTTCCTATTCTTCAATGCGACATGGCTACAATTAGGCATGACTATGAACAGGCCCAGTTAACATACACACGAAATTTGGGCGAAATCGGCCCAGTATTAGTTGAAATATTAGTGTTTAGAGTTCTGCTGTATGGCAAGTTCCCTCTTAAAACGCTGTAGTTTCCTTGTACGTTTAGCGACAGGCAAACGGTTTGGTGTTCTGGAATGGCCAGGACATGAGGCATAAGAAAAACGCATGACTTTTGACCTGAGTCAAAAGTTTGAAAATTACTTTGAGCCGGAAGTAGGAGTCAATATGGCGGCCATTGAAGACATATCTCAGTATATTTTCTCGAAAGTTGTTAGTATGGTACTTGGACACAAAGTATGGAAAGTTTGGAAGCTTTTGAGCTGGTAGTTTGAGCTGAGCAGATTTTGAGAGACAAGTACTGAGAAAAATGGTGAAAAGAAGTGCCAAAACCTTTAAATCCAATATGGCTGCCAAACGGTGCGTTGTAGCTACCATGGTCCTTCAGTACAAAATGATGGGCATCTGATTGCGCTGCGGCATGGCAAATCTGGAAGTCATTGGACAATTAGTTTCGAAGATTATTGCTGCTGAAGTTGAAACTTTGATGAGTTATCTGACCTTAGCCATTGGGCCTATGGCCTTGGGTTTTTGCTGGTTACTGTGTCACGTTGGTGCCGATGTTGCTGTCGATGTTGCTGTCGATTTTGAAGCCATTCTGGCTACTGGTTGTTTTTGTAGGTCTGGTACAAAAAACGGCGGAATAATAATAATAAACACAGCGATTACAATAGGGCTCTTAGCCTTTCAGGCTTGGAGCCCTAAATAGATTTGTATGCATGTGTATAAGGATACACATTCTTTAGGAAAAATAACTTGCAATAAAATATCGAAAATCGATTTTCCTCAATGACAGCAGCGTTCGTTTTCAAACCAGATTTATTTCGCTTGTTTATATTTGTGACAAAGACAAATTGTAAGTTTATGCCGAAATATACGTGTAATTCAGGGATGTATGTGTCGCAGCTGTGTGTGAAATATATGTGATGTTACAGGTGTCTCATAACAGGCATACGTGAAACGTGACTTTGTAAACACTATCCAATATGGTGGACATTTAGTATTGGTAACATTTAGTTCTTTATTCGTAATATTTGACCTTTATTGTGTATTTTTGTCCTTTTATTCAACTTTGTATTTTTGACTGAATGGCCACCCATAAATAAGCTTATAGAATCTCTCACCAAAGCCAAGAGGAAAGATGCGGCCAAGAAGAAATCAGATGACATAATGTCTCAACCTGACATGTCATCTACACCACCACCTAATCAACTGACCACTCCTCGGACGAACGTACCTTCAGCTCCTTCTTCTGACATCCCTATAGCTATAGCAGAGACACCAGCAATTATTTGCTCAACAGAATGCCGAGATGGCCTCAATATTTGAATCTCGTCTTTCAGCTCTATCGCTGGAGGCCGCATGGGGCCAGAGACTTAACAGAGCCACGCTCGTCTACCTTTACCAGCGCTGCAGCCAGATGGCCTCTGGACAGGGTTTTAGAACCCAACCAGCCATCCACCCTAACCCCTAAGGACGCTCGTCTGTCTGCATGTTCTCCCCAACCATCCGGCTAAACCAGCAGATAAGCCACCACATGAGACATACTTCCGTACGGGAGCTTTGGTTACACAACAGTTTACCCATTCACAGATCTTACCGGAACTTTGGACACCTTTGGATGATGACCAGCATGGGGACTACATGACTCTACTGGATACTTCTGCATTTGACAACAGAAGACCATTTGTGGGACAACAACATTTATTCTATATATTATGCAGTTTTCATCTTGGAGACATATGAGAGCTAACCTCCCTAGTCGCTTTCCAAGGGTCAAGACTTGACAAACAGAAAGTGTACTACTATCCTTCCGGTGAATCAGACTGCCTTGTTTCATGTTATGTTACATATATGGTCAGCCTGCAGAATCCCACACCTCATCCACAAAGTTAAGCTTCAGTGGCCAACCGGCTGCTCTCTACCGTTATTTACAAGCCGCTGCCCTGCACATTCCTGTGCTGCTGGCCATGGTAATGATTGGTAATGATAGTCCAGCTGCTGTTATAATTTGTATTTGAGCACTGCAAATATTTAGATAGATAAATTTAACTTACTTAACTGAGGGAATATATAAAACATACAGTCCCTGTTAAAATATATAGCCTCCCTGTTAAAACCTATACCCTGCCAAACTGCCTATGATATTTTCCCTAGCTGAGCTACATGATAGGAATTGTTGATCAAGACGGCATGATAATAGACTTTCGCTCCCAAGTTTGAAGAGATAGCTATACTGGACACATCATTTACATTCCAGAGTCCACAGTTTTGGTTGACGACTTTCTTAATGTAGCAGGGTACTATTGCTATTTACATCATTATTCATACCTCATCATCATAATCATCTATATGTTCATTGTTTGTCTTGTCTACAGTTTAATGTCAGTAAATGACTCTTTATACTACTCAACACCCTTATTTTCAGTCTCTGGGAATCTCTCACCAGATCTTCCCCTTCAACCTTCTGTCTATCTTTAGACATTTTTTCACACCTGTAGGGTTTCCCTCAGTCTATTTATATCTTGCATTAAGCACTTCCTTTTATGCTTAATGCAATCTGTCTTCTAATTGGCCACCCTGGTCCTCTACAGGTAGATTCCTTCCATACCTGACTTCCTCCTCACTGCGTTTGTACATTATTTCTCCATGTAATTTATGAGATTATAGGCCATTTATCAAGCCTATGGAATTTGTATGATTTTTGCTTACCTAGCTTTGACATGTTTACCGGTTTATTTGTTTGTAATTAACTTCTATCGAACGACTTTTAGAGAATTCTGGTATCGACTTGTCACTCTGACGTCTTAATTGGGAGCATAGTCAATTTCATCAACAAGTGCACAACATGCGTACACCCTCTCTTCCTGTAATAAACCAAACATGTTTGTCCAAATTCTGTGAACTGTCTACTTGACTCAAACACGTTTTGTGAGTTCATTCAACTTGTCCTGGATTACCACTAGTAATAAGTTTTGTCTTGAGTGTAAATAGGTACGGCCAACCAGCTTCAGTGGCTTAGAGATTAGTGACGTTAATTCATTGTGATTTTATGGTAACTGATGACGCCGCAATGGTCTGCAAAGCATTGCAATTAAATTTCATTTGGGAGATAAACATACTGTGTATGTTTCAATGTAGAGCTAGGTTACCTGTACTGATTAGGCATATGTCGGATTACATAGTATACTGTATTTATGAAAAGGCCTTTGCCCGGTGATGATGCTTAAACACAACATGTATATTAGTCCTTGGTCCCAATATGTTTTTGGTACCACTTGGGGGGGCAAAGTGTCACATATACCAAACATTACACATTAATGTGTTTAACATGATTTTATGTCATAGCAAAGTTAATTTCACAGCTTTTAACATTTATAGCCACTTTTAGTTAGTGCCCTGTTGCTGCCAGCTAATTACATATTGTGGAACAAGTTGCAGGCTAGTAGTAGCCACATGCTATTTTTAGCACAGCCAAGGTGGCAGCAGCATGGGACCAGGTCTCAGCACTGGTTGACAGAGGTCTACTATTTCTTGTCATGCACAGCTACATATGAAATTTCATCAATGAACCAAGGTCTATACAAGGTAAGTTACTGTTGCTGTCCAATTATCATTCGTTATTTTTATATTTGAATATTGTTACACTGTAAGAGAAGGTAAAGTTTTGTTCAGAAATTGGTCATGTCTAAATATAGTCCAATTAACTTTTCTTTTAATCTGCTCAAAAATGAAATCTAACATACAAATGATCCTCAAAGTTGGGAGTTAGCAGTTAAAAAACATTTACTAGTTATCCAATGTGCAATGCTTCTTGTTATTTTAATGTATCTATGCAAAGATTTGGTAATTAGATCTGTTGTGACACTGTAAACAAACAACAGAAGATAGTATTTTCTTAAGACTATATTATTATGGCATGAGTACTCTGTTGAATATTACTGTTTTAAAAAAAGAATGTATGTCTATAATGTAATAATATGTGCTATTCTATTAAGACCAATTAGAGAAACATTTGTTGCAAGTAAGTTGATATGTGTGATCATATTGTTTGGGGAATGGGGGAGTCATTGCATACATGTGGCAGTTGCCCTTGTGACTCATGGAAGCTATGCCCAATTTTTTAATTTTCTTTATGACTGATGGGTTTATTACAATCTAAGGAATCTTTGTAGGGAAAATGTGAGTGTAGTCCTCTCAGAGATTTGCTGGCCAGATAATATAATATGCAATAGATGATTATTTATTACGATATATGTTTTGCTTGGTTAGTCTTAAGTTGTATCTTTGAAATAAATTTACTTTTATGTTAACAGGTTTGCACTGGACTTATAAATATCTTTTGGTTGCAGCACCTATCTGTGAAGGCAGTGGACCATGGCAGAGAAATCTGATGAAGATGTTTCCATCTTGTCCAAACAGAAGACCTACAATGAATCCTGCATCATTTGTGAAGAGTCTTCTTCAAATTTAACCTCACTGTCTTCTGTTTCTTCGTGGAAAACACTATTCAGAGCAGCAAAACTTCGAGAACATGCTAATATTTTAAGAATAGCGGAAATAACAGAAGAAGATAAATTTCCATCACTGCTGTACCACCGAAATTGTCGGAGCAGATTTACAAATGAAAGAGATCTGAAACCGTTCCTGTCACCTGAAGCAACAGCAGAGTCTATTCTCGTGAGAGAGAAACTGAACAGGTCAGGCCATTCTTCAACAACTGTGCATGAGGCAAAATGTGTATTTTGCAGCAAGACCAAGTATAAAAAAGGTACCAACTCTAGGGAGCAGTTAGTAATATCGTCACAACTTAGAACTGATGAAACTCTCAGGAGAATAGCAACACTGAAGTTAGATTCTAAAATCCTTGCAGTTACTAGCAGAGATATTGTTGCAGCTGAGGTACACTACCACAGAAGTTGCTATAGAGATTACACAAGGGATGAAGAGAGGTATCACCATTCAACTCCTGTAGAGCAAACCGAAGAAGATCAAATTTATGAACATGCTGTATCACTTGCCTTTGAAGAAGTTTGTGAGTACATTAGAACCACAGTATTTTCAAACCCATCTGTGCTCAAGATGACAGACCTTGCTAGTAAGTTGAGAAGTCTGCTTGAAAATGCTGGATGCAAGGAAATCAAGGCATCAACAATGAAGCACCTGCATCGTAAACTTAGTTCTGAATTTGGTGACAGCCTTCAAATATTTACTGACAACAATGGCAAGCTTCTTCTTTTACCAAACACCCTATCTATTGAAACCATTGCCAGAGAAAATCAAAAGATGCAAGAAGAGTTGAATGTTTGGAGGACAAAGAGTGACACAGAGAAAGTTGTACAGGAAGCTGCAATTCTACTGCGCAAGTGTATAAAGAATATGAAAGACGAATTGCCATGGCCACCACAACCATCAGATTTGAAAAATCCATCCAAGTTTGTTCCTCTTCTTGTCAAAGAGTTTTTGGAAATTCTTCTCACTGGAGATGTGAAACCAGAATTCATGTCGGAGAAAACAAAAATTCTTTCAGACTCCTTTGGTCAAGACCTTGTTTATGCAGTGACTGGTGGTAAAACAATTACACCCAAGCAAATTTTGCTTCCGTTTGCTGTCAAGACTCTCACTGGCAATGTTGAAATTATTCAAATTTTGAACCGTTTTGGTCATGCTGTTTCACGCCCAAAATTTGAAGAAATTGAGACTGCAATATGCCTCCAAAAGCTAGCATGGGCTGAAAAAGATGCTGTACCACTACCACAAAACGTTCACCCTCATGTTGTTACTTCACTTGCATGGGATAACATTGACCGCCTTGAGGAAACTCTGACAGGAGGAGGCACTTCCCACAGAGTGAATGGTATAGCAATCCAGCCTACCATCCATGGCCCACATCTTGATAAACATCCAGCTCCATCAGCAGAAAAGACAAGAAGACGCACCATTGACTCAGTTGTTCCATTGTTACAGCTGTACAATGCAGGAGAAAGAGTTGGACCACCAGCAATACCAGCGCCATGCTCTCCCTCGGAATCAGCAATGGGTGAATCAATGAAGAAAAACCTAACATGGATTCTTGCAAGACTTCATAACATCCAACAACAGAAGATCAGTTCATGGACTGGCTTCAATATATTGGTTCGTGATGAGGATGACATAAAACAGGACACAATTGGATACCTTCCAACCATCAATGCACCTGCCACTAACATGTCCACAGTTCATGAAATCTTGCAGCAGTCTTTGACCATAATGAATGCTCTTCAACTTGAAAACATTGTAGTCACTTTGGATCAAGCCCTTTATGCCAAAGCAGCTGAGATTGTTTGGAAACACCAAGAAACATTTGGCAATATCATCTTGAGACTTGGTTCTTTTCACACAGCATGTACATTCCTAGGTGTCATAGGTAAACGCTTCCAAGATGCTGGTTTGAAGGACCTTTGTGTTGAAGCTGGGATCCTTGCTGAGGGTTCATTCTCAGATGTCTTTGAAGGGCGACACTACAATCGTGCAGTGCGGGTCCATAAAGTTGTATATGAAGCACTGATGAGACTTCAGTGGAAAGGTTTTCAACAATGGGTTGCAGAAAACAACAGTGGGGGTTTGGTAACAACTGTTCAGTCGGCACTTGAGAAGGTTGCGTATTTGCATGACAGTGTTGACAAAGAAGCGTTTGAAGCTCTCCATGAGGATGCATCATACACCAATACAATATCAGCCTTTCAGCAGTACCAAGAATTTCTGAGGAAGGGAAATGGAGATATGTCTGCATTCTGGACATCCTATACAGACATGGTTGAGATTGTTTTGGGTCTAATCCGTGCTTCAAGGGAAGGCAACTGGCGGCTGCATTTATCCTGCATCAGATCTATTACACCTTGGTGCTTTTCATATGACAAGCAAAACTATGCCCGATACCTATCAGCATATCTTGGTCAAATGTCACATTTGTCCTCTACTCACAGAGACATTCATGAATACCTGGAGAACGGTGGGTTTTCTGTTCAGATTGGGTCTGACAATCCTTTTGGAAGAATTCCAGTTGACCAGACTCTGGAGGAAACCGCAAACAAAGACACACAAACAGCAGGAGGAACCAAAGGTTTCAGTCTTAAGGCAGGAGCTGTTACAAAATACTATCTGATGGCAGAATACCGCAGCATCTTCCTTGGACAGATCCGTAATATGACGAAGTTGAATAGATCGTCATTCAGTCACCCAGATTTGCAACAGACAAGGATTGCCAAAGATGAAACAAATGTTGAATCAGTAGTGGATATGCTAGAGAACAACTGGATCAATCCTTTCAACAATGCTGAGTTGGTGTCACTATCCACTGCTGCTGCAGCCACTCCAAACATCACTTCTGACCTTCTGAGAGCAGAAGAAATAGGAGAAAAGTCTTTCAGTGACTTTCATTCCAGACGTCTTCTTACCAACCCTCCATTGCAGAAATTTCACGATCGGCTGCCAAGAAACAATTTGAAAACCTTCAGCAATCTGACCAAGAAGAAGCAAAAGGTTCAAACTAGTCAAGCTGAAGTAGTGCTCAGAGCAGATAGAAATCTGTTTGCTCATATGGTCATAATAGCACAGAGTAGACAACTCAATATGAAATCTGTATTCAGCCACCCCCTTGGACCTTTACCACTGTCACTTGCATACCCTGATGGATCACTCAGAAAGACAAGTAAATCAACTTTGGCCAGGGAATTGGAGAAAACTGCACCCGTATCAGAAACTATTCCAGAGCCATCTTGTACTTCGATTGATGGAATGGCAATTGTACAGAAAATCAAGGGTGATAACAAGACTTTCCAAACTGTTGCTGATGACATTTTTGTACAGATTTTGCACGAAGGAGACAAAAGTCAACGAATTGACGTAGTGTTCGATGTGTACAAAGATGTGTCCATCAAGAACGCAGAAAGAAGTCACCGTGGAGCTGGTACAGGAACACAGTTTAAGAACATCGCACCTGGTCACAACATCAGACAATGGCGAAAGTTTCTGTCTAGTTCAAGCAACAAGCAGAATCTCATCCAGTTTCTCGTCATGGAGTGGAAGAAAGAGAAATATACTTCTAAGATTGGCAACAAGAACTTGTTCATCACATGTGGAGAGGATTGCATTCAGCTTAGTCCAGAAAGCTGTGACTATATAGAGGAATTAAACTCAACACAAGAAGAAGCAGATACTCGACTTCTTCTTCATGCCAGCCATGCGTCAACTCAAGGTTACAGAACCATTATTGTATGTTCTGAGGATACCGATGTATTTCTCCTATGCCTGTCTTTGCTTTCCCACCTGCAGTCGGATGTCTACATGAAGCTTGGAACAAGAAACAGAACAAGATTCATCAATATATCCAATGTTAGGAAGGCACTGGGACAAAATGTATCTGAAGCCATTCTTGGATGTCATGCCTTCACAGGATGTGACACCATCAGCTCCTTTGCTAGGAAAGGTAAACTCTCTGCCTTGAGATTACTTAAAGGTAACAAGAAGTACCAAGCCTGCTTCAAACAACTGGGACTCCATCATAAGTTGCCAGAAGAAGTGTTTTCCATACTTGAGGAGTTTACTTGCTCTTTGTATGGTTTCTCTCTCAAGCATGTGAATATATTGCGGCACAACCTTTTCCTTTCAAAAAAAGGTGAAATGGAAGCCCACCAACTTCCACCATGCAGAGATTGTTTGATGAAACATTCACAGAGAGCCAACTATCAAACAGCAATATGGAAGAAAGCTCTCGACAACAGGCCCAACATCCCATCACCTGATGGCTTTGGATGGACCATGGAACAGACGGCTGATGGAAACGACCTGGCAGTTGACTGGATGAGTGGTCTTCCAGCGCCTGAAGCTGTGTTGCAGCTGTTAGCCTGCAAGTGTCCCAAGTCATGCAAACTTCCCAGCTGCACATGCATCTTAAATGGACTGACCTGTACTAGCATGTGCAAACTCCAAACATGCACCAACCCTCAAGCATAGGCATCGTGCTGCAGGAATGGGAGCTTGAGAGAAGACAATTTCAGCTTGGATTAGTCAAGTGCACAGGAGTCATTGTCAGCTTGTCATTCCACCCAACTCAGACGTCACTATCACTGACAAGGCGCTTCCCTAACAGAATATATGTGCTATATTGCAAAGAACTAGCCATTCAGCTATTACCGATGACCTTGACATCTCACCCAACTTGATTACTGACAGAGAGAAAGGACTTGTGGATGTCATTTTTTTCAACATTACTACAAGGACAGTAGTCATTCACCCCATGCTCTTCTATGTGAGATCCAGCCTGTATTTGATGAAGAACAGCTTACCTTGGAAGACAGTTCTTAGGACAGCACTTCACTCTTTAACAAGATGGACATAGAGTCTTCACGAATCTCAACCACTCAGCATAAAGAGGGATTGCATGTTATCTCTGACTATTTAGACATGCTCTCTCGTGTTGACCTTGACCTTGGACACACTAGTGCATGTAGGTACCATGAATTCAAATGTGACTTAGTTGTGTTTCAATGAAATTGTGGATGGAGAATCAGTATACAAAACCTTAATGACAATCAAGATTGCTAACAGATTCTATTTTCTATTATTGGGATTTTGATACCTTGTGGTGGACAAAATCATGTCCAACTTACGAAAAAGGTCTAAAATAATTACATGTTATCATTTCACAACCCAGATGAGCATACATATGGCTATATGATATTAAAGTATCAATAAGACATACATATTTATGCTTTAAATGGGTAAAAGGGACAGAAAATCTTTCATTTCCAATGTTTAATATTTGTTACTATTTTTAGACACCCTCAAATGTCAAAGGTCATTTCTATAAATAAGCTGCCGTAAAAACCTTGCTATCATATCATAATATGACTAATGTATACTAGGCTGTACAAAAATGCATATGTCCCTTTGCCCCCCCAAGTGGTACCAATTTGCCAAATTTTCGTTCTGGGACCAAGGACTATATACACAATGTGTACATTATATATTATACATATATGTGTGACGTCAGACGGTGAGTGCACGAGGAATAACGTAATACATTGTGAACCTCAGCACGCAGTTATCATATACATAGCGGAACAAGCCGATTAAACTCGGAATGTTTTACAAATTGCAGCGTTCATGTGGGTTTATTGTTGACTGAAGTTTATATATTCCTGCGGATACAATGAGGCATGATGGACCGTAACTACTGCTGCACCGCCAAGTGGGCAAGGGGGCGCAACTCCAGGAATGTTTACCATTGCTGGATGGAAGGGAGATTTGTTCTAGGGAAATTGAACTTCCTCTGGACAGTCTGTTATTTAGACTGTAAGTGACGTCCAAACTGGTAGTAAAGACCGGAACTGACGTAAAATTAAACATAATGATATCCACGAGACTGCAGGGCTGATTATTCCAGAATTCGTAAGAATTATCAAACAATAATTATCATGGTTAATAATTCTTAGAATACTACCTCTATTTCATCAGAAGTACTCCCTCCCACCTTCCCAATCATCTGTCTGTACTTGATTAATGTTTGGAAAGGAGTGAGAGCACCTTGGGCTGATTGAGTGATAATGTGGGAACAACTGAATGTTCTTTAGTTGACAGTGAAGAGGACTGGTGTTGAAAGTTTAATGAAGTGTGATATTTAGCCCAAATACAAGAATTTGGCAATGATGTAATAGAGGTAGTTTTCTTGGAATTAGTAACGATGTTGCTTATCAAGCTGTGTCATATGTCCTGTCAAGCCAGGATCCAGGTTGCCGGTATTTCACTGTTAAAGGGCCATTATAGAGGATCCATGAGCCTTAAATGCATAGATTTCTTAATTTAAGAAATGAGAAAAAAATTGAACAAAAGGACTTTTTTCTCTCAGTTTGCCAGCTAATAACTGAGCTCACTTAATTTGGAAACGTAGATAATTCCCACAAGGAATTGGAGAAGTTTTGAGATGCCAGATATTTAGAACACTAAAAAAACTACACGTTTGAATGTTATTCTCATGTGTGCAGTGGTGCATGCATTCAGTTTCACCTTCTAAATAGGAACCTTTTTATTGTCCCCCGCCGCGCGAAAGCGCGAAGCGGGGTATATAGTATTTACGACCGTCCGTACGTACGTCTGTACATCCGTACGTCTATGTCCGTACGTCCGTCCGTACGTCCCACCTGTTTGTTGCCGCGATATCTCAAGAACTAAACACTGGATTGTCTTCTTATATGGAACTATGGTGTATATACAGACACCGCAGACACCAGTCGGTTTTGGTGACCTGGACCCCATTTTCAAGGTCACAGCAGGCAAATCAGCTTTTGGAGTTGGAAAACGGTGTTGCCGCGATATCTCAAGAACTAATCGCAGGATTGTCTTCATATTTGGAAGTATGGTGTATATACAGACACCGCAGACACCAGTCGGTTTTGGTGACCTTGACCCCATTTTCAAGGTCACAGCAGGCTAATCTGCTTTTGGATTTGGAAAACGGTGTTGCCGCGATATCTCAACACTAAACACTGGATTGTTTTCATATTTGGAACTATGGTGTATATACAGACTCCGCAGACACCAGTCGGTTTTGGTGACCTTGACCCCATTTTCAAGGTCACAGCAGGCAAATCTGCTTTTGGAGTTGGAAAACGGTGTTGCCGCGATATCTCAAGAACTATTCGCTGGATTGTCTTCATATTTGGTACTATGGTGTATATACAGGCGGGGGACATTTCGTCACTTTGTGACAAATACTTGTATTTTGTTTGTTTACAGGATTTACCATGTCGGTAATCAATCCAAGCACAACCATACATGATAGGCTTCACATGGGATTGGTATCCTACAAGTTGTCAACTCTTCTACAGCTCAATACCTGTTAGCTATCTCATGGCCTGGCAACACAGAGGAGAGGCATGGCAATAGTTTTCAAAATATTAATTTTTACAATCTCTTGCCAATCTCTTGTAGGTGTGGCAATCAAGAAAATAAGTCATGTGACTGGGGCATTTCATAAGTAAAAGAATAATTGAAGTGTATAATGAGTAAGTTTTATCTAGTCAAATTCATGTTTGTTTAGGAACTTCTGATGTCAAAGGAAATGATTGCTAAGTACTCAAAGGATGCAGATGACTACAGGCGCATGGTGGACAGACTATCCAGTGAGCTGCAGGAGGTCAAGGCACAGATGGTGAGTCAGGAAGTAGCGCCAACTCTACGCAGACCAGGAGATTGACGGGCCAGGAGACTCATGGACAAGGAAACTGACGGGAGACTGCCAAACCAGGAGACTGACGGAAGAGTGACAGACCAGGAGACTGACAGACCAGGAGACTGATGGACTGATGACTGACAGACCAGGAGACTGACTGACTGATGACTGTCGGACCAGGAGACTGAGGGACCAGA
Source organism: Haliotis cracherodii (assembly GCF_022045235.1). Classification (NCBI taxonomy): domain Eukaryota; kingdom Metazoa; phylum Mollusca; class Gastropoda; order Lepetellida; family Haliotidae; genus Haliotis; species Haliotis cracherodii. Next base: position 3,790,779 of record NW_027266285.1, read on the forward strand.
AGACTGACAAACCAGTAGACTGACGAACTGATAACTGGCAGACCAGGAGACTGGCGGACCAGGAGACTGGCGGACCAGGAGACTGGCAGACCAGGAGACTGACGGACTGATGACTGTCGGACCAGGAGACTGGCAGACTAGGAGACTGAGGGACCAGGAGACTGACAAACCAGTAGACTGACGAACTGATAACTGGCAGACCAGGAGACTGTCGGACCAGGAGACTGGCGGACCAGGAGACTGACAGACCAGGAGACTGGCGGACCAGGAGACTGACGAACAAGGAGACTGACAGACCAGGAGACTGAAGGACTGATGACTGACAGCCCAGGAGACTGACAGACCAAGAGACTGACGGACCAGGAGACTGATGGACTGATGACTGATAGATAAGGAGACTGACAGACCAGGAGACTGATGGACTGATGACTGACAGACCAGGAGACTAACGGACTAATAACTGACAGACCAGGAGACTGACACATCAGAAGACTGATGGCCTGATGACTGACAGCTCAGGAGACTAACGGACCAGGATACTGACAAACCAGTAGACAGACGGACTGATGACTGACAGACCAGGAGGTCAAGGCACAGTTGGTGAGTCAGGAAGTAGCGCCAACTCTTTGCAGACCAGGTGACTGACGGGCCAGGAGACTCATGGACAAGGAAACTGACGGGAAACTGACAAACCAGGAGACTGACGGAAGAGTGACAGACCAGGAGACTGACGGACTAGGAGACTGACAGCCCAGGAGACTGAAGGACTGATGACTGACAGACCAGGAGACTGACAGACCAAGAGACTGACGGACCATGAGACTGACTGACCAGGTGACTGATGGACTGATGACTGATAGATAAGGAGACTGATGAACTGATGACTGACAGACCAGGAGACTAACGGACTAATAACTGACAGACCAGGAGACTGACACATCAGAAGACTGATGGCCTGATGACTGACAGCCCAGGAGACTAACGGACCAGGAGACTGACAAACCAGTAGACAGACGGACTGATGACTGACAGACCAGGAGACTGGCGGACCAGGAGACTGGCAGACCAAGAGACTGATGGACCAGGAGACTGATGGACCAGAAGACTGATGACTGATAGACCAGGAGACTGGCGGACAAGGAGACTGATGGACCAGAAGACTGATGACTGATGGACCAGGAGACTGGCGGACAAGGAGACTGATGGACCAGGAAACTGACGAACAAGGAGACTGTAAGCCCAGGAGGCTGACAGACCAAGAGACTGACAGATCAGGAGACTGATGGACTGATGACTGATAGATAAGGAGACTGACAGATCAGAAGACAGACGGACTGATGACTGACAGACCAGGAGACTGACAAACCAGTAGACAGATGGACTGTTGACTGACAGCCCCGGAGACTGGTGGACAAGGAGACTGATGGACCAGGAAACTGACGAACCAGGAGACTGATGAACCAGTAGACGGACGGACCAGGAGACTGACACATCAGAAGACTGATGGCCTGATGACTGACAGCTCAGGAGACTAACGGACCAGGAGACTGACAAACCAGTAGACAGACGGACTGATGACTGACAGACCAGGAGACTGGCGGACAAGGAGACTGGCGGACCAGGAGACTGGCAGACCAAGAGACTGATGGACCAGGAGACTGATGGACCAGAAGACTGATGACTGATAGACCAGGAGACTGGCGGACAAGGAGACTGATGGACCAGAAGACTGATGACTGATGGACCAGGAGACTGGCGGACAAGGAGACTGATGGACCAGTAGACAGACGGACTGATGACTGACAGACCAGGAGACTGGCGGACCAGGAGACTGGCAGACCAAGAGACTGATGGACCAGGAGACTGATGGACCAGAAGACTGATGACTGATAGACCAGGAGACTGGCGGACAAGGAGACTGATGGACCAGAAGACTGATGACTGATGGACCAGGAGACTGGCGGACAAGGAGACTGATGGACCAGGAAACTGACGAACAAGGAGACTGTAAGCCCAGGAGGCTGACAGACCAAGAGACTGACAGATCAGGAGACTGATGGACTGATGACTGATAGATAAGGAGACTGACAGATCAGAAGACAGACGGACTGATGACTGACAGACCAGGAGACTGACAAACCAGTAGACAGATGGACTGTTGACTGACAGCCCCGGAGACTGGTGGACAAGGAGACTGATGGACCAGGAAACTGACGAACCAGGAGACTGATGAACCAGTAGACGGACGGACCAGGAGACTGACACATCAGAAGACTGATGGCCTGATGACTGACAGCTCAGGAGACTAACGGACCAGGAGACTGACAAACCAGTAGACAGACGGACTGATGACTGACAGACCAGGAGACTGGCGGACAAGGAGACTGGCGGACCAGGAGACTGGCAGACCAAGAGACTGATGGACCAGGAGACTGATGGACCAGAAGACTGATGACTGATAGACCAGGAGACTGGCGGACAAGGAGACTGATGGACCAGAAGACTGATGACTGATGGACCAGGAGACTGGCGGACAAGGAGACTGATGGACCAGGAAACTGACGAACAAGGAGACTGTAAGCCCAGGAGGCTGACAGACCAAGAGACTGACAGATCAGGAGACTGATGGACTGATGACTGATAGATAAGGAGACTGACAGATCAGAAGACAGACGGACTGATGACTGACAGACCAGGAGACTGACAAACCAGTAGACAGATGGACTGTTGACTGACAGCCCCGGAGACTGGTGGACAAGGAGACTGATGGACCAGGAAACTGACGAACCAGGAGACTGATGAACCAGTAGACGGACGGACTGATGACTGACAGACCAGGAGACTGGCGGACAAGGAGACTGATGGACCAGGACACTTATGGACCAGGAAACTGACGGACAGATGACTGATAAACCAGGAGACTGACGGGAGAGTGACAGACAAGGAGATTGATGGACCAGGAGACTGACGGGAGACTGGCAGACCAGGAGACTGATGGACCGATGACTGACGGACCAGGAGACTGACGGACCAGGACATTGACAGACCAGGAGACTGACTGACCAGGAGACTGATGGACTGATGACTGACAGACCAGGAGACTGATGGACAGATGACTGACAGACCAGGAGACAGACGGGAGACTGACAAACCATGAGACTGAGGGAATAGTGACAGACCAGGAGACTGACGGACTAGGAGACTGACAGACCAGGAGACTGATGGACCGATGACTGGCAGACCAGGAGACTAACAAACCAGGAGACAGACGGGAGACCGGCAGACCAGGAGATTGATGGACCAGGAGACTGACAGTTTAGGAGACTGATGGACCAGGAGACTGACAAACCAGGAGACAGACGGGAGACTGGCAGACCAGGAGATTGACGGGTCAGGAGACTGATGGACTGATGACTGACGGACCAGGACATTGACAGACCAGGAAACTGACAAACCGATTACTGACCGACCAGGAGACTGACAGACCAGGAGACTGACAGACCAGGAGACACAGCAGACTGATGGGAGACTGACCAGGAGTGAGGGTGGGTAGACTGACTGACAAGGATTTAAGTGTGTGTGGACTGACAGACCAGGAGTAGATATTAAAATGAACTGAGATCTTGGACACTGTTCTATTTTTCTCCACTAAACTTGGCACATCGATAGGTCTTATTGTAAACTGGTGCCTTATAATATATTTTTATTATAATAGTTTTCAAAGCATTAACTTTAACTTTCCTTGAGGTAGTGCTTGTTTCAAGAGCAGATCTTCAAAACTGTACTATATTTTATCTACAAATTTGGCACATAGATAGGTCTAGTGGTGAAGTGGTAACTTTTGATAGTTTGGGATCTTTGAAAAAAAACTTTTTAAGTTTCCATGGCTCAAGTTTCATATATTTATTGTGATAAATATTTACCATTGCAGGGGATATCAATGACTTTGTCCTCTTGTTTAAACATAGTTCAATTTGCATGTTTGAAGTGTAACAAGTGTTGTGTCTGTCCAGACAAGCTCACTGGAGGCAAACAAGAACCTGACCAGTCAGCTGTCCGTGTTGGAGGGTCAAGTGAAGGAGAAGAAGGAGGAGCTGGCCGAGCCCACGCCTCTGCCGCCTCGCATACCAACACCCCCTCTACCATCAGCCCCACAACCACCACAGCCTTCAGATACCTCCAACGAGCGTAAGTATCACAGTCCAGAACATGCACAGTATGATGGGAATCCATGTAGTGAGCAAATAAGGGTTAAGGTTTTAATTTGAATCTCAGACAGGTAATCAAGCTATTGTAGGCATGGTCTTTAATAATGAACATGTGTATCTGTATAAGGATAAATGCATACTGTCTTCATTTCTTCAAATTCTTCTATTAATGAAATACTAATGGAACCTGAAACATGCAAATGTAGCTGTAATGATTTTATGGGGGATTCAACTGAAAGAAAGTTTATCATCTTAAGTCTTATTTTCAGTGAGAGAGACAGTGAGAGAGAAGACGAGAAAACAGCTGCAGAGGTTGGAGCAGGAGTTACAGGAGTACAGGGTCAGTACAGGAATACAGGGTCATGGTACAGGGTCAGTACACAGGGTACAGGGTCAGTACAGGAATACAGGGTCATGGTACAGGGTCAGTACAGGAATACAGGGTCAGTACACAGGGTACAGGGTCAGTACAGGAATACAGGGTCATGGTACAGGGTCAGTACAGGGTAAAGGGTCAGTACAGGAATACAGGGTCAGTACATAGGGTACAGGGTCAGTACAGGGTCATGGTACAGGGTCAGTACAGGGTACAGGGTCAGTACAGGAATACAGGGTCAGTACACAGGGTACAGGAATACAGGGTCAGTACATAGGGTACAGGGTCAGTACATAGGGTACAGGGTCAGTACAGAATACAGGGTCAGTACACAGGGTACAGGAATACAGGGTCAGTACACAGGGTCAGTACAGGAATACAGGGTCATGGTACAGGGTCAGTACAGGAGTACAGGGTCAGTACAGGAATGCAGGGTCAGTACAGGAATACAGGGTCATGGTACAGGGTCAGTACAGGAATACAGGGTCAGTACACAGGGTCAGTACAGGAATACAGGGTCATGGTACAGGGTCAGTACAGGGTAAAGGGTCAGTACAGGAATACAGGGTCAGTACATAGGGTACAGGGTCAGTACAGGGTCAGTACAGGGTACAGGGTCAGTACAGGAATACAGGGTCAGTACACAGGGTACAGGAATACAGGGTCAGTACATAGGGTACAGGGTCAGTACATAGGGTACATGGTCAGTACAGAATACAGGGTCAGTACACAGGGTACAGGAATACAGGGTCAGTACACAGGGTCAGTACAGGAATACAGGGTCATGGTACAGGGTCAGTACAGGAGTACAGGGTCAGTACAGGAATGCAGGGTCAGTACAGGAATACAGGGTCATGGTACAGGGTCAGTACAGGAATACAGGGTCAGTACACAGGGTACAGGGTCAGTACAGGAATGCAGGGTCTTATAGGAATGCAGGGTCAGTACACAGGGTACAGGGTCAGTACACAGGGTACAGGGTACAGGGTCAGCACACAGGGTACAGGATACAGGGTCAGTACACAGGGTACAGGGTCAGTACACAGGGTATAGGGTCAGTACAGGAATATAGGGTCAGTACAGGAATATAGGGTCAGTACACAGGGTACAGGGTCAGTACACAGGGTATAGGGTCAGTACAGGAATATAGGGTCAGTACATAGGGTACAGGGTCAGTACACAGGGTACAGGGTCAGTACACAGGGTACAGGATACAGGGTCAGTACACAGGGTACAGGGTCAGTACACAGGGTATAGGGTCAGTACAGGAATATAGGGTCAGTACACAGGGTCAGTACAAGAATATAGGGTCAGTACACAGGGTACAGGGTCAGTACACAGGGTATAGGGTCAGTACAGGAATATAGGGTCAGTACATAGGGTACAGGGTCAGTACAGGAATACAGGGTCAGTACACAGGGTACAGGGTCAGTAGGTGTACACAGCGTACAGGGTCAGTACAGGAATACAGGGTCAGTCCACAGGGTACAGGGTCAGTAGGTGTACACAGGGTACACAGTCAGTACAGGATACAGGGTCAGTAGGTGTACAGGGTACATGGTCAGTAGGTGTACAGGGTACACTCAGTACAATATAAAGAAAATCTATGGCATTGAAATGCTAAATGTTCAGAAAGACACAACTACGTGTCAGTGCCTGGTGGATAAAAGCATGATACTCCATTGTGTGATTGCCAGATGCTGGTCAAAAACCTGAGAAGTCGCATTGATGAACTGGAACAGCAGCTGTCTAAGGAACAGGGTGAGTTGTCCAACTGTATGCTCCATGTCTTATTAGACTAGCTCCGTGGTCTTGTGGATAGAGCGTCTGCCCGGAGAGTGGAAACTCATGGGTTCGATCTCTTGAAAGATGGTACTACGGCATTAAGGGGCTAAAACAAGGATTGGACAGGCCCGGATTCAGTACACTATGTCTGAGTGGGATATCCATGTTCATTTTCCCTCACTTCATATCTCATTGTCCAACTTTCTTCTTCATGTCTCTTACCCACTGTCTGCTCCATGTCTCATTGTCCCACTCTCTGCTTCATGGCTCATTGTCCCACTGTCTGCTTCATGTCTCATTGTCCCATTGTCTGCTCCATGTCACTCTGTCTGCTCCATGTCCCACTGTCTGCTCCATGTCCCACTGTCTCCATCTTGTCCCATTGTCTGCTCCATGTCCCACTGTCTGCTCCATGTCCCATTGTCTGCTCCATATCTCATTGTCTGCTCCATGTCCTACTGTCTCTCCCATATCTCATTGTCTGCTCCATGTCCCATTGCCCTGCTGTCTGCTCCGTGTCCCATTGTCTGCTCCATGTCCCATTGTCTGCTCCATGTCCCACTGTCTGCTCCATGTCCCACTGTCTGTTCCATGTCTCATTGTCCCACTATCTACCCCATGTCCCACTGTCTGCTCCATGTCTCATTGTCTGCTCCTTGTCTCATTGTTTCCTCCATGTCCCACTGTCTGCTCCATGTCCCACTGTCTGCTCCATATCTCATTGTCTGCTCCATGTCTTATTGCCCCACTGTCTGTTCCATGTCTCATTGTCCCACTGTCTGCTCCATATCTCATTGTCTGCTCCATGTCTTATTGCCCCACTGTGTGCTTCATGTCTCATTGTCCCACTGTCTGCTCCATGTCCCATTCTCTGCTGCATGTCCCACTTTCTGCTCCATGTCCCATTCTCTGCTGCATGTCCCACTGTCTGCTCCATGTCTCATTCTCTGCTGCATGTCCCACTTTCTGCTCCATGTCCCATTCTCTGCTGCATGTCCCACTGTCTGCTCCATGTCTCATTCTCTGCTGCATGTCCCACTTTCTGCTCCATGTCCCATTCTCTGCTGCATGTCCCACTGTCTGCTCCATGTCTCATTCTCTGCTGCATGTCCCACTTTCTGCTCCATGTCCCATTCTCTGCTGCATGTCCCACTGTCTGCTCCATGTCCCATTCTCTGCTGCATGTCCCATTCTCTGCTGCATGTCCCACTTTCTGCTCCATGTCCTATTCTCTGCTGCATGTCCCACTTTCTGCTCCATGTCTCATTCTCTGCTGCATGTCCCACTTTCTGCTCCATGTCCCACTTTCTGCTCCATGTCCCACTGTCTGCACCATGTCTCATTCTCTGCTGCATGTCCCACTTTCTGCTCCATGTCCCACTGTCTGCTCCATGTCCCACTGTCTGCTCCATGTCCCACTGCCCGCTCCATGTCCCATTGCTCCACTTTCTCCTCATGTCCCACTGTCTGCTCCATGTCCCACTGTCTGCACCATGTCTCATTCTCTGCTGCATGTCCCACTGCCCGCTCCATGTCCCATTGCTCCACTTTCTCCTCATGTCCCACTGTCTGCTCCATGTCCCACTGTCTGCTCCATGTCCCACTGCCCGCTCCATGTCCCATTGCTCCACTTTCTCCTCATGTCCCACTGTCTGCTCCATGTCCCACTGTCTGCTCCATGTCTCATTCCTCCACTGTCTGCTTCATGTCTCATTGTCTGCTCCATGTCTCATTGTCTGCTCCATATCTCATTTTTCGCTCCATGTCCCACTGTCTGCTCCATGTCGCATTCCTCCTCTGTCTGCTTCATGTCTCATTGTCTGCTCCATGTCTCATTGTCTGCTCCATATCTCATTTTTTGCTCCATGTCTCATTGTCTGCTCCATGTCTCATTGTCTGCTCCATGTCTCATTTGTCTGCTCCATATCTCATTGTCTGCTCCATGTCTTATTGTCTGTTCCATGTCTCATTCCTCCACTGTCTGCTTCATGTCTCATTGTCTGCTCCATGTCTCATTGTCTGCTCCATGTCTCATTGTCCCATTGTCTGCTTCTTGTCTCATTGTCCAACTGTTTGCTCCATATCTCATTGTCTGCTCCATGTCTCATTGCCCCACTGTGTGCTTCATGTCTCATTGCCCCACTGTGTGCTTCATGTCTCATTGCCCCACTGTCTGCTTCATGTCTCATTGCCCCACTGTGTGCTTCATGTCTCATTGCCCCACTGTCTGCTTCGTGTCTCATTGTCCCACTGTTTGCTCCATGTCTCATTGTCCCACTGTCTGCTTCATGTCTCATTGTCCCAATGTGTGCCCAATGTCTCATTGTCCCACTGTGTGCTTCATGTCTCATTGTCCCACCGTGCGTTTCATGTCTCATTGTCCCACTGTCTGCTTCATATCTAATTGTTCCAATGTGTGCTTCATGTCTCATTGTATCACTGTGTGCTACATGTCTCATTGTCCCACTGTCTGCTACATGTCTCATTGTCCCACTGTCTGCTTCATGTCTCATTGTCCCACTGTCTGTTTCATGTCTCATTGTCCCAATGTGTGCCCAATGTCTCATTGTCCCACTGTCTGTTTCATGTCTCATTGTCCCACTGTCTGCTTCATGTCTCATTGTCCCACTGTCTGTTTCATGTCTCATTGTCCCACTGTCTGCTTCATGTTTCATTGTCCTAATGTGTGCTTCATGTCTCATTGACCCACTGCCTGCTTCATGTCTCATTGTCCCACTGTCTGTTCCATGTCTCATTGTCCTATTGTTTGCTTTTTGTCTCATTGTTTGCTCCATGTCTCATTGTCCCACTGTTTGCTTCATGTCTCATTGTCCCACTGTCTGCTCTATGTCTCATTGCCTGCTTCATGTCTCATTGTCCAACTGTCTGCTCATGCCTCATAGAATTGGTCCCAAACAACGTACACTGAATGTAAGAGGCAACCAAATGGACTGGGTTGACAGGCCCAGGGACTTTGTCAATTGCTTTTTCTTGTACCCAAACAGTGTAGATTATTGCTCACAATATCTGGTCACAGGAATATCCGATCCAGACTTGATTATTTACAGGCCGTCCTCATACAGCTGAAATATTGCTGAGTGCAATGTTAAACAACAACCAAACAAACAACATATGTAACATGACATTCCTTACCCTATCTAACGTGTGGTAACATGCTGATGTGCTTATTTTGACAGATAAGACAATATTGGATATTTGTATACATAAAGGATGTGCAAAATGTTTCTTTCAAAGCTTAGAATGTTTAGTGTAAGCTGACATGAACTATTAGTTCAAATTTTCATCTACCAATGCTCATGTTGGTTTGAACAGAATTTGTCAAGTTCCTGAAAGAGAGCATGGAAATCCACACTCAGTCTGCTGCCTCAGCACCAAGAGGCCCGGAGCCAGTGGTGGAGATGCCCCCAGAGGTACGTCAGCAGTAGTAGGAACTAACGTGTGTTTAGGGCAGTGGTTTTATAGGACACAATTTGCTGTGCACTAATGTTTCTTAGCAGTACCAAGACTTGCTAATTGTAAGTATGAATCCTGCATTTGTCATGATAATGATTGGTGTCTGTCAGCACCATACCTGTGTTCATTAGTTTCACAAGTGTTAAACATCTCCGATCATTGGTATGTACAGCTTTACTCCCACTCAAAGGTGATGCCCTGTATGCTAAGCGGTTGTGCTGACTGTTGTGCATATGTCCTGCATATGTCATTACAAGTAAATACAAGATTCTGTATTGTGAAGCACCTAGGAAATTCAGTGCTGTTTACAAGCCAATTAGAAAGAGTTTTATTCTTCTCATATTTGAGACAAATTAGTGTTGTGACATGACTGATTTCAGGCATAAATACAAAGTATAGTTGGTTTTGCTCATGTGACACAATGTCACAAAATGATCTAAACATTACGTAGGTGATGCTGGAATAGTGATTATTTCATTTATCTAAAGTTGGTATACATAAAATGAAAATCTTATTTAAATGACTTCAGAGTGAATTGAAGAGTCTTATAAGCCTTCTACTTTCACTGTATAACCAGAGCTTACAGTCGCATTTTTGTGACCAGACATGTGCGAGGCAGTGGCTTTATTTCAAACTCATATTTATTGGAACCAATCAAGAAATAAAATCCTAAAGAAAAACCTATGAATTTATTAACATAAAATGCCACACACATACAATCTGCAATTCACACCGACCACGGAGAGCACGACCGGACCATTTACACAATACACACCTTACATGTGACACCAACTGGAACAAGGTATTCAGATTAATAAATACAACAAGGCAGGTAATGTCACTCACTGGTGACATGAACTCTAATTTGTTCTTGCCATTTCACTCATTCCACAGAGCATGAGCACTGAGCACCTGGATGCAAACCACATGGGCTCGGAGATATTACACGGCCACAGTCATACAACAATAAATCCTCTACATTTTCTCTACTATGAGTAATTAAGAATTGACCTTCACTTCGTGTGAGTTCATTGGAGTATGAACCTTCAGAGAGTTGAAATGTGCGTATGGATGCATAACTGGCTCTTCAGAATCATCTTACACAACACATGTGTTCCAATAATATTACCATTAGATGAGAAAGGTCTGTAAAGAACTACCTCAGTAAGTCAGTCACAATGACAGCATGTCGTAATACATTTACATCAAGTACAAGATGTCAAAATAGCCGACATGATAAATGTGAAGGGAGGGATTTCCGAAGTTGTTAATGAACCTGTGGCGGTTACATGTGTTAGTCATCATTGATCAACTGGCCGATCATTGAAAGGTTATTAAAGATGCGTCAAACAGACACTAAGGTAAATTCAAAGTTTGCTGGAGACGGTCACTGTCAGCCTAGACACTGATCGAGTCGATACTACGATAGTTTGGATGTGCATTTCTTCGTTTGCTCATTAGGATGGGCCGTAGCGAGGATATTCGTAAACAATATGCAGTCAAGCTCACTGACTTATCTCAATGCAAACTGAAACGCTGAGACCAAGATTAAAGGTTCTAAAAGATCAGATAGAACGCTTATGTATGTTTTCGTGCTAGGGAATTCCCAGGGGTTTCCCCAAGAATGTGGAAGTAGTCCGTCAGTGTTTACGTCATTTCAAGAACACAGTGTCATGAAAACGTATGAACGTCAAATTATGTCATTTATACACTTATGAACGTCAATTTCGCGGTCATGTGACCTACCTCTCGTCCAATGGAAAAGCCTTATATCGTGTAAACTTCAAATTAAAAAATTATTTGAAAATGACTACCATGAGACTGACACCATATTTACCCCGGACAAGCTTCTTTCAGACTGTCATACTACGTAACAGTGGTTTTGTATTTATAGGGGAGGTAACTCACATCCTGAAACTTTCAGCATTCACTCAACAGTCCCTACACTAGTCGGCAAACATATTGCTGCCCCCTCAGGAAGAGATATACATGGACGAAGGAGCAAAATTTGTCTGACGGCCACATGCCACACATTGTTCAGTCTCACATTATGGATTGTCCCACAGCTGAGTGTTGCATGACAATGATGTCCTTAACTTATGTGGTTGTAGCGAGCCCCACCTCAAGAGATTGCTGGAGACCCCTCCTCCAACTACTACAAGACACTGATGTCAGGGATGAAGAGAGACTTTATGTTGGAGGTGGACAAACTCAAGGAGCATCTGAAGAAGGAGCAGAGCAGGTAAGCTACAGTATCTGTGACCTTCAGTCAGCTCTTGCACGGACCCGTCTATTGGTCAGTCCATCAGGTAGACAGATGGACAACAGTTGGGTATTCAACAATCTCATTAAAATCAGATCTTAGTTTTCGCTATGCTAAACAAAGATCTGAAGACATTCCATTAAGGGTCACGTCAGAACGACCTTTCATCCAACCAATCAGAGTGTCGCTTACCAGATCATGAAAGTGACAGTCGGAATGTGTTTTCTGATCATGCAACAATGAAAAATTTAACACTGGGTATTCCGAATCGAGAATACGTCAAAATATGTTTCGGAGTGTGGTCGCCAGTTTGTAACTAGTGTCGTAAAGCTCGAGAAAGCTGCCTTCTGATTGGCTAATGTCGATTTCTTGTCAGTCATTTCATTGGTCGGTTAAAATTCGTGAAAGGTCGTTCTGACGTGACCCGTAAAGGGATGTCCTCAGATCTTTGTTTAGCGGTAGCGAGAACTAAGATCTGATTTTAATGAGATTGGGTATTCAAAGGGATCAGTCCATCAGGGAGACAAATGCCCAACAGTTGGGTATTCATAGGGATCTGTCCATCAGGTAGACAAATGCCCAACAGTTGGGTATTCATAGGGATCAGTCCATCAGGTAGACAGATGCCCAAGAGTTGGTTATTCATAGGGATCTGTCCATCAGGTAGACAGGTGCCCAACAGTTGGATATTCATAGGGATCTGTCCATCAGGTAGACAGGTGCCCAACAGTTGGGTATTCATAGGGATCAGTCCATCAGGTAGACAGGTGCCCAACTGATGGGTATTCATAGGGATCTGTCCATCAGGTAGACAGATGCTTTAAAGTTGGGTATTCATAGGGATCAGTCCATCAAGTAGACAGATGCCTTAAAGTTGGGTATTCGTAGGGATCTGTCCATCAGGTAGACAGGTGCCCAACAGTTTGGTATTCATAAGGATCAGTCCATCAGGTAGACAGATGGCCAACAGTTGTGTATTCAGCAGTAATAGGGATCTGTCCATCAGGTAGACAGATGGCCAACAGTTGTGTATTCAGCAGTAATAGGGATCTGTCTGTCAGGTAGACAGATGGCCAACAGTTGTGTATTCAGCAGTAAAAAGGATCAGTCCATCAAGTAGACAGATGGCCAACAGTTGTGTATTCAGCAGTAATAGGGATCTGCCCATCAGGTAGACAGATGGCCAACAGTTGTGTATTCAGCAGTAATAGGAATCTGTCCATCAGGTAGACAGATGGCCAACAGTTGTGTATTCAGCAGTAATAGGAATCTGTCCATCAGGTAGACAGATTGCCAACAGTTGGTAATTCATAGGGATCAAACCATAAGGTAGACAGGTGCCCAACAGTTGGGTATTCATAGGGATCAGTCTACCAGGGAGACAGATGCCCAACAGTTGGGTATTCAGCAGTAATAGGGATCTGTCCATTGGGTAGACAGATGGCCAACAGTTGTGTATTCAGCAGTAAAAAGGATCAGTCCATCAGGTAGACAGATGGCCAACAATTGTATATTCAGCAGTAATAGGGATCAGTCCATCAGGTAGACAGATGGCCAACAGTTGTGTATTCAGCAGTAATAGGGATCTGTCTGTCAGGTAGACAGATGGCCAACAGTTGTGTATTCAGCAGTAATAGGGATCTGTCCATCAGGTAGACAGATGGCCAACAGTTGTGTATTCAGCAGTAATAGGGATCTGTCCATCAGGTAGACAGATGGCCAACAGTTGTGTATTCAGCAGTAATAGGAATCTGTCCATCAGGTAGACAGATGGCCAACAGTTGTGTATTCAGCGGTAATAGGGATATGTCTGTCAGGTAGACAGATGGCCAACAGTTGTGTATTCAGCAGTAATAGGGATCTGTCCATCAGGTAGACAGATGGCCAACAGTTGTGTATTCAGCAGTAATAGGAATCTGTCCATCAGGTAGACAGATGGCCAACAGTTGTGTATTCAGCAGTAATAGGGATCTGTCCATCAGGTAGACAGATGGCCAACAGTTGTGTATTCAGCAGTAAAAAGGACCAGTCCATCAAGTAGACAGATGGCCAACAGTTGTGTATTCAGCAGTAAAAAGGATCAGTCCATCAGGTAGTCAGATGGCCAACAGTTGTGTATTCAGCAGTAATAGGGATCTGTCCATCAGGTAGACATATAGCCAACAGTTGTGTATTCAGCAGTAAAAGGGATCAGTCCATCAGTTAGACAGATGGCCAACAGTTGTGTATTAAGCAGTAATAGGGATCTGTCTGTCAGGTAGACAGATGGCCAACAGTTGTGTATTCAGCAGTAATAGGGATCTGTCCATCAGGTAGACAGATGGCCAACAGTTGTTTATTCAGCAGTAAAAAGGATCTGTCCATCAGGTAGACAGATGGCCAACAGTTGTGTATTCAGCAGTAATAGGGATCTGTCCATCAGGTAGACAGATGGCGAACAGTTGTGTATTCAGTAGTCATATGGATCAGTCCATTAGATGGGTATTTTCCCAGATGGGTGTTCAGCAATAGTAGGGTTCTGTACATCAGGTAGACATGTCCCATCCCATTGGATTTGAAGTAGGAACAATCAGTGTTTTGTTGTTTGTTTTTTTACACCGCACTCAGCAATATTCCAGCTATATGACAGTGGTCTGTAAACAGTCAAGTCTAGACCAGACTATCCAGTGATTGACATCATGAGCAATGATATATACACAACTGGGGTAATAGTAAGACTACAAAAAATAGCCTGCAGATTTAAGGCATTCAATATGTTGATGTTTGTGTTACTGGTTTGTTTAGAAATCATGCCTCAGTGCGTCGTTTGGAGCAGATCCACAAGGACCAGATACAGACCATTATGAAGGACTGCATGCGTGTCCTGCGTGGCATCATACACTTCCGCGACCAGGTGGCCAATACACTGGACAAGGAAGGATTTGGGAACGCCGCACAACAACTTCATCAGCTGCCCAAACTGATTCTTGACAATGTAAGTGTGTTAATGATTATGACAACAGGCTCTTCCTACCAGGCAGACTAAACATGTCTATTTCCCATTGTCTCTATCTGCCTGCAGACTAAACGTCAGGCCTCAAAGTTATTTTTTTTTCAAAGGAGCCACTTCGCTCCTAATTTTTTTTCAAGGAGCCAAATAGAATTTCAAGGAGCCAAGGCAAAATGTAAGGAGCCAAAAGTAATGACTTGTAATTTAACTGAGCTTCTGCATAACTAAACACAAACAAATCCATTGTTTGAATAATCAGATTTATATCATGAACAACAACTGTTGTTGAAGCTTTTGAGTTTTCAGACAGACAAGCTTTAGAACATTGTGGCAGTAACATCATCAGACAAGCTTTAGAACATTACAATACTGATAATTATGTTATATTTCAACTCATGTTGTGTATCTTACAAATTCAGCATTTTTTTAATGTTCAAAATAAAAGCTAATCAATAACATCATGTTTCATTCTCCAAATTTATTTACATCAGATTATCAAATGATTTTAATGCATGTGTTCATGAAATTTATTTATTCTTAATTTCAAAGTGCATTTAAAATTTATTAATTCATCTTCCTGTCAATTCAACAACAACAACAAAATTTAGATGGTGCCCTCATCTTGCCATATTTCAGCCAGTCCTGTTTGAATGTGCGTTTACCAGTGCCAGTGGCAGGTTTTGGTTTAGCGCTTCCTTCATTCCAGGTATGGAGCTTCATATCGAAAGCGAAAACAGTACACATGGCCTAGCAGTGATCTAGTCGGTGTTATTATGTTCTGATATTGATTTTTTTTCACTGAAGTTACCACACTTATATTAAAAACAATCTTTTTTAATATCTCATGACAAGAGATATTTTGTCGCAAAACTTAATGAAAGGCAAGGAGCCAGTTGGCGACTGACATGAAAATACTAGTAGCAAAATACAAAACTAGAACCTAGTCGCAACTTTGAGGCCTGAACATGTGTTTCCCTTTGTCTCCATCTGCCTGCAGACTAAATGTGTGTTTCCCCTTGTTTCCATCTGCCTGCAGACTAAATGTGTGTTTCCCCTTGTCTCCATCTGCCTGCAGACTAAACGTGTGTTTCCCCTTGTCTCCATCTGCCTGCAGACTAAACGTGTGTTTCCCTTTGTCTCCATCTGCCTGCAGACTAAACGTGTGTTTCCCTTTGTCTCCATCTGCCTGCAGACTAAACGTGTGTTTCCCCTTTGTATCCATCTGCCTGCAGACTAAACGTGTGTTTCCCCTCTCTATTTTGTGTCTATGTCTTTGAAGGTGAATCAGGACCCTAAGGAAGTCCTCTTGTACTTGGCTGCCAACACTATTGACTGTAAGTCTTAAGGCAATATTAACAATTTTGACATCTCTTGAACTTTAATCTTTATGTTAAGGATAAATCATGACTGCAAGCGTTTGGTTAAAAATGGAAACATGATGGGGAGGTAAAAATTCTTGGGCCGAAGGAGTTTTCATAATCTCAACCAAACCCAAGGTTGAGTTTTTTGTCTGACTTGTAAACCAAATGACAAATCTGAAAAAAACATTTTTCAACAAATTTATTTATGTTTCCAACACTTTTATGAACCATGGAAAACGGACATAATATATCATCTGTAGATGTTCATCATGTACATGGAAATGATACTCTTAAAACCTCAGCACCTTGTTGGCCTCGTCGTTCACTCACTAGGCTGCACTCCCAAAGTTGCAAGTTGATCCCACTGGAATATAAGTAACATTTCTTGTTTGATGTTACATCATTCTGCACATGTCCTTAGTTGGCATTGTAATGTGTGTGATGTAGAGTGTGTTCAATAGCTAAATCCATCTCTAACTAGGACATTCAAAATATGTCAAACCCTCTTTACAGGTGTTACCCTCTGGAAAACCAGGGGACTTTCTGCAGAATATCCCAGGGACAGAGGGCTATTCTGTTGAAAGTCCCAGCTGAGAGTTTATTCTATGAAAATGAGGCCCCATGAAAAAAGAGGCTACTGCCACTAGATGTTCGTGAAGCATGTGTAAGCAGTACTGATGCCACTAATATAAAATAAGTCCTAATAGTTGATTTCAAAATTGATTAAAATGTAAATGTTAATTCTACCATCCATTCACGTGATTGAGGGGTCCTATGAGATAACAACTGCGCATGCATAGACCAGTGCGACCTCGTGGCGTAGACGGGACAACGCTGAAATTATATTGCTCGGGATACATTTCGTTCTCCGAGTTGAAATTTTCTGAGGATAATTGGTTGCCAATTACTCAGTTTTTTGCCGATCCCAGGGTGATCGCATTTATAGAAGTTTTACCGTTTGACGACCTGCGGAGTTGCAGAATTTCCACTTGACTATTGACCTACCTCGTGGTTGACCGTGTCGGCAGCCATTATGGCGGACGATGTTCGTAATACGATCCCTGCAAAGGACAAATCTATATCCATGGAAAATCTAAAGCAGAGATGTCCAATTCTACAAGGTATTCAAGCTCTAAACCCTCTACAAGTTCGGAAGACAGTGTAGCTAATGCAGGGACTTCGCATTCAGTAATAGAAATGGCACTAATGCTTGACGAACTAAAGAAAATGTCGGCGGAGCTTTGGAAACTGGTTGGGGGACATCGTTCAAATCAGTAGAACAGACACTTAACAGTCAACAAGTTCACCCCTATGGAGAGGACGATTACTTTCCAGATTATGAGTGGAGACGATTTTATTGAATCCTCACAGGTGCCTCATGATTCCAAAGGATTGTGTACTAACGCTGGGGACATTATTACTGACCCATTTGAGAAAATGTGCTCAACCTTACAGGATGCGAGTTTTCCACATGAGGATGAATTTTCTTACTTTAGACAAAGTCTTGGACTTACTGAGGTATACTCTAAGCCTATTGACCCCAAGTTGGCAGACATCATCAAAACTTTGTTTGATGTGAAAAGTTCTCGCGATGGCGACAAACTCAATGAAGAGCGCATAAAATCGTACCAGAACTGTGATGTGCTTAACGTTCCGGAAACAAGATTTTGTGTTAAAACATCTCGGGATACGCAGTGAATACTGACAAAGTGCTTAAAAAAATTGCCACTGGGGTGGTTAAGCGTGACAGCCATTTCCTGTACTTTAGACATCCTATTTCGGAAGAAGTCCGAACTGAAATAAACAAACTTTTATTGATATCCGGGAAGTGCTTAGGCGATGCACTTGGGTTGCTGGGAACGACAAACAGTGAGTTAGTTCACAGATGCAAGGTGAAATTAAAGAAGAATTTCAAGCTTTGTGTTCCTCTTCATCAGAATCAACGCCAAACCGGCGAAGATGTGATATTCTTTGTGATATTGGGACTATCCCCAGAATCGGCCAGAGAGTGTCGACAGGCTACTGCTATCATATGGTGCGAAACACCACCCAAACTATGGGAACAGTCACCAAGAGAGAGGCAGACTGTACTATAGACAGCAGGACAGACCACAAGGTCAGTGAGTACCATCATATTTTTCATCAAGCAGGTAATTTGAAACAGTGCATTGATAATTTTAAAATGATCACTTCGGATGTACACATTTTGATAAATGTTGCCAGATTAAATATAGAATTTACAGGAGGAATGCCTCCATCTCAGGTTGCAGAACCAACACCATTGAATTTCCTTCCACAGAAGTATTTGCGATAGATCAAATTCTGACAGATTTTAATCACTGAGGAATAGTTAAGAAAGCATCTGAAAGTGTAGATCAATTTATGAATATCTGACATATTCCTTCGAGAAAAGAAGGGTGGAACTTACAGGTTGATTCTAAATTTAGAAAAGCTTAACTTGGATGTAGAGTATAAACATTTCAAAATGGAAAGGCTAGAATCAGCGGCCACACTTATGACACAAAACTGCTTTATGACAAGCATTGATTTAAAAGATGCATACTACTCAGAGAATGTGTGTTCTGAACAGAGAAAAAATTTATGATAAAGATGGCGTGATACACTGTTTCAGTTTAATTGCTTACCAAATGGTCTTAGCTCAGGCCCCCGAATTTTTACCAAACTTATGAAGCCAGTTTTTGCTTCACTAAGATCCCTAGGTGTGGATTGCTTGGGATATATTGATGACAGTTTCATCACAAATGAGGAGGAAGATACACTAAGACAGCAAACACAAATGAGAGTGAAACTTTTCTCAGACTTAGTTTTTTAACAATTCATGATGATAAGTCACAGTTCCAACCAACACAGAATATGGAATTTCTGGGATTTGGGCTTAATTCATGTGAAATGACAGTGGAAAAGGACAGTGAAAAATCAGAATACATCACAAGGTTAGGTGCTGAGATTCTGAGAAAAAAGACTGTAAAGATCAAATCATTAATACCACAGTTCATTGGTTCTGTAGTCTCTGCTTTTCCAGCAGTTAAGTATTGCAAGCTAAACTATCGGGTCATGTAGATTATCAATAGAGGCAGAGCATGAGCTTCAGTGGTGGCTAGACAATATCCCCCACAGTACAAGTAGAGATTAGAACCCAAGACTCGATATACAAATTGATACTGACTCTAGCCTGAAGGGTTGGGGGGGGGGCCTCATGTCAGGGGGAGAGAGCCCAGGGACATTGGTCAGAAGCGGAAGCTTGTTTTCACATCAATGTCCTTGAACTTAAAGCAATTGATTTGGCACTAAGATCATTTCATCACAGACTGAAAGGAAAGCTTGTTAGCATATGATCAGACAACACTACTGCGGTGTCTTACATTAGAGAAATGGCTGGTATGCATTCTCGAGAATGTGATGTGATAGCAAATCAAATTTTGACTTGGGCCATAGAACAAAAAACTGATCTTGTCATCTCTCACTTACTAGGTGTTGATAACATCAGCGCAGATAAAGCGTCTAGAAAATTTTCAGACTGGACTGAGTGGACTTTGGAAGATGTTTTTTTCTCGTAACATTGAAATTCAATTTTCACTTCAATTGTCAATTGATCTGTTTGCTTCCAAGTTAAATCGGAAGATTGAAAAATATTGTAGCTGGAAGTGTTACCTTTCTGCCTGGCAGATTGATGCTTTTACACTAGATTGGGGCACAGAACTTTTTTATGCATTTCCTCCATTCTGCTTAATGAGGAAATGTGTGCAAAAAATGAAGCATGAAAAAGCTACAGGAATAATTGTAGCCCCTATCTGGCCTACTGACTGGTGGTTCACTCATCTGCTTTCACTTCATGTTGACAGGCCAGGGGAAATAACTCTGGCGAGGAGCAAGCTATTTCTACCTTGGGACCGAAAAGCACACCCTCAGATCAAGAAACTGCGGGTTGCAGTCCTATGGAAATCATGGAAACTTAATTCCAGAAAGCAATACAAATCATATTGGGACAGTGGTATAACTTTTGTAGTCAGAGGCAGGCTACTCAAATTCAACCCACTGTAGGGGAAGTTCTAGA
Organism: Haliotis cracherodii; assembly: GCF_022045235.1. Classification (NCBI taxonomy): domain Eukaryota; kingdom Metazoa; phylum Mollusca; class Gastropoda; order Lepetellida; family Haliotidae; genus Haliotis; species Haliotis cracherodii. The sequence goes on from NW_027266285.1 coordinate 3,811,310, forward strand.
TTTTCTATTTTTGTTATATTCAGGACAAGGATATAGTGCCCTGAATACTGCTACTGCCACATTGTTGTGGATAATAAAGGTATTGGTGAACACCCTCTGATTGTTAGATTTCTGAAAGGTGTGTTCTTATCCAGACCTGTTACACCCAGATACTCAGAAATTTGGGATGTCAGACTTGTTTTTAACTTTCTCAGGAAACTATCACCTGTCAGATTGTTAACACTGAAGAAACTTTGGTGAAGTTAGTGTTATTTTTGTCACTGGTTACAGCGCAAGAGGACTCTTTCATTTCTCAACATTGGTGACTTAGAAGTTATTGATTCTTGTGCAAGAGTAACTTTTTTAATCAGAGATCATGTGAAACAATCGAGACCTGGAAAGGACTTTTCAAGGATCACAATCAAAGCATATCCCCCTGACAGGGGACTTTGCCCTCTTACCATCCTGAACAAATATATGGCGAGGACTGAACCTGTTTGGGGTAATGAGTCTAAGTTGTTCATTTCATACATGATGCCGTACGGCTGATTTCAAAAGACTCTCTCAGTAGATGGATAAGGTATGGACTTACCTGGGCAGGGATTGATGTTACTAAATACACTGCCCACAGTACCAGAGCAGCCTCAACCACAGCTATGTAGTTGCCCGTTCCAGTTTGTGATGTCCTCACCAAGGCACGATGGAGTTCAGAGTAAACTTGGTTGGGATGGGGTTGGGGGTTGGGATGGGGTGCCAGTCTATTGAGTGGGTATCCATGTTATCGGGCAGATTAAAACAGGATTTCTTAAAATTACAAATTATTGGTTGTTTGTCCCTTAATTGGGTTAGATTCATGTTGTTTAAAGTTTCAACAGACCGACAGGTTTGAAGTCTCATGGGACCCCAGAATCACGTGACTGGATGGTAGAATTAGTTAATTAAACAAGACTTACCTGTAAGTTGATGTTTGAACCATTGTTCCCTCCCTTGGGCCTTATGTCTATTGCCAATCTGTCGAAACTTCACTTTAAAGTCTGGTCTATGCATGCGCAGTTGCAATCTCATGTTACTCTTCATCACGCCTGACTGGCTGGTAGAATTCCAATCAAACTTCAACTTACAGGTAAGTCTCTTTTAATTTACTAATTATCTGAGTATTATTTCCTGTAGTTTTGCTTTTGAGCTAACTGTTGTACATGTATTGTGGTGACAGACCTGCACAATATTGAGGTTGTGCTGAACCACACCATGTTGGCGATCAAGGTGAAGCAGAATGCAGGAACTGTTGGTAGCCATCCACCCATAGACCAAAATCAAGTCTTCAGGCAAATGGAGGTGAGTCCTAGTTAGAATACTACCTATGTATTGTATCAAACACTGGTAAAGAGCAAGCCTACTTCAAACACTGGTAGAGAGGTGCCTTCTTCAAACTCTGGTAAAGGGGGTACCTACATCAAACACTGGTAGAGAGGTGCCTACATCAAACACTGGTAAAGTGGTACCTACATCAAACACTGGTAAAGGGATGCCTACATCAAACACTAGTAGAGAGGTGCCTACATTAAACACTGGTAAAGTGGTACCTACATCAAACACTGGTAAAGAGGTGCCTACATCAAACACTGGTAAAGGGATGCCTACATCAAACTCTGGTAAAGGGATGCCTACATCAAACACTGGTAGAGAGGTGCCTACTTAAAACACTGGTAAAGTGGGTACCTACATCAAACACTGGTAAAGGGATGCCTACATCAAACACTGGTAGAGAGGTCCCCACTTCAAACACTGGTAAAGGGGGTACCTACATCAAACACTGGTAAAGGGATGCCTACATCAAACTCTGGTAAAGGGATGCCTACATCAAACACTGGTAGAGAGGTGCCTACATCAAACACTGGTAGAGAGGGTACCTACATCAAACACTGGTAGAGAGGTGCCTACATCAAACACTGGTAGAGAGGTGCCTACTTCAAACACGGTAAAGGGGGTACCTACATCAAACACTGGTAGAGAGGTGCCTACATCAAACACTGGTAGAGAGGTGCCTACATCAAACACTGGTAAAGGGGGTACCTAAATCAAACACTGGTAAAGGGATGCATGCCTACATCAAACACTGGTAAAGAGGTGCCTACATCAAACACTGGTAAAGGGATGCCTTCATCAAACACTGGCGAAGTGGGTACCTACATCAACCACTGGTCAAGGGAGTGCCTACTCCAAATACTGGTAAAGTGGGTACCTACTTCAAATACTGGTAAAAGGATGCCTACATCAAACACTGGTTAAGAGGTGTCTATTTCAAACTGGTAAATTGGGTACCTATATCAAACTCTGGTAAAGTGGGTACCTATATCAAACACTGGTAAAGTGGTACCAATATTAAACACTGGTAAAGTGGTACCTATATCAAACACTGCTAAAGTGGTACCAATATCAAACACTGGTAAAGTGGTACCTATATCAAACACTGGTAAAGTGGTACCTATATCAAACTCTGGTAAAGTGGTACCTATATCAAACTCTGGTAAAGTGGTACCTATATCAAACTCTGGTAAAGTGGGTACCTATATCAAACACTGGTAAAGTGGGTACCTATATCAAACTCTGGTAAAGTGGGTACCTATATCAAACTCTGGTAAAGTGGTACCTATATCAAACACTGGTAAAGTGGGTACCTATATCAAACTCTGGTAAAGTGGGTACCTATATCAAACACTGGTAATGTGGTACCTATATCAAACTCTGGTAAATTGTGTACCTACATCAAACTCTGGTAAAGTGGGTACCTATATCAAACACTGGTAAAGTGGGTACCTATATCAAACACTGGTAAAGTGGGTACCTATATCAAACTCTGGTAAAGTGGGTACCTATATCAAACACTGGTAAAGTGGGTACCTATATCAAAGTAATTGATGGTTGTCCCCCTTTAACACCAGGTGCGTATGGAAGAAATCCGTAAAACCTCCAAGATCCGTGATGTGATGAAGTCGCCAGTGAAGCGTGCAAATGCTCGAGGTCGAAGGAAGGACAGGCAGCAAATAAGGAGACTGCAGGGGAGGGTTTCTCAATTTGTGAGTTGAGTAGAGACTACATGAGATACTTTCATTGATAATTTCTTTTTTGAATGTTACTGTAATATGGTGAAGATATTGGAAATGTTCTCAGTGTATGTTGTATAGAGAATAATCAGTACTTGTTACTCCAGCTCTTGGCCAGACACTCTCTTGTATTAGAAACCCATGTGTTGGTAGAGCCAGCAGATCATTTAACCATCATTATTTAAATGTCATAGTGATGTACCATTGGAAGGACAGCAGATATCTCTGTTAATGTGTTGTACAACACAAGTACATGTGTGTTGTACCAGTGAACAAGTACGTGTGTTGTGCCAGTGAACAAGTACATGTGTGTTGTACCACTGAACAAGTACATGTGTGTTGTACCAGTGAACAAGTACGTGTGTTGTGCCAGTGAACAAGTACATGTGTGTTGTACCAGTGAACAAGTACATGTGTGTTGTACCAGTGAACAAGTACATGTGTGTTGTGCCAGTGAACAAGTACATGTGTGTTGTGCTGGTGAACAAGTACATGTGTGTTGTACAGGAGAACAAGTACATGTGTGTTGTACAGGTGAACAAGTACATGTGTGTTGTACTGGTGAACAAGTACATGTGTGTTGTACCAGTGAACAAGTACATGTGTGTTGTACAGGAGAACAAGTACATGTGTGTTGTGTTGTACCAGTGAACAAGTACATGTGTGTTGTACAGGTGAACAAGTACATGTGTGTTGTACCAGTGAACAAGTACATGTGTGTTGTACCAATGAACAAGTACATGTGTGTTGTACAGGTGAACAAGTACATGTGTGTTGTAACAAAGAACAAGTACATGTGTGTTGTACCAGTGAACAAGTACGTGTGTGTTGTGTTGTACAGGAGAACAAGTACATGTGCCTGCTGGATCGCTACAAGCTAGTGTGGAATATGTACAACAAACAACAGAAAGACATAGATAAGATGTAAGTCACACCTAGAATTCTTGGCTTGCTGGTGCTTTAAGCATTACTTCGATATATGTGGTACTTAATTTTCTGTTTCAAAGTGTCTTCATTAATTATAGCCCAGTTTACCTACATACCACTCCAAATCACATGAGCTGCTATGATAAGCCTTGTCTACTGTGGGTCCAGTCACATTTGTAGAGGTGAGGTGAAATTGGGTTTAACGTCGCGTCCAAGATTATTGCACTTATATAGCGACGTGCATGTACATGTGTGTGTTTGTTTGGCTGCTTGTACTAGTCGGGACTGATGCCGATTTATAGTGCTAGCTCACTGAGATACCATGCCGCAGTTTAACATGAATACCCCACTCAGTCACTGTATACTGACTCCGATCCGACCAGTCCTTGTTTTAGCCCCTTATTGCCGAGCGCCAGACAGGGTAACAACAAGTACCATCTTTTAACGTCTTTTGGTATGACGCGGTAGGGGATCGAACCCCGGACCTTTCACTCTCCGGGCGGACGCTCTACCACTAGACCACGGAGGCGGTCCACACTTGTAGAGCTTGAGAGAGGATTAGAGGAGTTTTTATCATTCTTGAAGAAAATGTTTTGATAAACCTAGTCTACCTTGATCTGATCAACAAACTCTGCCATGTTTTCAGCCAAGCTGACTTTGACCAGACTGTCAAGAAGAAGGTCAAGGAGAAGCAAAACTCAGTGGTTACAGCAATCAAAACAGAATTCAAAGAGGTGCACTAAATACTAAAATATTGATATTTAGTTCCAACTTTTAGAGCCTGCTTATAGATAAAAGCAACCTACACACATACCTAGCTTTGTGTGACTGTGACTGTGACTGTCCTTCTTTCAGAGACGAGCATATCAAGAGCAGCAGCTCCACATGAGCATCTCAGACCAGAGGAGGAACCTGCATCTCCTCCACACGGCCTTTGAGGAGAACAGGATCTCACATGAGCTACATTCGGTGAGATAAGATCTCACTGTCTGCTTGTGAGACAAGAACATTACAGAGCAACAATTGATAACTTTAGCAGTAGTAAATGTTTGGATTCTGAGAAGAAGGTAGTAGATTCTTATTTACTGAGATGTTGTAAAAGCTGTGGCTAAAATGCTAGGACAGTTGCTGATTATATTGTTTAATGCAGATGGCTTCAAGTTTGCTGCACCAGGCACTGGAAATTCCCCGGAAGCGGTTCCGTTACCTCATTGAGCGATACATTGCACACTGTGCTCTGAAGGAGGCTGAGAGTAAGTCTAGGCAGTCGCCGCTGTCAGTGAGTGCTGATGGTTCAGTGTATGAATACCTTGATGCAGTTTTATGTGTTGCATTAGATCACATTTGTATGTAACATTCTGTTTTGTCCGGTAAGCTCCACTGATGAAAGTCCATATGACACTTAACACTTGATGCTGAGAGCCAAATTCTGGCTGATAGACTGAAAGGTTTTTGGCTGTAAGTGTAAGAATGGGTTATATATTGTAGGTAGGTGATTCAACCAATTTGGCAATATTGACCCATATTTTGTATTTGTTTTGAAACCAATGTTTCTTAATGTTTATTTAAATCTAAATGTGAAAAACATAAGAAATCAACATCAAATGTCATTACCACAACATATGTCAGTATGGAAATCCTAATTTGTTCGAATTAATCTCAGAATTATTTCTACTGTAAGTTGCAACGATGTGAATAAATCACTAATTATATGGTGTACAAATTTCGAAAGTGTTTCTTTCATATTAAATAGATATAAAAAATGTGTTTGATGCAACATTTTCTTTGCACTAATAACATCCAAAGTGAGATGCAGAATAAACAGGAACTTGAAGCTATAGGTGCATTATCATTCTTTTGTACAGAAAAATAGTGAGGCTGCAAGCAGAAACATGTTGTAATGTCAATTCTGTTGTAGTAATGACAACAGTGTATTGGTAATGTCAACACTGTTGTAGTAATGGCAACACTGTTGTAGTAATGACAACACTGTATTGGTAATTTCAACACTGTTGTAGTAATGGCAACACGGTAGTGATAATGTCAACACTGTTATAGTAATGACAACACTGTATTAGTATGTCAACACTGTTGTAGTAATTGCAACACTGTATTGGTAATGTCAACACTTTTGTAGTAATGGCAACATTGTAGAGGTAATGTCAACACTGTTGTATTAATGACAACACTGTAGTGGTAATGTCAACACTGTTGTAGTAATGACAACACTGTAGAGGTAATGTCAACACTGTAGTGGTAATGACAACATGGTTGTGGTAATGACATCATTGTTGTGGTTATGGCAACACTGTAGTGATAATGACATCACTGTAGTGGTTATGTCAACACTGTTGTGATAATGACAACTCGGTTGTGGTAATGACATCACTGTTGTGGTAATGCCATCACTGTTGTGGTTATGACAACACTATTGTGATACTGTCAACACAGTTGTGGTAATGCCATCACTGTTGTGGTAATGCCATCACTATTGTGATATTGTCAACACGGTTGTGGTAATGACATCACTGTTGTAGTAATGACATCATTGTTGTGGTAATGACATCACTATTCTGGTAATGACAACAAGGTTGTGGTAATGCCAACACTGTTGTGGTAATGCCATCACTGTTGTGGTAATGCCATCATTGTTGTGGTAATGCCATCACTGTTGTGGTAATGACAACACGGTTGTGGTAATTTCAACACTGTTTTAGTAATGTCAACACTGTTTTGGTTATGACAACACTGTTTTGGTAATGTCAACACTGTTTTGGTAATGTCATCACTGTTGTGGTAATGACAACATGGTTGTGGTAATTTCAACACTGTTTTAGTAATGCCATCACTGTTGTGGTAATGCCATCACTGTTGTGGTAATGCCATCACTGTTGTGTTAATGACAACACGGTTGTGTTAATGACAACACGGTTGTGGTAATGACAACTTGGTTGTGGTAATGACAGTGTTGCGGTAATGTCATCACTGTTGTGGTAATGACATCATTGTTGTGGTAATGACAACACTGTTTTGGTAATGTCATCACTGTTATGGTAATGACATCATTGTTGTGGTAATGACAAATCTGTTGTGGTAATGACAACGTGGTTGTGGTAATGACATTGTTGTGGTAATGTCATCACTGTTGTTGTAATGACATCATTGTTGTGGTAATGGCAACACTGTTCTTGTAATGACATCACTGTTCTTGTAATGACATCACTGTTGTGGTTATGTCAACACTGTTTTGGTAATGTGATCACTGTTTTGGTAATGTGATCACTGTTTTGGTAATGTTATCAATGTTGTGGTAATGACAACTTGGTTGTGGTAATGACAACACTGTTGTGGTAATGTCATCACTGTAATGTGGGTGTAAGGTGGGGTAATGTAGGTGTAAGGTGGGGTAATGTGGGGAAATGTAGGTGTAAGGTAGGGTAATGTAGGTGTAATGTGGGGAAATGTTGGTGTAATGTGGGGTAATGTAGGTGTAAGATGGCGTAATGTAGGTGTAATGTGGGGAAATGTAGGTGTAAGGTGGGGTAATGTAGGTGTAAGGTGGGAAAATGTAGGTGTAATGTAGGTGTAAGGTGGGGTAATGTAGGTGTAATGTGGGTTAATGTAGGTGTAAGGTGGGGTAATGTAGGTGTAAGGTGGGGTAATGTAGGTGTAATGTGGGGTAATGTAGGTGTAAAGTGGGGTAATGTAGGTGTAAGGTGGGTTAATGTAGGTGTAAGGTGGGGTAATGTAGGTGTAAGGTGGGGTAATGTAGGTGTAATGTGGGGAAATGTAGGTGTAATGTAGGTGTAATGTGGGGTAATGTAGGTGTAATGTGGGGTAATGTAGGTGTAAGGTGGGTTAATGTAGGTGTAAGGTGGGGTAATGTAGGTGTAAGGTGGGGTAATGTAGGTGTAATGTAGGTGTAATGTAGGTGTAATGTGGGGTAATGTAGGTGTAAAGTGGGGTAATGTAGGTGTAATGTGGGTTAATGTAGGTGTAAGGTGGGGTAATGTAGGTGTAAGGTGGGGTAATGTAGGTGTAAAGTGGGGTAATGTAGGTGTAAGGTGGGGTAATGTAGGTGTAAGGTGGGGAAATGTAGGTGTAAGGTGGGTTAATGTAGGTGTAATGTGGGGAAATGTAGGTGTAATGTGGGTTAATGTAGGTGTAAGGTGGGGTAATGTAGGTGTAAGGTGGGTTAATGTAGGTGTAATGTGGGGTAATGTAGGTGTAAGGTGGGGTAATGTAGGTGTAATGTGGGGAAATGTAGGTGTAATGTGGGGAAATGTAGGTGTAAGGTGGCGTAATGTAGGTGTAATGTGGGGTAATGTAGGTGTAAGGTGGCGTAATGTAGGTGTAAGGTGGGGTAATGTAGGTGTAATGTGGGGTAATGTAGGTGTAATGTGGGGAAATGTAGGTGTAAGGTGGGGTAATGTAGGTGTAAGGTGGGTTAATGTAGGTGTAATGTGGGGAAATGTAGGTGTAATGTGGGGTAATGTAGGTGTAAGGTGGGGTAATGTAGGTGTAATGTTGGGAAATGTAGGTGTAAGGTGGCGTAATGTAGGTGTAATGTGGGGTAATGTAGGTGTAAGGTGGAGTAATGTAGGTGTAAGGTGGGGTAATGTAGGTGTAATGTGGGTTAATGTAGGTGTAAGGTGGGGTAATGTAGGTGTAATGTAGGTGTAAGGTGGGGTAATGTAGGTGTAAAGTGGCGTAATGTAGGTGTAAGGTGGGTTAATGTAGGTGTAAGGTGGGGTAATGTAGGTGTAATGTGGGGTAATGTAGGTGTAATGTGGGGTAATGTAGGTGTAATGTGGGTTAATGTAGGTGTAAGGTGGGGTAATGTAGGTGTAATGTGGGGAAATGTAGGTGTAAGGTGGGGTAATGTAGGTGTAAGGTGGGGTAATGTAGGTGTAAGGTGGAGTAATGTAGGTGTAATGTGGGGTAATGTAGGTGTAATGTGGGGTAATGTATTGGAGAAAACACGCTCATTGGTAGAAGCCCCACGTTTTTTCCCGACCCCCAGGGCATGCTCTGTCTACCAAAACCTCGTGAGCGTGTTTTTCCATGCTTATAAATCGAAAAAAGAAACTTAAAACAACATTTATCAACATTTTTATGTTTCGAACATACTTTCCATGAACCTTAGGAAACGCACATGAAATATCTGTTGCTGGTGTACTGATCTTGAAAAGGACATTCTAAAAACCAGTGAGGCTTATCAACACCTGTAGCCTCGTGGTACACTCACTGGGTTACAGATATGAAGGTTGCGAGTTCGATCCTCGGGAATCTAAAGAAAACATTTGTCATTTGATTTTACATTTCATTACATGTTACAATCTGAACGGAAGTTGTATTAATAAAATACCCAGGACATTATATAAAATCCCTGGGATGTTATATAAAATCCCAGGGACATTACAACGTCCCTGTTTATGAGATTTAACCCGACTGGAAAGTAAAACCTCACAATATGTTTTAATGCCTATAGAAAGAATTCTCTTACATAATAGCCATCCCAATGAATAGGTTTATAATGTAGGTGTAAGGGGGGGGTAATGTGGTGGGTGTAAGGTGGGGTAATGTAAGTGTACGGTGGGGTTATGTAAGTGTACGGTGGGGTAATGTTGTGGGTTTAAGGTGGGGTAATGTTGTTAGTGTAAGGTGGGTTAATGTTGTACGTGTAAGGTGGGGTAATGTAGGTGTAAGGTGGGTTAATGTAGGTGTAAGGTAGGGTTCTGTAAGTGTACGGTGGGGTAATGTTGTTGGTGTAAGGTGGGGTAATGTTAGTGTACGGTGGGGTAATGTTGTAGGTGTAAAGTGGGTATATGTTGTTCGTGTAAGGCGGGGTAATGTTGTACGTGTAAGGTGGGGTAATGTAAGGGGGGCGCGGGTAATGTTGTAGGTGTAAGGTGGGGTATATGTTGTTCGTGTAAGGTGGGTTAATGTTGTACGTGTAAGGTGGGGTAATGTAAGGGGGGCGCGGGTAATGTTGTGGGTGTAAGGAGGGGTATATGTTGTAATTGTAAGGTTGCAGCAATCTGCTGTTCAATGAAGTCAAGTCTGTTGTAGGTAACGTGACAACAGTTTTTGAGGAAGAGAAGCTTAGTGATGACCAACGGTTAGAGATCAAAGGACACATGGAGGACATGCAACATCGGCTGCACACTGGGCTGTCCCTGCACCATCCTCTGATGCAGAAACTGGAGGCTGAGAGGAGGCTAATCTTCAAGCAGATTCTGCAAGTGTGAGTATAGAGCCAGGGACATCTGACTGTCAGTATAGAGCCAGGGACATCTGACTGTCAGTATAGAGCCAGTGACATCTGACTGAGTCATGATAGAGCCAGGGACATCTGACTGAGTCATGATAGAGCCAGGGACATCTGACTGTCAGTATAGAGCCAGGGACCTCTGACTGTCAGTATAGAGCCAGGGACATCTGACTGTCAGTATAGAGCCAGGGACATCTGACTGAGTCATGATAGAGCCAGGGACATCTTACTGCTGTGTCAGTATAGAGCGAGGGACATCTGACTGAGTCATGATAGAGCCAGGGACCTCTGACTGTCAGTATAGAGCCAGGGACATCTGACTGTCAGTACAGAGCCAGGGACATCTGACTGTCAGTATAGAGCCAGGGACCTCTGACTGTCAGTATAGAGCCAGGGACATCTGACTGTCAGTATAGAGCCAGGGACATCTGACTGTCAGTATAGAGCCAGGGACATCTGACTGTCAGTATAGAGCCAGGGACATCTTACTGCTGTGTCAGTATAGAGCCAGGGACATCTTACTGTCAGTATAGAGCCAGGGACATCTGACTGTCAGTATAGAACCAGGGACATCTGACTGAGTCATGATAGAGCCAGGGACATCTGACTGTCAGTATAGAGCCAGGGACATCTGACTGAGTCATGATAGAGCCAGGGACATCTGACTGTCAGTATAGAGCCAGGGACATCTGACTGAGTCATGATAGAGCCAGGGACATCTTACTGCTGTGTCAGTATAGAGCGAGGGACATCTGACTGAGTCATGATAGAGCCAGGGACCTCTGACTGTCAGTATAGAGCCAGGGACATCTGACTGTCAGTACAGAGCCAGGGACATCTGACTGTCAGTATAGAGCCAGGGACCTCTGACTGTCAGTATAGAGCCAGGGACATCTGACTGTCAGTATAGAGCCAGGGACATCTGACTGTCAGTATAGAGCCAGGGACATCTGACTGTCAGTATAGAGCCAGGGACATCTTACTGCTGTGTCAGTATAGAGCCAGGGACATCTTACTGTCAGTATAGAGCCAGGGACATCTGACTGTCAGTATAGAACCAGGGACATCTGACTGAGTCATGATAGAGCCAGGGACATCTGACTGTCAGTATAGAGCCAGGGACATCTGACTGAGTCATGATAGAGCCAGGGACATCTGACTGTCAGTATAGAGCCAGGGACATCTGACTGAGTCATGATAGAGCGAGAGACATCTGACTGAGTCAGTATAGAGCCAGGGACATCTTACTGCTGTGTCAGTATAGAACCAGGGACATCTGACTGTCAGTATAGAGCCAGGGACATCTGACTGTCAGTATAGAGCCAGGGACGTCTGACTGTCAGTATAGAGCGAGAGACATCTGACTGTCAGTATAGAGCCATGGACGTCTGACTGTCAGTATAGATCCATAGACGTCTGACTGTCAGTACAGAGCCAGAGACGTCTGACTGTCAGTACAGAGCCAGAGACGTCTGACTGTCAGTACAGAGCCAGAGACGTCTGACTGTCAGTATAGAGTGAGGGACCTCTGACTGTCAGTATAGAGCCAGGGACCTCTGACTGTCAGTATAGAGCCAGAGACGTCTGACTGTCAGTATAGAGCCAGGAACATCTGACTGTCAGTACAGAGCCAGAGACATCTGACTTTCAGTATAGAGCCAGGAACATCTGACTGTGGATATATAGCCAGGGACGTCCTACTGTCAATATAGAGCCAGGGACATCTGACTGTCAATATAGAGCCAGGGACATCTGACTGTCAGTATAGAGCCAGGGACATCTGACTGTCAGTATAGAGTCAAGGAAGTCTGACTTTCAGTGTAGAGCCAGGAACATCTGACTGTCAGTATAGAGCCAGGGACATCTGACTGTTAGTATAGAGTGAAGGAAGTCTGACTTCCAGTGTAGAGCCAGGAATGTCTGACTGTCAGTATAGAGCCAGGGACATCTGACTGTTAGTATAGAGTGAAGGAAGTCTGACTTTCAGTGTAGAGCCAGGAACATCTGACTGTCAGTATAGAGCCAGGGACATCTGACTGTTAGTATAGAGGCAGAAACATCTGACTGTCAGTATTTCCCGTCACCTGTCACACTGCCTTCATTGTAGGTTCAACGAGGTCCTGATAGAGACAGGGGTTCTTCTCATCCAACCAATTTTCAAGGACAACTCGCAAGAAGTCACCAAACGATTACGTTCAGTAACTAAACGAAAACGCATGAAGACGATTAAAGCAGCACCATGCAGGATGCAAGTGTTGGACCTTTCTTCTGGTATTGTGGGTAGCACCATTCCCCTCACCTTCAAGGATGACCAGCCCATGTGGCAGACAGTAAGTATACATCAGCAGCAGGGATTATAACACTTGGATGCAAAGATATGCCTAATGGGAACCAAATGCATAATGAAACATTAAACATGTTGGTCTAAAATGATGTACCGGTACTTGTTTCATGGGGGCGGTCGGGTAGCCTAGTGGTTAAAGCGTTCACTCGTCACGCCGAAGACCCGCGTTGGATTCCTGACATGGGTACAATGTGTGAAGCCCATTTCTGGTATCCCCCGCCGTAATATTGCTGGAATATTGCTAAAAGCGGCGTAAAACCATACTCACTCACTCACTACTTGTTTAATTTAGCTCGGTTTCAAATTGTGTTTACTAACTGTATTGAATATTGATATATTGACAAGCAGATATTGACATGGCCGATTTCAGATACAATTTCTTCGACCATTGCATCAAAATTCTCTGAAGTTGTATCACTGGTGGAGTACATTAATTATTTTCTGGAGTAGTATAGGTAATAGCGGTTCTGCCACAACCACACTGGAGCCAGATTTATATACCTATACCACCACTACAGGGGGAATTCTTTATGCCAAAACGCTGATGCGATTTAACGATCGTCATGACATTAAACTAAATTGTAATGAAAATATTCTCTATTATTTTTACTCATATGTATACCATAATTTTAACAAAGTGATACTCAACATTTTTACTAAGTTCTTCGTTCATTTTACTAGGAGACCAGACTATATACTCTTCTTGGTAATTGGAAAGAAACAATTGATGACCGTATTTGGTTGGTTTGACATCACTGATATAATATATACCTTGTGGTAATTCTCTCTATTTGATAATTTTGTCCCTCAGCATAAATGCTTCGATAGCTTTTTCGAGTTCTTCCTTTGTTGGTATGTAATTCTCCATTATTATATACTTATGTAAGCATTCTTCTAAATAAATGTATGATTTTATGCGGTGTGATCTAATGATAGTAAGCAATCTATTTTTAATCTCCAACGAGTTCTTTGGTTTTGGCACGGAATAATTGACGCGATTGTTGTCTCCCCTGTTCTATGAACTTTTTTTTCTCGTCCTCGCTAATACAACTGGTTTTATGAGAATTTGATCGAATCTCCTGCTTCATTGCGTTGTATTTGGTGAGTTCTGACAACACTAAACGAATCTCCTCCTCGGATATCTTACAATCAGCCATTGCTGTTGAAATATGATCCTCAATGCTGTTCAACTTTGCTTCGGCGAGTATCCGAATATTATCATGTTTTAATGCTTTCTTTTGCATCTTACGAGAAATGAATTTTTTTGCTATTCCTGCCAGTACTGAGACTATGGCGTCTATTTCCATGCCAAGTACGATAGGCGCAGCGAATATAGTGGATAATAAACCACCACCGGCTACACCGAATCCCATGCCAGCCGTTACTAACTCAGTGTCAACTCCGTCGAGAGCATTCACGGCTCTGCGATACTTTTTATACAATCCAAGTCTCAATTCCCTATCCTTCTCTATTCAATGTTTTATGTCGCTTATTTGATGTAATCGAAATCCATCAACAGTATCCATCTTTTCATCGAGCGCTGGATATAAACCCATAGTGTATATGATTATATCATATAATAGTTTTTAATAAGTGTTGCTTCAATGTTTTGAGAGTATACATCAACCTTATTATATGTATATTATACGGCATGAATATCTTAGTAAGAGAAATGCTGTCACTTTTAATAATTTGGACCCCCTCAAGGGTTGAAACGGGTGATACTCCCATATAAACAAGCATGAAATACTCACATCCCCCGCCAATATGACATGTCGGGTGTGTGTAATGCATTAGCTCCTGAGAACTATGTTCACTGTGCCTTTTTGTAAAGAAATATAGTACGTTTTTCAAGATCTGCCTTGGAAACGAGGACTACCGCCATATTCAGTCTAAATCAAAGTCGTTGCCATGGAAACTCAAAAAATCCCAAACTATCAAAAGGCACCAGTTTACCACTAGACCTATCAATGTGCAAAATATGGTGAAGAAAAATGGTACGGTTTTCAAGATCTGCTCTGGAAACGAGGACTACTGCCATTTTCAGTCTAAATCAAAGTCGTTGCCATAGAAACTAAAAAAATAACATTTTTGAAAATGCCAATCAATGAAAAGGCACCAGTTCACCACTAGACCTATCTATGTGCCAAGTATGAAGAAGAAATCTGGTACGGTTTTCAAGATCTGCTCCGGAAACGAGGACTACTGCCATTTTCAGTCTAAATCAAAGTCATTGCTATTGAAACTAAAAAAATAACATTTTTGAAAATGCCAATCAATGAAAAGGCACCAGTTCACCACTAGACCTATCTATGTGCCAAGTATGACGAAGAAATCTGGTACGGTTTTCAAGATCTGCTCCGGAAACGAGGACTACTGCCATTTTCAGTCTAAATCAAAGTCATTGCTATTGAAACTCGAAAAATATTTTTTTTTTAAATCCCAAACTATCAAAAGGCACCAGTTCACCACTAGATCTATCTATGTGCCAAGTATGGTGAAGAAATATGGTATGGTTTTCAAGATCTGCTCCGGAAACGAGGACTACCGCCATTTTCAGTCTAAATCAAAGTCATTGCCATGGAAACTCGAAAAATAACTTTTTTAAAAATCCCAAACTATCAAAAGGCACCAGTTTACCACTAGATCTATCTATGTCCCAAGTTTGGTGAAGAAATATGGTACGGTTTTCAAGATCTGCTCCAAAAACGAGGACTACCGCCATTTTCAGTCTAAATCAAAGTCGTTGCCATGGAAACTCGAAAAATATTTTTTGTTAAAATCCCAAACTATCAAAAGCCACCAGTTTACCACTAGACCTATCTATGTCCCAAGTTTGTTGAAGAAATATGGTACGGTTTTCAAGATCTGCTCCGGAAACGAGGACTACTGCCATTTTCAGTCTAAATCAAAGTCATTGCCATGGAAACTCAAAAAATAACTTTTTTTTAAATCCCAAACTATCAAAAGGCACCAGTTCACCACTAGATCTATCTATGTGCCAAGTTTGGTGAAGAAATTTGGTACGGTTTTCAAGATCTTCCTTGGAAACGAGGACTACTGCCATTTTCAGCCTAAATCAAAGTCGTTGCCATGGAAACTCGAAAAATAATTTTTTTTTAAATCCCAAACTATCAAAAGGCACAAGATTACCACTAGATCTATCTATGAGCCAAGTTTGGTAAAGAAATATGGTACGGTTTTCAAGATCTGCTCCGGAAACGAGGACTACCGCCATTTTTTTTAGTCTAAATCCAAGTGGTTGCCATGGAAACTCATAAAATAACTTTTTTTTAAATCCCAAACTATCAAAAGGCACAAGATTACCACTAGATCTATCTATGAGCCAAGTTTGGTAAAGAAATATGGTACGGTTTTCAAGATCTGCCTTGGAAATGAGGACTACCGCCATATTCAGTCTAAATCAAAGTCGTTGCCATGGAAACTCAAAAAATCCAAAACTATCAAAAGGCACCAGTTTACCACTAGACCTATCAATGTGCAAAATATGGTGAAGAAAAATGGTACGGTTTTCAAGATCTGCTCTGGAAACGAGGACTACTGCCATTTTCAGTCTAAATCAAAGTCGTTGCCATGGAAACTCAAAAAATAACATTTTTGAAAATGCCAATCAATGAAAAGGCACAAGTTCATCACTAGATCTATCTATGTGCCAAGTTTGGTGAAGAAATATGGTACGGTTTTCAAGAGCTGCTCCGGAAACGAAATGTGACGGACGGATGGACGGACGGCACCCATTCCTATATCCCCCTTCCACTTCGTGGCGGGGAATAATAATACTGCAACGTTGACGTTGGTGTTTCTTTAGCCATTTAATTGATAGACCTGGTAATATTTTGAAGGCATCTTCTGGTGCATCTCCAAACAAGACTTCAATAATAAGCGTAGAAAGATCAGGTATTGCACTCAAGTTATCTTTAGTATCATTGAATTCAGTAACCAAATTTAAACTAACACTTTTTTATGCCGGACGACTAAATAACAAACGACCTGGGTTTTCTGGCAGGGGAGAGACTAACACACTTTTTCGATTTGATGGGATATAAGCCCCGAGTACGACCCACTATTTATTATCTTAGTTAAATTATGTGCCTTACTCGTCATCACATACGGTGGGGTAATGACAATATTCAGTAGCCACTTGATTTTTGCTTCGATCATAGTCCATTTATTATCATCGTTGCGAGTAAGATTATACAAAGTGTTTTTATTGAGTCTACTAAGGTCGACATCGCTTAAATCTCCTAGATTACCTGTGAATGTAACTTCTTTCCGCTTGTATACATTATCTTGTAAGTGTAAAGTGTATAACTTACCATCGGTACCAGGTTTACCAAATCCTTCTGTGTCTCCGAGATCGGAAAGCGCAATTGTATTACATTGTCTGAGTGTTCCAGGGCCTGATGAATCAACCATTATTTATAATATGGAGTGTTACACTCAAGTATCCTATATGTACAGGTTGATGTTTTACATCTAATACAGACATTTTGAGGTCTGAAATAATACCACGCTTTATTTTTTTATATTGTAATGATGAGAAAGATTCCGTTCTACCGCTATTGTATTTTTCATCTTTGACTGGAATAGCTCTCAGTAGAGTTGAAGGACTTTCAAGTTGAATATTATCCGTTGTACTGATCTTATCAAGATGGATGCACAACTCTTTATAGGGACCTAAATCGGGTAATTTAACTCCATACCATGTTTCATTGGGTTGTATTACTACATCTATTGATTCAACTCCTATTACAAATCCAAGTGTATCTGATAAGCTCCAATGAATGATTACTTGCTTTTCTCCAATGCTTAAATTCAGCATCCCATTCGACTCATTTTGTGTGAGACTAGCTACCAAAGGTTTAAAAATTTCATCACTGAGTGAGCATACGCTGTAATACCCATCATGTATAGTGTGCACGTCTATATCCATAAATATCTTGTTATTACCTCTCGCATCACTTATATTGGTCCACCGCGGGTAATATGTTACATCACAGAGAGCGACTTCAAGTTGTCCATCCGAGTAATCGATAGTATGAAGCAGTTCAATAGACTGACCATTTGTTATTCCCGGGAGTGTGACATACATATTAAATATACAAAGATTCTATATCATAACTTAAATATGTATTTGTCAGGAATTTAATGTTTCTACGAGTAAAGATTGGCGTCTGAGTGGAGTTAACCATGGTCTAGGTATTCCGTACGCTGGTGCACACTCCTCTGTTAAAGAAGTCTTGAGGACTTGATCGATGGTTTCTCGAATTCGACTGATTTGTGAACGAAGTGCCTTTCTATTACTGGAAGCAGCCTCGAGGCGGGCTGATCTTTCGTCTTCTAAGTTACGCAATCTTTCAGCAATGCGGCGTCTACTGAATTCATCACCCGCCTGTTCATGTTTTGTTTTCTCATAAGCTATATGCTTGTCCAGTTCGGATAGCTTGGCTATATTATTGATGAGTTCTCCCCGCATTGTTTGCATTGCCTTGTCAAGACCTCGTAATTCCCTAATACTGAACTCCGAGGATGGTACCTGTAACGTAGAATTATCGTAGTAGGTATCCAAGATTTCTCCGAGTCCGTCCGAGGCCAGCTTCGAGCTTTCTTCCGAATTATCTTTGGTACCGAGTTCAGCACGCAGTCTGAAGAACCTTAGTAGTCTTCGCAGAAAGTTTTTCTCGTGAGTAGTCTACAAAACCTAATTCATTACGAACAAAGTTGATGCCGTGTTTACTGGCTATCGTAGACAAGGCTAGGGGCTTAAGGTACTAGAATTCATAAGATCAATATCCGGAGAGCCACTCAGTCGCAATATTCCTTTACTATCTATCGTAAACTTTGAATAGTCACGACCAATTGGTATTTCTTTTAAGGCATCATAATAATCATTAACGGCTGGTTTCAAAAGTTCATCGTTAAGATTCGTAAAGCTGGTTTCATTAGTACCCTCTTCGTTTGTATTAGTATCAGTTATGTTATCTAGATTAATATCATCCATTTTTATATGAAACATAAGGTTACATAATTTCAATATAACAATGTCTTCACAATACGGACGCAAGTTAAACCCACAACGTAGACTTCGGGATCCATTAGGTGTCAAAGCAATTCGTCAGTCTGTAACTATAACTAATAACCCGAGTACCATTGATCATAATCAAACGCTTCTGGTTCGCTTTCCTAATCTCGGCGCACACGATGTGTTAGTTCCGGGAACTGTCCGACTAGCATTTACGATTAGTTTGACTTCTGCCGACGTTAACAGGGAGCCTGTTCAGAACATGGGTCGTGCTATCGTTAAGAAAATCGCGATAAAAATTAGCGGTATTGAGGTGTTGAGTATCAATGATAGCGATGTATACTATTGTTACATGGATCTCTGGAGAACGGATAAAGAGAGGGAAAACTTACAGTACCAAGGTATTTGTAATCGGAACACGTTGAGACTGCTTGTGGGTGCTGATAATGGTGATAATACCATCGTAAATGATCTCGCTGTTGCCGGCGCATTAGGTAACTGATTCTATATTCTGCTCAACTTTGAATTACTAGATAGTCACATGCCCTTTTATCAAGCATCCCTAGGTGATAGGTTAGAATACAAACTCACTTTTAATGACTATGGTAGAGTAATCAGAGCTGCTGAAGATGCTAGCTATTCCATTGACAATATCTCACTGGAGTATGATATGATAACAGATCCTGAATTAGCCAGACAAATTCATAACCAGTATACAGGAAGTTTAGCCATTTTGTACGATCGCATGCTTCGACACCGAAAGATCATAAGGAGCAAAAAAGATATGACTTGGAATATCAATATAAATCGTTGAAGGGTATTTTAATGTTGTTCGAGGACCCCTCCGATGCATTTAAAAGAAATATCGAGAAGTTCTACAATCCCAAGATTACAAAAGTAGAATTGACTATCGAGGGCGTTCCTAATCAACTATATAGTCAAGAAATGCCAGCGTATCAACAATGGGATGAGATTAAAAAACTCTCTTCTATAAATCGAAGCACAGAAGTTAAGCACTGTAAACTCGTATTAAAAACCGATCAACCAGCTGCTTATGTAATTGCTTAGCAAAAATATAGCACAATTATAGCAAAAACAGCAACTGCTAAGCAAAATTATAGCAAAAATATAGCAAATATAGCAACTGCTAAGCAAAATTATAGCAAAAATAGCAACAGCTAAGCAAAAAAATATAGCAAAATTATAGCAAAAATATAGCGCAAATATAGCAAAAATATAATAAATTGAACATTAGTGGTTATTATGTAATAATGTGGCTTGAAATCCTCATTCTTTCGCAACAGTTTATTATTACGGGCTGTATTGGATATGCCATATTTTATTATGTTAGACTTGAATATCTCCTTAGGTATTACATTATGGAATGCGACGAACTCATCGAACAAATGCTCAAAGAACATGATCAACATACAGAAGAACATACAGATAAACATAGAGAAAGATTCGCTGCTTTGGTAGCCGGTGGAAAATGTTCCCAATATTTGAGGGAAAATTATACCATCGAAAAAATTGATAACATGACCGATGAAGAAAATAAAAAACTGTATGCGAGTTACGAGTCTAGACTGGGAGCTACCATGACTAAAACAATAGGGTCGGCTATGTACAACTATACACAGTCGTAGCTAGTACGTTTCTTCCTATCCCGGCAGAACATTGCATGTTTTTATGCGAATCTCTCGAGAAAGACCCATTCATCTAACACGCTAAAAGCGCAGTAAGCTGTGAGTTTTATCATAGATACGGAATGTTCTTAGCTCCACTCACCACAGCTTTAATAACGGCTAGTATTGTCAATTTAAACATACGTGCCCACTTAATAATAATGGAGACTCAAGTGACACCACAACAGATTGTGGAGACGCAAAAAGTGAACGAGGAAATACCAGCGATTGCACAATCACAACAAGTGAATGAGGAAATACCAGCAATTGCGAAATCACAAGCCAGAGTTACTAAGAACCCCAGAAAAAATCGCCGCTGGTAGGAAGGGTGCTTTAGCGAGGAAGGCTAGAAAACTAATACATAATTCAAATATTGAGCTTAGTCGTCCGATTATAACTTGGGCACTAGGTGTTGTTGCTATAGCGGCTGTATGGTTGTTTTATAAGACCGGAGAAGAGAAAACATCACCCCCGATTACACAATAACAAGTTCAATTAGAGGTTAGCCCCCATATAATGATATAAAAAGCTTCACTACTCCAGTTACAGACGGTAAAATTTGGTAAACACAATGTATCATTCAGCGGTGGTCAGCAGCTTGTCCATTTCTATGCCTGTATAGCTAAAATGATTTCTAAACCCAAGCTAGATTTTAATGGTTATGATATCGGTATGCTAATTCTTGATATTGGATTGGCTATGGCTACAAAAGATATGCTCATCAAACAAGGGCTTATCCCGGAAGACATAATGAAGTAATTAAACATTTGAATATTTTATATTCATATAAATATGGCAACAATTGCGATGATGGTCGGTGGGGCTATTGTTAATGCTCTAGCTTTTTCGGGGAATAATTATTTATTTTCTACTCTGAGGGAATCAAACGCTAAAGAAGTTGAAGAGGAGCGTAAAAGACATAATAAAGCATTAGAACAACTCGAAGCATGGAGAGATTAGATTTTATTAATGATGAACTGCGTAAACAAGGACATTCAATTCAAACGTTTAAGGATGTTGAATCTGCCATGCGTGAATACTTCCTCGTTTAAGGAAAAAAACTTGACCCAATACAGAAACCAACAATAAGTCAGTTTTATACACCATCAGAGGAACAAAAAACCAGAGAGACAGCATTTATAGCTTTGGGATTGACAGTCATTGTAATTTTCAGTTATACAATAACTACGCATAAACCATGACCTGTAAACATATATATGTCACCCTGACTGCTAATCTATAAATAACCCTGACTGCTAATCTATAAATAACCCTGACTGCTACTCTATAAATACCGCTGACTGTTGTCTATTTTTAGCTACACAGTGGAGATGTGATTTGCATTTAGACAAATGATACAAGTAGAGATTGCTGCAGAGCATCAATAGCTCCCCGCAATATAATGTTATGTGCAGAGGAAGGAAGTGTAAGCTATGGGAGGAGAGAATTTGTATTAAGTACAAATTGGTTGTTATTAATGTACTTATCTTTGGAAAGCACAGTAAAAGAAACAGTGTCTTTAATTGGTCAGCACAAAGAAATCCCAGGCAAGAAAACCGGGCATGTCAGGCAAAACTTGATATATACCCATTATCAGTACCAAAAACAAAAATCCTATATAGATAACACAACAAATGTCATTTTAAAGCATGCTTTTGCAGCAAATATCAATATTTCTGGGCAAAATGTTGGTTTGGTTAAATAAAGCAAACTTTTAAAATAGTAAACACAAAAAAATGTAATGAATCCACTCTAAATATACTTCAGTTCAAATTTAAAAATTCACGCAATCATTAATGGATTCCCATTTATCTAGCAGCAAGTTAGGAACATACAGTTTGGTCACGTTATCTATAAATATTGAGAATTATCTAACATATTGTAAAAACAAAGGCCATAGGTCACTTTTCTCAAAACTTCGTTTAAGTAATCACAAACTAAAAATTTAAAACATTGTAGATATACAAAAACACAAACCCCATTTGAACAACGTCTCTGTGAAACATGTGATGTCTCAGAAAATGAACAACATTACGCACTGTCTTACATAATACAAACAAGAAAGAGAATCACAAATAATCCCCAATCATGATAAAGAATTTGGTACACTCTGTTAAAAGGAGCAGATTCTTAATAAGTTTACCAACAGTTATCTAGAAACAACTTCCAACATCTGTTAACATATCAACAATTACAAACAAATTCTTTGTACATGTATGTACAACATTACCATAGTTTTGCTCAATTCTCATATTGTTTCAATATCATTATAATACACTTGTTTTAGAAATTAAATTGTTATAATGTACCTCTTTTGAATGTTGAATGTTCCTGTGTTTTTTAATTGTCGTTTATTGTGCATGTATTTTGTAGTTTGTGATTGTGCAATATTGCCACTGTTTCTTCATGGAATGTTCCGCAATACATATCTCATCTAAAACATCTTTGTTGTATAATAGTTTCTTACAGTTTTTTTTTACGGGGGCATGGTTGGCCCAGTCGCCGAAGGCGCTGCAATTCACTATGCAGAGTTGTGTCCCTTGGGCACGCCAGAAACCTATGACAGTGTGTTTGAATCTCGGTTCGCCCCGATTTTGTTGTCAGCACAAAACCCTTGCTCGTTGGTTTCACCAAAGTGGTGAACGTCTAAGACCTGCATCACTTCAGACTTTCATCCCACTTCAAGCTGACACGGAATACTATTCAAGACGGCGTTAAACCCAACTACCTCACTCACTCTTGTGTATGGTTCCGTTTGGTTAACTGGGTTTGTGTTGTGATTGCTTCCGGCTTAGATTTGAAATTTGTTTAGAAGAATGTTACTATGTTCAACCCAAACATCGTGAAGATATCATGCAACCGTATTATCTTTTTGGAAAATAATTGGAAACTACAGACCAACCTGTTGATTTCCTATGTATCCAGAAGCAAAGAACATATACGGGTTTATAATCTCAGCTGGAAGTTATTTTTTTTTTTGTCAAAGCAATAAACCATGCATGAAACGTAAACCGCCGCATGAAACGGTATGTACCATACATTACATACAGTGAAGTATTTAAAACAATGCTGTGCTCAACTATGCACAGCAAACGCCATACATGTGATTATG
Organism: Haliotis cracherodii; assembly: GCF_022045235.1. Taxonomy (NCBI): domain Eukaryota; kingdom Metazoa; phylum Mollusca; class Gastropoda; order Lepetellida; family Haliotidae; genus Haliotis; species Haliotis cracherodii. The sequence goes on from NW_027266285.1 coordinate 3,834,778, forward strand.
AAGACAACTAATAAAAAATTTCTCATATCAAACCCGTTGTTTTACATGTGTTGTTTATTGAACAAAGTCATACTTTATAGAAGCCTGTTATTTAATCATGTTGAACAATATGTTGCAACAGCAGTGTGAAAATTGAGTGCGAGTGACAGGCTTGGCCTAAATTCCTTCCTGGAACGTTTCTCGATGGCTGCCTGAATAACATACGATACATTGCAAAGGTAGTGCGCAAATTGAGCTGTTCAGGTAAGGGAGATAATCACTCACTCTCAGTGATACAGCTTGAATAAGATACGATGTACAGCATTGCAAGGTCAGTGCGTGAATTTAGCTAAAGGAGATAATCGCTCAATGCGCAATAGTTTATTCTTACAAAATATAGACCGGTTAACTTTAGCGAAATGGGATCATTTTTAGCTCTTTTAAAAACAAAATCAACAAATTTCATGGGTTATCAGCATTACGAAAAGTGACTAAGTCTCAGAATAGCAAGACGATTTTGAAGTATCTATTATTGCTGGAACAGATAAACATCAACATTTCACATGATTTGTATGTTTCGTTTCGGTAACTGTGGCTTGAAATTTCAAAGAAACCAACATGTCGACTTACATGCTACAAAATTAATCTCTCCCGTATACTTCCCCGCCTTAAGGGCGGGGAAGAATGATAGATGTATAACCATGAATCTGTGCAGATTTACACTCATGGGGAAGCCGACTCAATGTAACCCACGTTCTGTGGGTATTTACTGTGGTATCCACTCTTATTACATGAGACAGGGAAGCATAAATTATGTTTGTTCTGTATGTGGGATAGGGGTCAAAGGTCGTTATTGTTTATGTAAGAAAAAGTGCTGATAGGGTGAGGAACCAGATTATTTACGCTAGGAAGAGAGATTACATCAATGAGAGGAATAGGTTGGGGAGAATTCGTATTTAGATATATGAAAAACAACCATTTAGAGATTTGACTCATTTTGCATATACCATTAAAACCACAATGGTTTTTGTCAGAGAGTTGAAGGCCTTGGCAAAGCAACGTGGTCTACATGGATATTCTCAAATGAGAAAAGCTGAATTGATTGATTTCCTCGGTTTGGAATACAACAAACCCCAGACTGTTAGAGAACTCAAAGCTCAAGCAAAAGACAGTGGGCTGAGAGGTTATTCTCGAATGAGAAAAGCTGAATTGATCGCTTTACTAGATAATAATCAATCCGATGATAAAAATAATATCTTATCTATATATAGATATACCCCCGTATTATTTAAAGAAAAAAGCCATAATTAATGTAAAAAATAAATCTGATGACTGTTTAAGAATGATGATAAGATCTGCATTGTTCCCAGTATATTCTAAAATTGCAAATAGACCTTCTAGCTGTCCCCAAAACAACGGACTCAACTTTGATGGCATAGACGAACCTACACCAATATCACAAATTGATAGGGTGAAAAAGCAAAATAATTTAGCTATAAATGTTTTCGGACATTCTAAAGGAATTGTTGTACACAGGATAAGCTCCGCTCCAGAACGTATTCCCAGAATCAATTCATTTCTGATCGAAAAAGATGGAAAATATCATTATACATGGATAAAGAGTTTAAACAAGCTAGGAGAAAGCTAGATTAAAGCAAAGTAATGGGCTTAGATTCATAGACTCCGTACAGTTTCTGTTATCTTCCCTGGACAATTTAGCTAATGTGAACAATCCCGATGACTTTGCAATAACAAATCAATATACCAATCGGTTAACTCATCATTTGTTGCTGAGAAAAGGTGTATATCCTTACGAATATATGGATGATTGGTCTAGATTCAACGAAACTAAATTACAACCCCTTGAATCATTCTATAGTAACTTAACAGAAACTAAAATAACAGATGCCGATTACGAACACGCTCTGACGATGTGGGATAAATTAGGTTGTAAGAATTTAGGTGATTATCACGATCTGTACTTAAAAACCAATGTACTGTTACTCGCCGATATATTTGAGATATTTAGAAAGACATGTTTAAAACAATACGGCTTGGACCCAGCATGGTACTATTCAAGTCCCGGACTATCGTGGGATGCATTGTTGAAGAAGACCGGTGGAGAACGAAAACTACTCATCGATTACGATATGCACTTGTTTATTGAGAAAGGATTAAGAGGTGGTATATCGATGGTAGCGAAAAGGTATACTAAGGCTAATAATAAATTAGTGGAAGGATATGATCTGAGTAAACCCGACACTCATATATTATATCTCGACGCCAATAATTTGTACGTATGGGCTATGAGTCAACCTTTACCCGCGGGTGGTTTTGAGTGGATCGAAGTGAATGATATCCATAATATCAATGTGAATAAAGGGTACATACTAGAAGTTGACTTGGAATATCCAAATTCGTTACATAAAGACCATAACACTTATCCGCTAGCTCCCGAAAGATTAATGGTTAATAATGATTGGCTGTCGGAATATCAACACTCATTGATGGGTAATACAAGGTTAGCTAACGTAGAAAAACTCGTACCAAATTTGATGGATAAGACAAAATATATAGTTCACTACAGAAATCTCCAGTTATACCGTATCTATCATTAGGTATGAAACTAAAGAAAATACACAGAGTTCTAAAGTTTGATCAAAGCCTTTGGATGGAGCCCTATGTAAGGCTGAACACAGATTGAAGAAAGATAGCTACCAGCGATTTCGAAAAGAACCTATATAAGCTCATGAATAACGCAGTATTTGGTAAAACTATGGAGAATCTAAGGAAGCGTGTTGATGTTACATTAGTCAGATCTAGGAAGAAAGACTCAGGAAACTTATAGCCAGTCCGGCTCTTAACAGAAGCAAGATATTTGATAACGACTTAGCCGCGTTGCATATGCAGAAGAGTAATATAAAATTCAACAGACCGGTGTACGTTGGTGTGAGTATTCTTGACTTGTCAAAACACTTAATGTATGACTTTTATTACAACAAACTTAAGAAGCAATACGGCGATAGATGTGAATTGTTATATACCGACACAGATTCTTTGTTGATGGAAATACAAACCGAGGATGTGTATAAAGATATGGCAGAAAAAATAGATATGTACGACACGAGCGATTACCCAAAAGATAATCCACTGCACAGCATAGTAAATAAAAAGGTATTAGGTAAGATGAAGGATGAATGTGCTGGGACTCCTATAGCGGAGTATGTCGGATTAAGACCTAAGATGTATTCTATAAAGAAGTCTGATAATGGAGAGATAAGAAAAGCTAAGGTTACAATCACAGGATATATGGATTAAGAATGAACAAGACGTCATTATCCCTTTAGATACAAAGAGATGGATTGATAAGGATGGTGTAATTACTTATGCTTATGGTTATGGTGGTAATACTGTATTGTTGGGGACTATGAGCAACTCTTCTTGTACAAATGCCCTGCCTGGTCCATCTTTAAAATAATAAAGAATAGGCTCTCCTTCTTTCATAACCAATCGACTAATGTTATATATCTTACGGGACCAAATTGGATCGGTTGCGCGACGAGGCCTCCTTCGAGTTCATCGGGCTGGTATAAATATCTTATGCTTACTCTAAGTTTTTGTTCTTTGACTCTCCTCGGTGCTGAAGATTTGGAAGTCACAGATTTCATTTTAATCGCATCGGATGGTTTCTTCCCGATTAATCTCGTTACTTCATTTTTCAGCACTGATACAACAGCTGATAATCGTGTCACCCATTCGGTTGATCTTAATCGATCCGATTTCATTTTGATCCCTTACTGATATCCAAACTACCGTCCCTCTAATGTCCGTTAAATCTTTCAACGATAGCCACTACGGTGGGCCTCTTTTTCACCACACCTGATTTTGACATTGTGCTTTTTTAACAGTTTAGTTACTGATCCCATAAACTCGCGACCAGGATCTACTTGAAATAACTTGGGCCATTTTAGTGGTCCGCGTTTATATATGCGACTCAGTGCATTAGCTACTTCTGTTGAATCTTTCGAGGTTAATGGCTCAGCCTCCTTGTAGCTACTAGCCACATCCACTACGGTTAACGCATATTTATACATTTTGCGTCTTACCTTATCCTGGGGAAGAAACAAGAGGTCAGCCTGATGAACTTCTTTCGTTGTAAAAATATCAAACTTCTTCCTCGGTATATAACGCGGTGCCAGTAAGTATATTTGCCACATCGTTTGTTTCTTTAACCAATCCTTGGCCACATCTTTAGATACCTAAGCCTCAGTGGCTAAATTTTGTATTACTCCTATACCTTTCCAATATCCTTGTGGGCTATGGTAAATTTTATCCATTATTAATTAATATGGATGTTTCTTTTGATACGACTTATGACGATCGTTGAATCGCATCATCATTTTTGCATAAAAAATTCCCCCTGTAGTGGTGGTATAGGTATATAAATCTGGCTCCAGTGGGGTTGTGGCAGAACCCCTATTACCTATACTACTTCTGGTGTTTGAACTTTGAATTGTTTTGAAGGAAAGTTAGAGAAAGTTCCACTTTACAACTTCAGTAGTCTTGTTTTTATAAAAATAATTTCGGCTGTTCTAAAATCATGAAAAGTTCAATCTTGACATGGTTTAAGTCTCTTTTTTTTTATCATTGCGTATCGAGATACGTATCGTATCGTGACCAGAATATCGAGATGCGTATCGTATCGTGACCTTCCTGTATCGTTGCAGCCCTAAATCGTAGGAATGTATTCTGTATTAACTCTTCAACTGAATCTGAAATTCACAACACATGCACGATTGTGGTTGAACTGAATGTACTAAATATCAAGTAAATTACTTTAGTCAGAAGTAATGTTACAGCATCTTTTCAGGTAGTTGCTACACAAGCCATGGATACAATGTAATTTGTTTTGATTGGTTTGATTGGTTAATATGATGCTGTTAACATCTATCTACCGTAGCAGAAGGTAACAGTTGCACTGTGTGACAATTCTCAGCTTGGAAGAGATAATCACTAGTGACCAGAACCACTGATAACGGGTGGAATCACAGGTCAAGGAACTTCATGGTGGAATTGTTAGAGTATTTCTAGGTTATTATTCTTGGAACATACTCAGCAGGGATTACACAAGTCAGTGGCTAGGCAGCAGTCCAGAGTTGTGCTGGATGGATATGTGCTTCATAGTGTTTGTTCAAATGCTTTTTGTCAACCTGAGTAGGTGTCAGGATACGTTGTTGAAACTAACATCTTTTGCAGGGACCTTCAGAACTAGTTCAACAGCCAGTCGTGACCACACCCAATTTCCTCAATCTGGAAGTCAACCAACATCGACTACAGGCCAAAAGGTAAGCATTCTCCACTTTCAGACAGCATATCTACACATACAGCCTCACCTGGACTGTCTACACATACAGCATCACTTGGACTGTCTACACATACAGAATCACCTGGACTGTCTACACATACAGCCTCACCTGGACTGTCTACTCATACAGAATTACCTGGACTGTCTACACATACAGAATCACTTGGACTGTCTACACATACAACCTCACCTAGACTGTCTACACATACAACCTCACCTAGACTGTCTACACATACAGAAATACCTGGACTGTATACACATACAGAATTACCTGGACTGTCTACACATACAGCCTCACCTGGACTATCTACACATACAGAATCACCTGGACTGTCTACACATACAGCATCACCTGGACTGTGTACACATACAGAATCACCTGGACTGTCTACACATACAGAATCACCTGGACTGTCTACACATACAGAATCACCTGGACTGTCTACACATACAGAATTACCTGAACTGTCTACACATACAGCCTCACCTGGACTATCTACACATACAGAATCACCTGGACTGTCTACACATACAGCCTCACCTGGACTGTCTACACATACAGCATCACCTGGACTGTCTACACATACAGCCTCACCTGGACTGTGTACACATACAGAATCACCTGGACTGTCTACACATACAGCCTCACCTGGACTGTCTACACATACAGCATCACCTGGACTGTCTACACATACAGCCTCACCTGGACTGTGTACACATACAGAATCACCTGGACTGTCTACACATACAGAATCACCTGGACTGTCTACACATACAGCCTCACCTGGACTGTCTACACATACAGCCTCACCTGGACTGTCTACACATACAGCATCACCTGGACTCTCTACACATACAGCCTCACCTGGACTGTGTACACATACAGAATCACCTGGACTGTCTACACATACAGAATCACCTGGACTGTCTACACATACAGCATCACCTGGACTGTCTGGACTGTCTGCTCATACAGAATCACCTGGACAGATCATACAGATTGACCTGGACTGTCTACACATTCATACAGATTGACCTGGACTGTCTACACATTCATACAGATTAACCTGGACTGTCTACACATTCATACAGATTGACCTGGACTGTCTACACATTCATACAGATTGACCTGGACTACCAACACATTCATACAGAATCACCTGGACTGTCTAAACATTCATACAGATTGACCTGGACTGTCTACACATTCATACAGATTGACCTGGACTGTCTACACATCCATACAGAATGACCTGGACTACCAACACATTCATACAGAATCACCTGGACTGTCTACACATGCATACAGAATAACGTAGACTACCAACATATTCATACAGAACCACCTGGACTGTCTACACATTCATACAGCATCACCTCGACTGTCTACACATTCATACACCATCACCTGAACTGTCTACACATTCATACAGAATCACCTGGACTGTCAACACATTCATACACCATCACCTTAGCTGTCTACACATGCATACAGAATGACCTGAACTGTCTACACATGCATACAGAATCACCTGGACTGTCTACACATGCATACAGAATCACCTGGACTGTCTACACATGCATACAGAAACACCTTGACAGTCTACACATTCCTACAGAATGACCTGGACTGTCTACACATTCCTACAGAAACACCTGGACTGTCTACACATTCATACAGAATCACCTGGACTGTCTACAGATGCATACATAATCACCTGGACTGTCTACATATGCATGCAGAATGACCTGGACTACCAACACATTCATCCACCATCACCTGAACTGCCTATACATTCCTACAGAAACACCTGGACTGTCTACACATTCATACAGAATTACCTCGACTGTCTACATATGCATACAGAATCACCTGGACTGTCTTCACATTCATACACCATCACCTGAACTGTGTACATATGCATACAGAATCACCTGAACTGTCTACACATGCATACACCATCACCTTAACTGTCTACACATTCATAAAGAATCACCTGGACTGTCTACACATGCATACAGAATGACCTGGACTGTCTACACATTCATAAAGAATCACCTGGACTGTCTACACATTCATAAAGAATCACCTGGACTGTCTACACATGCATACAAAATGACCTGGACTACCAACACATTCATACAGAATCACCTGGACTGTCTACACATTCATACACCATCACCTCAACTGTCTACACATTCATACACCAACACCTGAACTGTCTACACATTCATACAGAATCACCTGGACTGTCTACACATGCATACAGAATGACCTGGACTGTCTACACATTCATAAAGAATCACCTGGACTGTCTACACATTCATAAAGAATCACCTGGACTGTCTACACATTCATACAAAATGACCTGGACTACCAACACATTCATACAGAATGACCTGGACTGTTTACACATTCATACAGAATCACCTGAACTGTCTACACATGCATACAGAATGACCTGAACTGTCTACACATGCATACAGAATCACCTGAACTGTCTACACATGCATACAGAATGACCTGAACTGTCTACACATGCATACAGAATCACCTGGACTGTCTACACATGCATACAGAATGACCTGAACTGTCTACACATGCATACAGAAACACCTTGACAGTCACACATTCCTACAGAATGACCTGGAATACCAGTTGACACATTCATCCACCATCACCTGAACTGCCTACACATTCCTACAGAAACACCTGGACTGTCTACACATGCATACAAAATCAGCTGGACTGTCTACACATGCATACAGAAGCACCTGGACTGTCTACAGATTCATACAGAATGACATGAACTGTCTACACATGCATACAAAATCACCTGGACTGTCTACACATTCATACAGAATGACATAAACTGTCTACACATGCATACAAAATCACCTGGACTGTCTACACATGCATACAGAATTACCTCGAATGCTTACATATTCATACACCATCACCTGAACTGCTTCCAAATTCCTACAGAATGACCTGGACTGCCTTCTCATTCATATAGAATGACCTGGACTGTCTACACATTCATACAGCATCACCTGGACTGTCATCACTTTCAAACAGAATCACCTGGACTGTCTTCACTTTCAAACAGAATATGTGACTTTGCATTAATGTATTTGTATATAGAATTTAATACTACGTGAATGTCACTGGTCAATACAAACATCTTAGTGTCAGCCAGGCTCCTATCTGAACACTGCAATGTTTGTTATCAAGGGGTATCATTGGAGTACATGTGAGGAACAAATATTGCTTTCCACCCACCTAGGAAAGGCAAGAGAAGCACTTGCTGCAGCTGCTGAATCTTGAATGTGTTGCAGAACTCTCCAGTGTACTGAGCGCCGTCACTACCCCATGGCACAGAGTCGGAGCTTCACCATCACCAACGAGATGAAGGTGGACTACATCACCACGGCATTACTATGCCCCTAGAAGAACTTGTGTGCAGGACCAGCAGCACATGTCCTTGTGTTCAAGCCGACCAACTTGATGCATTTATACATCTATATAGTATTTTGTTAGATTTACACGGGCACGTTTGTACGATATGTTTTTCTGGATTTCTTGTATGAATTTTGGAAAGGACTATGTGATATATTGTTACACTTTTGTTTTGGTTATAAACTAAAACCTTTGATATATTTACTTATACAGTTGTTATTCTCATTTTTGAGACCATGTAAAATTGCAATACCATGCACTGTCTGTTCAGTGGTTTTAGTAGGCAACATACATCAAGACATAGGTTATTTGCATTAATGTATTTTGGACTTTAGATATTATGCAGGTTATGCTAATTGTAAACAGTGTTGATCAAATATCACTGGTGGGTGGTGCAATACACTTTCTAGATCCAGCTGCTTCTATTGAATGATCAAGTTCACTAAATATGCATAAACTGGTTTACATCAGACAATCAACATGTAAGACAGGGTTTGTTTGATTGGACCTCATCATCCCACATGAAGGGAGCAGGTAGTTTCTAATCCTATGTGGAGATGTCAATGTCAATAACTGCTGTGTCATCCACCATCTATCTAGGAGACATTCACGCTCTTCACTTTCTTTGGGCCTCAGCCTCAGTTTTTCTACCTATATTTGTATCAGGGTAGTATTTAATCTGGTGAGTGATATTTTCAGTATTACCAACTTGGTTGTAAGGTTGTAAGCATGTTGCTAGTCTCAAGGATGTGCCTATTTTGACAATGTTAACACAGTTAAAATACTTAATTCTTAGTATGTTAATATATTGTTTCTATTTGTTACATCTAATAAAAAGTAGGTATTTTTATCAGGTGTGTTTCTGTTATTAAGTTCAACTATTCACATGGATGAGAATGGATGAGAATGAATACACTGATAGTCAGGTGTCCGGGGATTTGTGTGTTGTAATGGCAGGTATCACAATAATTACCCTTGACATAACAATATCCACAGACAATTTTCATCCCTGGATAAATGATTGCAAAACCACTGTGGAACAAAGCCTTTAGAGGGTAAAAACAGCTACATCCACCCCTACCCAGAAACAACAGCTGGAACATCCCTACCCAGAAACAACAGCTAGAACACCCCTACCCAGAAACAACAGCTGGAACATCCCTACCCAGGAACAACAACTGGAACACCCCTACCCAGAAACAACAGCTGGAACATCCCTACCTAGAAACAGCAGTGAGAACATCCCTACCCAGAAACAGCAGTGAGAACCATCCTACCCAGAAACAACGGTGAGAACCATCCTACCCAGAAACAGCGGTGAGAACCATCCTACCCAGAAACAGCAGTGAGAACATCCCTACCCAGAAACAACAGTGAGAACCATCCTACCCAGGAAACAATAGTGAGAACCATCCTACACAGAAACAGCAGTGAGAACATCCCTACCCAGAAACAGCAGTGAGAACCATCCTACCCAGGAAACAATAGTGAGAACCATCCTACCCAGAAACAGCAGTGAGAACATCCCTACCCAGAAACAGCAGTGAGAACCACCCTACCAAGGAAACAACAGTGAGAACATCCCTACCCAGAAACAACAGTGAGAACATCCCTACCCAGAAACAACAGTGAGAACCATCCTACCCGGGAACAGCAGTGAGAACCATCCTACCCAGGAACAACAGTGAGAACCATCCTACCCAGGAACAGCAGTGAGAACCATCCTACCCAGAAACAGCAGTGAGAACATCCCTACCCAGAAACAACAGTGAGAACCATCCTACCCAGGAAACAATAGTGAGAACCATCCTACCCAGAAACAGCAGTGAGAACATCCCTACCCAGAAACAGCAGTGAGAACCATCCTACCCAGAAACAGCAGTGAGAACCATCCTACCCAGGAACAACAGTGAGAACCATCCTACCCAGGAACAGCAGTGAGAACCATCCTACCCAGAAACAGCAGTGAGAACATCCCTACCCAGAAACAACAGTGAGAACCATCCTACCCAGGAAACAATAGTGAGAACCATCCTACCCAGAAACAGCAGTGAGAACATCCCTACCCAGAAACAGCAGTGAGAACCATCCTACCCAGAAACAGCAGTGAGAACATCCCTACCCAGAAACAGCAGTGAGAACCATCCTACCCAGAAACAGCAGTGAGAACATCCCTACCCAGAAACAGCAGTGAGAACATCCCTACCCAGAAACAGCAGTGAGAACATCCCTACCCAGAAACAGCAGTGAGAACCATCCTACCCAGGAAACAATAGTGAGAACCATCCTACCCAGAAACAGCAGTGAGAACATCCCTACCCAGAAACAGCAGTGAGAACCATCCTACCCAGAAACAGCAGTGAGAACCATCCTACCCAGAAACAACAGTGAGAACATCCCTACCCAGAAACAGCAGCGAGAACATCCCTACCCAGAAACAGCAGTGAGAACATCCCTACCCAGAAACAGCAGTGAGAACCATCCTACCCAGGAACAACCATGAGAACCATCCTACCCAGAAACAGCAGTGAGAACATCCCTACCCAGAAACAACAGTGAGAACCATCCTACCCAGGAAACAATAGTGAGAACCATCCTACCCAGAAACAGCAGTGAGAACATCCCTACCCAGAAACAGCAGTGAGAACCACCCTACCAAGGAAACAATAGTGAGAACCATCCTACCCAGGAACAACAGTGAGAACATCCCTACCCAGAAACAGCAGTGAGAACCATCCTACCCAGAAACAGCAGTGAGAACCATCCTACCCAGAAACAGCAGTGAAAACATCCCTACCCAGAAACAACAGTGAGAACATCCCTACCCAGAAACAACAGTGAGAACCATCCTACCCAGAAACAGCAGTGAGAACCATCCTACCCAGAAACAACAGTGAGAACATCCCTACCCAGAAACAACAGTGAGAACCATCCTACCCAGAAACAGCAGTGAGAACCATCCTACCCAGAAACAACAGTGAGAACATCCCTACCCAGAAACAACAGTGAGAACATCCCTACCCAGAAACAACAGTGAGAACATCCCTACCCAGGAACAGCAGTGAGAACATCCCTACCCAGAAACAACAGTGAGAACCATCCTACCCAGAAACAGCAGTGAGAACCATCCTACCCAGAAACAGCAGTGAAAACATCCCTACCCAGAAACAACAGGGAGAACATCCCTACCCAGAAACAACAGTGAGAACCATCCTACCCAGAAACAGCAGTGAGAACCATCCTACCCAGAAACAACAGTGAGAACATCCCTACCCAGAAACAACAGTGAGAACCATCCTACCCAGAAACAGCAGTGAGAACCATCCTACCCAGAAACAGCAGTGAGAACATCCCTACCCAGAAACAACAGTGAGAACATCCCTACCCAGAAACAACAGTGAGAACCATCCTACCCAGAAACAGCAGTGAGAACCATCCTACCCAGAAACAACAGTGAGAACATCCCTACCCAGGAAACAATAGTGAGAACCATCCTACCCAGAAACAGCAGCGAGAACATCCCTACCCAGAAACAACAGTGAGAACCATCCTACCCAGAAACAACAGTGAGAACCATCCTACCCAGAAACAGCAGTGAGAACCATCCTACCCAGAAACAGCAGTGAGAACATCCCTACCCAGAAACAACAGTGAGAACATCCCTACCCAGGAACAACCATGAGAACCATCCTACCAAGAAACAGCAGTGAGAACATCCCTACCCAGAAACAACAGTGAGAACATCCCTACCCAGAAACAACAGTGAGAACCATCCTACCCAGAAACAATAGTGAGAACATCCCTACCCAGAAACAACAGTGAGAACATCCCTACCCAGAAACAGCAGTGAGAACATCCCTACCCAGAAACAGCAGTGAGAACATCCCTACCCAGAAACAACAGTGAGAACCATCCTACCCAGAAACAGCAGTGAGAACCATCCTACCCAGAAACAACAGTGAGAACATCCCTACCCAGGAAACAATAGTGAGAACATCCCTACCCAGAAACAACAGTGAGAACATCCCTACCCAGAAACAGCAGTGAGAACCATCCTACCCAGAAACAATAGTGAGAACATCCCTACCCAGAAACAACAGTGAGAACATCCCTACCCAGAAACAACAGTGAGAACATCCCTACCCAGAAACAACAGTGAGAACCATCCTACCCAGAAACAATAGTGAGAACATCCCTACCCAGAAACAACAGTGAGAACATCCCTACCCAGAAACAGCAGTGAGAACATCCCTACCCAGAAACAGCAGTGAGAACATCCCTACCCAGAAACAACAGTGAGAACCATCCTACCCAGAAACAGCAGTGAGAACCATCCTACCCAGAAACAACAGTGAGAACATCCCTACCCAGGAAACAATAGTGAGAACCATCCTACCCAGAAACAGCAGCGAGAACATCCCTACCCAGAAACAACAGTGAGAACCATCCTACCCAGAAACAACAGTGAGAACCATCCTACCCAGAAACAGCAGTGAGAACCATCCTACCCAGAAACAGCAGTGAGAACATCCCTACCCAGAAACAACAGTGAGAACATCCCTACCCAGGAACAACCATGAGAACCATCCTACCCAGAAACAGCAGTGAGAACATCCCTACCCAGAAACAACAGTGAGAACATCCCTACCCAGAAACAACAGTGAGAACCATCCTACCCAGAAACAATAGTGAGAACATCCCTACCCAGAAACAACAGTGAGAACATCCCTACCCAGAAACAGCAGTGAGAACACCCCTACCCAGGAACAACCATGAGAACCATCCTACCCAGAAACAGCAGTGAGAACATCCCTACCCAGAAACAACAGTGAGAACCATCCTACCCAGGAAACAATAGTGAGAACCATCCTACCCAGAAACAGCAGTGAGAACATCCCTACCCAGAAACAGCAGTGAGAACCACCCTACCAAGGAAACAATAGTGAGAACCATCCTACCCAGGAACAACAGTGAGAACATCCCTACCCAGAAACAGCAGTGAGAACCATCCTACCCAGAAACAGCAGTGAGAACCATCCTACCCAGAAACAGCAGTGGAAACATCCCTACCCAGAAACAACAGTGAGAACATCCCTACCCAGAAACAACAGTGAGAACCATCCTACCCAGAAACAGCAGTGAGAACCATCCTACCCAGAAACAACAGTGAGAACATCCCTACCCAGAAACAACAGTGAGAACCATCCTACCCAGAAACAGCAGTGAGAACCATCCTACCCAGAAACAACAGTGAGAACATCCCTACCCAGAAACAACAGTGAGAACATCCCTACCCAGAAACAACAGTGAGAACATCCCTACCCAGGAACAGCAGTGAGAACATCCCTACCCAGAAACAACAGTGAGAACCATCCTACCCAGAAACAGCAGTGAGAACCATCCTACCCAGAAACAGCAGTGAAAACATCCCTACCCAGAAACAACAGTGAGAACCATCCTACCCAGAAACAGCAGTGAGAACCATCCTACCCAGAAACAACAGTGAGAACATCCCTACCCAGAAACAACAGTGAGAACCATCCTACCCAGAAACAGCAGTGAGAACCATCCTACCCAGAAACAGCAGTGAGAACATCCCTACCCAGAAACAACAGTGAGAACATCCCTACCCAGAAACAACAGTGAGAACCATCCTACCCAGGAACAACCATGAGAACCATCCTACCCAGAAACAGCAGTGAGAACATCCCTACCCAGAAACAACAGTGAGAACCATCCTACCCAGAAACAATAGTGAGAACATCCCTACCCAGAAACAACAGTGAGAACATCCCTACCCAGAAACAGCAGTGAGAACATCCCTACCCAGAAACAACAGTGAGAACCATCCTACCCAGAAACAGCAGTGAGAACATCCCTACCCAGAAACAACAGTGAGAACATCCCTACCCAGAAACAACAGTGAGAACCATCCTACCCAGAAACAACAGTGAGAACCATCCTACCCAGAAACAACAGTGAGAACATCCCTACCCAGAAACAACCATGAGAACCATCCTACCCAGAAACAGCAGTGAGAACATCCCTACCCAGAAACAACAGTGAGAACCATCCTACCCAGAAACAATAGTGAGAACATCCCTACCCAGAAACAACAGTGAGAACATCCCTACCCAGAAACAGCAGTGAGAACATCCCTACCCAGAAACAACAGTGAGAACATCCCTACCCAGAAACAGCAGTGAGAACATCCCTACCCAGAAACAACAATGAGAACATCCCTACCCAGAAACAACAGTGAAAACATCCCTACCCAGAAACAGCAGTGAGAACCATCCTACCCAGAAACAACAGCTAGAACCATCCTACCCAGGAACATCAGCTAGAACTATCCTTCCCAGAAACAACAGTGAGAACCATCCCAATCCAGAAACAACTGAGAACATCCCTATCCAGAAACAACAGTGAGAACATCCCTACCCAGAAACAACAGTGAGAATATCCCTACCCAGAAACAACAGTGAGAACCATCCTACCCAGGAACAACAGTGAGCACTATCCCTACCCGGAAACAAGATGTTAATGTTAACTGGTGAAAGGTTAAGTTACAGCACTGTCACTCCACAGAATCAATACATCATCATAATTGATTATTCCAAGTACCAAGTTTAATCTGTGTGTGGTTTGAATAGGTCCACAGTAACTGATTGAGATCTAAGAGGCACAATACAACAACACACATTCTCTCAGTAATACAAGGGAATAAAGGATCTAGTGTATAAATTTATTTGAAACATTATACATGCCAACTGAGGCAGAACATATAAAACGTACAGTCGTCAAAAAGTGGAGCATCTTCTGTGCCACCGAGCCACAACTACACACAGCCAGGATTCAGATGACACGTACAACGTGGGTTGTTTCATTAACATTTGGAGGAAACAGAAGTATACAAATATGGTTTCAATCATGGAAACAAGACAGGTTGTGGGGTTGAAATGGTAGATTTGTGTCCTGACTGTCTCCAGTTCCAGAAGCATGTGACATATACTGACCATTCACCTTCTTCAGGCTCACTGTGACAGCCACATTATCTATATAACAAGGAACATAGGAATCAAGCATACAAAAACATAATGTCAATATTCATTCCTAGGGTAAGGGGAATAGGATGTTTCCCTGCAGCTCACAACAGCACTCACTGTGACCCATTTCACCCGTTCCGGGAAGTTGCCATAATGACATCTCAACATCTCATGTGTCTGGCCACCACACAGCAGCTCATAGTTCCGGCATGCAGAGCAATACCAGACACAGCAGCTTGTAGTCCCAGCATGCAGAGCAGTACCAGAGACAGCAGCTCGAAGTCTCAGTCTGCAGAGCAGTACCAGACACAGCAGCTCATAGTCCCAGCATGCAGAGCAGTACCAGACACAGCAGCTCGTTGTCCCAGCATGAAGAGCGGTACCAGACACAGCAGCTAATAGTCTCAGCATGCAGAGCAGTACCAGACACAGCAGCTAATAGTCTCAGCATGCAGAGCAGTAACAGACACCACACAGCAGTTTGTGGTCCCAGCATGCAGAGCAGTAACAGAGACAGCAGCTCGTAGTCCCAGCATGCAGAGCAGTAACAGAGACAGCAGCTCGTAGTTCCAGCATGCAGAGCAGTACCAGACACAGCAGCTAATAGTCTCAGCATGTAGAGCAGTACCAGACACCACACAGCAGTGCCAAGTCCCAGCATGCAGAGCAGTAACAGAGACAGCAGCTCGTAGTCCCAGCATGCAGAGCAGTAACAGAGACAGCAGCTTGTAGTTCCAGCATGCAGAGCAGTACCAGACACAGCAGCTTGTAGTCCCAGCATGCAGAGCAGTAACAGAGACAGCAGCTAATAGTCTCAGCATGTAGAGCAGTACCAGACACCACACGGCAGCTTGTAGTCCCAGCATGCAGAGCAGTACCAGACACAGCAGCTAATAGTGTCAGCATGTAGAGCAGTACCAGACACCACACGGCAGCTCGTAGTCCCAGCATGCAGAGCAGTACCAGACACAGCAGTGCCAAGTCCCAGCATGCAGAGCAGTAACAGAGACAACAGCTCGTAGTTCCAGCATGCAGAGCAGTACCAGAAACAGCAGCTTGTAGTCCCAGCATGCAGAGCAGTAACAGAGACAGCAGCTCGTAGTCCCAGCATGCAGAGCAGTAACAGAGACAGCAGCTCGTAGTCCCAGCATGCAGAGCAGTAACAGAGACAGCAGTTCGTAGTCCCAGCATGCAGAGCAGTACCGATATGAGGTTTTCTCACATAACATGAAATGATAAAAATACAAACTGATAGTTGAATTACAAACTGCATCACTCCATCTGAAATAGGTCAACTTAAGGACTATATAGAGTTGCATCAGGGACATAGTAGTCATTACAAAAAGCATTATAAAAAGCAGAAATGAAGCACATATTTGTCAGAAATCTGATAGTGATAAACATAAGACCAAGATGGACGGTTAAAAATATGGCCATAAACAATACAGAATTTACTTGATGGAATGTACATTCTTGTACTCCTCCACAGGGCACTGAGATGGGTGGGTTTAAATGACTGAGTGTATATGTGGCTGGACACATGGCTTTAGCATGTTTAGTTGTCCTAAGACGGGGGCTATGTGTAAAAGGACACACTAACATGAGCACACATAAAAACTCACATCATCATAAAGAAAATGTTGTGGGAATAAAACATGACACATGTGCTACAAGGAATTGGCCATCATCACTGCTCAATCAAGTTATGGCCTTTACAAGGTTTAACTACATTAATTGATAACTGACCATGATTTTAACTGACTGCACAATCAGCCGTATGGGAGTAAGAGCAGTACGACTTGTAACACCCTCCACTTCCACATGCCCTGTTCCACACAACTAGTTGCAACAAAACATAAATAACACCACGTAGAACAGGAGAACATACAAGATAATGCTGATGCACACACAAAAGTCTATCAAGGTCAACAGCTCATACAAATTGTCAAACATAACAAAACAAGATAGTAAATCTAGATTGAGCTGAGTGCATTACATTAACTCAGACCTGGTAACAAATACATATGTAATTTCAGTACTTAGTAACACCTTGCCCACATGTACACTCCCCTCGTGGGATCATGGGCCATGATGCATTGAGCACCAGTATCCTACAACTACATAAACGGAACTCAGGGCTTGTTTGTGCACTGAAGGAGGAGGTAATTCTGATTCATAATCTGGGCTTAGGAGTTCAAACCAGAATGTGTAGTGAGGATGTAGCTAGTGTGTCTTCTACCAGGCCAAGTCTAGCAGTTGTTGAATGAGTGTTTAACTTGTATGTTACAAATGGAAAATTCTACCAGTACACTTCCTGACACACGTCCATGATGTCAACAGAGGTATACATTATAATGAATGAGCAGAATCGGATGTTTGAGGTAGTCTATTGTGGATAAGTCATTTTTCTAAACAAAATATACTGACATGGTGACAGATTGGAAACAACAGACTTGTTATTGACTGCCAGACAGGAATCAAATAAGATCCCATGAAATGAACAGAAGACAGATGAACCTAGCTCCCTAAGGTAGACAACTCACCCAGGCCAACAATCCTCTCCTCTCTACCCTGATACCCAAATTATTTTTTTAAATTCAGTGAGATTTAATCACATTAAAATACACACAAGATTCAATTTTGGAAATCTCCCCTTTGAATGACCGTGGACACTACAGACATAGAGGTTATCACGCGAGTGTGTTTGGGGATGGTAAATATCCTGCATTAGGAATAAACATTGTATTTAGCGAGCCTTGGCGAGCTAAATACATAGTGTTTATTCCTAATACAGGATATTTACCATCCCCAAACACACAAGCGTGATAACCTCTTTATCATATAATGTCATTCTTTGATTCTGTGCTTAAAAATAGCTCTCCCTCTCTCACAAACATTACGAGATTTTCTGGAATGCGTGCATTAATATTTATTACGTCACAGGGTAAGTGATGTGTCAGTCGGACTGTGACAGTAGCCAATATAGCTCCAACTAAAATCTGATTCTTATACAGTACGAAGCAACATGTACGCAAAACAACAATTGTTTTTACTTGCATTTTGCGGCAATCCATCGGTCTGTCCGCTAGAGTAACTGCCCTTTGTCAAAGGGAAGCTACCCAAACCCTAGTCTTTGAGACGTCACGGCCACGTTCAGACTTTGTTGACAGTCGGTCTGTCCTATCATAACGTCAAGTACAGTCAGATGTACACAGAGTGACAAAACGAAACAAGGTAACAATTCAAACATATTTCGGCCAAATCCAACTATTTCAATTTGTGGAAAAGGTTTCAAGCCGCAGAGGTCGACAAGCACAGATATGGCTACTGATCCCGCTTGGCTGGGCCTCGTGCCCTCGCAAAATTGTTTCGAAATTTATATCTCCAAAGTTGCCAAAAGTTAAAAAATGCCTTAGCTACATCACAGTTAGACACGGATTTTCAGTATATTAGACTGTTCTTTTGATAATGATAGCAATTATCCCTTTAGTTTATCCAGATTCCCGATGGTTAATTCTGACTCGATCGCCGAATGACAAGGGCGACGCCATGTTGCTTGTAAACAGTGAAAGTAGTCCCTACTTGACCTTTGATATTTGCATCTCTATCCGCATATGACCCCAACGGATATCGTTTTTATCCGTTGGCTTTATCCTGCCGAGAAACCTACCCATTATATGATAAATGTAGATATTACACAGCTCTGTGGGACATTGACCATTGCTCAGGACTATCAACCAGTGTTTTTAAAAGGGGATTCCTTGCAGAAAGTGTTGGTAATAATCAGCGAAAATAATATTTATTCACTTCCACTTAACTATAGCCTGACAAATAATTTGTCATTCTAAGACCAGGAATCAATTCTATAAATACATGTTTTTGTATATTACAAATGAATAGAAATATACAGAGAATATTTCAAACTGTATTCCAAATGTGGACACCAGTCAATGTTGCTAGGGCTTGGCACATTCATCAATCCTGATCACACAGTAATGTCCACAATGATATATACACTACCAAACTGTCTCGGTGTAAATAGCATCACAGACCAGAGATTATACACCATTCTTATGATAGCACGGCTAGGCCAGACTTTGTCTTTTTGGTTTACATTGTTTTGGCCCAAAATTGCAGGTCAGACAGGTCCACATTGTTTTGTTTTTACATTACAAATTCAAACACTTAGTTTATTTTCACTAAGGGGGTTATTAAGAGGGGAGGGGGCATGGGACTTGTCTTAATTTGTTGTGATTTCAATATTGTAATATAAATTTCAACAAGTTTTAAAAATAGTATTTCATTAATTAATGTATACAGACAGCAAACATTCATTAAAGGAGGATTTTTTTAACATATTACTTATTTCTGGTTCATGGAATAAAAACTCGACTGAAACATCATTTACAGGTAAAAAAAATTCACATTTTATTTTTGGGGGAGAAAAAAGTCAACTTAAACTTACTACAGTGGTACAGCTAAGATCACTTTGCTGGATGAGGTGCTAAACCCTGTTCCTCAATTTGCACCCTATTCCTTCACAGAACTGTTACAGCACCATCAGTGTTTCTGCCAGACAATCATTAGCAGCTTGGTTTGGATTACTGTATAAGAATGACATGAGACTGGACTTATTTTCTGTAGTAAAGAATTGTAGAATTTGACACTCAAACCCTCCTTAACTACACCAACTCTGTCTACACACCCAGGAGAAACTTAGAAGGGACATAGGAAACCAGTGTAACGAAATCAATACCACATATCGCTAACAGTTACTGACCCCTCCCCTGATCACCAAAACATGACATGTCTAGATTGGAAGGATTAGAAATAAAATACTGATAAATTATAGTGAAATTTGAATAAGAGGCCTTTAACAAAAACAAGTTTTCCTATCATTGAGTACTTTATGGCAGGACCATGGTAACAATGCACACAGAGGAGAATATGTTATGGATCCACTCCAAATACAAGGATCCTCTTGTCCTGACATGTGGCTCCACCCTGCACCTCAGTGCTGGCAGGTGACAATCCTGCAGTCCATGGAGGCCTGGTGCATCATATGGCACATTATGTTGGCCTTCATTCATGATATGCATCATACCACAGTTTCCCCGATTTCTTCAGGGACCTGGAACAGATGGGATGAAGATCAACACTCTCAAATCATCAACTACAAACGGGCATCAGATCAACACTTCCATCATCAAAAACAGACAGGGAGCAGATCAACACTCTCCTGTCATCAACTACAGACAGTGAGGAGATTAACACTCTCCTGTCATCATCTACAGACAGGGAGCAGATCAACATTCTCCTGTCATCAACTACAGACAGGGAGCAGATCAATGCTCTCCTGTCATCAACTACAGACAGTGAGGAGATCAACACTCTCCTGTCATCAACTACAGACTGGGAACGGATCAACACTCTCCTGTCATCAACTACAGACTGGGAGCAGATCAACACTCTACTGTCATCAACTACAGACAGTGAGGAGATCAACACTCACCTGTCATCAACTACAGACTGGGAGCAGATCATCACTCTACTGTCATCAACTACAGACAGTGAGGAGATTAACACTCTCCTGTCATCAACTACAGACAGGGAGCAGATCAACACTCTCCTGTCATCAACTACAGACTGGGAGCAGATCAACACTCTCCTGTCATCAACTACAGACAGGGAACAGATCAACACTCTCCTGTCATCAACTACAGACAGGGAGCAGATCAACACTCTCCTGTCATCAACTACAGACTGGGAGCAGATCATCACTCTACTGTCATCAACTACAGACAGTGAGGAGATTAACACTCTCCTGTCATCAACTACAGACAAGGAGCAGATCAACACTCTCCTGTCATCAACTACAGACTGGGAGCAGATCAACACTCTCCTGTCATCATCTACAGACAGGGAGCAGATCAACACTCTCCTATCATCAACTACAGACAGGGAGCGGATCAACACTCTCCTGTCATCAACTACAGACTGGGAGCAGATGAATGCTCTCCTGTCATCAACTACAGACTGGGAGCAGATCAACACTCTCCTGTAATCAACTTCAGACTGGGAGCGGATCAACACTCTCCTATCATCAACTACAGACGGAGCAGATCAACACTCTCCTGTCATCAACTACAGACAGGGAACAGATCAACA
Source organism: Haliotis cracherodii (assembly GCF_022045235.1). NCBI lineage: Eukaryota > Metazoa > Mollusca > Gastropoda > Lepetellida > Haliotidae > Haliotis > Haliotis cracherodii. The sequence goes on from NW_027266285.1 coordinate 3,856,796, forward strand.
CTCTCCTGTCATCAACTACAGACAGGGAGCAGATCAACACTCTCCTGTCATCAACTACAGACAGGGAGCGAATCAACGCTCTCCTGTCATCAACTACAGACAGGGAACAGATCAACACTCTCCTGTCATCAACTACAGACAGGGAGCAGATCAACACTTCCATCATCAAAAACAGACAGTGAGAAGATCAACATTCTCCTGTCATCAACTACAGACAGGGAGCAGATCAACACTCTCCTGTCATCAACTACAGACAGGGAACGGATCAACACTCTACTGTCATCAACTACAGACAGGGAGCGAATCAACACTCTCCTGTCATCAACTACAGACAGGGAGCAGATCAACACTCTACTGTCATCAACTACACACAGGGAGCAGATCAACACTCTCCTGTCATCAACTACAGACAGGGAGCAGATCAACACTCTACTGTCATCAACTACACACAGGGAGCAGATCAACACTCTCCTGTCATCAACTACAGACAGGGAGCAGATCAACACTCTTCTGTCATCAACTAGAGACAGTGAGGAGATTAACACTCTCCTGTCATCAACTACAGACTGGGAGCAGATCAACATTTAACTCCCTGGCAAAGTTGTGCCAGCGAAAGCCTGTCACTGTCCAAACTGTAAGGGACATGACAAGCACTGTAACACTGGAGACACAAATCAAGAGGTTCTTGTACTTGTGAGTAGCAGACAGAAGAAACTCACCAGTATATGTCTGCAAACGATCTGTATAGTGTTTTGCATCTGTATGTGACACCATGTTTCTTGCATAGTGACTTGACGAGGGGCATCACTTTGGCGTAGTTGTGGCGAGGCATCGTGGGAAATAGGCTGAAACATACGCAAAGCAGCTACAGATTCAGGACAGTCTAAATATCCCGTCACAAATATATATATGATATCAAAATTAATTTAATCGGTAGGTTTCTTGGCACGATTAAGGCATGGAATAATGACTGTATCCGTTGGGAGTCATTTACGGATAAATATGCAAATAAAAAAGTCAGGTAGGTACAACTTTCAGTGTTTACAAACAAGCTTGGCAAAGCAATGTTGGCAAGACGCTAGCGGGATCCGTTCCCAGCTTCTATGTCTGTGCTTGATCAGGGTCTTATAGAATTTGGATTTAGACGAGATATTTTAGCTATTATCTTTTTACTGTGTGGGACCTATGACTGCATTTGTAACATCATGACATGCCTGGCAGACTCTTAAGTCGCTTCCCTTTCGCAAAGGGCAATGACTCTAGTGGGCAGACCAATGATATGTAGAGCAACTTAGTAAAATTTAAATATTGCATACATTTTCATACTTATCCTGCATTACTCCTTTATGTTTACTGCTGTTTTTTAAAAGAAAGACAAATCTGGGAGAGGTCTAGCTGCAGAAGAAGTTGTTCCAACCAGTGCCCTCACAGAGCTGCCACGTGACACAGAAGTGGGTATGAGAGCACATTAATGCTTTATAACGTAACATCTGAAGACTCCATGTGGAGGACGCACTGCAACAGTAGGGCACTGAGACAAAGTAATGCAGGACAAGTATACAAATTTATACTAATTTTTTAAATTTGTCCTGCATTACTCCTTCATGCATCTTTATCAGACAGTACAGCAGTGGGCATGCCTTCAGATGTGGTCCAAAATTATTCCTCGTTGAGGCCAAAGTAACCAAGTCCAGATAAACAGCCCCCATGAGCTCCATGTTCAAAACGGACGCAGGAGACGTCTAAGGTGTGTAGTTTGCTGCCGTAGACAGGGCCAAAAGAACAATCTTGGCAGATTTATGTTGAGTGACATGTTCCAGGGCTTTCAGAGGTGTTTTGTCCCTCGCTAAACTGTATACTGAAGCATGAGTATCAATGATTGCCTATTAAACAAGGATGAACTAGACCAGTGTTGGAGTTTCTTCAACGCAATGGATATCCAAGGCATCAGTCCTGATTGAGAGCAAGGTGAGAACTGTTAGCACTGCATCTGGAGGGATGGATGTCAATCCAACCAGATTGTCCATGTCTGGTCTCATAGACGGTGCTACAGAAGCCAATCTATCTGCAATCCAATCTGCAACTTGATTCATCCCGAGATATGTGTCCAAGTCCGGCAAGGGAGGATCACCGTCAGGAACGAAAGCTCCATCAGAAGAGTCCGAGGGGTAATCACGCTCCTTCCTATGGATGGTAGAACGGCTGCGCGAACAGCAACGTGTCAGAGATGACATAGAGCTGCGCCGGGAGGAGCCAGGAGAGGCTGAACCACATCACAATCTAGTATGAGTAGAAGGGTAGGATCTCCATCAACAAGAGGTGCCAAGGGCGCAGTTGGAGAAGGTGCCGGCAGTGCTGCTGACAAGTTAATGACAGGAAAAATCGGCAAAGCCTGTGTTGACTGACAAAGCAAAAAATACTGTTAAAAGTGGCATTAAACCCCACTCACTCACTCACTCAGATGTGGGAAAAAAGTAAAGTTGCCACCATTATGACGTCATGGCTTGGGTAGTTACGAGACTAGTTGTATGTGAAATTAGCAGTGAAGAGGACGTCGGTTCAAAATCTGAAAATTTTAGTTAGTGTGACTGAAGCCAAAATACAGGATTTATGGCAGAGATGTAATAGAGGTAGAAGTAAGAATTAAAAGGTTTCAGGTGGAACCATATTGACCACTGTCACGTCTGACTGGCTAATCACTGACCTTGTCATGTAACAATGTTTAGATACTGTTTGTGAGAGATGGAAATACTTTTTTCAATGAAATATGATAAAGAGGTAATCACACGTGTGTGTTTTGAGATGGCAAATATCCTATATTTGGAATAAACACTTTGTACTTAAAATCACCCCCTCCACAACATCCCCCCCCACACACAACAACAACAACAACAACAACAACAACAATAATATGATAGTGTAACAAAACAGCTGCACATGCTGTATGTGCATGAAAAGATAAAGTATGCAGTCTGTACCGATTTATTCTTGCTTGTACTCTGAGAGGTGGTATTTTCATAAACTTCACAAGTACCGGGTATGTATGATTCTTTTCATAAAATTGTATAGAATTCCTTTCAGAAATAACGCAATCAAATTATTTCTTATTTAATAATAGTCATCCTGAAGTCATCTTTGTCCAGGTAGACACATGATATTCCTCCCTGTAGACACATGATATTCCTCCCTGTTGACACTTGATATTCCTCCCTGTTGACATGTGATTTTCCTCCCTGTAGACACATGATATTCCTCCCTGTAGACACATGATATTCCTCCCTGTTGACACGTGATATTCCTCCCTGTAGACACATGATATTCCTCCCTGTTGACACATGATATTCCTCCCTGTTGACACGTGATATTCCTCCCTGTAGGCACATGATATTCCTCCCTGTTGACACATGATATTCCTCCCTGTTGACACTTGATATTCCTCCCTGTTGACACGTGATATTCCTCCCTGTAGACACATGATATTCCTACCTGTAGACACATGATATTCCTACCTGTAGACACATGATATTCCTCCCTGTAGACACATGATATTCCTCCCTGTAGACACATGATATTCCTCCCTGTAGACACATGATATTCCTCCCTGTAGACAAATGATATTCCTCCCTGTAGACACATGATATTCCTCCCTGTTGACACGTGATATTCCTCCCTGTAGACACATGATATTCCTCCATGTAGACACATGATATTCCTCCCTGTAGACACGTGATATTCCTCCCTGTAGACACATGATATTCCTCCCTGTAGACACATGATATTCCTCCATGTAGACACATGATATTCCTCCCTGCACTACAAAATCATGTAGGAGGGATCTAACGCCAGCCTTTTTGGGGGAGCGTTACAGGGAAAGCTTTGGTCCATATGCAGGTTGTGATAGGACAATTAACACAAGGCCTGACATGATGAATATAGAAGACTGTTGTAATGGTTGTGATGGGACAATTAACACAAGGCCTGACATGATGAATACAGAAGACTGTTGTAATGGTTGTGATGGGACACTTAACACAAGGCCTGACATGATGAATACAGAAGACTGTTGTAATGGTTGTGATGGGACACTTAACACAAGGCCTGACATGATGAATACAGAAGACTGTTGTAATGGTTGTGATGGGACACTTAACACAAGGCCTGACATGATGAATATAGAAGACTGTTGTAATGGTTGTGATGGGACAATTAACACAAGGCCTGACATGATGAATATAGAAGACTGTTATAATGGTTGTGATGGGACACTTAACACAAGGCCTGACATGATGAATATAGAAGACTGTTGTAATGGTTGTGATGGGACAATTAACACAAGGCCTGACAGGATGAATATAGAAGACTGTTGTAATGGTTGTGAAGGGACACTTAACACAAGGCCTGACATGATGAATATAGAAGACTGTTGTAATGGTTGTGATGGGACACTTAACACAAGGCCTGACATGATGAATATAGAAGACTGTTGTAATGGTTGTGATGGGACACTTAACACATGGCCAAACACAATGAATATAGAAGACTGTTGTAATGGTTGTGAAGGGACACTTAACACAAGGCCTGACATGATGAATATAGAAGACTGTTGTAATGGTTGTGATGGGACACTTAACACAAGGCCTGACATGATGAATATAGAAGACTGTTGTAATGGTTGTGATGGGACACTTAACACAAGGCCTGACATGATGAATATAGAAGACTGTTGTAATGGTTGTTATGACACAATTAACACAAGGCCAAACACAATGAATATAGAAGACTGTTGTAATGGTTGTGATGGGACACTTAACAGAAGGCCTGACAGGATGAATATAGAAGACTGTTGTAATGGTTGTGATGGGACAATTAACACAAGGCCAAACACAATGAATATAGAAGACTGTTGTAATGGTTGTGATGGGACACTTAACACAAGGCCTGACATGATGAATATAGAAGACTGTTGTAATGGTTGTGATGGGACACTTAACACAAGGCCTGACATGATGAATATAGAAGACTGTTGTAATGGTTGTGAAGGGACAATTAACACAAGGCCTGACATGATGAATATAGAAGACTGTTGTAATGGTTGTGATGGGACACTTAACACAAGGCCTGACATGATGAATATAGAAGACTGTTGTAATGGTTGTGATGGGACACTTAACACAAGGCCTGACATGATGAATATAGAAGACTGTTGTAATGGTTGTGATGGGACACTTAACACAAGGCCTGACATGATGAATATAGAAGACTGTTGTAATGGTTGTTATGACACAATTAACACAAGGCCAAACACAATGAATATAGAAGACTGTTGTAATGGTTGTGATGGGACACTTAACAGAAGGCCTGACATGATGAATATAGAAGACTGTTGTAATGGTTGTGATGGGACACTTAACACAAGGCCTGACATGATGAATATAGAAGACTGTTGTAATGGTTGTGATGGGACACTTAACACAAGGCCTGACAGGATGAATATAGAGGACTGTTTTAATGGTTGTGAAGGGACACTTAACAGAAGGCCTGACATGATGAATATAGAAGACTGTTGTAATGGTTGTTATGACACAATTAACACAAGGCCAAACACAATGAATATAGAAGACTGTTGTAATGGTTTTGATGGGACACTTAACAGAAGGCCTGACATGATGAATATAGAAGACTGTTGTAATGGTTGTGATGGGACACTTAACACAAGGCCTGACATGATGAATATAGAAGACTGTTGTAATGGTTGTGATGGGACACTTAACACAAGGCCTGACAGGATGAATATAGAAGACTGTTTTAATGGTTGTGAAGGGACACTTAACAGAAGGCCTGACATGATGAATATAGAAGACTGTTGTAATGGTTGTTATGACACAATTAACACAAGGCCAAAAACAATGAATATAGAAGACTGTTGTAATGGTTTTGATGGGACACTTAACAGAAGGCCTGACATGATGAATATAGAAGACTGTTGTAATGGTTGTGATGGGACACTTAACACAAGGCCTGACATGATGAATATAGAAGACTGTTGTAATGGTTGTGATGGGACACTTAACACAAGGCCTGACATGATGAATATAGAAGACTGTTGTAATGGTTGTGATGGGACACTTAACACAAGGCCCGACATGATGAATATAGAAGACTGTTGTAATGGTTGTGATGGGACAATTAACACAAGGCCTGACATGATGAATATAGAAGACTGTTGTAATGGTTGTGATGGGACACTTAACACAAGGCCTGACAGGATGAATATAGAAGACTGTTGTAATGGTTGTTATGACACAATTAACACAAGGCCAAACACAATGAATATAGAAGACTGTTGTAATGGTTGTGATGGGACACTTAACAGAAGGCCAAACACAATGAATATAGAAGACTGTTGTAATGGTTGTGATGGGACACTTAACACAAGGCCTGACATGATGAATTTAGAAGACTGTTGTAATGGTTGTGATGGGACACTTAACACAAGGCCTGACATGATGAATATAGAAGACTGTTGTAATGGTTGTGATGGGACACTTAACAGAAGGCCAAACACAATGAATATAGAAGACTGTTGTAATGGTTGTGATGGGACACTTAACACAAGGCCTGACATGATGAATTTAGAAGACTGTTGTAATGGTTGTGATGGGACACTTAACACAAGGCCTGACATGATGAATATAGAAGACTGTTGTAATGGTTGTGATGGGACAATTAACACAAGGCCTGACAGGATGAATATAGAAGACTGTTGTAATGGTTGTGATGGGACACTTAACACAAGGCCTGACATGATGAATATAGAAGACAGTTGTAATGGTTGTGATGGGACACTTAACACAAGGCCTGACATGATGAATATAGAAGACTGTTGTAATGGTTGTGATGGGACACTTAACACAAGGCCTGACAGGATAGATATATAGAAGACTGTTGTAATGGTTGTGAAGGGACACTTAACACAAGGCCTGACATGATGAATATAGAAGACTGTTGTAATGGTTGTTATGACACAATTAACACAAGGCCAAACACAATGAATATAGAAGACTGTTGTAATGGTTGTGATGGGACACTTAACACAAGGCCTGACAGGATGAATATAGAAGACTGTTGTAATGGTTGTGATGGGACACTTAACACAAGGCCTGACAAGATGAATATAGAAGACTGTTGTAATGGTTGTTCTGACACAATTAACACAAGGCCAAACACAATGAATATAGAAGACTGTTGTAATGGTTGTGATGGGACACTTAACAGAAGGCCAAACACAATGAATATAGAAGACTGTTGTAATGGTTGTGATGGGACACTTAACACAAGGCCTGACATGATGAATTTAGAAGACTGTTGTAATGGTTGTGATGGGACACTTAACACAAGGCCTGACATGATGAATATAGAAGACTGTTGTAATGGTTGTGATGGGACAATTAACACAAGGCCTGACAGGATGAATATAGAAAACTGTTGTAATGGTTGTGATGGGACACTTAACACAAGGCCTGACATGATGAATATAGAAGACAGTTGTAATGGTTGTGATGGGACACTTAACAGAAGGCCTGACATGATGAATATAGAAGACTGTTGTAATGGTTGTGATGGGACACTTAACACAAGGCCTGACAGGATAGATATATAGAAGACTGTTGTAATGGTTGTGAAGGGACACTTAACACAAGGCCTGACATGATGAATATAGAAGACTGTTGTAATGGTTGTTATGACACAATTAACACAAGGCCAAACACAATGAATATAGAAGACTGTTGTAATGGTTGTGATGGGACACTTAACAGAAGGCCTGACAGGATGAATATAGAAGACTGTTGTAATGGTTGTGATGGGACACTTAACAGAAGGCCTGACAGGATGAATATAGAAGACTGTTGTAATGGTTGTGATGGGACAATTAACACAAGGCCTGACAGGATGAATATAGAAAACTGTTGTAATGGTTGTGATGGGACACTTAACACAAGGCCTGACATGATGAATATAGAAGACAGTTGTAATGGTTGTGATGGGACACTTAACAGAAGGCCTGACATGATGAATATAGAAGACTGTTGTAATGGTTGTGATGGGACACTTAACACAAGGCCTGACAGGATAGATATATAGAAGACTGTTGTAATGGTTGTGAAGGGACACTTAACACAAGGCCTGACATGATGAATATAGAAGACTGTTGTAATGGTTGTTATGACACAATTAACACAAGGCCAAACACAATGAATATAGAAGACTGTTGTAATGGTTGTGATGGGACACTTAACAGAAGGCCTGACAGGATGAATATAGAAGACTGTTGTAATGGTTGTGATAGGACAATTAACACAAGGCCAAACACAATGAATATAGAAGACTGTTGTAATGGTTGTGATGGGACACTTAACACAAGGCCTGACATGATGAATATAGAAGACTGTTGTAATGGTTGTGATGGGACACTTAACACAAGACCTGACATGATGAATATAGAAGACTGTTGTAATGGTTGTGATGGGACAATTAACACAAGGCCTGACATGATGAATATAGAAGACTGTTGTAATGGTTGTGATGGGACAATTAACACAAGGCCTGACATGATGAATATAGAAGACTGTTGTAATGGTTGTGATGGGACAATTAACACATGGCCTGACATGATGAATAGAGAAGACTGTTGTAATGGTTGTGAAGGGACAATTAACAGAAGGCCTGACAGGATGAATATAGAAGACTGTTGTAATGGTTGTGATGGGACACTTAACACAAGGCCTGACAGGATGAATATAGAAGACTGTTGTAATGGTTGTGAAGGGACAATTAACACAAGGCCTGACATGATGAATATAGAAGACTGTTGTAATGGTTGTGATGGGACACTTAACACAAGGCCTGACAGGATGAATATAGAAGACTGTTGTAATGGTTGTTATGACACAATTAACACAAGGCCAAACACAGTGAATATAGAAGACTGTTGTAATGCTTGTTATGACACAATTAACACAAGGCCAAACACAGTGAATATAGAAGACTGTTGTAATGGTTGTGATGGGACACTTAACACAAGGCCTGACATGATGAATTTAGAAGACTGTTGTAATGGTTGTGATGGGACACTTAACACAAGGCCTGACAGGATGAATATAGAAGACTGTTGTAATGGTTGTGATGGGACAATTAACACAAGGCCTGACATGATGAATATAGAAGACTGTTGTAATGGTTGTGATGGGACACTTAACACAAGGCCTGACATGATGAATATAGAAGACTGTTGTAATGGTTGTGATGGGACACTTAACACAAGGCCTGACATGATGAATATAGGAGACTGTTGTAATGGTTGTTATGACACAATTAACACAAGGCCAAACACAATGAATATAGAAGACTGTTGTAATGGTTGTGATGGGACAATTAACACAAGGCCTGACATGATGAATATAGAAGACTGTTGTAATGGTTGTGATGGGACACTTAACACAAGGCCTGACATGATGAATATAGAAGACTGTTGTAATGGTTGTGATGGGACACTTAACACAAGGCCTGACATGATGAATATAGAAGACTGTTGTAATGGTTGTTATGACACAATTAACACAAGGCCAAACACAATGAATATAGAAGACTGTTGTAATGGTTGTGATGGGACACTTAACAGAAGGCCTGACAGGATGAATATAGAAGACTGTTGTAATGGTTGTGATGGGACAATTAACACAAGGCCAAACACAATGAATATAGAAGACTGTTGTAATGGTTGTGATGGGACACTTAACACAAGACCTGACATGATGAATATAGAAGACTGTTGTAATGGTTGTGATGGGACACTTAAAGGGGCACTGATCTAACGCAATTCCCCGGGACTGGTTGTTGCCTTTGTTATTGTTTTTTCCCAGTGAGTACCCGGATGTATAGCAGAAATCTAGACTAGTTCGCGACCTCTGCTGCGCCATTCGTAAGCGCATTAGTCACTTTTATGGGTTGTAATAAGGGCGTATGGTCACATTGATCAACAAAATGAAATACAGTTTTCGAGATAATAGGTAATGTAGGTATCTTTGTGAGTAGCACCGGTAATGGTGACGAAGTTTTGATAAGTCACTTGCTTGGTAATTTTGCGATTTTCGTTTACACTATTTTGACTTGCAACACAAAGTATATATTTCACCTGAGCATATGCTTTTTTTATAGTGTGTATATTTTTTTACTGTCAAATGTGTAACAAATATATTAAACGTCTAAATATTCAGTTATTTTACAAAGTGACAGAAAAACATTTCCATCTGTATTATTATGACAACGAATTCCAAACATTTTGATGTTTAATGTCATCACCAAGAGACTGAAAATGTTACGTTGAAAAGTACATTTCTAAGTTGTTTGGCTTTTAATCCTACATAATAATCTGTTGTGATGTTTGTAGGCCCTTTTGATCGTCTTGATCAATCTGGACAGATTTTTTAGCCAAAATGACTGAAATATTTACACATTCTATAAATTGCCTGAGAGAATCACATTTTAGAAATTGACGGTAATATATACACGCTTACAAAGGAAAAGACCTGTGACAACGTCTATCGCGCATTGAAGAATTTCCCAACCAAGACGTAGAGAAACAAGAACGAATCGGTTCAAATGAAGGAAAAAATGCAGATATCATAATTACAACCTACCAAATTTATGCGTTTAAGTTTTAGGCAGCTTCCTTGTTCGAGGAATGTATCCGTGAATATCCACACAAAGGAACAATATCCCACTCGTCTGCAGCTGTACAAAGAAACTTATTGGATGTCACGTGTCTCAGTAACAATCAAATATTTTAAACGATATATATCGTTTCGGGATATTATAACCCGTGTTCGTTTCTCAACTGATCGCTTGGATTGTTTCAGGTGTTTTACATAGGTGTCAAGTCTCAATGGTCGTGACAAGTATTTTCATAACGTCCACGGTTCCTTGAAATTCCATTGAGTGATAGATAACAATGATCAATCAATCAACGTATTATGAGTTAACCCTTTGAACAAAGTATGTTGTTTATACATCGGCACTTCTCGCCATGATATGAGTGTATTCCCTTTGTTTTAGTAAACCTAGACATGTAAACACTCACTCTTGACATATCCACTGCGCAAGATAACAGTGATTAATCAATCAACGTATTTTCTGTTAATCCTTTGATGACTAGGAACGATCCGTTGATTTACAAAAATAAGTAAATCAACTGATCATTCATCTCTTGCTGGGCTGCCACGTGTAATTACATAACACACATTTCACCTCACTTCAAACCTGGATTTAGATTGAATAATTACCCCAGACACAATAAATGCTAAATGGGAACCTTTGTCAGGTAATCTAAGTGGCGCTACCACTAATTGTACCTGTAATAAATTCATTAACTGAGCATCAAGTGAATGACGACAAATACACAAGTGTAGGGTTATTATACGAGAAAACGTGGATGACAACAAGGGAGTAGTAATCGTATTATCGACGCAAGCCGAAATTGCTTTCACAGCATAGATACTTTTTTTTAGTATTAAACTATAACCATCTGGGGTATTTCCAAATGACATCCGATGAGCTCCCTTGTTCTTTTTGTCTGTTTGTTTAGGCTGAAGAAATTAATTAACATGCGCCCTTTGTCGAAATCTTTATAGATCACAGTTAACCAATCAGTGTTCAAAAATGCGTAAAACAAATATTGCCTCCAGCCTCCAAGTTTATTTAGCTGTCCTTGCAGACGGTACCCCAGTCTCTGGTCACGCTCAGTTGCGTTGCGTATCATCCGGGTACTCACGGGGGAAAAACAATAACAAAGGCAACAACCAGTCCGTTAGATCAGTGCCCCTTTAACACAAGGCCTGACATGATGAATATAGAAGACTGTTGTAATGGTTGTGATGGGACAATTAACACAAGGCCTGACATGATGAATATAGAAGACTGTTGTAATGGTTGTGATGGGACAATTAACACATGGCCTGACATGATGAATAGAGAAGACTGTTGTAATGGTTGTGAAGGGACAATTAACAGAAGGCCTGACAGGATGAATATAGAAGACTGTTGTAAAGGTTGTGATGGGACACTTAACACAAGGCCTGACAGGATGAATATAGAAGACTGTTGTAATGGTTGTGAAGGGACAATTAACACAAGGCCTGACATGATGAATATAGAAGACTGTTGTAATGGTTGTGATGGGACACTTAACACAAGGCCTGACAGGATGAATATAGAAGACTGTTGTAATGGTTGTTATGACACAATTAACACAAGGCCAAACACAGTGAATATAGAAGACTGTTGTAATGCTTGTTATGACACAATTAACACAAGGCCAAACACAGTGAATATAGAAGACTGTTGTAATGGTTGTGATGGGACACTTAACACAAGGCCTGACATGATGAATTTAGAAGACTGTTGTAATGGTTGTGATGGGACACTTAACACAAGGCCTGACAGGATGAATATAGAAGACTGTTGTAATGGTTGTGATGGGACAATTAACACAAGGCCTGACATGATGAATATAGAAGACTGTTGTAATGGTTGTGATGGGACACTTAACACAAGGCCTGACATGATGAATATAGAAGACTGTTGTAATGGTTGTGATGGGACACTTAACACAAGGCCTGACATGATGAATATAGAAGACTGTTGTAATGGTTGTGATGGGACACTTAACACAAGGCCTGACATGATGAATATAGAAGACTGTTGTAATGGTTGTGATGGGACACTTAACACAAGGCCTGACATGATGAATATAGAAGACTGTTGTAATGGTTGTGATGGGACACTTAACACAAGGCCTGACATGATGAATATAGAAGACTGTTGTAATGGTTGTGATGGGACACTTAACACAAGGCCTGACATGATGAATATAGAAGACTGTTGTAATGGTTGTGATGGGACACTTAACACAAGGCCTGACATGATGAATATAGAAGACTGTTGTAATGGTTGTGATGGGACAAGCTACTCACTGGTGCTCTATCTGGTAGTTGAGATGGCCAGTGAACCAGTCGTTGAAGGTGCTGGGCTCTGCGTTGCTTGTGGTGGCCAGCTGCAGGTGCACCCAGTCCAGCTTCTTGTCGTGCTCCACCTCGTTGGGTAGATGACTCATCTGTGTGACCCACACAAACCAGTGACTCTCCACCATCCTGCCAACACAGGCAACAGTACACGACACAGGTCTCCGGCAAATTAGTAGCCACAGGAATTGTCAACAACCAGGAGTTTTACTTCCTACTTACAGGCATGTTCCACTGATTTGATTATTGGCATAATGGTTCATAGCAAAGCAGTCATCATTGCAGTGGTAAATAATCAAAGATGAAGTAAGTCATCTATTGTTTATCTGTTTATGACAAAAGATTTTATGAGACGTTTCAACAATTGTCTGATAGTTAGAAATATAGAATCACCTATTCATCTATTATCTGCCCCTAATGAAATAAATCCATCACTGGGATTTAAAGATGCAGTGACTTGAGATCATGTTCTCTTCTCATAGTTGGTAGGCTATTCCCTAAATGTAAGACAGCAGTTAGCCTGATCCATGATGGGAGGTGTGGGAAGTACCCCATGCTTTCCCAAGACTAGAGTGAGGATCACGTGATCCCTGTCACAGGTCTCAATGAAGCAGAGTGATCTGCTCTCACTATTAGTCATTGGAACTAATCAAAACTTCCTCTGGATATTGTAGACACAAGTGAAATTTGACATAAAAGTTTTCATCAAGTCAACTGCAAATAATAAACAAAATGTCCAGCTGTGTCTAAACATTCAAAACAAATCATCTCATTGATGTGAGTTTGAAAGAGTTACGTGGCTGTCCACCTTTAGAGCCAAATAATTTCAACTAAATCAACCAACGGTTACCAACGGTCCTGTATACCCATTCACTGCAGACATTGGTAACATTGTGAACTAGAACAGCTAACATTCACTGCAGACATTGGTAACATTGTGAACTAGAACAGCTAACATTCACTGCAGACATTGTGAACTAGAACAAATAACATTCACGGCAGACATTGTGAACTAGAACAGCTAACATTCACTGCAGACATTGTGAACTACAACAGCTAACATTCACGGCAGACATTGTGAACTAGAACAGATAACATTCACTGCAGACATTGTGAACTAGAACAGCTAACATTCACGGCAGACATTGTGAACTAGAACAGCTAACATTCACTGCAGACATTGGTAACATTGTGAACTAGAACAGCTAACATTCACTGCAGACATTGGTAACATTGTGAACTAGAACAGCTAACATTCACTGCAGACATTGTGAACTAGAACAGCTAACATTCACTGCAGACATTGGTAACATTGTGAACTAGAACAGCTAACATTCACTGCAGACATTGGTAACATTGTGAACTAGAACAGCTAACATTCACTGCAGACATTGTGAACTAGAACAAATAACATTCACGGCAGACATTGTGAACTAGAACAGCTAACATTCACTGCAGACATTGTGAACTACAACAGCTAACATTCACGGCAGACATTGTGAACTAGAACAGATAACATTCACTGCAGACATTGTGAACTAGAACAGCTAACATTCACGGCAGACATTGTGAACTACAACAGGTAACATTCACTGCAGACATTGTGAACTAGAACAGCTAACATTCACTGCAGACATTGTGAACTAGAACAGCTAACATTCACGGCAGACATTGTGAACTAGAACAAATAACATTCACTGCAGACATTGTGAACTAGAACAGATAACATTCACTGCAGACATTGTGAACTACAACAGCTAACATTCACTGCAGACATTGTGAACTAGAACAGATAACATTCACGGCAGACATTGTGAACTAGAACAGATAACATTCACTACAGACATTGTGAACTAGAACAGATAACATTCACTACAGACATTGTGAACTACAACAGCTAACATTCACGGCAGACATTGTGAACTAGAACAGATAACATTCACTGCAGACATTGTGAACTAGAACAGCTAACATTCACGGCAGACATTGTGAACTAGAACAGATAACATTCACTGCAGACATTGTGAACTACAACAGCTAACATTCACGGCAGACATTGTGAACTAGAACAGATAACATTCACTGCAGACATTGTGAACTAGAACAGCTAACATTCACGGCAGACATTGTGAACTAGAACAAATAACATTCACTGCAGACATTGTGAACTAGAACAGATAACATTCACTGCAGACATTGTGAACTACAACAGCTAACATTCACTGCAGACATTGTGAACTACAACAGCTAACATTCACTGCAGACATTGTGAACTAGAACAGATAACATTCACGGCAGACATTGTGAACTAGAACAGATAACATTCACTACAGACATTGTGAACTAGAACAGATAACATTCACTACAGACATTGTGAACTAGAACAGCTAACATTCACGGCAGACATTGTGAACTAGAACAGATAACATTCACGGCAGACATTGTGAACTAGAACAGCTAACATTCACGGCAGACATTGGTAACATTGTGAACTAGAACAGCTAACATTCACTACAGACATTGTGAACTAGAACAGATAACATTCACGGCAGACATTGTGAACTAGAACAGATAACATTCACGGCAGACATTGGTAACATTGTGAACTAGAACAGCTAACATTCACTACAGACATTGTGAACTAGAACAGCTAACATTCACTACAGACATTGTGAACTAGAACAGATAACATTCACTGCAGACATTGTGAACTAGAACAGATAACATTCACTACAGACATTGTGAACTAGAACAGATAACATTCACTACAGACATTGTGAACTAGAACAGATAACATTCACTGCAGACATTGTGAACTAGAACAGCTAACATTCACGGCAGACATTGTGAACTAGAACAGCTAACATTCACGGCAGACATTGGTAACATTGTGAACTAGAACAGATAACATTCACTGCAGACATTGTGAACTAGAACAGATAACATTCACGGCAGACATTGTGAACTAGAACAGATAACATTCACTGCAGACATTGTGAACTAGAACAGCTAACATTCACTGCAGACATTGTGAACATTGTGAACTAGAACAGATAACATTCACTGCAGACATTGTGAACTAGAACAGATAACATTCACGGCAGACATTGTGAACTAGAACAGATAACATTCACTGCAGACATTGTGAACTAGAACAGATAACATTCACGGCAGACATTGTGAACTAGAACAGATAACATTCACTGCAGACATTGTGAACTAGAACAGCTAACATTCACTGCAGACATTGTGAACTACAACAGCTAACATTCACTGCAGACATTGTGAACTAGAACAGCTAACATTCACTGCAGACATTGTGAACTAGAACAGCTAACATTCACGGCAGACATTGTGAACTACAACAGCTAACATTCACTGCAGACATTGTGAACTACAACAGCTAACATTCACTGCAGACATTGTGAACATTGTGAACTACAACAGCTAACATTCACTGCACACATTGTGAACTACAACAGCTAACATTCACTGCAGACATTGTGAACATTGTGAACTACAACAGCTAACATTCACGGCAGACATTGTGAACTACAACAGAACGTACCTGACGAGCATGTAGAACCAGAAGGTCCCCCAGTGCCCCAGCAAGGGAGAGTACACCCACGACAGCTTCATGAAGAACAATGTGGTCCACATCAAGTCCTGCACAACAACATTTCCACTTAGTGATCACCCTAGTTAGTGAACATGCTCACCACATCCCCACTCAGTGAACCCAATCACAACATCCCCTCTCAGTGAACACAATCACCACAATCCCATTCAGTGAACACAATCACCATATACCCAGTCAGTGAACACACTCACCACAATTCCACTCGCTGAACACAATCACCACATCCCCTGTCAGTGAATACAATCACTACATCACCTGTCAGTGAACACTCACCATAACCCCACTCAGTGAAAACTATCACCACATACCCAGTCAGTGAACACAATTATCACATTTCCAGTCAGTGAACACAATCACTACATCCCCTGTCAGTGAACACTCACCATATACCCAGTTAGTGAACACAATTATCACATTTCCAGTCAGTGAGCACAATCACTATATACCCAGTCAGTGAACACAATCATCACATACCCACTCAGTGAACACAATCACCACATCCCCAGTTAGTGAACACAATTATCACATTTCCAGTCAGTGAGCACAATCACCATATACCCAGTCAGTGAACACAATCACCACATACCCAGTCAGTGAACACAATTATCACATTTCCAGTCAGTGAACACAATCACTACATCCCCTGTCAGTGAACACTCACCATATACCCACTCAGTGATCACCATCACCACATACCCAGTTAGTGAACACAATTATCACATTTCCAGTCAGTGAGCACAATCACCACATCTCCATTCAGTGAACACAATCACCAGATCCACACTCAGTGAACACAATCATCACATCCCCACTCAGTGAACACAATCACCAGATCCACACTCAGTGAACACAATCACAATAATCCCAATCATTGAACACAATTGCTACAATCCAAGTCAGTGAACACAATTGCCACAATCCCACTCAGTGAACAGAATCACCACATCCCCAATCAGTGAACACAATCACCACAACCCCACTCTGTGAACACAATCACCAGATCCACACTCAGTGAACACAATCACCATAATCCCAATCATTGAACACAATTGCCACAATCCCAGTCAGTGAACACAATCACCACATCCCCACTCAGTGAACACAATCATTACATACCCACTCAGTGAACACAATCATCACATACCCGCTCAGTGAACACAATCATCACATACCCACTCAGTGAACACAATCATCACATACCCACTCAGCGAACACAATCATTACATACCCACTCAGTGAACACAATCATCACATACCCGCTCAGTGAACACAATCATCACATACCCACTCAGCGAACACAATCATCACATACCCACTCAGCGAACACAATCATTACATACCCGCTCAGTGAACACAATCATCACATACCCACTCAGTGAACACAATCATCACATACCCGCTCAGTGAACACAATCATCACATACCCACTCAGCGAACACAATCATTACATACCCACTCAGTGAACACAATCATCACATACCCACTCAGTGAACACAATCATCACATACCCACTCAGTGAACACAATCATCACATACCCACTCAGTGAACACAATCATCACATACCCGCTCAGTGAACACAATCATCACATACCCACTCAGCGAACACAATCATTACATACCCACTCAGTGAACACAATCATCACATCCCCACTCAGTGAACACAATCATCACATACCCACTCAGTGAACACAATCATCACATACCCACTCAGTGAACACAATCATCACATACCCGCTCAGTGAACACAATCACCACATCCCCACTCAGTGAACACAATCATCACATCCCCGCTCAGTGAACACAATCACCACATCCCCGCTCAGTGAACACAATCACCACATCCCCACTCAGTGAACACAATCATCACATACCCGCTCAGTGAACACAATCATCACATTTCCACTCAGTGAACACAATCATCACATCCCCACTCAGTGAACACAATCACCACATCCCCGCTCAGTGAACACAATCATTACATTTCCACTCAGTGAACACAATCACCACATCCCCGCTCAGTGAACACAATCATCACATTTCCACTCAGTGAACACAATCACCACATCCCCACTCAGTGAACACAATCACCACATCCCCACTCAGCGAACACAATTACCACATACCCGCTCAGTGAACAGAATCATCACATTTCCACTCAGTGAACACAATCATCACATACCCACTCAGTGAACACAATCATCACATCCCTACTCAGTGAACACAATCATCACATACCCACTAAGTGAACACAATCACCACATACCCGCTCAGCGAACACAATCATCACATCCCCGCTCAGTGAACACAATCATCACATACCCGCTCAGTGAACACAATCATCACATACCCGCTCAGTGAACACAATCATCACATCCCCACTAAGTGAACACAATCATCACATACCCGCTCAGTGAACACAATCATCACATCCCCACTAAGTGAACACAATCATCACATCCCCACTAAGTGAACACAATCATCACATCCCCGCTCAGTGAACACAATCATCACATCCCCACTAAGTGAACACAATCATCACATACCCGCTCAGTGAACACAATCATCACATCCCCACTCAGTGAACACAATCATCACATCCCCACTAAGTGAACACAATCATCACATCCCCGCTCAGTGAACACAATCATCACATCCCCACTAAGTGAACACAATCATCACATACCCGCTCAGTGAACACAATCATCACATCCCCACTAAGTGAACACAATCATCACATCCCCACTAAGTGAACACAATCATCACATACCCGCTCAGTGAACACAATCATCACATCCCCACTAAGTGAACACAATCATCACATACCCACTCAGTGAACACAATCATCACATACCCACTCAGTGAACACAATCACCACAATCCCAGTCAGTGAACACAATCACCACATCCCCACTCAGTGAACACAATCATCACATTTCCATTTAGTGAACACAATCATCACATACCCACTCAGTGTACACAATCATCACATACCCACTCAGTGTACACAATCATCACATACCCGCTCAGTGAACACAATCATCACATTTCCATTTAGTGAACACAATCATCACATCCCCGCTCAGTGTACACAATCATCACATACCCGCTCAGTGAACACAATCATCACATTTCCATTTAGTGAACACAATCATCACATACCCACTCAGTGTACACAATCATCACACCCCAACTCAGTGAACACAATCATCACATTTCCATTTAGTGAACACAATCATCACATACCCACTCAGTGTACACAATCATCACACCCCAACTCAGTGAACACAATCATCACATTTCCATTTAGTGATGGGACATGTGACTGGAAACTGGTTTGATTTTTCATGAATGTATCCGACATTTCCCAGAGTTTTCCCCCAAACAAGACCCTGCCATACAGACAATGTCAAGTTGTATCCAATTCTAATAATAACCATCAAGTTCATCATGTACAAAAGCGGTTTTATGCCTCAGCCCCTGCAAAACACGGTGATGTCAAGAGCACCTTGCTTTACACTTCATTTAGTAAGTTATACTATATGCCAACTTACCCACCAATCTTTTCTTTTAAAGACAAAATAAAAGTTTTCCAGGTGAAAATAAATTGGTAATAGTAGAGGGGGTCCCACTGAAACAAAAACAAAAACCCTTTAAGCGAGTACTTGTATGTTTTGTTGCTGCAGTCAGCACTATTCCTGCTACAACTGCCTGTAAGTAATCTAATCTGGACAAGACAATCCAATTCAACCAAGTCACTTAGCCTGAACACCTAAACAGTTAGTTGCATCTTACAACAAGCATAGCTTACTGAGAATACCCTGCAACTATTCAGAAAAAAGAGTTCACAGGTAAAATCCCATTTACAACAGTAAGTAGTAGTTATCAATACCCTCTCATCACTGACAAAGCCATGAAAGATAGATTGCCTGTTTGTCTGGGCAACTCACACAGAAAGAAGTAGTTATGCTGGAAGTTGTAGGGCATGACCCCCTTCTTCTTCCTCCCCCACGACACAGGGAGATAGTCCCCCAAGAGGAACAGGTAGTTGATCTCAATGTCAGGGTCCTTCTTCAGGATGTTAGGCTTGCAGTGGTGTTGGTTGTGGCGGAAATTCCACCAATGTGATGAGGCACCCTGTAACATTGATTGATAGAAATAATAATGACAACAACAACAACAAAAGGCCCATAGGGCCGGTATCGCTCACCTGAATATTTACGCAATCATGACAAAATATACATTTGCATTGTACATGTACATAATACTGCAAATATTTCATAATTTTGACTCTGTCAGCATTTAAAATGGGTGGATGGCAAATCTGACACAATGAATGTTTATTTCTGTAGATACAAATGTAGCATAAAGATCTGAACCATTTCCATGATTTGATCCAGGATCTAAGTTTCCAGAGGCAAGGCTGGGCCCCAGAGCGAATCCTATTGGCATGAATGTATTATTCTCTTCATAACAAACAAATGTATACAATGTATCTATTAATCATAGGGTGGGGATAATATCGGGTTGCATGTTATGGTCAAGGTTCCTTTGGGAGTGCTGGACAGATGAACAGAAGGGCCAGTCCTGGTAGCATATGTGCATTCCTCTCATTATATTCAGCAATTGTACTTATGGTTATACGGTGGGGATCTTAACTGTGTCCAAGTTATAAACTCTTTTGCCCCCGCCCTCAGCCCCTGGGGAGGGGGGGGGTGAGGGGGGGTGTCAGCCCCTCCATTTATATAATTGTGAATTCCCATCACCTGAGAGTACTTCCAACCAAATATGGTTTATATGTATCTCTTAGTTCCAGAGAAGTCGTCGTTTAAAGCAATATAGCCAAATTACCCCTATTTGGTCCTGCCCCTCAGTCCCTTGGGGGATCAACCCCTCCATTTGTACAGTCTGGAATCCTCACCACCAGAGAATGCTTCCAACCAAATATGGTTGATATCTATCTCTTAGTTCCAGAGAAGTCGTCGTTTAAAGCAATATAGCCAAATTACCCCTATTTGGCCCCGCCTCACAGCCCCTTTGGGGATCAACCCTTCCATTTGTACAGTTTTGAATCCTCACCACCAGAGAATGCTTCCAACCAAATATGGTTGACATCTATCTCTTAGTTCCAAAGAAGAAGTTGTTTAAAGCAATATAGCCAAATTACCCCTATTTGGCCCCGCCTCACAGCCCCTTTGGGGGTCAACCCTTCCATTTGTACAGTTTTGAATCCTCACCACCAGAGAATGCTTCCAATCAAATATGATTGATACCTATCTCTTAGTTCCAAAGAAGAAGTCTTTTAAAGTAATATAGCCAAATTACCCCTATTTGGCTCCTCCTCTCAGCCCCTTGGGGGGTCAGCCCCTCCATTTGTACAGTTTTGAATCCTCACCACCAGAGAATGCTTCCAACAAAATATGGTTGATATCTATCTCTTAGTTCCAAAGAAGAAGTACCGTGTACCCATTCACTGCTGGGTGAACAGAGGCACATCTCAAACACAAATAAATCCTATCACAAACTGATGAGTCGCTGGACATGAGTCCCACCTTGTTTGATTGGCATTCAAGAAGTTGGTGGTGAGTGAATAATAAAAATGCACAACTTTATGAATAACAACTTCTGGTTCATAGCATGTAGCAGCGTTTCAACTCCAGATTGATAACAGTGTAAGAATCTACATCGAAACATCGCGCAATAAGCCAGAAGTTGTCATCCATAAATTTGTATGTTTTTATAATGAGTCTCAAATTTAGAAATCCTGTGACAAACTGACGAGTCTGTAGACATGTGTCTCACCTTAATAAATCCTATAACCAAATTATGAGCCCAGTGGTTGAGTTTGTTACTTTTGAAGACAGACAGATGGCCATAGTCATGTTGCGTCCAGCCTGCTTGGGCCTGAAAGGAGACAAACATATAACCTGACAGGTAGGCAGAATAATGTCTATGTTATAAAGTCTGTTTACCTTTACTGTACATCTGGCTTAATTACCTTTGTGCTACTTTTTACTCTTACTGTACATCTGGCTTAATTACCTTTGCGCTACTTGTCACTCTTACTGTACATCTGGCTTAATTACCTTTGTGCTACTTGTCACTCTTACTGTACATCTGGCTTAATTACCTTTGTGCTACTTGTCACTCTTACTGTACATCTGGCTTAATTACCTTTGTGCTACTTGTCACTCTTACTGTACATCTGGCTTAATTACCTTTGTGCTACTTGTCACTCTTACTGTACATCTGGCTTAATTACCTTTGTGCTACTTGTCACTCTTACTGTACATCTGGCTTAATTACCCTTGTGCTACTTGTTACTCTTACTGTACATCTGGCTTAATTACCTTTATGCTACTTGTCACTCTTACTGTACATCTGGCTTAATTACCCTTGTGCTACTTGTTACCTTTACTGTACATCTGGCTTAATTACCCTTGTGCTACTTGTTACCTTTACTGTACATCTGGCTTAATTACCCTTGTGCTACTTGTCACTCTTACTGTACATCTGGCTAAATTACCTTTGCGCTACTTCTTACCTTTACTGTACATCTGGCTTAATTACCTTTGTGCTACTTGTCACTCTTACTGTACATCTGGCTTAATTACCTTTGTGCTACTTGTCACTCTTACTGTACATCTGGCTTAATTACCTTTGTGCTACTTGTCACTCTTACTGTACATCTGGCTTAATTACCTTTATGCTACTTGTCACTCTTACTGTACATCTGGCTTAATTACCCTTGTGCTACTTGTTACCTTTACTGTACATCTGGCTTAATTACCCTTGTGCTACTTGTTACCTTTACTGTACATCTGGCTTAATTACCCTTGTGCTACTTGTCACTCTTACTGTACATCTGGCTAAATTACCTTTGCGCTACTTCTTACCTTTACTGTACATCTGGCTTAATTACCTTTGTGCTACTTGTCACTCTTACTGTACATCTGGCTTAATTACCCTTGTGCTACTTGTTACTCTTACTGTACATCTGGCTTAATTACCTTTATGCTACTTGTCACTCTTACTGTACATCTGGCTTAATTACCTTTGTGCTACTTGTCACTCTTACCGTACATCTGGCTTAATTACCTTTGCGCTACTTGTCACTCTTACTGTACATCTGGCTTAATTACCTTTGTGCTACTTGTCACTCTTACTGTACATCTGGCTTAATTACCTTTGTGCTACTTGTCACTCTTACCGTACATCTGGCTTAATTACCTTTGTGCTACTTGTCACTCTTACTGTACATCTGGCTTAATTACCCTTGCGCTACTTGTCACTCTTACTGTACATCTGGCTTAATTACCCTTGTGCTACTTGTCACTCTTACTGTACATCTGGCTTAATTACCCTTGTGCTACTTGTCACTCTTACTGTACATCTGGCTTAATTACCCTTGTGCTACTTGTTACTCTTACTGTACATCTGGCTTAATTTCCCTTTGTGCTACTTGTCACTCTTACTGTACATCTGGCTTTATAACCTTTGTGCTACTTGTCACTCTTACTGTACATCTGGCTTAATTACCTTTGTGCTACTTGTCACTCTTACTGTACATCTGGCTTAATTACCCTTGTGCTACTTGTCACTCTTACTGTACATCTGGCTTAATTACCCTTGTGCTACTTGTCACTATTACTGTACTTCTGGCTTAATTACCTTTGTGCTACTTGTCACTCTTACTGTACATCTGGCTTAATTACCTTTGTGCTACTTGTCACTCTTACTGTACATCTGGCTTAATTACCCTTGTGCTACTTGTCACTCTTACTGTACATCTGGCTTAATTACCTTTGTGCTACTTGTCACTCTTACTGTACATCTGGCTTAATTACCTTTGTGCTACTTGTCACTCTTACTGTACATCTGGCTTAATTACCCTTGTGCTACTTGTCACTCTTACTGTACATCTGGCTTAATTACCTTTGAGCTACTTGTCACTCTTACTGTACATCTGGCTTAATTACCTTTGTGTTACTTGTCACTCTTACTGTACATCTGGCTTAATTACCTTTGTGCTACTTGTCACTCTTACTGTACATCTGGCTTAATTACCTTTGTGCTACTTGTCACTCTTACTGTACATCTGGCTTAATTACCTTTGTGCAACTTGTCACTCTTACTGTACATCTGGCTTAATTACCTTTGTGCTACTTGTCACTCTTACTGTACATCTGGCTTAATTACCTTTATGCTACTTGTCACTCTTACTGTACATCTGGCTTAATTACCTTTGCGCTACTTGTCACTCTTACTGTACATCTGGCTTAATTACCCTTGTGCTACTTGTTACCTTTACTGTACATCTGGCTTAATTATCCTTGTGCTACTTGTTACTCTTACTGTACATCTGGCTTAATTACCTTTGCGCTACTTGTCACTCTTACTGTACATCTGGCTTAATTACCTTTGTGCTACTTGTCACTCTTACTGTACATCTGGCTTAATTACCTTTGTGCTACTTGTTACCTTTACTGTACATCTGGCTTAATTACCTTTGTGCTACTTGTCACTCTTACTGTACATCTGGCTTAATTACCCTTGTGCTACTTGTCACTCTTACTGTACATCTGGCTTAATTACCCTTGCGCTACTTGTCACTCTTACTGTACATCTGGCTTAATTACCTTTGTGCTACTTGTCACTCTTACTGTACATCTGGCTTAATTACCCTTGTGCTACTTGTCACTCTTACTGTACATCTGGCTTAATTACCTTTGTGCTACTTGTCACTCTTACTGTACATCTGGCTTAATTACCTTTGTGCTACTTGTCACTCTTACTGTACATCTGGATTAATTATCCTTGCGCTACTTGTCACTCTTACTGTACATCTGGCTTCATCCAATAATCTGTGTGCTACTTGTTATCTAATACCTGTTATTGTTAATGTTAATCTGCAGTTTGCCACAACATATGTTGCACATAAACCTCTCATCACTTGGTTGCAGTCACTCTAGCTAGATCAACTTCGAAACGTATCTAAATGCAATAAACGAAAAGTTATGATCCATAAAATTTTAGGTTTTCTCACTATCAATATGGCTGTTTGAAAAAAGGTGTCGTTCAAAAACAACCCATAAATTCTCTAATCTCCTTTATCAAACCCATAAGCAGTGTGTCATCTGCAAATTTGACTGTGAAATTTCACAATTACCACACCTTTTAGTACAAAGGAGGCATAAGACAGATGACAGTACAAGACCCTGTGAGGCACTGGTGAATGTGTGCCAGAGGCAGTCACAGACAAATTCTGTGATTCCACAAACAGAAAATGGAACTCACTGCAGTATCAAAATAGAAGAATTTGCTCTTTTTTATCAATCTTTACAATTATTTTCAAGCTTTTCTGATGAATTTTGCCCAAGTGACGCCCAAACAGTTTAACATGTGATTCAAACATACAAAATATGAATCCTACAATAGAGCAAACTTTGAAATACATAATTCTCACTTTTAAACGTTCTTGTGGTATTATGACTTCATAAACCAAATTTACATGAAACCAAAACTAAATATCAACTACACTATGGATATTTCTTACATCAATTGTATGTTCTGTCACAGGTATATAATGACAGTTTGGGGAATTATTTTGTCTCAGATTTGGATTCGTGTCTTCGAAAAATGAGTTTGTATAATTCTTTTGAGGGGGAAATAGTTCTTTTTACCCTCAGAATCTACCGCAGACTAATTTTACAGCAGAATTCATCTGGGACAGAAGAGTGATAAATAAGCACAGCGTACAGACACAAATCACACCCTCTTCACAATACATTCTGCTCCTAACAAACAGGAATTGCTTCTTTTCATACAGTGCTTGTGTGTTTACCTGACATGTGGAATATAGCAGCACAGCAGCCATGTACGGCAGCCAGTCTGTGCCATAGTAGTACATCGTTGCTGCTGCTGATACCTCCATTGCCACCAGGCTGAGAAACTGGCACAAGAAAAACACTGGGTTTATCTTCATCCATCCAGACTTCTCCACTGTCTCGCGTAGTTCTCGGAAATCTTGTATCACAGGACTCTAACATGGCAGATTAGAAAATTACTGCAATAATATTAAAACTCCTGTGTATAGTAAGTAAATGAGTAATGGTGCTATTCACACTGATTAATGATACTTGTGAACACAAAAATGATATAGTCAGGTTGTATGTTAGTACTTAAGAGAAAGTCATCATATAATACCCATCACAATAATCATATGCGACAGTAAATATGCCACACATCGATAATTTGAAATATGTCATAAATCATTGTGCAAACAACTTGTATGAGGGGTGTTCATTAAAGATTTCCCCTGACCCACTTCCAATGGACCTAGTGGAATGAAACTTGGCATAGGTATTAGCCTTTCTCCACATAGGAACCACCAAGAGTTACACACTTCTCCCATCGTTTTATGCAACTATGGAGACCTCGCTTGTTAAAGCCCTCATTTTGCGTCTGAAACCAGGACTTGACTTCAGAAATCAGTGTTTCATCATCTGTGAAATGTTTTCCCTTCAAAAGTGACTTCATTGTTGGAAAGAGGTGGAAGTCAGGTGGTGCAAGGTCAGGAGAGTAAGGAGGATGTGGAAGGATTTCATAGCCACAGGACCGCGCTTCTGTCTGGGCAACATGAGAGTTGTGTACTGGAGCATTGTCTTGCAGGAGACGGACACCCTTGGTCAGCATGCCACGCCTCTTAAGCTTGATAGCGTCCCGCAATTTCCGCAGCAGTGAAGCATAATAAGCTCCTGTAATTGTGGTACCCTTTGCCAAGAAATCCATCATCACTACTCTGTGCTGGTCCCAAAACACAGTGACCATGACCTTGCCTGCAGAGGGTTGGACACGTGCTTTCTTTTGGGGTGGTGACTCCACATGCTTCCATTGCATCGACTGAATTTTAGTCTCAGGATCATAGTGATGGACCCATGTTTCATCCTGTGTGATATGTCAGTCAAAAAAGTTTGCCTGGTTTTTTTGGCACATGTCCACAAGATCCTTTGAGCAATTGACTCGTTCCTGCTTTTGGAAAGGTGTGAGCATCCTAGGAATCCATCGTGCAGACACCTTATGCATGTTCAAATTGTCATGGATGATTTTTTCCACAGACCCTACACTGATCTGACATCTTGTGCTAACTGGCCAAAATGGCGGTCTCCACTTGATGGATAGTGTCCTCATCAATGGCTGAATGGGGGCGACCAGGAATGGCAGCTGTTTCCACATATGTCCAACCACACTTGAACTGGCGGTGCCAGTGTTTAACAACGTCATATGATGGGGCATCTTCCCCATAAGTTGCTTTCATTTCATCGAAAGTTTCTTTTGGTCTGCGACCTTTCAAAAATAAAAACCTAATCACTGCTCGGTATTCTACTGGCTCCATTGTCACACCCTACTCAATCATAACACCTGTAAAAGTGGTAAGATTAATAGTTCGGTGCTGCAAATTCAGAGATAACCCATAGATACATGTATCATTAGTAATTCATTACACATGTGAAATTTCAACCAAATATGATAACCCTAAGTGGTTTAGGGGAAATCTTTAATGAACACCCTTTGTACAACAAATCAATTTTTTTTAAATCAATTGATAACATTTATGGCAAAATGTATTTTTAGAAATAATTGAAACGTTCACCTCATTAACTTTATTATCAAAGTTCCTTTGGATGCAACAAGCATTGCAATCATTGCTTAATCTCAAGTCACTTGATCCAGTGCTCAAAATCAATGATTAATCTGTTAGCCAGTGTAACTGTAAATCAGGGCACTACTCTATCTCTGATCATCATCCTGGCGTGCCATACCCTCTCCCCCAATACAGGCCACCTTCCTCTGATGACCTGAATCAGTTGGCTGCAGACAGCTTCCAGCTGGTGGGCTTCAGGATACGTAGACACAGTGAATGTTGTTTAATGCCACGAACAATCGGCTGACTGCATGTGCAGCAATGCATATTGCTGGGTTATGATGATACACAATCAACCATATATTACATAAACACCTACCCTGCATTAATTCCTACATTCATGAATGACCTGTTGTACCCTGCATTAATTCCTACATTCATGAACAACCTGTTGTACCCTGGATTAATTCCTACATTCATGAACGACCTGTTGTACCCTGGATTCACTCCTACATTCATGAACGACCTTTTGTACCCTGGATTCATTCCTACATTCATGAACGACCTTTTGAACCCTGATTCATTCCTACATTCATGAACGACCTCTTGTACCCTGGATTCATTCCTACATTCATGAAAGACCTGTTGTACCCTGCATTAATTCCTACATTCATGGACGACCTGTTGTACCCTGGATTCATTCCTACATTCATGAACGACCTGTTGTACCCTGGATTAATTCCTACATTCATGAACGACCTGTTGTACCCTGGAATCATTCCTACATTCATGAACGACCTGTTGTACCCTGGATTCATTCCTACATTCATGAACGACCTCTTGTACCCTGGATTCATTCCTACATTCATGAACGACCTGTTGTACCCTGGATTCACTCCTACATTCATGAACGACCTGTTGTACCCTGGATTCATTCCTACATTCATGAACGACCTGTTGTACCCTGGATTCATTCCTACATTCATGAACGACCTGTTGTACCATGGAATCATTCCTACATTCATGAACGACCTGTTGTACCCTGGATTCATTCCTACATTCATGAACGACCTGTTGTACCCTGGATTCATTCCTACATTCATGAACGACCTGTTGTACCCTGGATTCATTCCTACATTCATGAACGACCTGTTGTACCCTGGATTCATTCCTACATTCATGAACGACCTGTTGTACCCTGGATTCATTCCTACATTCATGAACAACCTGTTGTACCCTGGATTCATTCCTACATTCATGAACGACCTGTTGTACCCTGGAATCATTCCTACATTCATGAACGACCTGTTGTACCCTGGATTCATTCCTACATTCATGAACGACCTGTTGTACCCTGCATTAATTCCTACATTCATGAAAGACCTGTTGTACCCTGGAATCATTCCTACATTCATGAACGACCTGTTGTACCCTGGAATCATTCCTACATTCATAAACGACCTTTTGAACCCTGATTCATTCCTACATTCATGAACGACCTCTTGTACCCTGGATTCATTCCTACATTCATGAAAGACCTGTTGTACCCTGGATTCATTCCTACATTCATGAACGACCTGTTGTACCCTGGAATCATTCCTACATTCATGAACAACCTGTTGTACCCTGGAATCATTCCTACCTTTGATTTCCTCAAGTATTGTACCCTGGAGTACTACAGGTGTATTTGTGAGATGAGCCTGCAGCTAGAGACTAACTGAATACGGACATATTGAACTCACGGGTTTGTATTCCTTGACGACTCCAATCTGCAAGGCCTTCATGTACTTCTGTACAAACTCCCTGTCTTTGTGAAACGCCACCCACGCATCCTACAAGACAAATTAGTCACTGTACACTCATGATGAAGTCAATGCAAATAGAAACCTATTCATTCTGAGTATCAAGAAACAAAGATTCACAATTACTTGTGAGCTCATTGGAGAATGAACCTTCATAGAGTCAGGGCCAAACCACATGAACATCAAGCATTCTGTCATTAACTGTCAAGTGGGGTTGAGGTTCCGGTACAGAAACCTAGAAAATTATAGTAGAGTACATGCCAGATCTGCCATTCAAGAAGCATTTGATAATTATTTTTTCCGCTTTCTCCAAAACAATGACCAAGTACAAGTCATCCACAACATTCATGAAAAGGGGCTTCCAACGGCTAACACACCTCCGATGCTCATATCATCTTCCACTTACAAGACCCAGGCCGTTACTACCAGTAACTCCAAACAGTTACCATGACTCTAGCCATGCTAGACATCACATATTTTTCTGGTGCATGTATGCGGGGTGAGTTGATGGAAGGAGATTCACCGGGAGCTGTTGGCACCGTGTCTGAGACTGGCTGGCCTATTCTGATATCTTCTGCCAATCATTTACTAAATTTCAAAGAAAGGCAGTGCTGATGCTGTACTTCTGGTCTTGTATAATGGCCAAAAATCCAACATATCTTTTGGAATTATCCAATGGGTTAAGAAGAACAACATTGTTGTCAACCAGCCACCTTCTCCAACCTTGGACATCGGATGTAATGGACCCTGGGAAACAGATGGAACTGCTGCGTGTCACAGATACCTCAGTGAGTTTGGGAGGAGGGTCCATCACAAGATATGATGTTTGCAAGATGGTCTGCATGTCATCATCTCCATGATGATGCCACACCACATCTAGATCTGTGTTTTTTTAACGATTGGGTAGATTTGATTATAACTCGGATATCATCACAGATGTTTCAGTCACTCCATCTCTATCATTCCAACACCAGTCAGTATCTGTAACAACAGATCTGACAGCAGCTCATCAGTTTTTGGAGAAATGTGGCCCCCCGAGACATGTACACATGTGCATGATATTTGAAAAGGTTGAGAATGGGAGCCTTTTTTTGTTCACCCGAACGATAATTACGTAACTTGTACATATTATTGTAAAATTACTCATTTTATTGATCACTTGTGATGTCAAAATTTGTAGCCCTCCAAGCACGCCATATTTGCTCAAGGGAGATCAATGTTGGTCAGCCAATCGTCTGACTGAAACCTGATGACATCATTCAGTTTGTTTGGACGCGGAAGCAATTGGCCCATCACTTCATTATCATAAGGAAAGAATGATCATGATTAGCTCAAAATATCAATAAAAGTCAAGTAAATAGAAAGATAACACTTAACTTCAATATTTATTATATACGTCAGTGTAAAAGACTTAGTTTTCTGAAGTTGAGAAAAGTGATATTTTCTGTGCAATGAATATAACACCAGATATTTCACTGCAGTGAACATAACACTTTGAAGGAAAAATTGTCATGCAAGAGTAACTCCCTTCAAATTGTCGTAAGTGTCTAGCCTGTACACAAACTTTCAACATCCTTTTTACGACAGATGGTCATTTGTGAAGTTAATATCACTTCTTGAAGTCTGTTATTCTCTTGGAAATGTTTTGTCATAAACTGTAAATTTCTCATTTAAGTCTTTAACCGAAACCGTTTGTTTCGCAAAGCACATGTCTGTTACTTGACCAGCATGTATTCTTTCGCTTTCAACAGTTTTCAAGAATTTTTAAAGTTCATTTGGTATATAATCATATCTTAACGTATGACAAAGAATTTTCATTATCCAAAATATTTTTTTATACTTCTGTATATATTTTTTAAGGATTTTGCAAAGACAAAAATACTTTTTAAGTCGCATATACAGGGGGTGGTGAATTGTCCCTGTGTGTTAGGAAGGGAGAATTTATGTTTTACATTTGTAATGAAATAATTTAATTTCTGGTCGACAAGTACACACAAAATATATAAAAAATAGGATATTCCATGTGTCATGTGAAATATCATATTTCTCTTATCTCGTGACGGGAGGGGGATGAGATATTCTCTGTTTTTTTATTCTCAGGATGTGGCAATGTATGTTTCTTATGTGACCAAATCCATATTACACAAGGATAAATCAAAAAGACAAATTATATTGATCTTTAGTGAAAAGCGATCACACACGTGATCTCATCTCATTTTACTTTTCCTCGTTTTCATTAGAAGCGAGAAATATTTATCCGAAAATGAACAAGACAGACTCTTGTGCGGAAATATTTTTAAAAAACCACCAAAATCACCTTGCTTAAATACAAGTTTAGAAAAGACACATGGACGGTGTCTTGTGACTAAATCAAACAACCTGATGATGCGCTTTCAGTTCTGTCATTGCTTTCTACCTGTCTGTCATTTCTACCCCAAAATACAATTCTGAAATCTATTTGAGCTATATTTCCCCAAATGCATAACCTGTATATATTGCGAAATCCATAGCATAATTATATAGTGTTAAGGATAAACATGTGTAGATTGAACTTTGGGAATTTTGTTTTTTGTCAGTTTGCAGACGACAGATAATAGCATTTCTTGTACATTTTGATGAATGAAAAAATTGATTGTACTACCGGAGATACTAAAAATGTAATTTGTATAACTGAAGCACAACTACAGAAATATGTCCCGGTCCATATTGCATAAGGTGTTAATGAAAGTGAGACACCGGAAGGGTTCATGCATTACAAAACTCACCGTCGCATCTTCACCGGCGTAATGGCTGATGACTTTGGCACCGCCAGGGTGTTTCTTAGCCCATGTTGTTATGTCGTAAATATTTCCGTTAATAATCAACCATTTGTCATCCGCCTTGTTGTGGCTCGTTACTTCCTCGACACTGAAAACACCAAGTTTCCTGGTACCGTTTTCTGCCTTCCCACCTCTTCCCATCTTGTCACAATAATCCGTCCTGTCTTCTGTTCTCAAGTTTTGTTCACAAATGTCTCATCATTGCTCTACAAACGGTAGACAAGTAAAACACATGCACGATACACATAAACTCCTAGCTGCTCCCCTGCCGCTTCCTATTACAAGGTGAAGGCCGATAACAGTGTGTTCCTCCAACTAGTTCAATCTATATAACTGATCGTCCTTCAAACTGATTTTACTTGCAATTAGTAACGGGTAATTTGATAGAATGGATATTGAAAGTTGAAAGCAGTAGCCTGTGATATAGCATTTAGTTATGTCAATCGTCTATATGAATATTGCAAATTATTATTTCAAAGTTACGTAATTTAACCAAAATACGTATGCTTGTCAGTAGTATTCCCGCGCACCGGCTGTTTATGGGTGTCCATAGTGACAGATACCTGTTGGAAACGAATCATTGAATGTTTGCATTCACAACCCGCAGGCCTTATGTAAACGTTGTTTTAATGGCCATTTTCATCAAATAAATGGCTGTAGTTTTGTCAGTTGAATCTGCATTATAAGCCTTGAGAAATCTAAATTATATCAGAATAAAAACAATGCAATCAGTGAATCAAATCTATTTTTTGTTTAGCCATGTGTATTAAAACAGACAGATCTAGTACTAAGAAGTCAACGAAAAACAAACATTGTTCATTTCAAACATTCGTGTATTGTTCGATACATGTTAACGTGTTGCAAAGCAAAAAAAATGTCTTGTTACATTCGTTGTTGGGCGTATGAACGACCTAGATCTATATGATCATATGTAGTTCAAGAGACGAGTCATGCTGAGGAGCTAAACATAGATCTATCTGTCACCCAGTTGGCATCCTTGAATATATTCCTAGCCATATTATCACTGATTCACAATAGCGCGCATCTAATTATATCAATGAACACAAATAAGACACTTATATCTGTTCCGTGGTTGTACTACTAATAAAAGTGGCCTATGTTGTAACAACCATGTCAAATGTACAAAGCAGAAACAACGTATGGATAACAACTTCTTTATTTTACTGTCACGGGCGACGTTTCGGTACAGGTCGATCCTTTTACCGCTGTCAAGCAAGGTATAAGGATCTATACCGAAACGTCGCCCTTGACAGTAAAATAAAGAAGTTTTTTTATCAATAAATTATCTACTTTGTCATCCGTCAACTTGTGTCAACTGTGTATTATATATTGTGCACGTGCTGAAAGTCACGTACGTTATCAACTAAACAAATATACATGTATGCCTTGGTATTAACTAGTATTGATAGGTACATTGATTCAAATCTATGTGACAGTATTGGTGCAACAAAAACAACCTTATTGTTAAGTTGCGCCCGTTTGTCATCATAATGTATAAGGTTCAGCGTGGGGCTGCACTGGGCAGGTCAATATATAACCATGATAAACACAGACGGGAGTGTGACTAGCCGGGCACAGTCAGCTCCCGACGTACGTCACCTGTGTGTACCGGTGGTTGTTTGGGTGCAGTGGGGTGTGGCCCTGTGGTAAAGCGGTTTTTATCTCGTGTTCTACCGAAGCATGTATCCGACGTCAGCTGGGGTATTTTCAGCATTATTCATTCCTGAGATAAAAAAAATTGTCTCATGGATTTATAAACCTCTACATTGATTTTCTAAGCTAAACAATATTCCAAAATAAAACATCACGAAGAAAACCGCAACTATATTTTGATTTGGGATACATAGGAAATA
Organism: Haliotis cracherodii; assembly: GCF_022045235.1. Lineage (NCBI taxonomy): Eukaryota > Metazoa > Mollusca > Gastropoda > Lepetellida > Haliotidae > Haliotis > Haliotis cracherodii. Next base: position 3,891,649 of record NW_027266285.1, read on the forward strand.
CACTGCGATTGACACATGTCACAATCAAAATTATGTTGTTTATTCTATCAAATATGGTAAATTTTATATGAAAAGGTTATTATTCGCAACTGTTCCACAAATACATTCTTTTGATTCTATGTACTGGCATTACACCAAGACGAACAGGTCTCGCTATAGTAGTTTCTGGTCCATCTGTCGCAAGTCTCCCCATTCTACAGAGTGATCTTAAAGTATGGGAGTTATGATCGTCTAAGCGATAAATTCGCTTTGTGGAAGTGGGTCATGGTTATTGTTAGATTCCTAGAGATATTCTGCTCAGAAGCGCATAGCTTAATTACTAGATTTTGTCTTTCTCCTGCTGTGACTACAATCGTTTCTTAATGAAGCTTGAATACATTATGCAATCATTATACCTTCGACAGACAAACCAGATCCTGTTTGGGGACAAGACATATAACTTCCTACAATAGGAGATTTGACGTCCCACTTGTTCTTAACAACTCGTGTTGCTTTGTATCTAAACTTTCCATGTCAGACCAAGTCAAACATTTGATTGAAAAAATACCGTACCATTGAATTTGCATGATATAGTTTACCCTGGGAGCAAACGAATTTGTTGATCAATGTAGCATTGTTCGGATATTATGTCAGTTGTATCACTCACTATTTCATTAGGTGTGTACGCTTATTAAAACAATGGACAGAAATACCTTTGAGTGGCTTCTGGCATATCATGTTCCTTTCAGAACAGATTTTCAAGTACTACTCGTATCTTCGCTCTTTCTTCAGAAGATTTAATAATACTGATGTACACTCCATCATATATAAACTGCTTTTGCAAAAGCAAAGCGACATTGACTTGTGATAAAGAAAACACCCTTGATTACATTGTATTTCAGATGCCACTTGTTGATTAATGTTTGCAACGCTTAGGGGAAACTGGAGTCCAGTTGGGTTTACAGCTTATCAAGGTCGTGTCAGCAGTATTCCTGGGCATCGTCCTCATGGGAGATACCGTCCACACCTGGTCTAGTCAATGAAGTAAATCACTGATACCGTCCACACCTGGACTAGTCAATGAAGTAAATCACTGATACCGTCCACACCTGGACTAGTCAATGAAGTAAATCACTGATACCGTCCACACCTGGACTAGTCAATGAAGTAAATCACTGATACAGGCCACACCTGGACTAGTCAATGAAGTAAATCATTGATACCGTCCACACCTGGACTAGTCAATGAAGTAAATCACTGCTACAGGCCACACCTGGACTAGTCAATGAAGTAAATCACTGATGTAGGCCGCAACCGGAACTAGTCACTGAAGTAAATCACTGATACCGTCCACACCTGGACTAGTCAATGAAGTAAATCACTGATGTAGGCCGCAACCGGAACTAGTCACTGAAGTAAATCACTGATACAGGCCACACCTGGACTAGTCAATGAAGTAAATCACTGATAACGTCCACACCTGGACTAGTCAATGAAGTAAATCACTGATACCGTCCACACCTGGACTAGTCAATGAAGTAAATCACTGATACCGTCCACACCTGGACTAGTCAATGAAGTAAATCACTGATACAGACCACACCTGGACTAGTCAATGAAGTAAATCATTGATACCGTCCACACCTGGACTAGTCAATGAAGTAAATCACTGCTACAGGCCACACCTGGACTAGTCAATGAAGTAAATCACTGATGTAGGCCGCAACCGGAACTAGTCACTGAAGTAAATCACTGATACAGGCCACACATGGACTAGTCAATGAAGTAAATCACTGATGTAGGCCGCAACCGGAACTAGTCACTGAAGTAAATCACTGATACAGGCCACACCTGGACTAGCCAATGAAGTAAATCATTGATACAGGCCACAACCGGAACTAGTCAGTGAAGTAAATCATTGATACAGGCCACACCTGGACTAGCCAATGAAGTAAATCATTGATACAGGCCACAACCGGAACTAGTCAATGAAGTAAATCATTGATACAGGCTACAACCGGAACTAGTCAATGAAGTAAATCATTGATACAGGCTACAACCGGAACTAGTCAATGAAGTAAATCACTGATGTAGGCCACAACCGGAACTAGTCAATGAAGTAAATCATTGATACAGGCCACAACCGGAACTAGTAAATGAAGTAAATCATTGATACAGGCCACAACCGGACTAGCCAATGAAGTTAATCACTGATATAGTTCACAGCCGGATCTAGGGATATTTAAATTGTAACCATGTGAATGCTGCTTAGTTTGACATAGGATTACCCGATCTTTAATGTGTTGCCTAGGAAAAAAACGTTAGTACATGTACTTGCTTAGACCATTGTAATGATTTCTTTATGCAAATAACAGATCAAACCCTAGCAGTTAACATCTAGTTCCAGTAATTATGCCTCCAATATTGATGCCACATTGACAAATTGAAAACTTGTAGTGTAACAGTACCGACATAAACCCACGTCCTCAGAGTCAGGCATCTGGATTAATGTTAAAACGCTTATCCACTTAACACATATGACTTGTGCACAGAGTATTGAAACAAGGAAAATGCTCACCGCACCAAGAACCCGTGGTAAATACATAAAATAAAATCCAAAATGAAACCAGAGCAATTGGGCATCGTGAGATTCCATAAATACAATTCAAAACAGTATAAGCACTTCATTTTTGTGCTACGTTGTAGTTACGCCACCGGTTTATCGGATTTCGTTAAAAATGTAACACTCGGGGTGGGCGATGATAGGTGTTCAGTTGTTCTCGTGCTGCACGTGGTCCTTCTCACGCACGCTGTCGCCGAATTCGTTTTATACAGCTATACTATACTGTTACACGATAAGGTACCCCGACGCTTTTTTTTTCTGGTATTCCGTGCATTTAGACGGTTTACATGACAGACGCAAGCTCCGACATTCATGCAGTTTGGCCATCACTCTATCATGTATGAAGGTTCATACTCCAGTGAACTCATACAAAGTGGAAGTCAGTTCTTAATTGTCTGATAGCAATTGCCCCGTATGTCGCATTCTTATGTGGATGTTAAAAAAACACACAAAAACATATGAGGGTATATGTTTATTGTATTGTTCAAGAGGTAGCCGGCACGCATACATTTATCGCCCATAGTAGGAGTAGTACGAGTGGACCGTGCACCGCCCGCACGAAGCTCTGCAGGACAGGTACATGTAGGCGGGGTTGCGTCTACACTCGCCTGTCCTGGCCCAGGCTGCGCACTGGTAGTTTTCGTCCCTGCACGTCACGCTGCTGGAGGTCCTTGACCCTGATGACGTGTTTGCTGAAACGTTCACAATGGCTTAATTGCTTTTGATATGATAGGCAGACATAGATAATCATCTTTTCTCTGATGATGGACTATAGTATCTGCATACGCCTTGTAAATCACATTTATGTCAGTATAAATATACAAACCTTAGAGGCGATCAATGGTTTCTAAAATGTTTTGTTTTTTCAGTTAATGGTAACGAAATGATAGCTTTATCTGTTCTATACAACTGGTCATTCTAGAAACAGTAAAACTGACGCCTCAAAGTGAGACGACGCTGGCGATGAGTTGGCCCCACATGAATCTCTGTTTGAATTTAACCCTGGTTTATGCAACATTACATTTCCTTACGCACACGATGAAACTGCAGGCTCTTGTCTTTTCACAAAAGTATAGTAGAGAACAGTTTGAGGTTACAATATACATACTGTTCCTATCATATAACGTAACCATACATGTTGACATGCACTCTACCCGCGCAGACCGCCCGCCCAAGAGGCTGCGCGCCTCCGCCATCTTTCCCCTGCGTGTGACGTCCAGGTCTCCCTCACTTCTTGGTCAAGGTCAATACTGGATTTGATTAAACACCATGGACATAACAGACTTGAAAAAAGTCGCGCGTAAAGTTTGACATTGAGCGCCCAAATAAATGAGCCCCTGGTAGTTAGGAATCTAGCTATAGATAGCGCATAGCATATGTATATATATCCTACAGATGTCAAATAAGGGTCTTTGAACAGACAGACGGCGGGCAGTGTATGCTGTAAGCTTTAGTGGTCTAAAAACAAATCTGCAAATTGGTCTCAATGCATACATTTAAAAAAATGAGATATTTTCATGTTCTTTCTAAGAGCATTACATTTCTATACACATGCACAAAAGTTAAGCGCCGCCCACCATATTTGTGAGCTGTTACTTTTGGCACTTAATGATGACTATTATAACGAGATGTACGATTGTTATAAGCCGTATATGTAAACCTCATGTGATGCAAAAGTTGTCCCAAAGCAAGTTTATCTTGTGTTCCAAAAGAATATGAGCAGAAAGGAATTTTACCGAAGACCAGAAATTGAAGGATTAGAAAACATTGAAAAACTTTTTTTGTCATGTAACTGTCATGATATCAGCAGACCATATCAGGTGTCACATAGACACCCTAGGGAGTGTCTATGCAAGACAGATACGTCAGTAACGTGTGTATGATCCACGGACATTGACCACAGCTTCAACCCTACGCCTCATACTCATTACAACTCGTTGAATGCTTCTCTGAGGCAAACGGATCCATTCTTCATGAAGTGCGGCTTCAAGTCCAGCGAGATTTTGAACTGGGGGATCACGATGTCTTATTTTCCGGCCAAGAATGTCCCAGAGATGCTCAATCGGATTAAGATCAGGACTACAGGCCGGTCAAGGAAGAGTGGCAATAGCTTCTTGACGCAAATAAGCCAAAAATGCTCGAGATCTGTGTGGTCTAGCATTGTCGTCCATGTAAACAGGTCTTGTCTGAAGAGGATGGTTGTCAAAATGAGGGACTACCACTGGACGAAGAACGGCATCTTAGTATTGTTGGCCATTCAGGTTTCCACGAATTGTCACCAGCGGAAGTTTGCAGCCGAAGGAAACACAAACCCATATCATGACAGCCCCAATCGTTTGTAGCAGCATTGCACTCGTCAGACCAATAGATCCTTCTCCAGTTGGCCAAGTTCCATCGACTACGGGCACGACACCATATCAGACGATTCCGCATGTGCCTCTCAAACGTTGAGGACGTTTTACTGGTCTTCTGGCGTTATAACCAGCCGCTCTGAGGCGACGCAGTCTTAAATCTGTTGAAGTGGCAAATGGATTTCGTCTAACTATCCTGAAAAGACGTCTACCCTCTCTGTTAGAGGTCTTTCTTGGCCTACCAGACCTATGCCTGTCATTGACATTATTGGTTTGACACTGTGATGATGACCCTTTTGTCTTGCAATGGCCCTGCATGACATGCTAGCATTTTTCATGCCTATCACTTGCCATCTTTCATCGTTCGTTAACTTTCTTCTCTCCATGGCTGATTTCTCTATTGGAAGGGGAATCTCACACAGGAGCAAAATGCAACCACGGGACTGGAACTTGAATTTCACTATTTATAGGGTAGGGGAACTGCAGCAACACGTAAAGCACGCTTTCCTTGTGGTATCTGAACAAATTTGGGTTCATGAAACTATGGAAGCATAATTTAGTCATACATCATCATATTTCGTATTTCTGATTCCCACACGTGAAATCAAGAGACTGTGAATATGGTGGCGCTTAATTTTTGTGCATGTGTATATATTGAGAAATATAAGTTTGACCAATAAGTAATTTACAGATCACGCATCGCAAAAACGCGTAATACAAATATGCCCTCCTTCTGTGCCTTGACACAACACCAGTTGACCATATTGCAGGGGAACCATAACCTGACATGATGACAAGCATGCAGCTGGGTCTTTGTGAACAGTCTCATGCACAATCTGTAGTCGTTTTGTTTGTTTTCTTGTTTAACACCGCACTCAGCAATATTCCATGTAGCTATATGACGACGGTCTGTAATTGATGAGTCTGGATCAGTGATTGACATTATAAGCATCGATCCACGCAAATGGGACAAGATGTCATGCATCAACAAGTCAAGTCAGCGAGCCTGACCACCCGCTCCCATTAGTCGCCTCTTATGACAAGCATAGTTGCCTCTTGCGGCAAGCATGGGTTGGTGAAGACCTATTCTATATCCCTGATGTTCACTGGTACAGTCTGTAGTCTATGTGCATGCTCGAGTATATGATACCTACTTCTAGATGAGCAATGGTTGCAAGACGCCCGGCAGTTAGTGGCCATGTACGTGCGGTAGGTGTAGTTGTTGCAGTAGCCGCTCCTCCACCAGTAGTTGCATGAACGATTCAGGTCACGACATGACGATGATCCTGAAAGTCAATGTGACACTTGTCAGCACCTATGCTTTTGTTGTCATTTTGGATATACCTACTTCTGATACCAAGCTCAGTTATAAATGCCTGACAAATTTCTGGCTATTCATTTAAGGAGATAAACATTATGTGTTTTCATTATGTGCTTTATATTTAACGTCGCCCCCACCTCCGCCTCCCCGGCCACACCGGTTGCAGGATCGCTTGCAGTACACCAGCATATAGGCGGGGTTGTTGCGGCACTCCCCGCGCAGGGCCCACGACGCACACTGATTGTTTCTGTCTCGACACGATCCTGAAGCAAAACAGAATCCATCTCAGTGAGTCCGCAAATATTCTACTTGTGGGGATGTTCAAAACTTTTAATGCAAACGTAAAATAATCACTGATTGTTCCCCGAATCTCCGAGACAATGCAGTATACCCGAGTTAATGTCACGATACTGTGAGTATACCCGAGTTAATGTCACGGTAACGTCAGTATACCCGAGTTAATGTCACGGCACTGTGAGTGTACCCGAGTTAATGTCACGGTAACGTCAGTATGCCCGAGTTAATGTCACGATACTGTGAGTGTATCCGAGTTAATGTCACGGTAACGTCAGTATACCCGAGTTAATGTCACGGCACTGTGAGTGTACCCGAGTTAATGTCACGGTAACGTCAGTATACCCGAGTTAATGTCACGATACTGTGAGTGTACCCGAGTTAATGTCACGGTAACGTCAGTATACCCGAGTTAATGTCACGATAATGTCAGTACATCAGAGTTAATGTTACGGTAATAAGATCAACCCAACACCTCTCCGATAATATAAATGGTGGGTCAGTAAGAATATCATTACTACCATATCATAAAATAGTGTTTCGTTAATATCACACTATGACTCGACAGCATAACCAAGAAGTGATATGTACCTCTGGTTCCAGTCCCTGTGCCAGTTCCAGTTCCAGTTCCGGTTCCAGTCCCTGTTCCGGTTCCGGTTCCAGTTCCGGTTCCAGTCCCTGTGCCAGTTCCGGTTCCGGTTCCAGTCCCTGTGCCAGTGCCGGTTCCAGTACTTCCACCACTACATATCCTGTAGGGAGATCCGGGACACCAGCACTTACAATCTTTACCCACAAATCCACTTCCCGGACACTCGCTGTCTTGCTTGTTACAGTGTCCTGTCAACATCCCAATACAACTACAGACACAGACAATGCACACATGGGTACTACAGACAAAGGGTACAGAACAATGGTTTCTTTTGAATTAAGTCTGGAGAGGATACAGATGTGGTCAAATGTGGTCTGCAGCTACAGGTGTGATGTTTCTCTATGAAGTATCTCTGGCGAGAGTGTCTCACCTCCACAGTTGTACATCTTATTGGCCAGCTTGATGTCATTGAAGCTTAGGCCCTGTTGTCTGCCGATGACGTTCTGGTACTTGCTCTGCTTCGTGATGATAGTGTAGCCGCCATTCTGAGAAAAAGCCTGCAAAAAACCGGATGCTGTATCCCAAGAGCTAAGTCAACATTATAGTTAAATTAATGGCTTGTAAGGTGGCGCTGTTTTAAAAAAATATTTAGGTTCATTGTAAAAAAAATATATGGACGTCTCCATTCAAAATCCCAGCTCCGCAATGCTCCGCAGTGACAAGTGCCGGTATCAGATCATAAGTCAATCAACATGTCAATAAGGATTCCGCAGGACCAAGAAGTTACTTACACATTATGACAACGTTACAGTGACTGTGAAAAGTGAACCAAGAGCTTCTATTTCTTAAATATGGATTAGCACGCAATGTGCAAATATCACGTTCTGAAACTGACACCGCCTGACAACAAAAAAAAAGAAACAAAAACAAGTATTTAAAAATGATCAAATAATACAATAAAAACCACAAGGTATCGACTCGAACACGAATACGCTATGGTACAATGCACATCGCGGCTGTGGTTGTCCACAATATCAACAAAGGTGTGGACATTATTTCCCACAGCTATATCAACTTCAGCACTACAAGCGACGTGTTGCTGGGGTACTATCTTATTAAATACCCTGGTCCAAACATATTATTTACAGACCGCCTGTTCACAAAGACACAGCTGACACAAACAAAGTACATGACACAAGGCCTTATATACTGTCCGTGCAAAGTAGGGGGATCATGAACTTTAAAGGTTATGATCGGTCGTCAGGAGAAAGGCAGTTTTGGAAATGGCTGCCAGAGATAGAGTGCTTTTGCAACCAACGCCAACGCCACAACACACCCAACGGTATTATCCACTGTGGCACGTAAGCTCCTTACTTTTGTTTTAATGCAGGATTTGTGATAAGATTTTGAATGTGTCGTCCAAAATGTCCTGGACGCGCAAGAGCTATTGGTTTGCTTCACGCTGGTAGAACTCTGCGGTGGCCAAACCGTCCTGGACGCCCAAGGGCCATTGGTTTGCTTCACGCTGGTAGAACTCAGTGGTGGCCAAACTGTCCTGGACGCCCAAGGGCTATTGGTTTGCTTCTTCACGCCGGTAGAATTCAGCGGTGGCCAAACTGTCCTGGACGCCCAAGGGCTATTTGTTTGCTTCACACTGGTAGAACTCAGCGGTGGCCAATATGTCCAATGTATCTGTCTCTGTGATTGCCCATCTTCCCGAGGCAAGGAAGTTAACTGACTATAAAAGTCCAGTTTCCACCCTTGCCGAACTAGGCTGGAATTCCTGGGCTCGACCGTAGCGCCACCAGTGGTTATTACGAGTTATGTTCCTTCTAAGCTTCTCCTATGAACCAGTCAGATTTCACCTCTCGTATCACTTGCATTTGTTTCAAACAAAATGGTGGCGCCCAGTCAAAACGATCTGATTGATAATCAAGATCTATATTGTGATAAAACGGGTCTTACATAGCGAAGTGCATCAAATCACGTGAGCACCTTGATTAAAAACATGAAAAGATTTGGAAAATATCTGTTGACAACGAATTGGCGGTGCACATGCTTTGCAAATCCTGCAATCGACCGAAATCTGCACGACATTTTACAAACCGGATTTCGATTTCGGTGGGCGATTTTGATTGGACAATGCATAGACTCGTTAGCCCAGCCAAAAGACTCGTTAGCCCAGCCAAAATGTAACTCTATAATACCAGCCTAGTTCGGCAAGGGTGGAAACTGGACTTTCATAGTCAGTTAACTCACTTGCCTCGGGAAGATGGTGATTGCCAGTCTTTGGAACAAGTTTCAACAACACAGAATAGAATTAATCGGAAACCAGGCTTTAAGAAATCGATCCAAAACAACTGTTCACTTGGGCCATGCCACCGGAGTCACGTTACTTTTTGTTGTTTCTTGTTTAACGCTGCACAAGATCAGCAAGATTCCAGCATCGATCCACGCAATTGGGATATGATGACATGCATCAACCAGGTTAGCGAGCCTGATCACCCGATCCAGTTAGTCGCCTCTGACGACAAGCATAGTCACATTAAGGACGAACATCAAGTTACTTAACAATGTTTAGAAATCGCCTGCACGCAGCTAAACTAGCGTCTTAACTGTAGTGTTTGCGTGCCATGCTGGTCCACGTAGTTGCCTTCCAAGACGATAACGCTCGTGCGCACAGAGAACGTATCGTCACTGTCTACCTCCAGCAGCAAAACATCACAATAATGCAATGGCCAGCCATAAGTCCTGACCCCCCCCCCCCCCCCCCCCCCCAGATCAGGTGGGGTTTCCGGACAAGAACTGATGCTGGTCGTAAAAGGCGTCCATCGGGTGGTCAGACTCGATAACTTGGTTGTGAGTGTGTCACCGTACCCCGACGTGTTGTTCACGATATCAACCACTGAACTGACTGGGATGTTGCGGTGCGCGGCGTTAAATAACAAACAATTAATACATGGCAATGGAGATCTAACAACAATGTAAAATATCAATATCTCAAGCGGTTCAGTTGTAAATACTCACAGTAGGACTAAGATATTTACGTAGAGAAAATGTATTTTCTCCTTAGTCAATATTCAATTTTAACCATACTGAAAAGTAATGATTTCCCAAATACTTTCTTGAAAGAGTTAACTAGGTTATGTAAATACAAAATGGAGCATGGTATCATAGGTACACAATGACGACATGGATTCATAACCACATGAAACATAGCCCAGGCCAAAACTTGCGTTACGCCCAAAGTAACTACTGTTTTGGGAAAATACAATTTCACTAGTTTCTACGGCACAGCACAATGTCGCACGTTCCCACGGTACAACACAATGTCGCACGTTCCCACGGTACAAGACAATGTCGTACGTTCCCACGGTACAAGACAATGTCGCACGTTCCCACGGTACAACACAATGTCGCACGTTCCCACGGTACAACACAATGTCGCACGTTCCAACGGTACAACACAATGTCGCACGTTCCCACGGTACAACACAATGTCGCACGTTCCCACGGTACAAGATAGTGCAAGTAGTTTCTGCAGTACCAGACAATGCCGCTACCGACATGTTATAATCTGCCATTGTTAAAGAATTAGATCAAATTCAAAATTGATAGAAACAGCTGTTTGATTGAGCTGAGGTAAATGTGGGCTATGTCGAGTGACTTTCATTGACTCGAAAAGGGCGTGAAGTCTTCTTCGTGGCAGTTTCCCTCAACTGCTGGATACATATTGGATCTGGAGATATGATAAAAGATAATGTAACGGCTTTCTGTTGGACAAGACAATGTGCATGGTCCAATCCAGGTGAGTCTTGACGTACCTTGCCACCGTAGTGCATGATGCTGTAGTAGTCATACGGCACACCACGGTCGTCGATGACGTTGGTTGTGTAACGCTGGAAATTGTATTTGACCCCGGTCGGGATGTTGGCGTAGTTGATAGTCACGTACTGGTCACGGTCAGGGCGGGTTTGCTCGTGGTGGAAACCCACCGCGTGACCCACTTCATGGGTGATAATGCTTTTCTGGAATCAAGACATTTTGACATGGTGAAAGCTCTTTAACATGCAGTACAAAAGACAGTGTCAATGGGGTATATAGTGAGTGTAGGACATCGGGGATATATAGTCAGGTAGGACATCGGGGATATACAGTGAGTGTAGGACATCGGGGGTATATAGTGAGTGTAGGACATCGGGGGTATATGGTGAGTGTAGGACATCGGGGTATATAGTAAGTGTTGGACATCGGGGATATTTAGTGAGTGTAGGACATCGGGGGTATACAGTGAGTGTAGGACATCAGGGATATTTAGTGAGTGTAGGACAGCGGGGGTATATAGTGTGTGTAGAACATTGGGGTATATAGTGAGTGTAGGACAGCGGGGTATATAGTGAGTGTAGGACATCGGGGGTATATAGTGAGTGTAGGACATCGGGGTATATAGTAAGTGTTGGACATCGGGGATATTTAGTGAGTGTAGGACATCGGGGATATATAGTGAGTGTAGGACATCGGGGATATATAGTGAGTGTAGGACATCGGGGTATATAGTAAGTGTTGGACATCGGGGATATTAAGTGAGTGTAGGACATCGGGGATATATAGTGAGTGTAGGACATCGGGGATATATAGTGAGTGTAGGACATCGGGGATATATAGTAAGTGTTGGACATCGGGGATATTTAGTGAGTGTAGGACATCGGGGATATACAGTGAGTGTAGGACATCGGGAATATACAGTGAGTGTAGGACATCGGGGATATATAGCGAGTGTAGGACATCGGGGATATATAGTGAGTGTAGGACATCGGGGATATACAGTGAGTGTAGAACATCGGGGATATACAGTGAGTGTAGGACATCGGGGATAAATGGTGAGTGTAGGACATCGGGGGTATACAGTGAGTGTAGGACATCGGGGGTATACAGTGAGTGTAGGACATCGGGGATATACAGTGAGTGTAGGACATCGGGGATATACAGTGAGTGTAGGACATCGGGGATATATAGTGAGTGTAGGACATCGGGGATATACAGTGAGTGTAGGACATTGGGGATATACAGTGAGTGTAGGACATCGGGGATATATAGTGAGTGTAGGACATCGGGGATATATAGTGAGTGTAGGACATCGGGGATATATAGTGAGTGTAGAACATCGGGGATATACAGTGAGTGTAGGACATCGGGGATATATAGTGAGTGTAGGACATCGGGGGTATACAGTGAGTGTAGGACATCGGGGATATATAGTGAGTGTAGGACATCGGGGATATATAGTGAGTGTAGGACATCGGGGATATATAGTGAGTGTAAAACATCGGGGATATACAGTGAGTGTAGGACAGCGGGGTATATAGTGAGTGTAGGACTTCGGGGGTATATAGTAAGTGTGGGACAGCGGGGGTATATAGTGAGTGTAGAACATCGGGGTATATAGTGAGTGTAGGACATCGGGGATATATAGTGAGTGTAGGACAGCGGGGGTATATAGTGAGTGTAGAACAACGGGGTATATAGTGAGTGTAAAACATCGGGGATATACAGTGAGTGTAGGACAGCGGGGTATATAGTAAGTGTAGGACAGCGGGGGTATATAGTAAGTGTAGGACAGCGGGGGTATATAGTGAGTGTAGGACATCGGGGATATACAGTGAGTGTAGGACATCGGGGATATATAGTGAGTGTAGGACATCGGGGATATATAGTGAGTGTAGAACATCGGGGATATACAGTGAGTGTAGGACATCGGGGATATATAGTGAGTGTAGGACATCGGGGATATATAGTGAGTGTAGGACATCGGGGGTATACAGTGAGTGTAGGACATCGGGGATATATAGTGAGTGTAGGACATCGGGGATATATAGTGAGTGTAGGACATCGGGGATATATAGTGAGTGTAAAACATCGGGGATATACAGTGAGTGTAGGACAGCGGGGTATATAGTGAGTGTAGGACATCGGGGGTATATAGTAAGTGTGGGACAGCGGGGGTATATAGTGAGTGTAGAACATCGGGGTATATAGTGAGTGTAGGACATCGGGGATATGTAGTGAGTGTAGGACAGCGGGGGTATATAGTGAGTGTAGAACATCGGGGATATATAGTGAGTGTAAAACATCGGGGATATACAGTGAGTGTAGGACAGCGGGGTATATAGTAAGTGTAGGACAGCGGGGGTATATAGTAAGTGTGGGACAGCGGGGGTATATAGTGAGTGTAGAACATCGGGGTATATAGTGAGTGTAGGACATCGGGGATATATAGTGAGTGTAGGACATCGGGGGTATATAGTAAGTGTAGGACAGCGGGGGTATACAGTAAGTGTAGAACATTGGGGTATATAGTGAGTGTAGAACATGGGGCTATATAGTAAATGTAGGATAGCGGGGTATATAGTGAGTGTAGGACAGCGGGGGTATATAGTGAGTGTAGAACATCGGGCTATATAGTTAGTGGAGGACATCGGGGGTATATCGTGAGTGTATGACAGCGGGGGGTATAGTTAGTGTAGGACAGCGGGGGTATATAGTGAGTGTAGGACAGCGGGGGTATATAGTGTGTGTAGAACATTGGGGTATATAGTGAGTGTAGGACAGCGGGGTATATAGTGAGTGTAGGACATCGGGGGTATATAGTGAGTGTAGGACATCGGGGTATATAGTGAGTGTAGAACATCGGGGTATATATTGAGAGTAGGACAGCGGGGGTATACAGCTGTATCCGTGCACATGACAAGTCCTTCCCTATTGAATTAAGTGAAGTGAAATGGGGTTTAACGTCGCGTCCAAGATTTTTGCACTTACATAGCGACGTGCATGCACGTGTGTGTGTGTGTGGCTGCTTGTACTAGTCCGGACTGATGCCGATTTACAGTGCTATCACACTGAGATACCATGCCGCAGTTTAACACGAATACCCCACTCAGACACAGTATACTGACCCCGAGCCGACCAGTCCTTGTTTTAGCCGGTGTTTTACAGGGTAACAACAAGTACCAACTTTTAACGTCTTTTGTGACGCGGCCGGGGATCGAACCCCGGACCTTCTGCTCTCCGGGCGGACGCTCTACCACTAGACCACGGAGGCGGTCCGACTGAATTAAGAATGAAGGGAGGTCACTTGTGCCAGAAGTGTAGACAGCTGCATCGTCTGATCGAACACACCAACTTACCACTCTACAGTTCCAGGCGAGTCCTACTGTCTGGGTGCCGCCGATCATGCCGACATTGGAAAAACAACTGCAACCAAAATTATGGATGTGCCTTTATGCTGCTTACAAGCGAGGAAGAACAACTGACAACTGAAAACATTTAACATACTTTGAACACATTTTCATTTTTTATGAACAGATAGCAGTCGTTAATCAACACATCACAAAAAGTGTTCCCCAAGTTAAGAATACAGGAAACTATGGTGAATTAAAATAGCATTTGCCTCTGATTGTGGAATCGAATGCCGGTTCGCCGCGATTATGTTTCTAGGTTCCAAGACAAATATTGAAATTTCGAGTAGCGACAGGCATGGTTGTTTGTGTTTAGTGATATCGCTATGATCTAACGGTTTCTTTCATGATAAAAGAAACAGCAGACAGAAGACACTTTCACATTTGTACTTGATCAATTATTCATTGCGATATATTCTCAGCATATCATGTTGACAATCAATCTACCCGCCGCCGTTCTGGAAGCGGATCCTATTCCTGTCCCTGGTGGTGGCCGGTCGGAAGGTGAGGCAGGTGTATCTCATCCAGTCTTGGATTGCAGCCTGGATCTCCTCGCGCTGGCCGCTGTCTGCAAGAGAGAACAGTCTCATACGTCACCTGACAAACAGTGGGTTGTCTCATACACCACCAAACACGTTGGTTATCTCATACACCTCCAGACAGACACGTGGGTTATCTCATACACCACCAAACACATGGGTTTTCTCATACACCTCCAGACAGACACGTGGGTTATCTCATACACCACCAAACACGTGGGATGTCGCATACACCTCCAGACAGACATGTAGGTTGTCTCATACACAACAAGATACACGGGTTGTCTCATACACCACAAAATACACGGGTTGTCTCATACACCACCAGAAAGACACGTGGGTTATCTCATACACCACCAAACACGTGGGTTGTCTCATACACCACCAAACACGTGGGTTGTCTCATACACCACCAAACACGTGGGTTGTCTCATACACCACCAGACAAACACGTGGGTTGTCTCATAAACCTCTAGACAAACACATGGGTTGTCTCATAGACCACCAGACAAACACGTGGCCCGTCTCATACACCATCAGACAGACGCGTGGCTTGTCTCATACACTATCAGACAAACATGTGAGATTCTCATACACAACCAGACAGACACGTGGGTAGTCTCATACACCTCCAGACAAACCCGTGGGTTGTCTCATACACTATCAGACAAACACGTGGGTTGTCTCACACACTATCAGACAAACACGTGGGTTGTCTCATACACTATCAGACAAACACGTGGGTTGTCTCATACACCACTAGACAAACACGTGGGTTGTCTCACACACCCTCAGACAAACACGTGGGTTGTCTCACACACCCTCAGACAAACACGTGGGTTGTCTCATACACCCTCATACAAACACGTGGGTTGTCTCATACACTATCAGACAAACATGCGGGTTGCCTCATACACGACTAGACAAACACGTGGGTTGTCTCATACACCCTCAGACAAACACGTGGGTTGTCTCATACACCCTCAGACAAACACGTGGGTTGTCTCATACACCCTCAGACAAACACGTGGGTTGTCTCATACACTATCAGACAAACACGTGGGTTGTCTCATACACCTCCAGACAAACGCGTGGGTTGTCTCATACACCTCCAGACAAACCCGTGGGTTGTCTCATACACTATCAGACAAACACGTGGGTTGCCTCATACACCACTAGACAAACACGTGGGTTTACTCATACAACACCAGACAAACACGTGGGTTGTCTCATACACCACCAGACAGACACCTGGGCGGTCACATACACCACCAAAGACAGACGGGTTGTCTCATACACCACCAAACACGTGGGTTGTCTCATACACCACCAGACACACGTGGTTTGTCACATACACCACCAGACAAACACGTGGGTTGTCTCATAAACCTCTAGACAAACACATGGGTTGTTTCATAGACCACCAGACAAACACGTGGGTTGTCTCATACACCGCCAGACGAAAACGTGTGTTGTTTCATACACCACCAGACACGTGGCCCGTCTCATACACCATCAGACAGACGCGTGGCTTGTCTCATACAACACCGGACAAACATGTGAGATTCTCATACACAACCAGACAGACACGTGGGTTGTCTCATACACCTCCAGACAAACACGCGGGTTGTCTCATACACTATCAGACAAACCCGTGGGTTGTCTCATACACCACTAGACAAACCCGTGGGCTGTCTCATACACGATCAGACAAACACGCAGATTTTCTAACACACCTCAAGACAAAAACGCGGGTTGTCTCATACACTATCAGACAAACAGTGGGTTGTCTCATTCACCACCAGACAAACGCGTGGGTTGTCTCATACACCACCGGACAAACATGTGAGATTCTCATACACAACCAGACAGACACGTGGGTTGTCTCATACACCTCCAGACAAACACGCGGGTTGTCTCATACACTATCAGACAAACCCGTGGGTTGTCTCATACACTATCAGACAAACACGTGGGTTGTCTCACACACTATCAGACAAACACTTGGGTTGTCTCACACACTATCAGACAAACACGTGGGTTGTCTCATACACTATCAGACAAACACGCGGGTTGTCTCATACACCACTAGACAAACCCGTGGGCTGTCTCATACACGATCAGACAAACACGCAGATTTTCTAACACACCTCAAGACAAAAACGCGGGTTGTCTCATACACTATCAGACAAACAGTGGGTTGTCTCATTCACCACCAGACAAACGCGTGGGTTGTCTCATACACCACCGGACAAACATGTGAGATTCTCATACACAACCAGACAGACACGTGGGTTGTCTCATACACCTCCAGACAAACACGCGGGTTGTCTCATACACTATCAGACAAACCCGTGGGTTGTCTCATACACTATCAGACAAACACGTGGGTTGTCTGACACACTATCAGACAAACACGTGGGTTGTCTCATACACCACTAGACAAACACGTGGGTTGTCTCACACACTATCAGACAAACACGTGGGTTGTCCCATACACCTACAGACAAACGCGTGGGTTGTCTCACACACTATCAGACAAACACGTGGGTTGTCTCATACACTATCAGACAAACACGCGGGTTGTCTCATACACCTCCAGACAAACACGTGGGTTGTCTTATACACCTCCAGACAAACACGTGGGTTGTCTCATACACTATCAAACAAACACGTGGGTTGCCTCATACACCACTAGACAAACACGTGGGTTGTCTCATACACCACCAGACAGACACGTGGGCGGTCACATACACCACCAAAGACAGACGGGTTGCCTCATACACCACCAAACACGTGGGTTGTCACATACACCACCAGACACACGTGGTTTGTCACATACACCAGAAAGACACTTGGGGCGGCATCCCGAGTACTCACTGAATGTGCCTGACGCTATTTCATATGGGATTGTGTTACTTGTCCACTTGTTCCCGCCTCGGCCAAACCGGATGCCCTTCCTCTTGTGCCTGGTGCCTAGCCCTGACGAGGAGGAGTTCCTTGGGCAGGAAGAGAGAGACCACAGTGTTCATACTCCCATCGACAGAAACAATACTGTGCAGTCTTCGTTTACTATTTCTTTATAATATCTGCGTGATAAATAATATCTACCATGCATGTACAGCTTGATATGTATTAACACTTAGACATACTCCACACACAAGAACCCATATGCTATACCGTATCAACACTTATAATGAGTATGTCCTTTGCACTGACTGATAGTACCTACGGCCTATACACACAGCTGCACTATCCGCATCATCAGGACACTGTCAGTACTTACGACCAATGATTTACATATACTCACAGCTGCACTATCCTTATCAAGGGAATTATTTATCTATACCTACAGCTGCTCTGTCCTTATCAAGGGTATTATTTATCTATACCCACAGCTGCGTTATCCGTATAAGCAGCATGATTTATCTATACTCACAGTTGCACTATCCTTATCAACAGAGTGGTTTATCTATACTCACAGCTGCACTATCCATATCAACAGGATTATTTATCTATACTCACAGCTGCTCTATCCGTACCAACAGGATTATTTATCTAGACTCATAGCTGCGCTATCCTTATCAAAGGGATTATATATCTATACTCACAGCTGCACTATCCGTATTAACATAATGATTTATCTATACTCACAGCTGCACTGTCCGTATCAACAGGATGGTTTATCTATACTCACAGCTGCTCTTTCCGTACCCACAGGATTATTTATCTATACTCACAGCTGCACTGTCCGTATCAACAGGATGGTTTATCTATACTCACAGCTGCTCTTTCCGTACCCACAGGATTATTTATCTATACTCACAGTTGCACTATCCTTATCAACAGGATGGTTTATCTATACTCACAGCAGCTCTATCCGTACCCACATGATTATTCATCTATACTCACAGTTGCACTATCCTTATCAACAAGATGGTTTGTCTATACTCACAGCTGCACTATCCATATCAACAGGATTATTTATCTATACTCACAGCTGCACTATCCTTATCAACAGGATGATTTATCTATACTCACAGATGCATTATCCTTATCAACAGGATGATTTATCTATACTCACAGATGCATTATCCTTATCAACAGGATGATTTATCTATACTCACAGCTGCATTATCCTTATCAACAGGATGATTTATCTATACTCACAGATGCATTATCCTTATCAACAGGATGATTTATCTATACTCACAGCTGCACTACCCTTATCAACAGGACACTGTCGGTACTTACGACCAATGATTTATCTATACTCACAGCTGCACTATCTCCGCCCACTGCTCCATGGGAAACACCATGTCAAGCTCCATGGTGACAGTTAAACTGTGCTCGTCGAACATAAAGTCAAACTGGTGACCTGGTGACAGAGACGATATATATGTATGTATATATGTATGTATGTATGTATGTATGTATGTATGTATGTATGTATGTATGTATGTATGTATGTATGTATGTATGTATAATGTGTTTATTTCAAAATTCAATTTTTTATTTTTGCACCAAACACTGACAACTGGACCGCCTGCATGGTCTAGTTGATAGTGCGTCTGTCCGGACAGCGATGGGCGACAGATCTGTCGAAATAGCAGACCAAAGGAATGAGGGAGGTGTGTGTGTGTGTGTGTGTGTGTGTGTGTGTTTGTGTGTGTGTTTGTGTGTGTGTTCTGTTGTCCAATGAAGTCTGTCACCACACGTGCAATGTGAGGTCGTACGTTGTTTTACAGTAAAATGATGTGACGTCCATGGGTCAGAAGGGACGTGAGAACGGACAACTTCTGTCATCGAAGTCATCGATGTCCACTAGAGGGGTCCTGCAATGCGCAACGATGTATCCCCTCCCGATTGCGCTCCCACGCCCTAATTCAGAATCCCGAACAACAAACGCATCACAGAATCACAGACTCATTTGTGAAGAGGACAAATCTATACCTCGCACTCCTTAAACTAATCACACGTAAGCCAGAGATACCGCGGGCTGTCAAAGTTGCTGTCTGAAACCGATTTCACGGGTGTGAACCATACGGACATCATCATCTTACCGACGTGACGTTACTCGTGGACGTCCAGAACGTGGTCTGTCCGTGGTGTTGCCAGTCTGGTACCGACCCCAGAGTGACTTTATGGCGTTACGATGAACACCAAAACTCCGAACAACGTTTTGTGAAATTCCGGATTCAAGCATTTAAATTGCACGCAACCGCTCATTATCAGACAGAGGGGCCCGGGTGGCCCAGTCGTCTAAGGCGCCGCGATTCGCTGTGCAGAGTTGCGTCCCTTGGGCACGCCAGAAACCTATGATTGTGGGTTCGAATCCCGGTTCGCCCCGATTATGCTTCTATGTTTGTCAGCACCATACCCGTGCTCGTGGGTTTCACCGAAGTGGTAAACGTCTAAGACCTGCATCACTTCTGGCTTTCCTCCCACATCAAGCTGATACGCCGTGATATAACTGGAATACTGTTAAAAGCGGCGTTAAACTAAACTCACTCACTCACTCATTATCAGACAGGCGAGGCATAACGTTTACGAGGTTTTGCCGTTGCTTTTCACAGTTATAACACTTCAACGATTTTCTCTGAGACCAGGTACAGTCAGGTGCATCATGGGTAATCATGACAAAGTGTGTACATGTCATTACCATGCATGGTTCTGAAAAAATAACAATTATATTTTAATGTGATTTGTTATGGTGCACATACATTTCTTTTAATACATTTACAGAGCTCCAGATAAGCTTTTGGTGTTGTGGGTATTTTACCCATGCATTTTAAAATCATTGGGTATCAGTAATTCTAGGTGCGTATTCAAATTTCTGTTACCCACTAGTTTTTACACATGTGGGTATTTAAGTTAAATATTTAAAAACACTATTCATCTAGTCCCTGCAAACTGGTGTCGTGTGGGTTCGAGAGCTTTATAGGACTCAAAAATACCACCATACTTCCACAAGAAAGTGTGATGGCAAATTATCATGATGAGTTTGGCAAGGTTGACGGAATGCCAACTTATAATTTCAATATAAGTTGCTCATTTGCTAATCAAATACGCAGGGTTACTTCACAATATTTTGATGATACGCACAAGTTTTATTTTTGTAGCGTATCTGTAATGTTCGTTGCGTATTTGATACGCTTGGATTATATTTTACTGCGTATTTCTGCATTTCTGATGCGTATTTCACGCAGATACGCAGCTTATCTGGAGCTCTGCCATTTACACTTACTGGATACCACTTAGTTGTTATGAGGGAGACTGTTACGTTAAAATGTCGTAATTTAAATTATAGCCCTTACACAGACAGTGGGCACAGGACGCCGAACTCCCATGCACGCCCCAAACCACTTGTTGAGAAGTACATGTAGTAGTGAGTTACGTATCGAAAGTTTGAATTGATTCGTTTTAAATTAGTGTGTTTTTGTATTAAAAAAACCCATTTAAAACTATATTTAAAGATATGCATTTGTCATGATAATGAATGTGATTTCGGATCAGTGCCATATAACACATTGCAAACGGGAGAGGATTAATTTGTTTTAAGGATTGACTGTAGATTTTTTTCTGTTCATTGAGGTATGAATCGAAAAACCGATCGAGCGTGCACGTTTGCTGTTTCATTCCTTCTCAGCCTTCGGTCTCAAAGGGTAGATTGGACAATGAATATGCATGAATAAGCTTAATGTCCTGCGCATGACTATACACATGAGCAGGAAGGGAATGACCTCGACTGTAATTTTGGGATTCTCCCACATTCCGTTGAAATAAAAGTAGTCCGCTTCGGTGGGCGTGGCTTAATGTTTTACATTTATTGGGAAATCAATGCAATAACACGTGACCAATTCAGCTAATCAAAAAGCAGGAATTACAATGAACACAACGAAAATTTAATTATGTATGTATGTATAAATATATTACCTGCACTACATGTAAATACCTTCTGACTGGGTACCCTTCTACAGACTAAAACAACAATTATTATGGCCCAGTGCACGCAGTGCTGACTGCCTATTACTACATATTGATACTGCCTATTACTACGTATTAATACTACCTATTACTACATATTAATACTACCTATTACTACATATTAATACTGCCTATTACTACATATTAATACTGCCTATTACTACATATTAATACTCCCTATTACCACACATCAATACTGCATATTAGTGGAATGAAGCAGTCCAACAAGAAATACAAGAAGTGATTGTTTGTACGAGGTCCATCAGTCAGGTGGTGGCTCCACAGCGACACGGGGAAGCGTACATCGTCATCCAGCCAGTTCATAACCATGTAGTCGTTGAATTCAATGGCTCTCTGAACTTCTGGCGTTGAGTCCATGTCCACCAGATTGTTTTATCCACTGTCGTACAGCTGGATCTTCTTTATACTGGAAAGCAAGGCCTAGATCTTGGGTTTTCCTCCAAAGCGCATGTCTAAAGTGGAAGAAGCAGCCCTTCGTTTCGGCATCTGGGAAGTCATCTTCACTTGCACGGATTGTAGCAAGTTCCAAATCCGGCGCAACTGACAGACTCAGTCTGTTGCACTTCTGTCTTGATGAGGCTGATAGGTCTGCTGTACGTTTCTTTCTGGCGACCTGGCAAAATAGCACAGAGGAGTGGGTATGACACGGATCCAGTCCTAGCATGTATGATATAGACTTGGTCCCACAGGACAGGGCAACGGGCTGGCCATCTGATGTCTGTGTCCACCCTCCTTCCATCTGAACTGCGGCTCTCGTCTGTGGCAGAACGGGTATGGTCTTCCTTCTGTGTCTGTACACAGCGCTACACAAACATGGTAGGAATGGAACAAGTCGGGGTCCTGTCTAGTTCCTTCTTCGTTCTACAGAGCATGCATCTGAGTGGTTTCATCGTGGGCTCTCTTTCTGATGGTGCTGAGAAAACGGAGTTTGTTGCTATCGTCTGGAGGGTGGGAATCGCCTTCAGTGGTACCTCTTCATTTACATGTAGACCTGACACACTTCAAGTGAATGCAGGTCTGTCTGTCTAGCAATATTCTTGTTATACAGGGAACCCCCAAGTAGCTCTTGAGAGCTCCCCTTCTGTGACATGACAAACTCCACCTTCCTTCAACCAGCAATTGTGATACACCATGCTGTTGTTGTTGCTTTAAGTGCTTAAGAGGTCACCTTCTGCATATTTAGCCCCCGATGAAATGTCCCTCTAAGGTATAATAAATGTTTTAAGCAAATAGTGTACAAATGGCGTCCAAATGTTAATTGTGACAAAACCAAAGCTGTCCGTTTTAGGAAGAAATCTGTTTTAAGATCCTGCTGTATTTGTCAGTGTGGGGATGTCCCAATTGCTTACAACAGTATTTACCGTTACTTGCCTGTGTTTAGATGAACACATGGATATAATGCAACAGGTAAGGAACTATGTCAATCAGCAAGTAGAGCCATATCTGCTTTGTACACAAAGTTTATGTATGCAGGGAGAATGTCTTAGATGTTTTTACCAAACTATATAGGTCTCTTGTTGAGCCTGTATTACTGTATGGTGCCAGAATTTGGGGGATATATCAGTACAGAGAAGTAGAAACAGTGCAGAATTAGGCCTGGGGAATGTTTCTTGGAGTAAGAAAGAATGCGCCAGTTATTGCAATTAGGGAGATATGGATGGCTTTCTTTTAATGTCAGTCAGAAAACAGATTGTTTTAGATATCTCTTTCGTCTAACATTCATGCGACCTACTCGCTTTCCTATACAAATTCATGAAAGGGCTGAACTTAAAGGGGGATTCTAGGTAAACCATCCAATAGCAAAATAATGCAGTTTACGAGAAATAACCAATATACTTGCAATTTTAGCTATCATTTCTGAAACCGGAAGCACGTACCGCATGTGACACATGACGGAAAAATATGCACAAGTTGGTAAGCTATCATAAAGAAATTCCGAAATAGATTCAAATTCAAAAGAAAAATACATAATTTACTATTTTTTGTCAACTATTTACTATTTATTGATCTGGACAGCAGTCTTCACTCCTATTTGTTTCATATTTCTACGTGATTGTCGCCATCAAATGTGTAAGTCTAAATCCGAAACCGTAATGGATTTCACGCTCGATGATTTTAACTTTAAAATGTTTTCTGAAAACGACCGCAACGGACAGCGATATAACGTATTGATATGCCATAATAATAACAAAATAATATTGTTATTGGTCTAACATTACAAAAAGAACAATTTAAAATATTAAAGATGTTGTTGAAAACTTTCTGAGAACCTCCCGTCCTCTGATCCGATTAAAATTTTGGTACACGACGAGGTAGTGGAATATATATAGATTCTAGGCTCCTATATGTGATTTTGTACCCAAAACAAATTAAATTGTACCCAAAATACTTTGTGAATTTGTACCCAAGAAAATAAGACAACAGATCTATAATTATATTTATGTTTTCGTGTAGATGAACAGAACACATAATAAAATATTTCATCAAGTTCATAATATGATTATGACTGTTCACCTTGAAATTGATTGTTTAGTTTTGAGAGAAAATTGACCTCTTGTCACTGAAGAAGAGGCCAGTTAAGTTGGTTAAACCTAAGTTAGAATGTATTGTTTTAATAGGAAAGTGATATTATGTTAAGTTTAAGACACCAAAATTAATGTATATCTTTGAAATAATTCTAGGTAAATCTACAAAATCACATACCCATTAGGGTACCAAATCACTAGAAATTTTGGGTACAAAAGTCACCACTGTACATTTCAACTGGTTTTCGTAAATCAATGGGATAAAAAAAATTCGTCTGAATGATTCCTTTTCTCATTTTAAGACAAGAATTTGTTTTACATTACAAAACAGGCAGATCTAAACAGATCACGTTTTGTCCTAAAAATATATAAAAATGTGAAACATATGGAAACCTCAGAAATGAGGGCTTATAAAGTTATAATTCAACCTAACTTGTCACATGGTTTGACTTAGGTCTATCTAAGAAAAGCCCTTATGAAAATCTTTTTTTATTTTTTTTATGACACTGACATTTCTGGCACTTAGACAAAGAGTATCCAAGGAAAGACAGATATGTTTTTGAATGAAAATATGACTTTCCTTTATCATTCTTTTTTCATGGTGACAGGGGAACTTTTATACACACCAGCTGAGGAAGTTGTGATACTGTGATTGCATACAAAGGAAAAACAGGTTGGAAGCAGTACCTGTATGTATAAAATAGACCACATAAGGTGAACAAAAGAAATGGATTGGCTGACTGGAAAAAATACATCTCGCAAGGGTAAACATGTACACAGGCATGTTTCTTTTCATTCCATCCAGAAGACTGAGATAGCATTTTCTAAGAAACATATGGCTAACTTACCAGCTTATATGCCACCATGGTTCTTGTGATTAAACAAACAAAAATGTCATGTACTGTTACAGGTACTGTTACTGTAATTAATGTATCATTTTCCTATTAAATTATATTTCAGAATTGTTTTATTTGGAAACAAAACACATAATGCACAAGATTAATGTCCATATGAGTTTAGTACATGTATGTATATATGTTAAGGATCTGATTTATTCATTATTCATGGAATACTAAAATTAAAATGATGACGTCAGAGAGTTACTTATTCACATAGTTGATTTTCAGAGTGAAAGATACTAATTGTTGAAAAAATATGTTTAAACTAAAGATAATAATTGGAGTTTGATCAGTTACACTGTGCTGATGCAAAGACCAATATTTACTGTCCACACACACAATCATTGTGGGGAAAAAATAACTACTAAATATAACTTAAAATTTTAAAACCTGTAAACAGCTGTAAATAATTAAACAATTACAAATCTGTCATCAATACACAATCATGGTGGTCTTCATATTTTTGGAATAAATTTAGAAATCCTTCGTGAAACTGTTCTAAATTCATGCTAGAATCTATGAATGTATTCCCGAAAGGAAAACTATCCCAAACGTAATGTGGAACTAACACCGAAAATATGTACGGATCCTTTTATTGCTTATATATACCCTATCATATTCAGCAACGCGGGGATGTTATTTTGAAACAAGTTTTGTCAAGCCAATTTTCGCGCACCTGTTGTAGAGGGTGATCTTGCTGATCGACGATATCCATAGACGTATTACATGGGATACACTTGTTGTAGTGAAACTTATCAGCGTGTGCATCGCAGAAACACATATCATGTCCTATTTATATTCACCGTAACATTGAATGGCGATTCTTAAATATCAACAGAAGTTCAAATAAAAGATACCGAGAAACTTGCATGTGGCATGTTGATTTATCGTCTACCGTTTCCGGGTCACGGGAGCATGCAAGGTCAAACGGATTAACTAATACGCGAATTATATCGTCAAAGTCACATTTTTATTTCATGTTAGTGGCGATTACTGAGACTGTGTATGGACTTATGTTTTTGCTGTATGTGATAGGCGAACTATTTCAAAATTTACTGTAATTGTTTTGTTACGAAAGGTTATCAGCAGACTACCCCTTGTGACATCACATCCGGTGACCTTTGCACTTATTGAAATAGTGCTGTCAGAATTCACGATCTTTATTTTCGTTTTTCTCTCGTCATATTAATCGGAATATGACGAATAAAACATTCTTCGATGGAGAAAATCATCAACTTTCGCCAAGTTATATTTATAAAGGCAATGTAAACTTTGTTGATATTAAAATAGCAATAAGTTATGCGGAGGTCGGGCGAAGCGCGCCATGTTTGATTTTAGGACGTCTGCTAGCATCATGACACGGGTTGTTTATTTTTGTATATCGTAAATATTCAACCAAAACGCTTGAAATTAGAATTAGTGAATATTTATAAGTCATTAATTGTTTCCTGCAAATTTTATAACATTACACCACGTCAGATTAACCTGAATATTCGTATTTCTGCAACCGACATGATGACCAAATTTTTACTCAATTAAAATTAACATATCAGAGATATGATTATTGAAATCAATTTGCACAAATGTTACGATATTAAAAGGTTCCTAGCATGAAATGCAAACCACCTTCAATAACGCAATTCAGGTATAAGTTCTAGAAAATTTACAAATTTTGTGTTCGCTTTGGTCTTAACCTTGGAATGATTGAAAACATCGGGATATTTTTATATAGTATTGTGTAGTTTTCTATCAGGATTAAATGTGCAAAATATTTCTTCAATTGGCCGTTGTTTAATGAGGCACCGACAGTTTGAAATCACCCACCCTCTTTAGAGCGCCTTATGCTAAAATTAATCCAGCAGGCAGGGGTAAGAAGTGTGAAAATAATTCAGCAGGCTAAAGGTTAATCATATTTTGTGTTAAATCGCGAACCCATGCTCACTTGTGATTAATCTCTTGTACAGAACTCCTAAACCCTCAGCCGGCCTGGTCATCTTGCCATAGTTATAGACACCTACCCCGCACAATCACTCGGGCATAACTGTTGATCTCTACAGCAAGTTTGGCAAGTGGGAATGGGAGCATCTTCCCCCAAACCCTTCCCCCCATAACCCCTACAGCTTATAAGAACAAAGCCCTCTCCCTGTCATTGCACACCATTTGGTAATAAGCAATCAACTGGAGTTAATATCAAGTTGCGTCATAGATAGAGGAGGAGTGTCAGTGCTTTTTCAGGATACAAACGTACTGTCGAGAATTGAGGGCGAGGCGAATTTACCCCGATGCAGTACTGGCACAAGTTCTCTATCCGTCTTATTAGGGCACAGACAAATACTCGAGTTCTACAAACTATACACTGCCGACCGCACTAACCCACCACTCCCATTCGAAGCAGATTGGATGATTTAATATAAATTTTACGGTTCGTGCAGTCAAGTGTTGTCTGTTATGCTGAAATATTGTGCGCAAATTCCTATATTAAAAGGCGATTTATTGTGTACATCTGGCATATAAAGACATAGCTGCATATGCCAATATGTCGCTTATGGGCATACAATTCAACAATTCCAAACATGAGGGCACAAATGTAAATGCTCTGTTTCATGTAGTGTAAACGTCAAAGCCAAGCTTTCCTCTCAGGTAAAGCGGACAAGCTGTGATGTTACAATTTCCCATCTTCAACATAGATTTACAATAGTCCTAGTGCTAGCAACGTTTTGTGAAAGTGTGCTTCTGTGACTATTCGCCAATATGCTACCATAAAATGGTTAATACAAATATTCAAAGTACTGCACCGCCATACTGATATCGCCCTTACTTGAGTTTGCTGATTCGGCGATTATCTCATCAATAGATCTGGTGTCCGTCTGGGACTGACTGTTGGTGCCGCAGACAAACTGGAAACAAGTCAAGACATATCACCGTTACAGCATGCATGTCGTCTGCTCCTCCGTCACCTCTTGGGTGTGTTGGGTTATGTCCGGGTGGGAGAAATGTCCGTTTTGGGTCTAACAGAAACAAGTCCCAATAGAAACAAGCAATATGATATATTATGTACTGCACACAGTAGGAGGCATTTTGCAATTGATGACATTGAACTTTCCGAACAGGGAGAAGACAGATATGTTTGTACATGAAAGACATTTACAAGATAACATAGTATATAGGTCCCTCAGGGACTTACCAACACAAGGGGGAGCCACGCGTGTCCTCTGTTCGTGAAAGCCATGGTCAAACTGTTCATTCGGCCACAACGTTTCCAATTTTTGTTTACTGCGGCTATATAACGCACTTGGTGTGTTTATGAATCATAATTATACTTAATAGGTAATTAGAAATATTGTGGGAATATGCGCCCACATCCGGAGAGGAGTGACCTCATGTCAACATCTGTTTAACAGCCGGTGTGCGGTAACCACTATCCGAGATGTGCCAGGATTATGAGTCTTGGTCTCTGGGTTTCATCATACCACAGGGGGCTTTCCTCCTACATCAGGGAGAGTGCCAACACCCCTTTCCCCTGAATCTTCAAAGACCATTATTGTTCACGCCGAGTCTCATGTGAGTGCATCCCATAGCTAATAAATCTTACAGAATCATTGGAAGAACAATAAACAATAAACTGATATTAATTTCTGCGTACAAATATTTTGCTTCTTCAAATAGTTTGTTGTAATGTCCCAACAACTTCCTTTCCTTTTGCGTGAGTGTGTGAGGTTTTACGCCGTTTTTAGTGGTATTCGCCTTATAACAGCGCGGTAGATACCGAGTATGGGATAAGTCGAACCTGGCTTGTGGCGAGCGATCGCGTTTACCCACAAGGCCACCACAGTGTGTGTGTGTGTGTGTGTGTGTGTGTGTGTGTGTGTTTTCGTTGAAGAGTGATTTCCTCTTCCGATGAAAAGACGGCTGACCATGGATTCCAGTTATTGTTCTTAATGTTTGCAGAAAAAAATCAAATTCATATTTGTTGATTAAAATTGCTCTTTGCATTTTTGGTGTGTTCTTTACACAAGTAATGGTGACATGTCTGGTTAGGGTCTTTCATATGGGGTGTACGGCAGCGTGCTGTTTACACAGTAAGAAGATTGGTCACTCAGTTATGGATAAATTTATAAAATCACAGGCATTTAAACATCATTGATTGGATTTCAGACACACACCTTTTCGCGAAAACCTGGTATCATCACTATTTGATAGTGATTAATGAACACATACTTATGATATAAGCGGATCGTACACTGAACTGTTCTTAATGTTAGATTTCTTATGGTTATGGAAATGGTTTTGTAGCTTTTATTATACATATAGTTTTATTATACATGTAGTTTTTATTATACATTACATGTAGTTTTCATTATACATGTAGTTTTTTATACATGTAGTTTTCATTATACATGTAGTTTTCACTATACGTGTAGTTTTTATTATACATGTAGTTTTCACTATACATGTAGTTTTCACTGTAAATGTAGCTTTTATAATACATGTAGTTTTCATTATACATGTAGTTTTTATTATACATGTAGTTTTTATTATACATTACATGAAGTTTTTATTATACATTACATGTATTTTTTTACATACATGTAGTTTTCATTATACATGTAGTTTTTATTATACATTACATGAAGTTTTTATTATACATTTAGTTTTCATTATACATGTAGTTTTTATTATACATTACATGTAGTTTTTATTATACATGTAGTTTTCATTATACATGTAGTTTTTATTATACATGAAGTTTTGATTATACATTACACGTAGTTTTCACTGTAAATTTAGATTTTATTATACATGTAGTTTTGATTATACATTACATGTAGTTTTCATTATGCATGTAGTTTTAATTATACGTGTAGTTTTTATTATACATGTAGTTTTCATTGTACATGTAGTTTTTATTATACATGTAGTTTTCATTATACGTGTAGTTTTTTCATTAAACATGTAGTTTTCACTATACATGTAGTTTTAATTATACATGTAGTTTTCATTTTACATGTAGTTTTTATTATACATGTAGTTTTCATTATACATGTAGTTTTCATTTTACATGTAGTTTTTATTATCCATGTAGTTTTCATTGTAAATGTAGTTTTTATTATATATGTAGCTTTTATTATACATGAGGTTTTCATTACTTATGAAGTTTTCAATATACACAAATTTTCATTATACATGACGTTTTCATTATGCATGTAGTTTTCATTATACATGTAGTTTTTATTATACATGTAGTTTTCATTATACATGACGTTTTCATTATGCATGTAGTTTTCATTATACATGACGTTTTCATTATGCATGTAGTTTTCATTATACATGACGTTTTCATTATACATGTAGTTTTCATTATACATGTAGTTTTTATTATACATGTAGTTTTCATTATACATGTAGTTTTCATTATACATGTAGTTTTCATTATACATGTAGCTTTTGTTATACTTTGAACTTTGAACCAGATCACACGGGCAAACGGGGTTTTGATGGGGCCTTGGTAATAATTTCAATGGTAGTTTGACGGACTTAATGACCCATGGACTTATATCTATTGTCATGAGTGTGTAATTTATAAGCCGACCTTCATAACTTCCATATTTTATTACGCGGCGGGTGACTTGACGAAGGCGGGGTTAATTGTACAATTACCAGGGGGTGAGGGTGGGGGGTGGGGGGTTAATCACTACGTTTAATCCATCACAAAGGCATTAATCACATGCACGGGACAGCGAATGGGACTAAGTACGTGTTGAATTCTTGGGGCACGGGTGGCCCAGTCATTTAAAGCGCTGCAATTTGGCGTCCATTATGCACCATCTCCTGTCATCACTCAGTAGTGGTTATCCATGATGGGCCATCTAGTATCATCAATCAGTAGTGGAGGTCTATGACACCATCTCCTTTCGTTACTCAGTAGTGGACGTCTATGACACCAACTCCTGTCATTACTCAGTAGTGGACGTCTATGACACCATCTCCTGTCGTTACTCAGTAGTGGACGTCTATGACACCAGCTCCTGTCATTACTCAGTAGTGGACGTCTATGACACCATCTCCTGTCGTTACTCAGTAGTGGACGTCTATGACACCATCTCCTGTCATTACTCAGTAGTGGACGTCTGTGACACCATCTCCTGTCGTTACTCAGTAGTGGACGTCTATGACACCAGCTCCTGTCATTACTCAGTAGTGGACGTCTATGACACCATCTCCTGTCATTACTCAGTAGTGGACGTCTATGACACCATCTCCTGTCGTTACTCAGTAGTGGACGTCTATGACACCATCTCCTGCCGTTACTCAGTAGTGGAGGTCTATGACACCATCTCCTTTCGTTACTCAGTAGTTGACGTCTATGACACCATCTCCTGTCATTACTCAGTAGTGGACGTCTGTGACACCATCTCCTGTCATTACTCAGTAGTTGACGTCTATGACACCATCTCCTGTCGTTACTCAGTAGTGGACGTCTATGACACCATCTCCTGCCGTTACTCAGTAGTGGACGTCTAGCTATGAGACCATCTCCTGTCATTACTCAGCAGTAGACGTCCATGACATATTGGCACTGCATGTTTTTCCAATGCAAATAGCAGTTTCACAAGTTAGTAAACAAGATGGATTTAATGGCATTTTATTCTGTTTACATTTCCCAAATAACATGAACTGTAGTTTAAAGAATGCACCTCATTTGATACGAATACCAATCATTAGGTTAAGAAAAATGCAAACTAACATCAAACAACATTTAGAACAAGTGTAATCTATCATGGTTTCATGCATATTCATGTGAATATCAAACATGATCAAGTCATCAACTGAACATGTGTTGACACAGCAATCAGTTTTAATCACTTGAAGTGTGCACACACCAATATGGTACAACAAAACAATTTGTATCCCTGTTATAGCATTAAAGTGAATTCATGGCATTATGAGGAGAGTAATACATTTAACATGAAAAATAACAATGGCCAAAAGTATGATAGACCACAACTACAATAAAACTAGTCTTTAAGAGTGAATATTTCTTGACGCCGCAGGCAGCAATTATACTGCATATATTGTGGCATCTGTAAATAATAGTCTAACTGAAAACATGTGTAATGTTCAATGCCAACTCTAACAAGCCCAGTTAATCAGTGAGTGAGTTGGGTTTTATGTCATTTTTAGCATTATTCAAGTTTTATCATGGCATGTCAGCTTTATGTGGGAGGAAAGCCCGAAGTGATGCAGGTCTCAGACGTTTACCTGCACAGCGAATTACTGCGCCTGAGATGACTTGCCAACCCGTGGCCCTGCCGGCCCCCCAGTTAATGAGGGCCAATTCTATCCATGTCCCAACAGTGAGCTTTGTAAGGGTTTGACATTGTAGTGCTACTGCTGCTTGGCTTGATGTGGATATAACCTTGAGGTTCAAACTGATATGAACTGAGTAGATGCTATCTCAAAAACAAGGAGCACTCATAACTGAAGAGAGGTGTGATTAAAGCACCTGCCTTCAAAAACATACATTTCTATAAAAATAGTCAAAAGTGGCACAAATATGATTTATTCACTAAAAAGCAATTATTTGCCTTTTAGTTAGTTCACAGAATTTTGGCTTGCTCTTACAATGTGGCTGGTTAAAATGTAAAATAAAACAACATTGTCTTCAAATGAACAAGTTGATGGTTGAAGAAAAATGAAAAACCCCTACATGGTATTCCTTCAGGTGAATGAAAAGGGGATAAACAATAACTATGACATGATGATTTACCATTTAAATTGTATTTCCTGTTCTATAAAGCATTGTTTTATATGCAGAGATTAAGATTACCGTGTGTATTTTCTCATTAACTAAGCCGGAAATTGTAATCAGTGGTCCTGACATTTCCTCCTGGTTTACCAGGAATTCAGTTACAAAATGCCCAAGAATATAACTTTATAGAATTTGGATGCAACAATCAGAAGAAATAGTATCTGAAACTATTTTTTACCAGGAATAATATTTTCCAATTTCATGTTAATTAAGCTGCAGCTTTTACTATATTATATCTTATTAAAGCACTTTGGTAAAGGTGATTGCTATTTCCGGATATTTTCTAAGGATGAACAGTTTGGCCAGTCACTGTGGTCTTGCTATTTCAAATGCAAAAACATTATGTTTCCATATAAGAGCCAATCAAATATTACTTTAACAAGTCAAAGTATGACACTAATGATATCAATCTCATTTAATTCAGATCTATGTTCTCACTGTCGCTAAACAAAGATCTGAGGACATCCCTTTACAGGTCACGTCAGAACGACCTTTCATCCGACCAATCAAAGCGTCGCTTACCAGATCATGAAAGTGACAGTCGAAATGTATTTTCTAATCAATGCAACCTCGAAAACATAAATACGGGGTATTCGGAAAGACAATTACGGCCCGTACGACTGATTCCGTCAAAATTATTGTCTATCTCTCGGATAAACATTTGAACGGAGGACGCGTTGCACAGTACGTAGGAAGCACTGCCATACACTCTCAACCATATATTAAACATTCTAGAATGTTCCTTTGTTCAGTTTTTCAAAATATTAATCTAGAACTGTGTCAAAATATTTTTCAGCGTAGACAGAAATGGAATTCGCTAGGTTGAAACGAGTGCCGTCAAGCTCAAGAAAGCTGCCTTCTAATTGGTTGATGTCGACTTGGCTGACATAATTTCAGTCGTCGGTCAAAGTTTGCGAAAGGTCGTCCTGACGTGACCCATAATGGGATGTCCCCAGATCTTTGTTTAGCGGCAGCGAGAACTGAGATCTGATTTTAATGAGATTGCTTATCATTTGTATGTAGCCATTGTTTGACAACTAAGGTTTATTTCAATGTTCCAGTTGCAGTGATCTGATTGTGGTTGCTGTTAATAATATAAAAATGGTGAGTTGGTGCGATATGCCAATTACACCCTTCCACAAAAATTAATGGTAATAATATTGACTGAAATTTTGAATAAAATTAATAGAATAGATTACAAACATATGTCCAGATATACAATGAACACTGTTTATACCTGCATCAATACTGTTGAAAGACATTGTCTTGTGACAGAGAACTACTTTTTATCTGTAATAATGCTGTGGTGTATTGTGACAGAGAACCAATACTGTTGTGTACTGTAACAGAGATCCAGTCTTTATCTTATATCTCTTTATCTCCATTCATGTATATATATGGAACAAACTTCCATGAGCAAGAGTTTGAAATATTCCAGTCAAACAAAATACATGGTCAATACTGTACAATTTTGCACACACAAAGTTATATTATCCCCAATGACTACATATGGCCACATGGCTGTGTAGTACCTATTGATAACAAATCCTGCAAAGACCTTGTTTAGTTAGAGCTAAACCAGCAAATGCACAGACCAATGAGCACTCAGACTACATCTCACAAACAGCAATGTTTTCACTTGACATCATGTTCTACACAAAGCCTTAGTGCCAGGCAGTGGTCAGTTCATGCATGGAGTTGAGCTCATTTCACTCCTGTAGGTTACACACAGCCTCATTTCATGAGCTGACTAAAATTAGACATCCTTCACCAATACACCAGAAGTGTGTCCAATGTGGTCATCGGTGATGGAGGAATGTAGTGTGTACACATCTGTGAAGTAGTCACAATGACCACAAATAGGACAACCAACTTTCCTCCCCACATAGAAGTTTCTTGGTGTTTCAGTTTCTGGTTCTAATTGTCACTGAGTATTCCTTCCAAATATCACCTGAATAAGAAGGATTAAAATTTCAATGCTCAAAAGAAGACATTATTATTATTATTATAATTGGCACCTTCTAACATAAGAGATACTCTCATACTATTGAAAAGATTTACAAAACAATAATAATAATCATCATTCTTCATAATTTTAACATCTTTGGATATCTCTGTTTCAAATAATCATCCACTAAACCAGTTACCCATGCCTCATACATGAACATTCATCAGTCATCAGTCAATCACAATCTGTTAACTCATCATTACATCTGTAGATTTGACTCCACCATTGTGGATGTAAAGACAAGGTTGTCGACCCAAAGAAAGAACTCAAGGCGACTCTCCTGCTGCCAGTCTAGCATTGATATCCTTCACAACATCAGGTAGATCAACAATACTATCAACAACATAATGAGCGCCGGCTTTCCTCAGAATGTCTCTTGTTTTCTGCAATCTGTCTTGGATGTCCTCATCCGAGAGCTCAGCCTCTTGCTCAAGGCTATCCACATTCATGTAGTTGCTGTACCGAGCCAGGCCCACTCCCCAACATCCTGCTTCCAGAGCCTCCCCTATCCCTGATATTGTATCGTCAACTTTAACCACCGACTGGATAGGATGGATGTCCAGAAGGTCGAGGTTTCGATAAACCATGAATGGCTTGGGACGTGCACCGTTGACTACCTCATCCCCTGCAACTGTGGCATCAGGAACATAGCCTTGTTTCTTAGCTTCTTCAAGGAGGATATCGACCATAGATCGCAGAAAACCTGTCGTAACACCGATCTTGCACCCAAAATCTTTTCGGAGTTCATCCACTGAGTCCTTTGTCCCTGGGATCAGTTGGCCGTATTGGCGAATCACATCCAGCTGAATGGGTACAAAGGTTTGGAACATATCATCCACATCCTTGTCCGTTGGATCTCTACCATAAACCTTCCTCCATCGAGACTGGACTGAGGGCATCTTAGTGATGGCCTTAATGTGGAGATCTTTCCGCAAACCCATTGGCTCCCGTGATTCCTCCATTGAGATGGGTACTTTGAATTTCTTGAAGACTTCAATAAAGCTTACTGCTGGTGCCAAGACGTACTTGTCAGCAGTGGTACCGCTCCAGTCCAGGATGCATGCCCTCACGGGGCCAACATAGGACCGACAGTAGCGGAAATGGCTCATATTCCCTGAAAGCAGAAAAAAGATAAGTGTTGTTACCTGTTAATTCTTATCTTTGCAAAGGAGTAAATGGGTGAAAAACTTCTAATGTCCAAACAGCAATACTGCAGCAATCTGAGGCAACCTATTCAAGAAAAGCAGTGAATTATATATGATAACGAAACGAGTCTCTGCATCTCTCCTGATTTTAATTATAATTGCAACAAACTAATGTTTTTCAGTATAGCAATTTGAACAAGGTGCTTTAGATGTATATATACTGGGTCTTCTATCTGTGAGCAAGGTTTAATGATGGAGAAGTTTCACTTCAATATGTCCCAGTCCTGATTTAACACCATTTGGCAATGACAGAGCTTCTTGTTTTCCCTATCATTTACCTTGACGATAGAACAATTTCATTAAAAACGTGTCACCAGCTAATGGATGTAGTCTAAGGCCACAGCTACATGAAAGACATTTTGTGGAATTGGCAACTAAATATTTACCTTCATCAAGACTAATGCACACCTTGAAAAAGGTTAAGCACCCCCTGAGATAATGAATTATTATGTGTCACCATTAATGTCAACTGTAATGGCATGGAAGATAATGACAACAATGGTGTCCCATCATAAGGATGTGTCATTCTTGTCTCATGGTGACATCAGAACTCACAAAAAAGTCTTCCAAAACTATCTGGGCTACTATTACACAGTAATCAGCTGATCAGTTTGAAAATCAAAAACATGATCGAACCAATGCCATGAAGGATGACCTCCATTCTATCACAGTGTGAGGACGGGGCACCGTTTTAATTTGTATGACGACAGGCATTTGCAATGAGTCCTGTCCAGAATGCACAATGGCTACCCAATTGACGCCTGGCCACCAGAACCATGAGCAACCACTTGAGAGCAGCCCGAATGGTACCCAGGAGAGTCATCACATGCTCCCTACATGCAGATTACCATCAGAGGATCCATTTGGCATGCGTTTAGCTGAACAGGCTTGATAGGATGAATGGGGGTTCCTGCCCCATGTCAGGGATGTACGACTGAGGGTTTGGAGGTACAGGAAGATGGTCTATACACCAAGGACCATCAGGTCAACTGTCCCTAATGGGAGTAGCTCATAAGACCTCAGTTCACGGATGATAACACCAGACTCCATGATTCCAGGGCAGTTGACAGCCTACTACATGTACCAGAATAATGCTGTGACAACTCTGCCTTGGCCTGCCATGAGTCCAAATCTGAATCTGATTGAGCACATTTGGGATATCCTTGGGCGTTGTATACAGGAAATGGGAGCAGCATTGCATCTGGTTTTAGTTGCCGCCTCAGACGATTTGACATCAGACTGTAGGGATGAGACGCAGGGTGGAGATTGTGATGCAGGCATATGGAGGTTTACTTTCAACTGAACCTTGGAAGTAAGTGTGTCATCTAGGGACTCATTGCATCCAGAAATGGCAATATATTAAAATCTAACATCAGCTGACAATGGCGGTGGTTTCTTAATGTCAGAGGGTTGTTCCTACAGTTAACATTCATATATTCGAGCTCATTTTGTCATTTCAGCACTTTTTTACACATAATTGACAATTTCTGAGGGTGCTTATCTTTTTTTCCAGTCGAACCTCGTGTTGAATTTGCGGGCACCTTGAAAAATGTTTGAGTTAACCAGAGTTTGAGACAAACCAACAAATGACTCTCGAAAACCAAACAACTTGTGTGCTTGTTAGAAAGCATCCTGCCTTTGATGTAATTGCGGCAAATTGCAGCGAGGTCAGTCAGTTGTGTGCGAAGTGAGTTGAAAGTTGAAAATGTGTAGACATTATTTCTTAGTTTAAACAATTTGAGCCATCATGGAAATTTTATGCGTAATTTGGATACTTGGGATTCAGAATTGACTTTCCTGCAACAAGGAATTTGACAAATCCAGTTTGACAGATCCATGAATAAATGATGACGAACACAGGACTTCACAGGGACCACAGGGTCAGTTTGAGGCAACCGGGAATTTGACATATCCAAGTTCGACACAAGGTTTAACTGTAGCTTATCAAAATACTAAAGGTGAAATATGTGTTTTATGCAGTGCATAGTATGTTATTCCATGCATTGTACATATGTGTGATTTGGTAACTTTTCGTTCATAGAAACGCAGATAGAACAACAAAAGTTTGCCACTAACGTGGCTATATCCCCTGCCCCTGTTGCAGAATTTATGACATAATTAAAATCTAAACAAACCCTAACCTTTTTTAACCGGGGTGGAACTTGTCATGGAAATTGTAAAAAAAAAGAAGAGTTGGGAACCTAAGTCCACCTTGTTGCCATGGAAACGAAAAAAAATTAAAATTTCTAAAATTTCTAAATAGCAAAAGGCACCAGTTCAGCATGTACTTGACAGACCTGCAAAGTTTCATGAAAAAATATTGAACAGTTTCTGAGTTATGCACCGGAAACGAAACATGACGGACTGAGCCCGTTTCTATATATCCCCCGACAACTTTGTTGGGCGGGGGGATACAAATTACTCTTCCCTTAATCAGGGATGTGTTTGCTCATAACAGGAACACCAACATGGTCAAGTAATATCTAGGTGATTAATACATGTCCTTGAGCTGGTCCTGTATGAATACATCAACATGGTCAAGTAATATCTAGGTGATTAATACATGTCCTTGAGCTGGTCCTGTATGAATACATCAACATGGTCAAGTAATATCTAGGTGATTAATACATGTCCTTGAGCTGGTCCTGTATGAATACATCAACATGGTCAAGTAATATCTAGGTGATTAATACATGTCCTTGAGCTGGTCCTGTATGAATACATCAACAT
This sequence comes from Haliotis cracherodii, assembly GCF_022045235.1. Taxonomy (NCBI): domain Eukaryota; kingdom Metazoa; phylum Mollusca; class Gastropoda; order Lepetellida; family Haliotidae; genus Haliotis; species Haliotis cracherodii. The sequence continues at coordinate 3,930,765 of NW_027266285.1, forward strand.
GGTCAAGTAATATCTAGGTGATTAATACGTGTGCTTGAGCTGGTCCTGTATGAATACATCAACATGGTCAAGTAATATCTAGGTGATTAATACATGTCCTTGAGCTGGTCCTGTATGAATACATCAACATGGTCAAGTAATATCTAGGTGATTAATACATGTCCTTGAGCTGGTCCTGTATGAATACATCAACATGGTCAAGTAATATCTAGGTGATTAATACGTGTGCTTGAGCTGGTCCTGTATGAATACATCAACATGGTCAAGTAATATCTAGGTGATTAATACATGTCCTTGAGCTGGTCCTGTATGAATACATCAACATGGTCAAGTAATATCTAGGTGATTAATACGTGTGCTTGAGCTGGTCCTGTATGAATACATCAACATGGTCAAGTAATATCTAGGTGATTAATACATGTCCTTGAGCTGGTCCTGTATGAATACATCAACATGGTCAAGTAATATCTAGGTGATTAATACATGTCCTTGAGCTGGTCCTGTATGAATACATCAACATGGTCAAGTAATATCTAGGTGATTAATACGTGTCCTTGAGCTGGTCCTGTATGAATACATCAACATGGTCAAGTAATATCTAGGTGATTAATACGTGTGCTTGAGCTGGTCCTGTATGAATACATCAACATGGTCAAGTAATATCTAGGTGATTAATACGTGTCCTTGAGCTGGTCCTGTATGAATACATCAACATGGTCAAGTAATATCTAGGTGATTAATACGTGTGCTTGAGCTGGTCCTGTATGAATACATCAACATGGTCAAGTAATATCTAGGTGATTAATACGTGTCCTTGAGCTGGTCCTGTATGAATACATCAACATGGTCAAGTAATATCTAGGTGATTAATACATGTCCTTGAGCTGGTCCTGTATGAATACATCAACATGGTCAAGTAATATCTAGGTGATTAATACGTGTGCTTGAGCTGGTCCTGTATGAATACATCAACATGGTCAAGTAATATCTAGGTGATTAATACGTGTGCTTGAGCTGGTCCTGTATGAATACATCAACATGGTCAAGTAATATCTAGGTGATTAATACGTGTGCTTGAGCTGGTCCTGTATGAATACATCAACATGGTCAAGTAATATCTAGGTGATTAATACGTGTGCTTGAGCTGGTCCTGTATGAATACATCAACATGGTCAAGTAATATCTAGGTGATTAATACGTGTGCTTGAGCTGGTCCTGTATGAATACATCAACATGGTCAAGTAATATCTAGGTGATTAATATGTGTCCTTGAGCTGGTAATTGTATGGTGATGTTGTACGTGTAATTGTATGGTGATGTCGTACATGTAACTATATGGTGATATTGGACACGTAATTGTGTGGTGATGTTGTACATGTAATTGTGTGGTGATGTTGTACATGTAATTGTGTGGTGATGTTGTACAGGTAATTGTGTGGTGATGTTGTACAGGTAATTGTGTGGTGATGTTGTACAGGTAATTGTGTGGTGATGTTGTACAGGTAATTGTGTGGTGATGTTGTATATGCATCTGAAATGAGGTGTCAACACAGTAGGTGTTACTACAACACCATCATTGAATGAGACCTACACCATGGCTAAAGATGGGCAGGCAACCTTTATGGGTCACGTTGTGTCTTAAAATTATTTCAAACACTGCATATGACAGCGGTGTGAAAGTAATTGAGTCTGGAGAAGACAATCTAGTGCTTGACCTCATGAGCAGCTATCTAAGCAACTGAGATCAGATGACATGCATCAACCAAGTCACTCAAATGGTGTCATCCCGATCAATCGAATATATAGCTAAGAATGCAAAAATAGTGGTCAACTAATCAGCTACCATGCCTGGGTAACTACACTGATTTGATCAATTGGGATGGAATGCACTCAAGCGTTCTTCGACCGATCAGATCAACTTCATTCCGGGTATTCCACCGATCAGGATGTTATCCTTACAACCAGAATGGAGGCAATATGTCATCCCAAGGTAGAATTAAAAGTAACAATGAAATAATAGCTTACTTTTCACATTGAAAGAAGGTCATTATGACCTACTACTATCATATAAAATAGATTGTCAGACATATTCAAATATTACAATCACTACAGATTCTAAAAATATCTGCAGTTTGAGAAAAAAAGGGTATTCATAGAATTAAGATACCCCTAAGATGTCCATGTACTGGTTGGTTTAAAAAAGTAAGTGTGTTGTGGTAAAACTTTAAGTATAGCCTCCCCATTTAGATGGAAAGGGTTTCAGATCAAATGTCCCTGACCCGTGAAGATTCCGGGGTAGAATAGGTCTTCAGCAACCCATGCTTGCCGTAAAAGGTGACTATGCTTTTGTAAAAGGCGACTAACGGGATCGGGTGGTCAGACTCGCTGATTTGGTTGATACATGTCATCGATCTCAATTGCGTGGATTGATGCTCATGATATTAATCACTGGATTGTCTGGTCCAGACTCGATTATTTACAGACCGCCGTCATATAGCTGTAATATTGCTGAGTGTGGCGTTAAACAACAAACCAACCAACCAACCAAAATGTCCCTGGAACATTTTTCAAATTTGGTAACTATACAGGAGGATGTTTTGGAAAGGGCTGCTAAGAAATGTGTATGTTACAGTTTACACAATTGCAAGCTAAGAAAGATAAAGTACGGATCCATGCTTAATTAACTCCATTAACCGAGTAGTACACAGGAGTTTGGAATGCTACAGCACTGGCATGATCAGTAAACAACAAGTCCAGTGTTGGAGAGTGAATGAGTTGAGTCATTTTCTGCACATTAAAGAAATCTTCAATTTTCAGTTTTTCACTCAGATCACAGTTGAAATCCCCAGTAAGTAGGACATGTTCACATTCATGCTGCTTGGAGAGATCCTGAAGTTTCTGCATGAAGTTAGTAAGTGAATGCGACAATATGGTACGTTTTTCAAGATCTGTTCAGGAAACAAGGTCTACCGCCATTTTCAGTCTGAGTCAAAGTCGTTGACACGGAAACTCGAAAAATGATCAATGCAATGTTTCAAACTCATAGACCTTATACTTGCAGAGCAGATGTTGAATGATAAAAAGTTAATGACAGGCAGAAAATGTACAGCCAGCAAATTCCAGATAGCTAATAATAACAATCTATAGTAATCATTGAGGTACTCTCTTACATCCTTCCAGGTAAATGTAACAATGTGAAAATAGTTTGCTTTACCTTATGGCTCACAGTTGATACTGTCCAGAAACAAGGCTGGCAAGCTAGCGTTGTAACAAACAGGTTATCAAAGCTTATCTCAAGATGTACCAAGATGGAGGACAAGCTCTGAGTTCAGCCTAATCTATCCTGGCACACTTTGCTTACAGGATTACAAGGAGTTCAGTGTCACCACTGGCACTTGTTTCACAAACAGCAATCACAACAAAGTGCAGACTAAATGTCAGATCTAGTTGCACTGACAATCTCATTCAAATCATATCTTAGTGTTGGGGCCATTCCATTACAGGTCCAGCCAGAATGACCTTTCACAAACTTTGACCTGATTGAGGAAATGTTTTGTTTCTTTGTTCGTTGTTTCACACCACTCTCAGCAATATTCCAGCTATATGACATTGGTCTGCAAATAATAGAGTCTGGACCAGACAATCCATGCAGTGATTATTATCATGTGCATAGATCCACACAATTGGGAAACTATGGCAGCAGTTGGTGTTATCATAACAGAATGGAGATAGAGACATTACTTCCTGAAGGAGACTATGGCAGCAGTTGATGTCATCATAACAGAATGGAGATAGAGACATTACTTCCTGAAGGAGACTATGGCAGCAGTTGATGTCATCATAACAGAATGGAGATAGAGACATTTCTTCCTGAAGGAGACTATGGCATAGGATACATTGTATTTTAAAGAAGAAAACAGCGTTTTCACCATGGAGCACAACAGCATTTTGTTTGTTCACATAGTAGTGAATGATATGAAGTTAATATCCAAAAGCATGGTGTAAGGGCCTAAACTGTCTTAATTACAGTTAGCAACGTAATCATGGAAAAAGTAGTGTTTATGGCGCCAAAACTTAGTCTTGATAAGTATCTCTCAGATAAGCAAGTATCTCTTTCTCTATCTTTAGCTTACGAGTAAAGATACACAGTTTCCTCCCAAGGAAGAAAATACCCAATCATCAAAAGGCACCAGTTCAACATGTGTTACAGTTTGATACATATGCAAAAAGTCATCAGAAAATATTAAATGGTTTCTGAGTTATGCTCCAGAAACAAAAAGTGGCAGGCAGACGAACAGACAGAACCCATTCCTATATCCCCTTACAACAGGCAGACAGACAGCACCCATTCCTATATCCCCTTACAACAGGCAGACAGACACACAGCTCCCATTTCTATATCCCCTTACAACAGGCAGAAAGACAGAACCCATTCCTATATCCCCTTACAACAAGTAGACAGACAGCACCCATTTCTATATCCCCCTACAACAGGCAGAAAGACAGAACCCATTCCTATATCCCCTTACAACAGGCAGACAGACAGAACCCATTCCTATATCCACTAACAACAGGAAGACAGACAGAACCCATTCCTATATCCCCTTACAACAAGTAGACAGACAGCACCCATTTCTATATCCACTTACAACAGATAGACCGAGAGCACCCATTTCTATATCCACTTACAACAGGCAGACAGATAGCATCCATTTCTATATCCCCCTACAACAGGTAGACAGACAGCACCCATTTCTATATCCCCTTACAACAGGTAGACAAACAGCACCCATTCCTATATCCCCTTACAACAGGCAGACAGACACACAGCTCCCATTTCAATATCCCCTTACAACAAGTAGACAAACAGCACCCATTTCTATATCCCCTTACAACAGATAGACAGGGAGCACCCATTTCTATATCCCCTTACAACAGGTAGACAGACAGCACCCATTTCTATATCCACTTACAACAGGTAGACAGACAGCACCCATTTCTATATCCCCTTACAACAAGTAGACAAACAGCACCCATTTCTATATCCCCTTACAACAGGTAGACAGACAGAACCCATTTCTATATCCCCTTACAACAGATAGACATAGAGCACCCATTTCTATATCCCCTTACAACAGGTAGGCAGACAGAACCCATTCCTATATCCACTTACAACAGGTAGACAGACAGCACCCATTTCTATATCCCCTTACAACAGGTAGACAGGCAGCACCCATTTCTATATCCCCTTACAACAGGTAGATCGACAGCACCCATTTCTATATCCCCTTACAACAGGTAGACAGAGAGCACCCATTTCTATATCCACTTACAACAGATAGACAGACAGCACCCATTCCTATATCCACTTACAACAGGCAGACAGACAGCACCCATTTCTATATTCCCTTACAACAAGTAGACAGACAGCACCCATTTCTATATCCCCTTACAACAGGTAGACAGACAGAACCCATTCCTATATCCACTTACAACAGGTAGACAGGCAGCACCCATTTCTATATCCCCTTACAACAGCTAGACAGGCAGCACCCATTTCTATATCCACTTACAACAGGTAGGCAGACAGAACCCATTCCTATATCCACTTACAACAGGTAGACAGACAGCACCCATTTCTATATCCCCTTACAACAGGTAGACAGGCAGCACCCATTTCTATATCCACTTACAACAGGTAGACAGACAGCACCCATTTCTATATCTCCTTACAACAGATAGACAGACAGCACCCATTTCTATAACCACTTACAACAGGGAGACAGACAGCACCCATTCCTATATTCCCTTACAACAGGTAGACAGACAGCACCCATTCCTATATCCCCTTACAACAGGTAGACAGACAGCACTCATTTCTATATCCCCTTACAACAGGGAGACAGACAGCACCCATTCCTATATTCCCTTACAACAAGTAGACAGACAGCACCCATTCCTATATCCACTTACAACAGGTAGACAGACAGAACCCATTCCTATATCCCCTTACAACAGGGAGTCAGACAGCACCCATTCCTATATCCACTTACAACAGGTAGACAGACAGCACCCATTCCTATATCCCCTTACAACAGGTAGACAGACAGCACCCATTCCTATATCCACTTACAACAGGTAGACAGACAGCACCCATTCCTATATCCCCTTACAACAGGGAGTCAGACAGCACCCATTCCTATATTCCCTTACAACAGGTAGACTGAGAACACGCATTTCTATATCCCCTTACAACAGGTAGACAGGCAGCCCCCTTTTCTATATCCCCTTACAACAGGTAGACAGGCAGCACCCATTTCTATATCCCCTTACAACAGGTAGACAGACAGAACCCATTTCTATATCCCCTTACAACAGGTAGACAAACAGCACCCATTTCTATATCCCCTTACAACAGGTAGATCGACAGCACCCATTTCTATATCCCCTTACAACAGGTAGACAGATAGCCACACAATTCTGTGTACAACATCACCACACAATTACATATGTATACAGCATCACCATACAATTACATGTACAACATCACCACATAATTACATATACAACATCACCACACAATTACGTGTACAACATCACCATACAATTACATGTACAACATCACCACACAATTACATTTACAACATCACCATACAATTACGTGTACACCATCACCACACAATTACATGTACAACATCACTACACAATTACGTGTACAACATCACCATACAATTACATGTACAACATCACCATACAATTACATGTACAACATCACTACACAATTACGTGTACAACATCACCATACAATTACATGTACAACATCACCACACAATTACGTGTACAGCATCATGATACAATTACATGTACAGCATCACCACACAATTACTAATGATGATTTTATAGTGCTAGCCCACTGACAAACTACATTCACATGATTGCCTTTGAAAAGATGAACTGGCTGACCATTATGCTCAGATTGGCAATAAATGCCACATATCAATATTTGGACTTGCTTTTCACAAGATGAATCACATTAAATGAAAAATAATTACATAAAGACATAGATCATTGGAAAATAAAAATGTTATGTGCACTGAAATTATTGTTGTACGTAATTTTCTTCTCGTTGCAATTCCAGAAATGGTGTCATCTCTCAGCTTAGATTGTTCTTACATGGGTCTGAACGATGTGATTCCATTTGCAGCAGTTGTTGCAGGTCTTCCTAATTAGCACAAGTCTTTCTTTCTATGCATTCTTTATAACAGGAATGGTACCCACAGTTTTGTGAAAACACATAGATAACTATGATCGTATGCATACAAGACATCATTCTGGTTTTCGCATCGCATCACATTGTCAGGTTTTTGTGCCATAACCCATAAAGGAAGAATACACAATATTAACTCTTTACACGGAGAGCTTCGAAAGGTAAGCAATTCTATGTATCTCTAACCTCTAAAAAATAAATATCCTAAGGCTATATATCCTATAATATTTCATTGTGTTCACATTTTTATGACTTTCTAATCAAATTTTCTTTTAATTCAGTTGGGATTTGTTGATATGTTATTTCCAATGACATGAAGATGTGTGTGTGAGGTTAATAATGAAACAAATCTGTGGTATCATGAAGGGCGTACGACTAAAATTTTGTAAACAGCTTTTCCATTGGAAGAGAGGCCGCTCACATGACCACGAAACTGATGTTTATAAGCGTATGAACGACACAATTTGACGTTCATACATTTTTCACGAGACTGTATTCTTGAAATGACGAAAACACTGAGGGACTACTTCCACATTTCTGGGGCAACCCCTGGGAATTCCCATGCATGAATACATGAATGCATTTTTTCTGATCATTATTTACCCTTTAATCTTAAACTCAGCTTTTCAACATGCATTGAGAAACATCAGAGAGTTAGACTGCTGCTGCATGATTGTTCACGGTTACAGTATACAGCAAACTATGACTTTACCTTGGTATCTATTTGAGACATCTTCATAATCACCTTTGAATGATCGGCCAACTGATCAATAACAGTTAGCACGTCATCACCACAGGTTCATTAACAACTTCGGAAATCTCTCCCATCATGTTTCTCATGTCGCCCATTTTGACGACTTGTACTTGATGTAAATGTATTACGACACTCTGTCATTGTGACTGACTTACTGAGGTAGTTCATAACAGACCTTTCTCACCCAATGATGATATTCTTTGAAAACATTTCTTGTAAACAAACTACAACAGATGTTCCTGTAAAATTAGTTGAGCATACATATGCTCATGTCACTTCTCTTTCTTGGGGAACTATTTTATTCCAAGAAGTAGCTGGGTTTTTTATGGCTGTCATAGAAAACATGGAGTCACACTTAGGGATCCAGGTCTACACCCCTATTTGTTTAAAAAACAAACTTTTCTCTTTATAAGAATTGACTTTCACTTTGTAAGAGTAAGAAGAGTCATAGAGTGAGGGCCAAACATTATATGAATGATATCACAAGCTCTGAAGTTCATACAGTAAATGTTTGCATTATTTCAACTGAATCAAGACCTGATTTGTCTCTTACTTTCGCAATTTTTCAATGTTTACAATGTCTGAATGCCGGCAGGTCACTTTTTGAAGATGGGCAGGCAACATTTATGGGTCTCGTTGTGTCTTAAAATTATTTCAAACACTGCATATGACAGCGGTGTGAAAGTAATTGAGTCTGGAGAAGACAATCTAGTGCTTGACCTCATGAGCATCTATCTACGCAACTGAGATCAGATGACATGCATCAACCAAGTCACTCAAATGGTGTCATCCCGATCAATCGAATATATAGCTAAGAATGCAAAAATAGTGGTCAACTAATCAGCTACCATGCCTGGGTAACTACACTGATTTGATCAATTGGGATGGAATGCACTCAAGCGTTCTTCGACCGATCAGATCAACTTCATTCCGGGTATTCCACCAATCAGGATGTTATCCTTACAACCAGAATGGAGGCAATATGTCATCCCAAGGTAGAATTAAAAGTAACAATGAAATAATAGCTTACTTTTCACATTATGACCTACTACTGACGTATAAAATAGATTGTCATACGTATTCAAATATTACAATCACTACAGATCAATTATCTAAGATTCTAAAAATATCTGCAGAAAAAGGCATTGAGTTTAAGAAAAAAGGGGTATTCATAGAATAAGATATCCTTAAAATGTCCATGTACTGGTTGGTTTAAAAAACTAAGTGTGCTATGGTAAAACTTTAAGTATAGCCTCCTCATTTTCTTGGACATGACTGAATGTCATCCAAAATGTTCTTAGACATTTTTCAAATTTGGTAACTATACAGGAGGATGTTTTGGAAAGGGCTGCTAAGAAATGTGTATGTTACAGTTTACACAATTGCAAGCTAAGAAAGATAAAGTACGGATCCATGCTTAATTAACTCCATTAACTGAGTAGTAGACAGGAGTTTGGAATGCTACAGCACTGGCATGATCAGTAAACAACAAGTCCAGTGTTGGAGAGTGAATGAGTTGAGTCATTTTCTGCACATTAGAGAAATCTTCAAATTTCAGTTTTTCACTCAGATCACAGTTGAAATCCCCAGTAAGTAGGACATGTTCACATTCATGCTGCTTGGAGAGATCCTGCAGTTTCTGCATGAAGTTAGTAAGTGAATGCGACAACCGTGTCCATGACACTTTTACAGGAATATACACACAAGCAATGCAGAACTTGCCAACAAGAAAGGAAAAGTATTCAATACTGCGAGATGACATTATGTTCCAAGTTTGGTGAAGAAATATTCTTTGGTTTTCAAGATCTGCTCCGGAAACGAGGTCTACCGCCATTTTCAGTCAAAGTCGTTGCCATGATCACTCGAAAAATAATTTTTAAAAAATTCCCAAACTATCAAAAGCCAGAGTTCACCACTAGACCAATCTATGTGCCGGTTTTCAAGATCTGCTCAGGAAACAAAGTCTACCGCCATTTTCAGTCTTAGTCAAAGTCGTTGCCATGGTAAAAAAATATTTTTTTCAAAAATCCCAAACTATCGAAAGGCACCAGTTCACTGCTAGACCTATCTATGTGGCAAGATTGGTTAAGATATCTCATGTTTTTTGTGTTCTACTCCAGGAACGAAATGTGACGGACGGAAAGATGGACGGACGGCACCCATTCCTATATCCCCCTTCCACTTCGTGACGGGGGTTAATAATGTTTAAGATGTATATAACTATTTTAAATGTATAGGCTTGCCTCTGAAAGTAAATGAGCTCGCAAATGCGTTTCGGAAATTAGCTCCTTTGTACGCATGCTGAAAAAGCTTCATTAGATATTTACGCGGACTGTACATGTTTTATACATTTGAGTTTTTCATGCGTTTCTGTTCGCAAGTTAATTGAAAGTTATTGGGTTTTGAATATTTTCTTTTTTTGGGGGTGGGGGTATTTGAGGCACGCCGCTTATCTGTAGTTCTGGAAACATAGTATGCTCTGAAAACATGGCCACTACAGTAGATCCAGAAGAAGATCTTTTGAGAACATCAGTTGCTGAATCCATAGCTGATTACCAACCACTCGTACAAACACTATTCCTGATGACACAGATGAAAACAGCACTTTCCATGAAGTTTCTCAGCATTACATCAGATCGTGTGCATGATATACATAATGTCATAGTACCGTACCCCCTAGACAAGTCTTTGATACAACATGTGATGTCCGAATTATTAGGCTTCACCAAGTGTGGGACAGAACCTACTCAGTAGGTTAACAAATGCTCACACGTCGTTGCATAAACAACATAAACATGAAGAGTACTATACACACCTTGTGAGAAGACCAAGGCTAACGAATCAGCTGTTCAGCGTGAGTGCAGTCAACAAGGACACTGGCGTGTTTACAGAGTCAGGCGCTCTCAGCTGTGTCCTTCACCTACTCGCAAACGCAAAATGGGTTGTATTTGAACAATCAGTTCCCTGTTTCCAGGACAATGTTCTCGGAGATAAAAAGCCCATTGCAGCTGTGTGTATATATCGATATCCCAACTCAAATCTGCCCCTGTAAAACAGTTTTCCCTTTCTACAATTGTGACTTATAAATCACTGTTGTTAACCCGCTGGATGCCGAGTTTTTTTTCTGACGCACATTTTTTCTAAGATCTGAAAAGTGAAGGTTGTGCGAGAATTGCGCTCACGCGCCAGTGGATCTACCTCTGGCAATATTTTACGCAGAGATATAGAATATTAAATTTCCTATCTTATGGTGTTACTGCAAATATTAAACCAGTTTTTAAGACACTGTCCGAGAATTTAATCTGCGTTGGAACAGAAAATTTCTCCGCTTTATATTCGTACAGCGATTAAAGTACTGTGCAACGATTTTTGTATTTGGCAGCTTTAGGGAAACTGTGAGCGAACAAACTAAGGCCTAATATCTGAACGATAAATTTATTCATTTTAAGGATTGACTGTGCAAACTGTATGAACCTCAATGAACCGAAAAAATACACGCCTACAAAGTCAGTAGCCAATCAACGGGGAATAAGATCAAAACAATGTTCATAGGACCTGTCAACCAAGGCAAGAGGCGAGAAGAACTGCAACAGTCAGACTGTAACGAACCGGAACAAATATGTCCGGGAGAGGGCGGCTGTTTCAAATGTCATGGTCAGTTGCCGTCAGATTCAAAAACTAGTTCCCTGAGATACATTTGGAAAAATGCTAGTTAGAAATGAAACTCAAAGACATAAAAGTTGTGGAACCAAGGCGAGCGGCAAAAAAAACAGGCGAGCGAGCCTGCACGTTTGCTGTTTCATTCCTTCCAGGGCTTCGGTCTCAAAGGGTTCTTTGGACAATGAATGTGCATGAGTTTCGCTAAATGTCCTGTGCATCACGCAATCTCATTAAAATCAGATCTTAGTTCTCGCTAGCGCTGAATGAAGATCTGAGGACATCCCACCTCAGACCGAATTTTCGGGAACCGACCAATGGACTATCGAACAAGAAGTCGGCAATAGCCAATCAAAAGGCAGCTTAATCGAGCTTTGTGGGACGTGTTTCAAACTGGCGACAACGCTTCAAAATATATTTTGACATATACTCGACTAAATGTTGAAAACTGAACAAAAGAACATTCTGGAATGGCTAATAGATGATCTTTATTGTGTGAATACAGACATAAAGCCCATAACTGTCGTTCGGAATACCCTGTGTGGTTCTTTCTGAGGCTGCACGATACAAAATCACATTCCAACTGTTCATGATCTGCTAAGCGATGCTCTGATTGGTCAGATGAACAGCCGTTCTGGCATGACCCGGATGTCCTCAGATCTTTGTTAGAGGTAGCGAAAACTAAGATCTGATCATGGGTTGCTGAAGACCTATTCTACCCCGGAAAAAACGGGTCCTTCTACAACTTAGGAGCTGCCGACCTTTATTTGGCTTTCAATTTAACGTTATAAATAACATGTCATATAGTTACACCTCAACACGGATTGATATTTACTGATGATTTTACTTATCATTTCGTAATACATGAAGTTGATTCCTTTTTATCTTTTTTTTTTATTATTATCAATATCTGATTAAGATCATAAATTCAGGATTAGTTCATTGGTATCCACCAGTTGCATGGTTTCTGATTTTCTGTCATAAGATCAGGGGAGAGTTTAGGAAGATGATTTGGGCATACATTTTAATATTTCCTCCATATCATGTGATATTATTTATTTCAGTTATATTTTGAGCTATAAAAATCATTCTTCACATTCTTAGCTTTGTCATGTCAGGTTTCATCCCTCATTGCACAGACTTATCGCCTGGATTTCTTTACAAAAGAATCATTTAACTATTTTTAATAAAATCGTAATATATTTGGATGAAAAGCATATCAGAAAAAGCACCTCATGTCAACTGGAATCATGGAAAAATGATTGCAAACACCACTACTTGTGAAATTTACATACCGATCTTGAGTTCACCAAGCCAATCGTTGACTGAGTGAATTAGCAAAAACACGCAAGTGTTGCATGTTATGCAGTTGATTTACAATACATAAATTCTATCATTGAATATACTATCCCATTGTTTTATCATAACCTAGGCGGCATATTACAATCTGTGTCTTCATACATATCTTGGAATCCGCCATTCTATTCACTTCCTGGTACCTGACTGCAAAATGAGAATACAGTGTATTACAAGCATGTTTGGTTGGATCTCAGCATTAATTATGTAATATTCCCTGTATCTAACACAGGATAAAATTTTATGGTTGAAATGTCTATCGGTGAATTGTGGGTACATGTTCTCCATCACAAAATGTTCTCTGTTCTCTGCTGATGCGACACACTCTGCAAGGGGCTGAGCACTTCAAGCCTAGTAAAATCCTAGATATTTTTTATATTTGTATACTTATCCTGCATTACTCCTTAATGCATATTACTGCTTGTTCTTGACAGAGAAAAGAGCTCTGTGAGGGTCTTTGCTTGAAGAAGTTGCTGAGAGGCCAGCCCATCACGCAGCTCCCACGTGACCTAAGGACCTGACGTCACGGATCCTCACATTACTCTGTAGTCCGAAACATCGGATGGCATGGTGGGGAGGTAGATCTGCGATGGGCCATTCCCTCAGCCCGTCCTCGGCTGTGTGGTCGGCATCGGGTGACCACTCCATGTATAGGAAACTCCGTTTCCGTCAGCCCGTCTTCGGCTGTATGGTCGGCCTGGATGACCATTACATGGAAGGGAAGAGTCAGGTATGCGTTGTGTCCTGGTACTGCGCAGCCTGACAATAACGCTCGGTTAGGTCGAGACTGGAGCACCGAGCCGTATGCAAATGAGGTATGAACCTTCTATACCAGGGCTCACGCCAGGGGAGGTCGAAAGGCCGGCTCTGGACTTGGAGGCGTGGTCAATGACGTGTAGTAGTGGTGACCTGCTGGGCCACTACTTACGGACAAAAGCTGTGCGTGCCTTGCACATCCTCCGATGCGACGTCTCGCAGGTAGTGACTGGCGAAGGCCGTGTTGGATCGCCAGAACCATCCCTCCATGATGGTGAGTAGAGAGCAGTTGCTGTGTAGCGCCATGGTGGAGGCGACCGCCCGGATCTCATGCGGGTTGTTGGAGCGTGGGGGGTCCAATCCCGCTGCCTCGTAGGCCTGGAGGATGATGGCTCGTAGCCAGAGTGCGATCGTGTTCCGGCTGACTTCCGGTACGAAGAGGTCTACGGCGTTCCTTGGATCTTCCGATGTAGCAACGAAGTGCTCTAACCGGACATAGACGGAGCTCTAGATCATCTTCCGCGCCCACAATTGATGAAAGAGAGAGAGAGAGGGGGGGGGGGGGGGGGGGGGGGGGAGGGGTGAGGAACGATTTATCGGGCTGGCCTGGGAGCTGATTCTTTGCAATGAAGTCCCAGCACAGGCCCAGATGCACGGCTCCGTGTGCTCCCTGCTCGAAGCCGACCCGTGTGACGTCTTGGGCGTGTAGCTCACTGACACCAGCTGCTGTGGCGAGCGCCAGTAGGGAGACCGTCTTTTCCGTCAGGTTGTAGAATGACGACGTTTCGAGTGGCTTCGAAAGGCGCGTCTCACATCAAGGTGAGAATGACGTTCAAGCCCCAAGCTGGTGTACAAGATTTCGCCTTTTGGTCTTCCAGCCTGAATGAGCGGAGCAGAGCCTGTAGTTCCGGGATTTACGTCATGTGGAGTTGAGCGCCACAAGGTAGGTCATGATGGTACTGCCCTTGAGCTTACACTTGTGACGCAGATGGAGCATGAACTCGGCCAGGAATTGAGGCGATGCCGATGTGGGGTCTTGTTGCTTGCCCCTGCAAAGGCTCTCGAAGGATTGCCACTTGTCATCATAGAGGCTACTGGTGGTTGGGTTATGTGCCATCATGATGGCCTTCGCCACTCTGGCCGAGTAGCCTTTGGCGTTCAGTGCTCTCTGTAAATGGACCAGACGTGAAGACAAAATCTGTGTGGTCCTGGGTGTGGCTGTCTGCTGTGAGGGTGGATCAGCAGATTTGGCCAATCTGGATGTGGCAGTGGGTTGATGTCGGACAGCTCTCTGTGAGGTCGACGAACCAAGCCCTCACTGGCCACCGGGGCGCGACCAAAGTCAGATCGAGGTCCCGTGTCGATCTGATCTTCTGGACGACTTTAGGAAGGAGTACAGGTGGCGGAAAAGCCTACACTGAAAGTGTCGACTGCCCAAGCCAGTGGATCTAGCACCGGAGATATGTAGGTCGTGGATCTGGTAGTTCTGGCTGGTGGCGAATAGCCTGTTGGGAAGACCCTGGTCTCGACAAACAAGAGCGAAGGCATCTGGGTGAAGTTTCCACGCTGTGGAAGCCACTTTACCTGGCCGAGAGAGGGCATCCACTAGGATGTTTCGGCAGCCCGGGATGTGGTGGACCTGGAACTGAATCCCCAGATGATCCACCAGGTGAAACAATCGGAACCTCTGTTGAAGGAGCGAAGTCGAGTGAGTTGATCCTTGGTTCCGAAGGCACCATACGACAGTGATGTTGTCCGTTGAGATGGAGTGCCGGGCGTGTCTGAGGGCCTGCTTCAAGTGAGCGATGGCCAAGATAAGCGCTTCCATTTTGAGGTTGTTGATGTGCCATAGGCGTTCATCGGCGGACCACAGCCCTGTAGTGACGCGTCTACGAAGAGGCGTAGAGAGTTTGTAAGCCTTGTCAATGAGACACCGCCTAAGACAGTTGATTCCACCGTCCACCTCCGGAGATGCTGCTTGAGATGATCCGGGAGGACGATGGATATGGAGGGTTCCTGGCGTCTGATGTAGGGCGCCAGGAATATCTGAACTGGGCGCAGTTGGAGCCTTCCTCTGTAGGTAGGCGTCCTCGATGTCCAGGCTGATGAGCGCCCCCTGCGCCTAGATCCGTAATCGCAGTAGCCTGAGTGTTGTCATCCTGAAGTAAGGTGGACGCGCCAGGTAGCGTTTGTTGAATGCTGCGAGGTTGTGGATCATCCTGTGCTTGTCCAAGTCCCTCTTGGGGACCAGGAAGAAGGGTGAGTAGAAGCCCGGTGTTATGGCTGGGGCATGTACAACCTCTATAGCTTTCTTGTCTAGCAGCGCCGTGATGTTCTGGCTCAGTAGCTGCTGTTGGGTTGGGAGGAATGTGTCCACTATGAGTGACGACGTCAGTGGCGGGTCGTCTAAAAGCGTAAGCTTGTACCTGTGTTGGATGATGTTGGTGACGTATGGGTCCCCCAGGATCTCCCAATTCCGCCAGAAGTGAGCCAGTCTCCCACCTAATGGGGTGTCGACAACTTGGACCGCTGGAGGTGGGAGGTCCCAGTTGTTTCCTGTCCGGCGGTTCACTGGAGGTCCCTGGCGTTACCCCTCTTGGCCTAGCCACGACGGGACTTGTATGAGCCTGAGGACTTTCCTTTTCCCTTGCCTCTGCCTGAAAGGTTGAGGTGGAGCCCCGCCCCCGAGTCCGGAGAGTGTTGCGACGTGGTTGGTAGGAGCCAGACTGGGACGCCTTAGCAAAGTCTGGCTGTGACACCCTGGCCAGGACCTTGAGAGCCGTCTCATCATGGGCGAAGGCTGAGACAAGCGGGTATGTCTGGGATATCTGTCCATTAAAGAGGTCAGAGCCGGACCAGGGTTGATCTGGGTCCCAGTTTGACAAGGCAAGGTACCCAAGGCGTCTAGTGGTAGTGATCTGTTCCACCTGTTGTTGGAGGTAGGATATGACGGTAGTAAGATGGTCAATCCTACGGGGGTTGTCCTCCGCTAAGTCCTGCAGTGTGGCCCTGGAGGACGACGCCATCAGTGAGAGAGGTTTGAGCGTGTGGCGAATCTCGGTCTCCACGTAGGCGAGTTTGCTGTCGGAATCTCAGACTGAGGTGGAGCGGTTCTTTCCCGTCATGCAGTGCATGTCCTCATCTAAGGAGTGAGCGTGGTCCGCAACTTGAAGAGAGTGGACTGGGAAGTCATCTCGTCTATAACGTGGGGCCCTGAAGGACCAAGTCAGTGACAGCTTACTGAAGTCCTCTTCCAGAGCTGACATCATGTCTCTGATCAGTGGGTCAGGAGGGATCGAAGTGTGGTCCGCACGGATGGCCGTCTTGCTATCGACCTCTAGGCCGGGCGAGGGAGCGATAGCCTCCAATCTGTCTGCCAGCCATCCGAGATGGCCGATCTGGAAGGCGAAACCTTCGGAGTGGTCTGACATCGTGCGCCGGTGTTTCCTGGCCTGCTGTGTTCTGCGTTTACTACACACACGGAGGTACCGTCTGAAAGCTGTGGGTGAAAGCAGTAAACGGTCTTTACACCGGTGACCTTGGAGGCATTGAGATGTACAATTAAGGCACAGGAGGTTGGGATCCCACGCCGAAATATTGCGCCAACACTTTGAGCAGGAGGGCATGATATCTGCAACGAAGCAGTGTAAAATCACAATGCGTCCCCGCCTGATTATGTATGCTATAATTTGTTTATCCCACTATGTGGGTTTATGAAACAAATATTACGGCAAACGTAAGACAACATACAACAAACAAACAATACGTACGCCAATCGTTGGGTACCAAGCAAAAGAATATAGAACGCAAACCAGTTCACTTACAGCTGGCTACACAAAATATTCAAGATGGCTACTTGGAGCAACAAGACACCTGGCCTTACGTTTTCTTTTGAGAAAACGCCAGTAAGTGTCTAATAAAGTTATCCACATGTTTATGAAACATAGAATGTACAAAATACAAACCGTAGGCACAACACAAAGACAAAACAACATTAACTCAGATCACAAACACGTGAGGGTTTGAATCAGTTTTATGTTACAGGAAGAAAAACAGGTCTTCTCTCATCAAGAGACAAGAGAAATGTGAGGATCTGTGACGTGATGGGCTGGCCTCTCAGCTAGTTGGAGCAACTTCTTCAAGCAAAGACCCTCACACAGCTCTTTTCTCTGTCAAGAACAAGCAGTAATATGATAAGTAAAAAATCTTGTTTTTTATCCATGAAGGCGGAATAGTGGAAAAGGGCAATAGGACATCTGGTAAAACCTGTCAGAACAAGACACAAAATCAGCTTTTTGTTGTTTGTTTTTAAATGCAGCACTCAGCAATATTCCAGCTATATACGGCAGTCTGTAAATAATGGAGTCTGGACCAGGCACTCAGCAGCACCATTCCTCATTCCTAATTGTGTGACACAATACAAAAACAACAGTACAGATAATCAACATCCATAATTTAATGTCTGACACTTAAATTAGAAACAAAGTGATGTCAAAAACTGACCAGGGTAGTAGTATCTCTTTGACTACTAATATACTTAACATGGCTTAAGACAAGTTGGTGGTATCTAAAATACAACAGAATGTTCATTATACATTGAAATATATCAAACCATGCAACAAATTTGATAAATTTTAAAAGGAAATAAAAATGAATGGATAAAAAGTAATAATTGCAGTCATCTTAGTGACTAATGTGCTTCTGCATAGGGCTAGATAAGGTCAACAAGGCTGTACCTGTCTCTGTACTATTAGAATCAGATGGTGTTGCATACACCTCTCAGCGTCAGCTGCACGTGCGCCTATCAGGATTTCACGATCACCATCCCCACTTAGTTCCCGAAAAATAGCGAGACATGAAAATATCATCAGTTTCAACAACTTAAACTTCGTCATCAGTCAACATGCTTAGTCCGATATTGAAAACACTGAGATGCATAACAAACACAGATAAAATCAGAGGCACATTTACAGTGTCATAAAAGTCGGGAGCATCCCCTTCAGGTGACCAGCATCCTGCACTGTTAAGTGCTCTTAACTTGAACAAGTATATTTTACTGAACCATAACATTATTCATGGAGCTCATGTTCAAGTTACTGTACTTACAGCTAGTACATACACATCCACCAAGTTTCCTTCACAATATTTACAATCGGTCTGACTAAACAGGAAAAAAATAAGATGATAAAATATATACCTTTTTCAAATGGAAATAAAGTACTATTTTGTACACAAAAGCTAATTACAGTTATAGGGAGTTATTTCAGTGATCTGGCGTGTCTGTGCTTCCTGTGTCCTTCCTGTGAGAGCCAACAAGCTGCAGGTTGTGGACTTCACCCCTCTGTGATACCTATGAACAGCTTTGATGCTGACAAACTACAGTAATTGGCCATGTGAATCGGGGACTAGAATCCACAAACACTGGATTCTGTCACTACCCAGCGATGCAAATCTTCACAACAAATTGCAGCCCAATATTAGAAAAGGGGTGAAAATGGGTTTAACATTGTGTTCAAGTGTGTGTGGCTGCTTGTTCTAGTCCGGACTAATACCTGTTTTGTAGTACTAGCCCACTGAGACGCCATGCCACAGTTTAACATGAATACCTCACTCAGTATACTGACTCTGAGCCAACCAGTCCTTGTTTTAGCCCCTGAATGCCGAGCGCCAGACAAGGTAACAAGTACCATCTTTCAACATGTGGTATGAGACAGACAGGGATGAAACCACCGACCTTCCTCTCAACAGGTATAGAGGTATATGTGCCATGAGTTGGCATTTATTTATGAACAGATTTCGGGGAAGATATTTACAGATGCTGCAGACATTAATGATGGACAACCAGACCATAGAATAAGCTCCATGAACTTCAGTTAGCTGAGAAAAGAAGTTATGATTTATTTATAATTTGGAAAATGACATACATTGAGACCCACAAAATACTTAGTACTTTCAGATAAATTAAAAGTAATTATTATGAATCGATTGTTTCACATTTCACCAAGTTTTTCTCCAGTCTCATGGCCACTAGCTGTGTAATAAATCTAACTCATGTTGCATTTAATTTCATGGTCATGCTCGTTTGTTTGCAAACATTTGACGTGAGTAAGTAAAATACAAAAGTCAAACCAAACCATATAAAACTGATTTGTCTTGACATATTCTAAAACAACACCTTAACTTGCTCAGAAATAAAGAATGTTTTACAAAGTAAGCGTTTGTTCTCTGAGGTATCTGAACCTCCAACATGTCCAGTGACAGTAGGTGTCCATTCTGTACAGATGTCAACCTGGGTAAAATCACCAGCAGAAATCACTGTGAATCAGCCTCGTCCTCTGTTGATGAGTACATGCTCTGATTTCTTCTTCTCAGTTTTTTACTTTGTGGACTTATTTCCACATCAGACACATCTGTCCGTTTGACTGATCTTGAGGAAGCAGGCGTGTCCCTCACTGGATTGCTGGATACATCTGCTGTCTGATTCAAGTCTCTGTCATCTTCTGCTGACGAACTGATAGAGTCACTCTGTGATGCAGAATCCGCATCGATCTCAAACACACCAGACACTTCAAGCTTGGATAATGAAGTGTCTGATTTAGACAGTTCACTTTTTGATCTGCACCATGCAACTTTCTGAGATCCAAGCTTATCATCATCATTTTCACCATCAACAGAGCTATCCACACTTGATTCGTGTCCATTGCTACTTTGCATTTTCTTTTGAGCAGAAAGTATTTCACTCAATTCATCTTCCTCCTCAATGGAAATGTCTGTATTGTTTGACAGTATTGAGAGATTCCCTGATGCCAGCTCTGCAGTTTCATTCAGTGACAAATCTGTGGTGTTCAGACCAAAGGAGTCATTATATGATGTATCAATGCTACTATTGATGTCACTGCATGTTCCATCATCTTCGTCATCATTGATGTCATCCTCCAAGTCGGCTGGGTCTAGGGATGCCAGGACCTCCTCCTCCCGGACCTGTGAGTCCTTCCCAAGGTACACAGCATATGGGTCCGTGAGGTCCATCATGGTACACAGCAGTGTGGTCTGAGGGTTGACAACGATGGCAGGACACTTGTGGGGGGAACTCATCACTGATTCGTGAACAGGCACGGTAGCTTCAAAGTTGTAGGGCAATGCCAAGTTTCCATCAAAATTTTCTCTAATTGTTTCCATTTCTTGGTCTGTTACCTTGAAATCCCACCTGTAAGCAGTAGAATGGAGAATATACATAGTTGGAGGATTAACACAAAAAGTATCCATACAGTGCTGATGAGATTCATGGTACTGGGCCTAGATTTTAAAAACAATCTTTGCCCAAAGACAATAAAACTATCGTAAGGAAATCGTAGTCTGTCACAGCCTATTTTCGAAACTATCCGTACCCTAAGACATAATTGGAATGTTTGCACCATTCCTGTCGTAATTATATTTCACCTTTGACTAAGGTGGCGGCATACTTGCCCAGATATTTTTCAAACAATTAATTTGCTTTACATTGAAACATTGACATTTCGTTTCGTTTAACTGCACAATTCACTTAGAAAAAATCAATAACATTACAGATTTCAGTACATTACAGTAGGTTAATTACTTCCGGAAGTGTGAAACAACATATGTATTTGTTGATTTGGTAAGGGTAAAAACAGAAGACTACAGTAATACAATGGGGTACAGTAATACAATGGGGTACAGTAATACAATGGGGTACAGTAATACAATGGGGTACAGTAATAACCATACTGCAGCTAATCTTCATCCATACTCTAGTTGGGAGTGGTTTCCCTTTGCCAATGTTGCCAGTCTACAGGTGTCACTACCTGTCATTACTGCCTGTGTGAGCAGGTGTCAGATTACACTACCTGTCATTACTACCTGTCTGAGCAGGTGTCAAATTACACTACCTGTCATTACTGTCTGTGCAGGTGTCAGATTACACTTCCTGTCATTACTGTCTGTGCAGGTGTCAGATTACACTTCCTGTCATTACTGTCTGTGCAGGTGTCAGATTACACTACCTGTCATTACTGTCTGTGCAGGTGTCAGATTACACTACCTGTCATTACTGTCTGTGCAGGTGTCAGATTACACTACCTGTCATTACTGGCTGTGCAGGTGTCAGATTACACTACCTGTCATTACTGTCTGTGCAGGTGTCAGATTACACTACCTGTCATTACTGTCTGGGCAGGTGTCAGCTTACACTACCTGTCATTACTGTCTGGGCAGGTGTCAGCTTACACTACCTGTCATTACTGTCTGTGCAGGTGTCAGATTACACTACCTGTCATTACTGTCTGTCTGTGCAGGTGTCAGATTACACTTCCTGTCATTACTGTCTGTCTGTGCAGGTGTCAGATTACACTACCTGTCATTACTGCCTGTCTGAGCAGGTGTCAAATTACACTACCTGTCATTACTGTCTGTGCAGGTGTCAGATTACACTACATGTCATTACTGTCTGTGCAGGTGTCAGATTACACTACCTGTCATTACTGACTGGGCAGGTATCAGATAACACTACCTATCATTACTGTCTGAGCAGGTATCAGATTACACTACCTGTCATTACTGTCTGTGCAGGTGTCAGATTACACTACCTGTCATTACTGTCTGTGCAGGTGTCAGATTACACTACCTGTCATTACTGCCTGTCTGAGCAGGTATCAGATTACACTACCTGTCATTACTGTCTGTGCAGGTGTCAGATTACACTACCTGTCATTAGTGTCTGTCTGAGCAGGTGTCACATTACACTTCCTGTCATTACTGTCTGTCTGAGCAGGTATCAGATTACACTACCTGTCATTACTGTCTGTGCAGGTGTCAGATTACACTACCTGTCATTACTGTCTGTCTGAGCAGGTGTCACATTACACTACCTGTCATTACTGCCTGTGCAGGTGTCAGATTACACTACCTGTCATTACTGCCTGTGCAGGTGTCAGATTACACTACCTGTCATTACTGTCTGTGCAGGTGTCAGATTACACTACCTGTCATTACTGTCTGTGCAGGTGTCAGATTACACTACCTGTCATTACTGCCTGTGCAGGTGTCAGATTACACTACCTGTCATTACTGTCTGTGCAGGTGTCAGATTACACTACCTGTCATTAGTGTCTGTCTGAGCAGGTGTCACATTACACTTCCTGTCATTACTGTCTGTCTGAGCAGGTGTCACATTACACTACCTGTCATTACTGCCTGTGCAGGTGTCAGATTACACTACCTGTCATTACTGCCTGTGCAGGTGTCAGATTACACTACCTGTCATTACTGTCTGTGCAGGTGTCAGATTACACTACCTGTCATTACTGCCTGTGCAGGTGTCAGATTACACTACCTGTCATTACTGTCTGTGCAGGTGTCAGATTACACTACCTGTCATTACTGTCTGTGCAGGTGTCAGATTACACTACCTGTCATTACAGTCTGTGCAGGTGTCAGATTACACTACCTGTCATTACTGCCTGTCTGTGCAGGTGTCAGATTACACTACCTGTCATTACTGTCTGTGCAGGTGTCAGATTACACTACCTGTCGTTGCTGCCTGTGCAGGTGTCAGCTTACACTACCTGTCATTACTGTCTGTGCAGGTGTCAGATTACACTACCTGTCATTACTGCCTGTCTGAGCAGGTGTCAGATTTCACTTCCTGTCATTACTGTCTGGGCAGGTGTCAGATTACAATACCTGTCATTACTGTCTGTGCAGGTGTCAGATTACACTACCTGTCATTACTGCCTGTGCAGGTATCAGATTACACTACCTATCATTACTGTCTGGGCAGGTATCAGATTACACTACCTGTCGTTCCTGTCTGTGCAGGTGTCAGATTACAATACCTGTCGTTGCTGCCTGTGCAGGTGTCAGATTACACTACCTGTCATTACTGTCTGTGCAGGTGTCAGATTACAATACCTGTCATTACTGTCTGTGCAGGTGTCAGATTACACTTCCTGTCATTATTGTCTGTGCAGGTGTCAGATTACACTACCTGTCATTACTGTCTGTGCAGGTGTCAGATTACACTACCTGTCATTACTGTCTGTGCAGGTGTCAGATTACACTTCCTGTCATTACTGTCTGTGCAGGTGTCACATTACACTACCTGTCATTACTGTCTGTGCAGGTGTCAGATTACACTACCTGTCATTACTGACTGGGTAGGTATCAGATTACACTACCTGTCATTACTGTCTGTCTGTGCAGGTGTCAGATTACACTTCCTGTCATTACTGTCTGTGCAGGTGTCAGCTTACACTACCTGTCATTACTGCCTGTGCAGGTGTCAGATTACACTACCTGTCATTACTGTCTGTGCAGGTGTCAGATTACACTACCTGTCATTACTGTCTGTGCAGGTGTCATATTACACTACCTGTCATTACTGCCTGTCTGAGCAGGTGTCACATTACACTTCCTGTCATTACTGTCTGTGCAGGTGTCAGATTACACTACCTGTCATTACTGTCTGGGCAGGTGTCAGCTTACACTACCTGTCATTACTGTCTGGGCAGGTGTCAGCTTACACTACCTGTCATTACTGTCTGTGCAGGTGTCAGATTACACTACCTGTCATTACTGTCTGTCTGTGCAGGTGTCAGATTACACTTCCTGTCATTACTGTCTGTCTGTGCAGGTGTCAGATTACACTACCTGTCATTACTGCCTGTCTGAGCAGGTGTCAAATTACACTACCTGTCATTACTGTCTGTGCAGGTGTCAGATTACACTACATGTCATTACTGTCTGTGCAGGTGTCAGATTACACTACCTGTCATTACTGACTGGGCAGGTGTCAGATTACACTACCTGTCATTACTGCCTGTGCAGGTGTCAGATTACACTACCTGTCATTACTGCCTGTGCAGGTGTCAGATTACACTTCCTGTCATTACTGTCTGTGCAGGTGTCATATTACACTACCTGTCGTTGCTGCCCGGTCCTGGCATGTACCGCGTAGAGGGGCTGAGGTTCAGCAGGTGGTTGGTCAACTTGAGAATCATTAACCACTCAGGATCCAGATGGATTTTCATTGCTTGAGAGGTGTCATGTGGTACATCGATAACCTAAAACATGAAAAAGACCTATTTCCATTTGTGTTTGACCAACACAACAGTCCTGGGAGCCCATAATGTTCTTCCCTTAACCCTATACAACTTGTCGTGTTACATACAACATGTGTCTTCCAAAACCAAAGTGGGGCGGTCGGGTAGCCTAGTGGTTAAAGCATTCGCTTGTCACGCTGAAGAACCGTGTTCGAATCCTGACATGGGTACAATGTGTGAAGCCCATTTCTGGTGTCCCCCGCCGTGATATTGCTGGAATATTGCTAAAAGCGTCGTAAAGCCAATCTCACTCACTCACCCAAAACCAAGGTGCTTTTATATCTGTCAATGAGGTAGCTTGAAGCACAGATTTGGGGCATTCAGGAAATGGTGGGGATCAGGTTGTCTAATATCACTATCATATTTCAAGTTGTTATTGTTTACTTTATATGTATCAAAGAAACTTTGCACATAAAATTCAATACAAAAAACAAAACAAATTGCAATGTGCTTCTCACTGAAAGCAGGATCACAGTGCCCTAAAACCTTTGACATCATATGAACATCATCACTTGTCATACATAATTATTCAAATGACATAACCACTACATCATGCATAAGTCCTGTGATTGGTGTTCAGCAACTCATGTCTTGTCGTAAGATGCAACTGATTTGGTTGATGTATGTCATCGCATTCAAATTGTATAAATTGATGCTCATGATGTCAATCACCGGATTGACAGATCCAGACTTCATTATGTACAGACTGCCATCATATAGCTGGAACATGTTGAGTGCAGTGTTAACAACAACATGCCTCCCACTCACTCCTATTACTCAGTTTCAATGACCTCCACTATATCCTAATGAGAGCACCTTTCTTGTCCAAGCTAGGACCTGGGGGGTGACCTTGACATTTGACATGAATTGTCCAAATGACAAACAAGGTTCCTAGGGCTACAAAGAAGACACATATGATATGATACCCCTGGTATGGCTGCGAACAGTGTGGTGTCAAAGGCAAAGTGCGAAGCTGCTTTACAATTTCTTAAAGTCGCTTTTAGACTTGGATATATTTAATGATAATCAAGTATAAGTATGAATTCTTGAGACCTATTACCCAATGTTCCAGAATTTGCGCCAGACAGAAATAAAGAATTATGTACAAGACAAACAACAGCAGATGTGTTGTTGGACATTTGACACTGATTCATGTGTAATGTAGACTAATTGTAGACAACCTGAAGAAACTTTCTCTTAGGAAGACACTTGTCAAGTGAAAGGAACTTGGTTGTTTTCTCTACTCCGTCCATTGCCTGCAACATTCAAAATAATTAATTCTTTAACATCTGACAACATTAAGATATCAGTTAGATATAACTGTGTAGCACTCTACATTGTGTAGGTCACATGACTGTCCCCAAGATATAACTGTGTAGCACTCTACATTGTGTAGGTCACATGAC
Source organism: Haliotis cracherodii (assembly GCF_022045235.1). Lineage (NCBI taxonomy): Eukaryota > Metazoa > Mollusca > Gastropoda > Lepetellida > Haliotidae > Haliotis > Haliotis cracherodii. The sequence goes on from NW_027266285.1 coordinate 3,957,078, forward strand.
TGTCCCCAAGATATAACTGTGTAGCACTCTACATTGTGTAGGTAACATGACTGTCCCCAAGATATAACTGTGTAGCACTCTACATTGTGTAGGTAACATGACTGTCCCCAAGATATAACTGTGTAGCACTCTACATTGTGTAGGTAACATGACTGTCCCCAAGATATAACTGTGTAGCACTCTACATTGTGTAGGTAACATGACTGTCCCCAAGATATAACTGTGTAGCATCCTACATTGTGTTGGACAAGTGTTGGTAACATGACTGCCCAAAGATATACCTGTGTAGCACCCTACATTGTGTTGGACTAGTGTTGGTAACATGAGTGTCCCAAGATATAACTGTGTAGCACCCTATATTGTGTCGGCCAAGTGTTGGTAACATGACTGTCCCAAGATATACCTGTGTAGCACCCTACCTTGTGTTGGACAAGGGCTGCAAACTTGACATGTAGATGAGCTGAGAACCAGTAACTGGGCTGGAGGAAGTGGAGCAGCTCCTCTGCAGGTGGACTGCCCAGTGTGTTTGTCTCTATTTCATCCTTGAAGAAACTCTTCTGTCGCACAAGACCATTCACGTCCCCAAAGTGATACACACCCCTCGGCCAGTCATGCGACAGAAAAATGTCAATGGGACGAGAAATCTAGAAATGGATATTTGTATCGTCAAAGATTTGTAACTATGTAACTAGCATCTGATTTGAGGCAACTTACAACAACTCTCCCTAGCAATGACATGAAGGACAGTAAATGTATTATCAAAAGTCATCAGTTCACCTCTTAAGTTCAAATATTGCTGTTTTGAGAAATAGAATTGAAGACATGTTGTGTTCTGTTGTGGAGACAAAATGATTTATCCAAATGGATAACACGGTATGAGAATTGAGATGGCCACGGGCAGGCTACTTAGGCCGACAGTGTGTCCTGATGGATGGCCCAAACCCAGTTTGGCCAACAAACAAAATGGAGGACACAATCATAGAGCCAAAATAGAATTGACAGACTCATCGGATTTACTCATGAAGCAAACAATTAATAATCCTTCATGAACACTAATGATTGACCTAAACACAGACTTGTGTTTTGATGTGAGATGAGTCGGCTAGTAGCTGCATATTACAATAGCTACAGAGACAAACTTACTTAATAAACAATCAATGCTTTAATAAAGAAAACAGGATAATCACATGTTTAGATTACCCCAATCTCATTAAACCAGTAAAATTAAAATATTTTTTACATTTGTATACCTATCCTGCACAGTTCGTCTCTCTGTCAGAAGACAGCAGTGAATGCATTAAGGAGTAATGCAGGATAAGTTAAAAAATAAGTTATATAAGTTCTAGCTATTGCTGAGGATATCCCATTTCAGGTCACTTCAATAATGACCTTTCACGAACTTTGACTGACCAATGAAATTGCTTGCAGGGAATTGACAATAGCCACTAAGAAAGCAGCTTTCTTCAGCTTTGTGGCACTAGTTTCATACTGGTGACTTCCATTCCAGACTGTGCTCTCAAAAGTATACTGAACAACAAAAGTTCCTGTGACATTGAATAAGATTTAATGCAAAGTTATGTTTTTTACCAAATCTAAAACAATTTCGGTTTGCAACAGATAAAAGACTCCTGTAAGTGTTCAAATGGTTTAATTTGCCATACTGACTTCAGAAAATGTGTGATGTCATAAAAAACATGAACATGCCAGAATGTCAATTTACAAATCAATAGCGTGTGTGTCCACCTCTGGTTGAGATGCAAGCAACACATCTTCGTCTCATGGAATGGACCAGGTGTCGCACAAAGTCCTGTGGGATATCTGTCCATATCTGCTGGAGCATGTTTCAAAGTTCCTGGAGTGTCTGTTGAACACGTTGTTGATGTCGAAGGTGCCAATCCATCTCGTCCCACATGTGCTCGACATGATTGACAGTGGTTTCCTGTCAAAACAGGACGTCTGGCGAGTCTTATGCCAACAATCCCTGCACATCTGAGGCGACGACATACGGTTTGTGAAGATATTCGTTGAAGGCCAGGGATGCTTCTTGCAGTCACTGTTGCTGGCTGGAATCGATTTCGTAGGTGTGTTGTTCGAATCCATTATTGGTTACGCGTGGCCTGCCACTTCGAGGACGGCCTCTGACCGCATTCGTCTGTTGCCAACGTTGCCATAAACATCAAATGGTGTTTCTGTGGACGTTAAATTGTCTTGCAACATCACGTTGACTCGATCCTGCTTCAAGCATACCAATGGCCCGCAGACGCTCATTTTTGGACCAGCGTGGCATTTTGTAATGTTGAATAATTGTGTAATTTTGTTGTTTTTCTGAGTGGTTGTTGTCAGCACGATGCTAAACAATGCATATGGAATCCCGTTAACGCACGTTTCAATACCCATTCTTGTGTAGTGAAATGCATGGAGCTTGCATAAATGTCTACTTTTGCATTGAATGCATGCTTTTCTGTAGCAGTTGCGTTTTTGTGACTTGATTCCATACATGTACTACAATATTGAAAACCAAACTTTACTTGTTTGAAAAATACACTAAAATATTGGTGTCACATGAACTTTTGTTGTTGAGTATATTCTGAATCAGTCATACAGCCCTTTTGTGTAGTTCAGAATACCCTGTGTTTTAGAAATTGCATGATTAGAAAACAATGAAAACATTTCTGCTAACAATTTAACATAACAATATGAATATTTTTGTTTTCATTATTTTATTACAACGTATATGTACCGTTATCTATCTTTAAGCTGTCCGATTTTCGATCCAAACGTTGATGCTACTGAATTTTGTTTATCCGACATCCTCGCTACTCCCGACATAATCATATGCAACCAACCATGTTGAATTGTGTGGTTATGTAAGTAACACAGTCAATACGTAAATTTTCTTCTTGCAAGTGGCGAAAATTAATTTTCCACTGTGAAATGAAAATAAAGAAGAGAGGTCAACACATACACAAAGAAAAGGCGGCATAACTCAGCTATACATAACTCAACTATACATAACTCAGCTATATATAACTCAGCTATACATAACTCAGCTATACATAACTCAACTATACATAACTCAGCTATACATAACTCAGCTATACATCACTCAACTATACATAACTCAACTAAACATAATTCAGCTATACATAACTCAACTATACATAACTCAACTATACATAACTCAGCTATACATACATGAGCTATACATAACTCAGCTATACATAACTCAACTATACATACATGAGCTATACATACCTGAGCTATACATACCTGAGCTATATATAACTCAGCTATACATAACTCAGCTATACATCACTCAACTATACATAACTCAACTATACATAACTCAGCTATACATAACTCAGCTATACATACCTGAGCTATACATCATTCAACTATACATAACTCAGCTATACATACCTGGGCTATACATAACTCAGCTATACATAACTCAGCTATACATACCTGAACTGGACATAACTCAGCTATACATAACTCACAGACATTACATCTCCATATCCATGGTGAAAATTTACTATGGCTGACAAAGAAAACTGTTCCCACACAGCTATCAATATTGACAGGTTTCCTTGGACACTTACTGATTGTCATCCAAAGATACATTTAAAACTAGTAAAATCCTAGTTAATTTTTATATTTGTATACTTATCCTGCATTACTCCTTAATGCATATTATGCTTGTTTCTTGACAGAGAAAAGAGCTGTGTGAGGGTCTTTACTTGAAGAAGTTGCTCCAACTGGCTGAGAGGCCAGCGACGTCATGGATCCTCACATTAATCTGTAGTCCGAAACATTGGGAGGCATCCTGGGGAAGTAGATCTGCGATGGGCAGGTCCTTTTAGACGCAGTAATGCAGGATAAGTATACAAATATAAAAAATATCTAGGATTTTACTAGATTTTTTACTTATCCTGCATTACTCCTTAATGCATCTTTATCGGACGGAACCGGAGGGGGGCATACTTTCATCTGTTATTTCCAGACTCTGTTCCCTAGCCAATTCTTGGCTGTGTGGACGGCATCGGGTGACCACTCCATGTGTGGGAACCTCCCATTCCCTCAGCCCGTCCTCGGCTGTGTGGTCGGCATCGGGTGACCACTCCATGTATAGGAAACTCTGTTTCCCTCAGCCCGTCTTCGGCTGTATGGTTGGCCTGGATGACCATTCCATGGAAGGGAAGAGTCAGGTATGCGTTGTGTCCTGGTACTGCGCAGCCTGACAATAACGCTTGGTTAGGTCGAGACTGGAGCAACGAGCCGTATGCAAATGAGCCATGAACCTTCGAGTCCAGGGCCAATGGACACTGGGCTTACGCCAAGGGAGGTCGAAAGGCCGGCTCTGGACTTGGAGGCGTGGTCAATGTGAGGAACGATCAGATGATCCACCAGGTGAAACAATCGGAACGTCTGTTGAAGGAGCGAAGTCGAGTGAGTCGTTTCTTGGTTCCGAAGGCACGATACGACAGTGATGTGGTCCGTCGAGATGGAGAGCCGGGCGTGTCTGAAGGCCTGCTTCCAGTGAGCGATGGCCAAGATAAGCGCTTCCAGTTTGAGGTTGTTGATGTGCCATAGGCGCTGATCGGCTGATCGGCTGACCACAGCCCCAAGGCAACCTGTCCCTCCAGGTGTGTGCCCCATCACTGCAGGGACGCATCTACGAATAGGCGCAGAGAGGTATTAAGCCCTGTCAAGGAGACGCCGCCTTAGACATTCGATTCCACCGTCCACCACCGGGGATGCTGCTTGACATGATCCGGGAGGACCATGGAACATCTGAGCTAGGCGCAGTTGGAGCCTTCATCAAGTCCTGTGCTGAGGTTAGGAGGCCAAGGAGGACTTGTCATTGGCGCAGAGTGCATGGTAGGTGGCCATGGGCAATGACGTGAGCGGCGATGATGTCCGATGATGTTGGTGACATATGGGTCCCCCAGGATCTCACAATTCTGCCAGCAACGACCCAGTCTCCCACGTACTGGAGTGTCCACAACAACTGGAAGTCCCTGCGGTCGGCGTTAGCTCCGTTGGAATGGCCATGGCGGGAGTGTTATGCGCCTGATGCCCGGCCTTTTCCTCTACCCCGAGAGGTTGAGGTGGTGCCGCGCCACTGGGGCTGGAGGGTGTTGCGTCGCGGCTGGTATGAGCCCGACTGGGACGCCTCAGCGAAGGCTGGCTGTGATCCCCTAGCCAGGGTCTTGAGAGCCGTCTCGTCTTGGGCGAAGGCTGAAACTCGGGATTGAGTCATTGATGTACAGCGACAGGCGTCTGGTCGAGTGGTTGCAGTGTTACGCATAAGTGATCATGCAAGCCAGTCTGTACAAATACACTGCACGGATCCCATAAGGTCGGTTGACCTGATTACAGTCGACGATGTTTACAGTCGTAGTTCTTGACATGTGACATGTATGTCGTCCTAGTGGACTAGTTCAAGTGAATTCTGTGGTTGACAGACCAGTGGTGTGTCCAAGTTCTGAGTAGGAACTGTGCCGTTGCCGGTGTAGGGGCAAGTTGATCCCCATGACAAGAGTGACGACTGGTCCGGTGTTGGGAATGATGACCCAGTTGGGTACCCGGAAGCATATGACGATTCTGTTGAATGGGGTTGTGATCGTCAACTGTGCAGATAATATCTACCAGACACCGTGGGTAGGGACATCTTTGAGAGTCTGTTTAATTTCTCCGAGGAAACGTTCAACCAACGTTGATAGACAAGGAAAGTTGGTGAGAGATTTCCACAGAACAGTCACCACGAGGTTAGGCGCTTCCAGGACCTTGGGAAGTGTTGGAGCACCATTGTATGGACGCCAATCAAGTGTCCGTGTTGGAGCGCCGTTGTATGGACGCCAATCAAGTGTCCAGCGACCGCTCTGGTCTCCATAGGTAGTTGGCCCTGGGGAGCTGACGATCTCATAGGCCTGTAGACTGAGAGCAGGTAGCCACAAGGACATCGTGGAATGGCTAATCGTCTGTCTGCGCGGTTGTCCCGGGTATGCGTCTGTAGAGGCGCACTTGGCAGAGGTGCAAGGATAGGCCCAACCCGAGACGCCAGGATAGACGCCGTTATGGTCGCTGTAGACGGTGCTTTTGTAAAGGCGTCTGTATAGGGGTCCGACGAGGCACTGGCGTCTGTATAGGTGTCTGACGAGGCGCTGGTGTCTGTATAGGCCCCCGACGAGGTGCTGGCGTCTGTATCAGCACTGTTTAAGGATAGGCGCTATCCGTAGATGCGTCTGCAGAGGGGCTATGGGAGGCGCTTGTAGAGGTGTCGACAAACTGGCCTGTAAGTACTGAAAGTACTGGAGGAGAGAGGCATCTTTCATGGGCGTCAGTGCCGTAGGCGGGGGCGCCTGTGGGAGACCGAGCATCTGTGCCGTTGGCGGGGGCTCCTGTGGGTGTCTGTCCGGAGGATAGTATAGGCACCGTCTGGTATGTGAGCGCCACGCTGGGCGTCACGGTGGTCACCGCCATACAGATAGTCGCTGTCGTGGTTGTCAAAGTGCTCTGGGTAGAGACTACAACCCTGGGGTCCGACGTAGACGTAGTAGTTGAGGTCTAGGGGTGGTCATCCGAGATAGCCGATCTAGAAGGCGAAACCTCGGAGTAGTCTGACATCGTGCGCCAGTGTTTCCTGGCCTGCTGTGTTCTGCGTTTTTTACACACACAGAGGTACTGAAAGCAGTAAACAGTCTTTACATCGGTGACCCTGGAGGCATTGAGATGTACAATTAAGGCACAGGGGATGGGGATCCTACGTCGAAATATTACGCCGGCACTTTAAGCAGGAGGGCATGATATCTGCAACGAAGCAGTGTAAAATCACAATGCGTCCCCGCCCGATTATGTATGCTATAATTTGTTTATCACACTGTGTGGTTTTATGAAACAAATATTACGACAAACGTAAGACAACATACAACAAAACAAACAATACTTGCGATGATACGCCAGTCATGGGGCACCAAGCAAAAGAATATAGAACGCAAACCAGTTCACAAACTGCTGGCTACGTAAAATATTCAATATGGCTACTTGGAACAACAAGACACCTGGTTTTATGTTTTCTTTTGGGAAAACGCCAGTAAGTGTCTAATAACGTTATGCACATGTTTATGAAACATAGAATGTACAAAATACAAACCATAGGCACAACACAAAGACAAAACAACATTAACTCAGATAGCAAACACGTGAGGGTTTGAATCAGTTTTATGTTACAGGAAGAAAAACAGGTCTTCTCTCATCAAGTGACAAGAGTAATGTGAGGATCTGTGACGTCACTTCCCTTGGTCACGTGGGAGCTGCGTGATGGGCTGGCCTCTCAGCTAGTTGGAGCAACTTCTTCAAGCAAAGACCCTAACACAGCTCTTTTCTCTGTCAAGAAACATGCAGTAATATGCATTAAGGAGTAATGCAGGATAAGTAAAAAAATTGTATAATGATATGGAAGAATGTCCTATAAAACATTGATAACATTGATAACATCATGAAAATGTCCTTGTCTCCTGAAAAAGTCACTGAAACTAGATAGTCTGATGTTATTGGAGACAAAGCACCGACAAAAGATAGGTTTGTAATTGAACTATCCATGTAGCTATCCATTAATGGGATAAATATTACAGACTGGTAAAATGTGAAAATGGTGATATCAACGTTGTTCTGCTTTAAATAACTGTTAATGTCATCACAGAATAGAAACTGTGAAGTGTATTTGTGTGCATGATGTGTGGGCTATAGAAACTTCATCTGTGGAAGTTCCATGATGTTTCAAGGAGGCTACTGTCAAGCTTCTACAAAAAATCATAACCTTAATCCAAATCTATTGGAAAATTATTGATTGGCAAACAATTTAGCCTTCAGCCTTCATCAAAAGTGCTTGGAAAGGCAGTGAAAATTCATCTCTCAGAACATATGGATGTTAACAACCTAAGGCTAATTTTTTTTATAAAATCTTGGTTCTCAGACACCCCCACATCACCACAAAGTCTGCCGCACACAGGAGTTACCAATGTGAGTCAGAGTTCTCATGTCCTATGTCGTACTACTCATTCCACCAAGTTGCATAGGTCAAAAGTAGGTAGCATGCGAATGCCCCTGACCACACCGGGTGGCATACCTCTCCCCGTGATGAATGTCTCACCTGTTTAAATCGGAACACTTCAAGGTTCCGGACATGGTACACAGATCTCTTTGTAGAGTCGTTATAGGGCGGCCTTTCGAAGTGACCTGAAACAAAAAAATTGCATATTTGGTTAGGTCACACCTAAACACACAACTATGACATTCAACTGTACATAATGAACTTGACAGTTAATATTACGTACTCATAATTAAAATGACATGAAATGAAACAGCAGTAACTATCGCTTCTTGTTAGCATTGTTAGAAACGGGGCATTAAAGAAATTCCTGTAACAGGTATGGCAAACAATACATTCATGAGATAGGTATTGAACAGAATCTGTCTCAACCATGTCAAACAAATCATGTAACAGTCCTAGCATGAACAGCAAGAATTGTAAATTTTAGACTAAATTGTATATTTATAAACTAAGTAAAAACTAAAATATGTTTTTTATTTATATTCTACTTGTTAATGCTGTTTTTTGGAAAGAAAGACGGACTGTGTGAGATCCAGCTGCTGAAGAAAAGTCGGCACGTGACCCGGAAGCGATGCCATCACATAAGAGCACATTACTGCTTCAAACATAACATCTGAAACTTCGTGGGGAGGCAGCGCAGCGAGGCGGGTGGGGGGCTAGAAGTAGCCAAGTTTTTTATATGCATTACACCTTAATGCATTTACTGCTAACAGAAAGATGAACTGTGTGAGATCCAGCTACTGAAGAAAAGTTGTTCCAACCAGTAGCTGGCAGCACCCTAACACATTCGGCACGTGGCCGGGAAGCAATGACGTCACATTACTAATTTTTCACCTCCATGAACGGTCGTATTGATGTATCCTTTGTGGAAATAATACCTATTGTTTTTGCTAGCTACTTTGCTTCTACGTTCATTGTTTGCTAATATATTGTCTCCTGTTTATGGTTTGTGCCCATTATGGTCATTTATAACGTTTTATCAATCATTGGTGCTCTAGTCACGGTAATTTACGGGCGTATTGTTGTTCCATTGGCCATTTTAAATTCACCACGAGGCCACGATTTCGTGTATTGCATTCTGAATTCTTTTATTATACCCCCGTTTACGAAGTAAATTGGGGGTATATAGCGTTCCGTTCGTCCGTCCTTCCATCCGTCCGAGCTTTTGTACGGCCCATAACTTTTTAACCATGCACCCTAGCTTCACCAAACCTGCTACACACATTAACCACAATGAGTATTTGTGCCTTTTGCTAGTTTGAAAATTCTGAATTTTTTAATTTTTGCCGTTTCCATGGAAACATTAAGAAACTTAAACTTTTAGGGTGGGTGTTTTGTACGGCCTATATCTTTTAAAGTATGCACCCTAGCTTCACCAAACTTGCTACACACATTTACCACAATGAGTATTTGTGCCTTTTGCTAGTTTGAAGATTTTGAATTTTTTTATTTTTGCCGTTTCCATGGAATCATTGTGAAACATAAATTTTGGGTGGAGTTTTTGTACGATCCATGTTTACAATATTATGTATCCTAGCTTCAGCAAACTTGCTACATTAACCACTATGATTGTTTTTTTTATCTTTTATAAGATTCTGAAAGTTTTCTCTTTTTCTGTTTTCATGGAAACATGATGGAATTTAGAAATTTTGATGACTGGTTTTGTATAGCTAATATATTTTCCAAAATTGTTTCCACACATGTAGATCATCATCAGTATCTGTGCTTTGTGTTAGTTTGAATTTATGAATTCTTTACCATATCTGTTAAAGCTAGATGGAAATTATTAATTTATTGATTTTCTTAAATGATATTGTTCCATTTTTTATGTGTTTTTATATTAACAATTTTTGGTCCTTTTGATAATTCTTCTTATGTAACTCCTCAATCAAATTTTTATTCAAAGGTGTTCACGGTGATCTACTTCCTCGTAGTGAACACTGGTAACATGGGAGATTTGGGGGGGGGTCATTTGTCACTTGAACTCAATCTTAGTTTTTAAAACATTGAAGTTAAAATCAGTTAGAAATATGTAATGTTTCAGTAATTAACAAACTATTTACTATTTGTTGTTTGGCTTAGGTAACCCATTATTCTGTTTTACCTCATGTTTGTTTATTTCAAAAGCAACTTTTGCATAATTGTTTGCTCGCATAACTTTTAAAACTGGAAAGTTTTTGAGTTACATTATACCTCCCATTTCCGGTTGTGTTCTTGCAACATCAATATGACTTTACTGCCGTGGGAACAAATCTGGTCGGGACCCTCATCCTCCCTGCCCTGATTGTAGACACCTTGTACTCAATCAGTGCAGTGCCGCTATTACAGTCCTTTGTCGCCATCTTCCTTCAACCTTTACTTTCGAGTCAAATGAAACGTGTCACCCAACAAGCTCGTCGACACCCTGAGATGGCCAACACCACGGAGACTGCCTGTGTCATCGAAAGCTACACCTCCTAGTCCTACACCTCCTAGTCCTACACCTCCTAGTCCTACGCCTCCTAGTCCTGCACCTCCTAGTCCTACACCTCCTAGTCCTACACCTCCTAGTCCTATGCCTCCTAGTCCTATGCTTCCTAGTCCTACACCTCCTAGTCCTGCACCTCCTAGTCCTACACCTCCTAGTCCTACACCTCCTAGTCCTATCCTTCCTAGTCCTACACCTCCTAGTCCTACACCTCCTAGTCCTATGCCTCCTAGTCCTACACCTCCTAGTCCTACACCTCCTAGTCCTGCACCTCCTAGTCCTACACCTCCTAGTCCTACACCTCCTAGTCCTACACCTCCTAGTCCTGCACCTCCTAGTCCTACACCTCCTAGTCCTACACCTCCTAGTCCTATGCTTCCTAGTCCTACACCTCCTAGTCCTACATCTCCTAGTCCTATGCCTCCTAGTCCTACACCTCCTAGTCCTATGCCTCCTAGTCCTACACCTCCTAGTCCTATGCTTCCCTCCTAGTCCTACGCCTCCTAGTCCTACGCCTCCTAGTCCTACACCTCCTAGTCCTACGCCTCCTAGTCCTACGCCTCCTAGTCCTACACCTCCTAGTCCTACGCCTCCTAGTCCTACGCCTCCTAGTCCTACGCCTCCTAGTCCTACACCTCCTAGTCCTATGCTTCCTAGTCCTACACCTCCTAGTCCTATGCCTCCTAGTCCTACGCCTCCTAGTCCTACACCTCCTAGTCCTATGCCTCCTAGTCCTACGCCTCCTAGTCCTACACCTCCTAGTCCTATGCCTCCTAGTCCTACGCCTCCTAGTCCTACACCTCCTAGTCCTACGCCTCCTAGTCCTACACCTCCTAGTCCTATGCCTCCTAGTCCTACGCCTCCTAGTCCTACGCCTCCTAGTCCTATGCCTCCTAGTCCTATGCCTATCTTGTCATCACCATTACATTTATTCGGCTAGAGCAGCCGAGGCTATTGCCTTAGCCCACCGTCTGTCTACACAGGGACTATATGATAACAAATGGTGCTCTTTCCAGGCATTCTGCTCCAACAAACCCCAGGATCTGATGGCAGCAACACACGTCGGTTGAAAGGCTCTACCATCTCTTACTTACTTGGTCACCATTAACTCTGTGCTTTCCATCTTGCAAGATCAGAAGATGACGAAAATGTATGAACTCCAGGCCTTGCTGCGCTTGGTTCGTTCTGAAGATCAGAAAGTGGGATCTGAACATGGTCTTACAGGCTCTTCAGACTGCTCCCTTCAAACCACTCCACTCGTCTTCCTTCCTTCTACAGTGTTTCTACTGGCTTTTGCTACCACTGCCCATGTCCGGTTTGAACGCGGTACTCATGGCGCCGTTCACCTAGGACTTCATTGCCAAGAATCAACTCCCAGGACAGTCTGATAGAATGTTCGCCATTCCCCCCTCTCGTCTATCGTGGATGCCAATGATAAGGTGGAGCTTCTATTATGTCCGATACAGTCATTGAAGATTTTCGTACGACAGTCAAAAGCCTGCCACAAGTCAAGGAAACACTTTTTCCTGCTGGTCTTCCCATCATCGCAGTCGGAGGTCAGGCGGAATACTATTTCCCTGTAGCTCCAGGCGGTCATCCTACAAGCCTATAAAGCCGCCGGATTGGAAGCCCCAAGGCTAACCACCCCCACGACATCAGGCTGGTCACATCTACCATGGCTCTTCATAGTAACTGCTCCATCAAGTTGATCATGGAGGGCTGTTTTTGGCAATCAGACACCGTCTTCGCCAGTCACTACCTCCATGACATAGCCTTGGAAGATGTCGCTGGCGTCCACAGCTTTGGTCCCCTGTTGGTAGCACAACAGGTCACCATTCCCCAATGCCACCGATTCTCTGATACCCAAGCGGGGCCCATCAACCTCTTTGGTGTTTACCACCCCAAATTCCGCATTTGCTCTTAGGTCAGTTCTAGTTTTTGGCTACCCATCTCATTCTATTACTGCCACCTATTCCGGTTTTCTTTTTGCGTCACCTTTGTTTCCTTCTGACAGGAATGGTTGTGGATGTTCCGGTCATCACTTGTATGCGATGCAGCTACCATGGCTACATCGGACCTTGACAAGTGTTTATTATGGATCACATCTGATAAGTGAAATATAGCGTGTGAGATAGGATAACCACATAAATATGCAATTTAATGTAAAATTTTAAATTTTAAAACTAAACTATTTCACGCTATGCATTTATCCCACGGATGGTTCGTGGGGCTCAAGATACCTAGCCTGTTGAGACATATACGGGGAAGCTGGTGCTAAACAGAGATCCAGTCTCATGTGACTAGGAAGTCACAGGAGCATGCAATTCAGCAAAGGCATATACCCAAAGAATAGATGAGTGAAGGCAGACTGTGGTAGGGAAACTACTGTGGTGGTCGCCATGGAAATGGGCCTGAAGAGTCTCTTGTGGACGTGGTGAAGTGGCCAAGCAGGCTCAGGTAGATATGGAGCTCTCTAACCAGGCATAAGGAGATGTCTTCATGATCATCTGGGCTCAAGACGGATGCCAACGACAGAATGGTAAACAAACAGTCAAGCTGCCCCGGGAGCTGATTCTTCACGATGAAGTCAGAATGAAGCCCCAGAAAGACCTTCCCAGTCAGTATTCCCTCAAACTGGACCCTGTGAACATAGAGCATGTGGATCTCCCTCATCAGCTGTTGCAAGGGCCAGGAGGAAAAACATCTTGAGGGTGATCAACTCGAAGTCCTTCTCAGCAAGTGGTTAATGCTCAGCAGAGGTTAAATGGCTGAGGATGACCTTGAGATTCCAAGTGGGATAGGCGTCTTGTAGGTTGAGATTGACCAAGTGGTCTCCCAGATGGATATTCGTTCGAAGGAATGTGATGGACGTCATGTGAAAATGCAGCAGATCTTTGAGATATAACAGTCTTCTGCCTACAGGAGTCTCTACAATGGGTAAGACAGAGAATGGAAGTTCCCAGTCATCCCATAGCTGGTGCGAGGATAATGCACGTTGGAGGACTTGTATCCAGGTTGTCCTTGGCAGCCCCCGACCTCTCTCACGAAAAGAACTAGTTTTAGATCCAAAAACCTCATGGAGGTCACAATTCTTCTTTTCTTGGTCCTAAAGGTGCTGTCTCTGAAGCCAAAGCAGGTCCACGGATATCTGGAGATGTGTCCTGAGTAACATCCTGGGCAACTTCCTGAAACCTGTAGGCAAACAGGTGTCGGGCATCTTCCCGAGGCAAGGGAGTTAACTGACCATAAAAGTCCAGTTTCCACCCTTGCCGAACTAGGCTGGTATTATGGAGTTTTGGCTGGACTAACAAGTCTTTGCACAGTCCAATCAAAATGGTGCAGCAAAATCGAAATCTGGTAAGTAAACTGTTGTGCAGGATTTGCAAAGCATGTGCACCGCTAACTCGTCAACAGATATTTTCCAAGCCTTTTCACGTTTTTAATCAAGGTGCTCACATGATTTGTGGCACTTCACGAGTTAAGACCCGTGTTATCACAATATAGATCTTGATTATCGATCAGATCGTCTGACTTGGCACCGCCATTTTGTGTGAAACAAATGCAAGTGAGGTGGAATCTGACTGGTCCATAGGAGAAGCTTATAAGGGACTTAACTCGTAATAATCACTGGTGGCGCTACGATTGAGCCCAGGAATTCAAGCCTATTTCGGCAAGGGTGGAAACTGGACTTTTACAGTCAGTTAACTCCCTTGCATCAGGAAGATGGGTGTCGGGTAGACCAAGGAACATGGTAAAACCTTGTGTTTAAGTGGTCGTCCCACTGACAGTACTGGAGGACACCATGGTGAAGGAGAGCAGTGATGGTACCAGCATTGTGCGAGATAAGATCCATGATGCCCATAAGCTCCTCATGAATCAATGCAATGGAACCTCTAATACGGCCCTCGGAAGACTTGGCGTGTGACTCAGATGCAGCGATGGCTTCCATTGCCGACAGGATGGTTCAAATCAAAACGGGAGAGTATGTCAGATGATAGTATCTAAGTGGGCAAGTTCTCGATCATCCACAGTTGAAGTATTAACAGAGCGCTTGGGGCAGAGAGTCGCAACATCAACATTCAATTCGAGTACCACGGCAGTTGAAGATAAACCATGAGTTGAATTGAGGAGTTTGAAGTCTATTGAGTAATAGCAAAAGCCTTGTTAAAATTACTAGTGACATGAGACATGAAGGGCCTGGGAGGGAGTGTGATGGCAGAGGAACCGGCACTTGGTACAACAAAACACATTAGCTGGTTATCTGCTGAAGTACTGCTCTGTAACTGAAGTCTAAGTTGACAACTCACAGGGTTACAGTGTGTGACCCAATTGTTGGGGCGGTAACCATGGTGATGCTGAGATGTGTTCAGGCAAAATATTTTTAGAAGCTGGAAACTTTGTTCAAGCATGTTTTGACACTGTTTAAATGTGTGTAAACGTCTTGATTCTGATGGTTCAAAGACCTTTGTTGCTGTAGCAGACGTCCCCCTGGCACAGAAGGCATTGTCTGTTCATTTACATGATGTAACATGTGTATGCTGCCTCCTAGTTATAGTAGTATTGTTTCACACCTCACACGTACTGATACTGTATTTCAGAAATAACTCACCTCTTTGAAAGTCTTTTCCTTTATAAATCCCCGACAGTCCACCTATTCTGATACCTCCAACCTGGACGATGCCTCCATAACCTGGAATCAGATGTTATTAGACAAACATGAAGCAGCATTTCAATGTACGTGTTCAGTGAGAAACATTCCAAGATGACATTAGCTTGGGCATATTGTCTGTGGGGTTTTGAATGAGGTCACTCAAACAATACTAACTTGGCATCATTTTCAATTTAGTTCAGAAGCAGAGACGAATGACTAAATTTGAACATTTACTTTGAGGTTACTTAAAATTGGATATTCATAATATCAGTATACTTATCCTGACACAACATATTGCAGTTTCCTTCTTTTTCTTTGATGATATAACAGAGAACCCAAAATGTGCCTCTTCTACATCCGGGCCGCCTGTTGCTTTTGGTTACCAAATCAGAGCAGTGTAAGAAATAGACATTAGCCTGTAGGCCCAAGGTCGACATATTTGTTCTCCTGCTGATAGTTTTAAATTTTAAAGCACTACGCCCGTTATAAGGCATTAACTCTTTTAACACCGCAGGGAGCCATACCAGCCACACCGCAGGGAGCTGTACCAGCCACATGGCAGGGAGCTGTACCAGCCACATCACAGGGAGCTGTACAAGCCACACTGCAGGGCAGGGAGCTGTACCAGCCACACCGCAGGGCAGGGAGCTGTACCAGCCACATCGCAGGGCAGGGGGTGTACCAGCCACATCGCAGGGCAGGGAGCTGTAGCAGCCACACCGCAGGGCAGGGAGTTGTATCAGCCACATCGCAGGGCAGGGAGCTGTACCAGCCACACCGCAGGGCAGGGAGCTGTATCAGCCACATCGCAGGGCAGGGAGCTATACCAGCCACACCGCAGGGCAGGGAGCTGTATCAGCCACATCGGAGGGCAGGGAGCTGTACCAGCCACACTGCAGGGCAGGGAGCTGTACCAGCCACACCGCAGGGCAGGGAGCGGTACCAGCCACACTGCAGGGCAGGGAGCTGTACCAGCCACACCGCAGGGCAGGGAGCGGTACCAGCCACACTGCAGGGCAGGGAGCTGTATCAGCCACACCGCAGGGCAGGAAGCTGTACCAGCCACACCGCAGGGCAGGGAGCTGTACCAGCCACACCGCAGGGCAGGGAGCTGTATCAGCCACACTGCAGGGCAGGAAGCTGTACCATCCACACCGCAGGGCAGGAAGCTGTACCATCCACACCGCAGGGCAGGGAGCTGTACCAGCCACACCGCAGGGCAGGAAGCTGTACCAGCCACACCGCAGGGCAGGGAGCTGTACCAGCCACACCGCAGGGCAGGGAGCTGTACCAGCCACACCGCAGGGCAGGAAGCTGTATCAGCCACACTGCAGGGCAGGAAGCTGTACCAGCCACACCGCAGGGCAGGGAGCTGTACCAGCCACACCGCAGGGCAGGAAGCTGTATCAGCCACACTGCAGGGCAGGGAGCTGTACCAGCCACACCGCAGGGCAGGGAGCTGTACCAGCCACACCGCAGGGCAGGGAGCTGTACCAGCCACATCGCAGGGCAGGAAGCTGTATCAGCCACACTGCAGGGCAGGAAGCTGTACCATCCACACCGCAGGGCAGGAAGCTGTATCAGCCACACTGCAGGGCAGGAAGCTGTACCAGCCACACCGCAGGGCAGGGAGCTGTACCAGCCACACCGCAGGGCAGGGAGCTGTATCAGCCACACTGCAGGGCAGGAAGCTGTACCATCCACACCGCAGGGCAGGAAGCTGTACCATCCACACCGCAGGGCAGGGAGCTGTACCAGCCACACCGCAGGGCAGGAAGCTGTACCAGCCACACCGCAGGGCAGGGAGCTGTACCAGCCACACCGCAGGGCAGGGAGCTGTACCAGCCACACCGCAGGGTAGGAAGCTGTATCAGCCACACTGCAGGGCAGGAAGCTGTACCAGCCACACCGCAGGGCAGGGAGCTGTACCAGCCACACCGCAGGGCAGGAAGCTGTATCAGCCACACTGCAGGGCAGGGAGCTGTACCAGCCACACCGCAGGGCAGGGAGCTGTACCAGCCACACCGCAGGGCAGGGAGCTGTACCAGCCACATCGCAGGGCAGGAAGCTGTATCAGCCACACTGCAGGGCAGGAAGCTGTACCATCCACACCGCAGGGCAGGAAGCTGTATCAGCCACACTGCAGGGCAGGAAGCTGTACCAGCCACACTGCAGGGCAGGGAGCTTACACACGAAATCATGTATGCTCTGATTGACAAATCTCATCAACTCACCGTGAACTTGCCTTGAAACAAATACGAGTCGTTAGAGATACAAAGTCTTCGGTCTTCCTATCAATTTTCTTTTTAAGGTATGATATTGGCCATGACAAGAAGAGCTATTTCCGGCTTATTTAACGAGACGAATACACATGTATTCTTATTCTCTGCGTATGAAACATTGTCTGTCATACAGTACACAAATACCATCATCATATCTTGTGATGTTTAATAAAAAGATTCATGTTTTCATTGACCAAAATTGCAAACAAGCACATAACTAGTGCTGCCATGACCATAACATATGACAAGAGATGCGCAGTACATCAGTGCACATGTAAAGGGAAATAACTGCACGCTATATTGGATTGTGTTGTTTTTAAGTATTGTAACATTTCACTGCTGGGATCGTTGTGTTCAAGACACAGATTATTTAAGGATTTCGTTTTTTTTTTTAAAAATGGAAATAAAAACGAAAAGAGAGATGGACTTTGTGAGGATAGGGCAGCGCCTGAGAACCAAGAATATATATTTTTTAAGCCTAATATCATGTATATTCAGATTCATGAAACTTATTTCTTATCCTTATTCTTTGCAGTATTGGTAACTAGCACTGGATTTATATCAGGATTAGAGTATGCTCAGCGAGTGCTCTTTTTAGTAAATCTGTTTCCCCTGTCTCATCCTTACTGTAACATAGAATGCTATGCTTCCTGGTCAAGTACCTGTGCTCCCTCCGAAGTGTTGAGTAGCGAATAATACCAAGAGCCCACAAATCACTCAGAATAGTTATTGTGACACTGCGACACAAGGGAAATATCTAGCAAACACTGACAGACCAGTGCTGTTGTGATAGTCTCAAGTCATATTGTGTATCAACATGAGCGAGACAATCCGTCAAGAGTGTTGTTGAGATATCCTTACTCGCCCAAAGACATGTATTCTGAGATTGAGTCCATCTGTGATACATGATGCGGAACAGTCAACAACTGAGCAAATCTGAGTGGCCCAGACTGGTACATCCTCCACAGAGACATCCCTTGGATAATAGTTTTTGAAAGTGCTGTCCATAGACCTTGTCACTGCCATAATGGCAAGTCAGGAGTGTCATCACGCCCCAGTACTGATGACACCAGTGATATACTGAAACTTTTATCTACATACCCTAGTAATGTTTTGTAATGTCTGTTGTTGTTTGCACTCTGCAATATTCCATCTATATGACGGCGGTCTGTAAAATAATCCACGCAATAGGGATACGATGATATGCATCAACCAAGTCAGCGAGCCTGACCACCCCATCCCGTTAGTCGCCTCTTTAGACAAGCATTGTCACCTTTTACGGCAAGCATGGATTGACCTATTCTACCCCGGATCTTCACTGGTTACCTACCCTAGTTGTTGGGCTTTGATGACCAAATCCCATATGAACTCTGGCCTCTGGTCATCTGTCAAACTTTATTGCATCTAAGGCATGGATTTCCCCAATAAAGATGCAGTAACCAAGGCTATGACAAAAACAGTCTATTGGATCAAAGACAACTCTGTTTGCTGTATCAGTTCGTACGGCTGTAATACCAGATGCTGTATGAGTAGTCCTATGTCCCAGGACGGAAATCTGAAGCACTCCACAAGGACAATGCACCAAACCTAGCATATCCAATTGTATTGCAAGAGCGATAACTCTGGCTGTGTTTACAAGCTGTCAAGGTGTCTGTGAAATAGTTTGCTAGCCATACTGAATAAGACATGCTAGATAAAGTTGCTAAAATAATGCCGGTAATAAAAATTCCTTGTCAACTGGCTAGGAGTGTATAGGCTTGCACATAGGATACATCTCACCAGTTGACAACTAATAATATTTACTCTGAGAGGATTTCAATGTTAGATGTAAGAAAATCAACAGGCATCTTCATCTTTGAGTATATATCTGAGCAGAATAGAACTGTCAGTTATATGTAATTTGATTCAAACAGCCACACTAACTTGCTTCCCACAAAACTCACAATGTAAATTATGTGTGTTCATTCCAAATGTTTGTATGTTTATAGGACACAATATTGTGCCAATAAAACCCACTGTACAGAAAGAGGGTGCTACATTATGTCTCCTAAGAGTCAATATTTATGGATGAAAATGTTTTGGACAAACTCAAAGCGACAACTGACTCTGATTACTGATACTATCTGCAGTTTCTAGATTATGATTTCCTAAATTCTCACCCAAGTAGTAAATGTTTGGTGCCACCCATCCCCCATATGGCAGTTCCTGGAGGTAGTTGGATGCTTCGTGGTTTCCACCGATAAAAATGGTCAGGACTGGGGCCATCTTCTCTCCAGAATAGTATCTGCAAAGGAGGCATGCATAGATGTCTACTTGTACCACTCTAGGGTCTCAAAACTAACTACATAGGTGTTTGCATACAATTGTTGAATCAAGACCTGATTTGTCTCTTATTTTTCATTATTTATAATGTCTGCAGGGAGGTAACTTTGAAGATGGGCAGGCAACATTTATGGATCGCCTGATCATCTCTCTTGTTGAGCTTTTAAATCACTTCAAACACTGTTATTGATACATGTTTGGGACAGTTTTAGGGCATTCAGGAAAAGGTGAGGATGGGGTTGCTTCCATTTTTGTATGTTGATATTGGTAGGTTAGTATGTTGTTTAACACTGCCGTCAGCAATATTCCAGCTATATGATGGCGGTCTGTAAATAATAGAGTCTGTACCAGACAATCCAGTGATTGACATCATGAGCATCAATCCACGCAATTGGGATACGATGACATGCATCAAATCAAGTCAGCGAGCCTGACCACCCGACCATCTTTGATTCCTTATGTTGTCTAATGTTGGTTGGTTGGTTTGTTGTTTAACGCCGCACTCAGCAATATTCCAGCTATATGACGGCGGTCTGTAAATAATCGAGTCTGGACCAGACAATCCAGTGATTAATATCATGAGCAACGAGCCATGCAATTGGGATCGATGGCATGCATCAACCAAGTCAGCAAGCCTGACCACCTGATCCCATTAGTTGCCTTTTACGACAAGCATAGTCACCTTTTACGGCAAGCATGGGTTGCTGAAGACCTTTTCTACCCCGGAATCTTCACGGGTCTGTTGTCTAATGTAGTCCTATGCCTCAATCTACCCTAAACACAAGCAAAAGGTCTATTGGCATCACTTACCATGGTTACAGTTTTGAAGAAAAACATGCCCTATGCAGTAAAACTTAGGAAGAAAAAATTCCATGCTTATATGCATTAAAAGTATGAAACAAAGTCCATTGCCAAAGTTATACATGTTATAAGCATTCCCTGTTTACTGACATCACTACTAGTTTGGGAAAACATATTCACAGAGCAGTATGAATTTGAAACAAAAGTGCTATGCTTATCATGCTAACAGCACAGCTACCTTAAATTAGCGACAAAGTTATAAGCCCTTTGGGAAAAGTATTTGGAAAAAAACATGCACAATGGTTAATAAACAATTATAGATCTGCTCACTTGTAGAAAGTGTTGAGTCTCTGATATTTTGGTGGAACAGCCATACAGGGAAGGTCTGCCCTATTCCGTACAGCCTGGAAGTCACCACATATAAGAAGCAGATCAACTGTCATGTTGTTTTTCTTTTCAAGATGCTGGATGGTCTCATAGATCTTGTCAAGTTCACCATGGCAACAACCCTCCACTGCAATCTTCATTTTGATTTTGAGAGATTCACTACCAGTCACTACTGAAACATGATGTGATATATATCTACTGTTAAAACTGGTCACCAAGTCAACAGGTCAAGAGACATACACTGGATACCTACACCTATTAGGTCTTCAAGGATTGCTGAAGTGGGGATCAAGCTGCCTTTTGAGGCATCACTATAGGGCCTCTTTAATACTATGCTACTAGGTAGGTTGGCCGACTAGGCCTACACCCATGAACACACGAACTTTGTGACAAAGCAACATGTAATGTTTATCGTGCATTTGCACTGCTGACGTTACTATCTTTCTAGTCTAAATATAAAACACAAATTGGAACAGCATATTCCATAGTGTAGTTAGGATAATTTCACTACAAAATTACATCAACTTCTTACGAACGAACCTTCTACTTTTCAAAATCCAGAAGCCATGTTCACCGGATATAGACGCACGTGCGTGTTTTTGCGACATTTATTTTCATTTTTAAATATGATAAAGAAAAGTTCTGACATTATTGATAACTTACTGCAGAGAGTGTTAAATAATATATATGTTTATATAATAATGAAAACCAATATATGTCTTTTATTTTTGTTTGCGACAATCATAAATAGGATCTTTGATAAGGATCAACAAGAATCAAGACAGAGCAAACAAATTGTAGCGAACATCGAACATGATCCCTTCAAACATGGTAGATATGATTTGATATTGCGATAAATGGTCCAGACTACTGGACTGCCACATTTTCATTTCTACTAGAAAGAAAAACACGAAACAAGCAATAGAAGCAGCTCTACTCTAGCCTATATTGATCCAAGCGACGCCTAAGCTATGGGCCAGCACAAAATGTCTGATAGAGAAAAGTCGCGATCTTCTCAGATGTTTTGGCTGTGTAACTAAAATAAAAGGCCCCAAATAATTTCCGATTCTATACGGAAAACAATAAGCCATATGTTCATTTTCAAGTTCCATGATATTTGTATTTGTGTAGTCAACATTCAGCAGGAATGTTCAATGTTTACCACAAAATTTGATACCCATGACATATGATATGCTTCCGCTTTTGCCATGGAAATTTTTAAACAGGCACTGATCTAAAGCAATTCCTCTGGACTGGTTGTTGCCTTTGTTAATGTTTTTTTCCCTGTGAGTACCCGGATGATATAGCAGAAATCTAGACTAGTTCGCGACCTGTACTGCACCATTTGTAAGTGCATTAGTCACTTTTATTGATAGTACAAGGGCGTACAGTCACATTGATCAGCAAAATGAAATACAGTTTTGGAAATAATATAGAAATT